>NW_027207309.1:0-700000 GCF_963455315.2 Globicephala melas
GGGTTCGGGCTAGGGTTAGGGCTAGGGGATGGGGACGGTTTAGGGTTCAGGTGAGGGTACGACAACACTTTAGGGGGAGCGTACGTGTGAGGGCGCGGGTTAGTGTTAGCGTACGGGTTAGGATTAGGGGACGGGTGAGGGTCAGGCTTCGGGCAAGGGTTAGGGTTAGGGTTCGGGCTAGGGTTAGGGTTAGGGGACGGGGACGGTTTAGGGTCCAGGTGAGGGTACGACAACGCTTTAGGGGGAGCGTACGTGTGAGGGCGCAGGTTAGTGTTAGCGTACGGGTTAGGATTAGGGGACGGGTGAGGGTCATGCTTCGGGGAAGTGTTAGGCTTAGGGTTCGGGCTAGGGTTAGTGTTAGGGGACGGGGACGGTTTAGGGTCCAGGTGAGGGTACGACAACGCTTTAGGGGGAGCGTACGTGTGAGGGCACAGGTTAGTGTTAGCGTACGGGTTAGGATTAGTGGACGGTTGAGTGTCATGCTTCGGGGAAGGGTTAGGCTTAGGGTTCGGGCTAGGATTAGGGTTAGGGGACGGGGACGGTTTAGGGTTCAGGTGAGGGTACGACAACGCTTTGGGGGAGCGTACGTGTGAGGGCGCGGGTTAGTGTTAGCGTACGGTTTAGGATTAGGGGACGGGTGAGGGTCAGGCTTCGGGGAAGGGTTAGGGTTAGGGTTCGGGCTAGGGTTAGGGTTAGGGGACGGGGACGGTTTAGGGTCCAGGTGAGGGTACGACAACGCTTTAGGGGGAGCGTACGTGTGATGGCGCGGTTTAGTGTTAGCGTACCGGTTAGGATTAGGGGACGGGTGAGGGTCAGGCTTCGGGCAAGGGTTAGGGTTAGGGTTCGGGCTAGGGTTAGGGTTAGGGGACGGGGACTGTTTAGGGTCCAGGTGAGGGTACGACAACGCTTTAGGGGGAGCGTACGTGTGAGGGCGCGGGTTACCGTTAGCGTACGGGTTAGGATTAGGGGACGGGTGAGGGTCAGGCTTCGGGGAAGGGTTAGGGTTAGGGTTCGGGCTAGGGTTAGGGTTAGGGAACGGGGACGGTTTAGTGTCCAGGTGAGGGTACGACAACGCTTTAGGGGGAGTGTACGTGTGAGGGCGCGGGTTAGTGTTAGCGTACGGGTTAGGATTAGGGGACGGGTGAGGGTCAGGCTTCGGGGAAGGGTTAGGGTTAGGGTTCGGGCTAGGGTTAGGGTTAGGGGACGGGGATGGTTTAGGGTCCAGGTGAGGGTACGACAACGCTTTGGGGGAGCGTACGTGTGAGGGCGTGGGTTAGTGTTAGCGTACGGGTTAGGATTAGGGGACGGGTGAGGGTCAGGCTTCGGGGAAGTCTTAGGCATAGGGTTCGGAGTAGGGTTAGGGTTAGGGGACGGGGACGGTTTAGGGTCCAGGTGAGGGTTCGACAACGCTTTAGGGGGAGGGTACGTAAGAGGGCGCGGGTTAGTGTTAGCGTACGGGTTAGGATTAGGGGACGGGTGAGGGTCAGGCTTCGGGGAAGTGTTAGGCTTAGGGTTAGGGCTAGGGTTAGGGTTAGGGGACGGGGACGGTTTAGGGTCCATTTGAGGGTACGACAATGCTTTAGGGGGAGCGTACGTGTGAGGGCCCGGGTTAGTGTTAGCGTACGGGTTAGGATTAGGGGACGGGTGAGGGTCAGGCTTCGGAGAAGTGTTAGGCTTAGGGTTCGGGCTAGGGTTAGGGTTAGGGGATGGGGACGATTTAGGGACCAGGTGAGGGTACGACAACACTTTAGGGGGAGCGTACGCGTGAGGGCGCGGGTTAGTGTTAGCGTACGGGTTAGGATTAGGGGACGGGTGAGGGTCAGGCTTCGGGGAAAGGTTAGGGTTAGGGTTAGGGCTAGGGTTAGGGTTAGGGGACGGGGACGGTTTAGGGTCCAGGTGAGGGTACGACAAAGCATTAGGGGGAGCGTACGTGTGAGGTCGCAGGTTAGTTTTAACGTACGGGTTAGGATTAGCGGACGGGTGAGCGTCAGGCTTCGGGGAAGGGTTAGGGTTAGGGTTCGGGTTCGGGTTAGGGTTAGGGGACGGGGACGGTTTAGGGTCCAGCTGAGGGTATGACAACGCTTTAGGGGGAGCATACGTGTGAGGGTGCGGGTTAGTGTTAGCGTACGGGTTAGGATTATGGGACGGGTGAGGGTCAGGCTTCGGGGAAGGGTTAGGTTTAGGGTTCGGGCTAGGGTTAGGGTTAGGGGACGGGGACGGTTTAGGGTCCAGGTGAGGGTACGACAACGCTTTAGGGGGAGCGTACGTGTGAGGGCGCAGGTTAGCGTTAGCGTACGGGTTAGGATTAGGGGACGGGTGAGGGTCAGGCTTCGGGGAAGGATTAGGGTTAGGGTTCGGGCTAGGGTTAGGGTTAGGGGACGGGGACGGTTTAGTGTCCAGGTGAGGGTACGACAACGTTTTAGGGGGAGCGTACGTGTGAGGGCGCGGGTTAGTGTTAGCGTACGGGTTAGGATTAGGGGACGGGTGAGGGTCAGGCTTCGGGGAAGGTTTAGGGTTAGGGTTCGGGCTAGGGTTAGGGTTAGGGTACGGGGACGGTTTAGGGTCCAGGTGAGGGTACGACAATGCTTTAGAGGGAGCGTACGTGTGAGGGCGAAGGTTAGTGTTAGCGTACGGGTTAGGATTAGGGGACGGGTGAGGGTCATGCTTCGGGAAAGGGTTAGGCTTAGGGTTCGGGCTAGGGTTAGGGTTAGGGGACGGGGACGGTTTAGGGTCCAGGTGAGGGTACGACAACGCTTTAGGGGGAGCGTACGTGTGAGGGCCCGGGTTAGTGTTAGCGTACGGGTTAGGATTAGGGGACGGGTGAGGGTCAGGCTTCGGGGAAGTGTTAGGCTTAGGGTTCGGGCTAGGCTTAGGGTTAGGGGACGGGGACGGTTTAGGGTCCAGGTGAGTGTACGAAAACGCTTTAGGGGGATCGTACGTATGAGGGCGTGGGTTAGTGTTAGCGTACGGGTTAGGATTGGGGACGGGTGAGGGTCAGGCTTCGGGGAAAGGTTAGGGTTAGGGTTAGGGCTAGGGTTAGGGTTAGGGGACGGGGACGGTTTAGGGTCCAGGTGAGGGTACGACAAAGCTTTAGGGGAGCGTACGTGTGAGGTCGCAGGTTAGTTTTAGCGTACGGGTTAGGATTAGCGGACGGGTGAGCGTCAGGCTTCAGGGAAGGGTTAGGGTTAGGGTTCGGGTTCGGGTAAGTGTTAGGGGACGGGGACGGTTTAGGGTTCAGGTGAGCTTACGACAACGCTTTAGGGGGAGCATACGTGTGAGGGCGCGGGTTAGTTTTAGCGTACGGGTTAGGATTATGGGACGGGTGAGGGTCAGGCTTCGGGGAAGGGTTAGGGTTAGGGTTCGGGCTAGGGTTAGGGTTAGGGGACGGGGACGGTTTAGTGTCCAGGTGAGGGAACGACAACGCTTTAGGGGGAGCGTACGTATGAGGGTGCGGGTTAGTGTTAGCGTACGGGTTAGGATTAGAGGACGGGTTAGGGTCAGGCTTCGGGGAAGGGTTAGGGTTAGTGTTCTGGCTAGGGTTAGGGTTAGGGGACGGGGACGGTTTAGGGTCCAGGTTAGGGTACGACAGCGCTTTAGGGGGAGCGTATGTGTGAGGGCACTGGTTAGTGTTAGCGTACGGGTTAGGATTAGGGTACGGTTGAGGGTCAGGCTTCGGGCAAGGGTTAGGGTTAGGGTTCGGGCTAGGGTTAGGGTTAGGGGACGGGGACGGTTTAGGGTCCATGTGAGGGTACGACAATGCTTTAGAGGGAGCGTACGTGTGAGGGCGAAGGTTAGTGTTAGCGTACGGGTTAGGATTAGGGGACGGGTGAGGGTCATGCTTCGGGAAAGGTTTAGGCTTAGGTTTCGGTCTAGGGTTAGGGTTAGGGGACGGGGACGGTTTAGGGTCCAGGTGAGGGTACGACAACGCTTTAGGGGGAGCGTACGTGTGAGGGCGCGGGTTAGTGTTAGCGTACGGGTTAGGATTAGGGGACGGGTGATGGTCACGCTTCGGGGAAGGGTTAGGGTTAGGGTTCGGGCTAGGGTTAGGGTTAGGGGACGGGGACGGTTTAGTGTCCAGGTGAGGGAACGACAACGCTTTAGGGGGAGCGTACGTATGAGGGCGCGGGTTAGTGTTAGCGTACGGGTTAGGATTAGGGGACGGGTTAGGGTCAGGCTTCGGGGAAGGGTTAGGGTTAGTGTTCGGGCTAGGGATAGGGTTAGGGGACGGGGACGGTTTAGGGTCCAGGTGAGGGTACGACAGCGCTTTAGGGGGAGCGTATGTGTGAGGGCACGGGTTAGTGTTAGCGTACGGGTTAGGATTAGGGTACGGTTGAGGGTCAGGCTTCGGGCAAGGGTTAGGGTTAGGGTTCGGGCTAGGGTTAGGGTTAGGGGACGGGGACGGTTTAGGGTCCAGGTGAGGGTACAACAACGCTTTAGGGGGAGCGTACGTGTGAGGGCGCGGGTTAGCGTTAGCGTACGGGTTAGGATTAGGGGACGGGTGAGGGTCAGGCTTCGGGGAAGGGTTAGGGTTAGGGTTCGGGCTAGGGTTAGGGTTAGGGGACGGGGACGGTTTAGTGTCCAGGTGAGGGTACGACAACGTTTTAGGGGGAGCGTACGTGTGAGGGCGCGGGTTAGTGTTAGCGTACGGGTTAGGATTAGGGGACGGGTGAGGGTCAGGCTTCGGGGAAGCGTTAAGGTTAGGGTTCGGGCTAGGGATAGGGTTCGGGGACGGGGACGATTTAGGGTCCACATGAGGTTACGACAACGCTTTAGAGTGAGCGTACGTGTGAGGGCGCAGGTTAGTGTTAGCGTACAGTTTAGGATTAGGGGACGGGTGAGCGTCAGGCTTCGGGGAAGTGTTAGGCTTAGGGTTTGGGCTAGGGTTAGGGTTAGGGGACGGGGACGGTTTAGGGTCCAGGTGAGGGTACGACAACGCTTTGGGGGAGCGTACGTGTGAGGGCGCGGGTTAGTGTTAGAGTACGGGTTAGGATTAGGGGACGGGTGATGGTCAGGCTTCGGGGAAGGGTTAGGGTTAGGGTTCGGGCTAGGGTTAGGGTTAGGGGACGGGGACGGTTTAGAATCCAGGTGAGGGTACTACAACGCTTTAGGGGGAGCGTACGTGTGAAGACGCAGGTTAGTGTTAGCGTACGGGTTAGGATTAGGGGACGGGTGAGGGTCAGGCTTCGGGCAAGGGTTAGGGTTAGTGTTCGGCTAGGGTTAGGGGACGGGGACGTGGACGGTTTAGGGTCCAGGTGAGGGTACGACAACGCTTTGGGGGAGCGTACGTGTGAGGGCGCGGGTTAGTGTTAGCGTACGGGTTAGGATTAGGGGACGGGTGAGGGTCAGGCTTCGGGGAAGGGTTATGGTTAGGGTTTGGGCTATGGTTAGGGTTAGGGGACGGGGACGGTTTAGGGTCCAGGTGAGGGTACGACAACGCTTTAGGGGGAGCGTACGTGTGAGGGCGCAGGTTAGTGTTTGCGTACGGGTTAGGATTAGGGGACGGGTGAGGGTCATGCTTCGGGGAAGGTTTAGGCTTAGGGTTCGGGCTAGGGTTAGGGTTAGGGGACGGGGACGGTTTAGGGTCCAGGTGAGTTTACGACAACGCTTTAGGCGGAGCGTACGTGTGAGGGCGCAGGTTAGTGTTAGCGTACGGGTTAGGATTAGGGGACGGGTGAGGGTCAGGCTTCGGGGAAGCGTTAGGGTTAGGGTTCGGGCTAGGGTTAGGGTTAGGGGACTGGGACGGTTTAGGGTCCAGGTGAGGGTACGACAACGCTTTAGGGGGAGCGTACGTGTGAGGGCGCGGGTTAGCGTTAGCGTATGGGTTAGGATTAGGGGACGGGTGAGGGTCAGGCTTCGGGGAAGGGTTAGTGTTAGGGTTTGGGCTAGGGTTAGGTTTAGGGGACGGGGACGGTTTAGGGTCCAGGTGAGGGTACGACAAAGCTTTAGGGGAGCGTACGTGTGAGGTCGCAGGTTAGTTTTAGCGTACGGGTTAGGATTAGCGGACGGGTGAGCGTCAGGCTTCAGGGAAGGGTTAGGGTTAGGGTTCGGGTTCGGGTAAGTGTTAGGGGACGGGGACGGTTTAGGGTTCAGGTGAGCTTACGACAACGCTTTAGGGGGAACATACGTGTGAGGGCGCGGGTTAGTTTTAGCGTACGGGTTAGGATTATGGGACGGGTGAGGGTCAGGCTTCGGGGAAGGGTTAGGGTTAGGGTTCGGGCTAGGGTTAGGGTTAGGGGACGGGGACGGTTTAGTGTCCAGGTGAGGGAACGACAACGCTTTAGGGGGAGCGTACGTATGAGGGTGCGGGTTAGTGTTAGCGTACGGGTTAGGATTAGAGGACGGGTTAGGGTCAGGCTTCGGGGAAGGGTTAGGGTTAGTGTTCTGGCTAGGGTTAGGGTTAGGGGACGGGGACGGTTTAGGGTCCAGGTTAGGGTACGACAGCGCTTTAGGGGGAGCGTATGTGTGAGGGCACTGGTTAGTGTTAGCGTACGGGTTAGGATTAGGGTACGGTTGAGGGTCAGGCTTCGGGCAAGGGTTAGGGTTAGGGTTCGGGCTAGGGTTAGGGTTAGGGGACGGGGACGGTTTAGGGTCCATGTGAGGGTACGACAATGCTTTAGAGGGAGCGTACGTGTGAGGGCGAAGGTTAGTGTTAGCGTACGGGTTAGGATTAGGGGACGGGTGAGGGTCATGCTTCGGGAAAGGTTTAGGCTTAGGTTTCGGTCTAGGGTTAGGGTTAGGGGACGGGGACGGTTTAGGGTCCAGGTGAGGGTACGACAACGCTTTAGGGGGAGCGTACGTGTGAGGGCGCGGGTTAGTGTTAGCGTACGGGTTAGGATTAGGGGACGGGTGATGGTCACGCTTCGGGGAAGGGTTAGGGTTAGGGTTCGGGCTAGGGTTAGGGTTAGGGGACGGGGACGGTTTAGTGTCCAGGTGAGGGAACGACAACGCTTTAGGGGGAGCGTACGTATGAGGGCGCGGGTTAGTGTTAGCGTACGGGTTAGGATTAGGGGACGGGTTAGGGTCAGGCTTCGGGGAAGGGTTAGGGTTAGTGTTCGGGCTAGGGATAGGGTTAGGGGACGGGGACGGTTTAGGGTCCAGGTGAGGGTACGACAGCGCTTTAGGGGGAGCGTATGTGTGAGGGCACGGGTTAGTGTTAGCGTACGGGTTAGGATTAGGGTACGGTTGAGGGTCAGGCTTCGGGCAAGGGTTAGGGTTAGGGTTCGGGCTAGGGTTAGGGTTAGGGGACGGGGACGGTTTAGGGTCCAGGTGAGGGTACAACAACGCTTTAGGGGGAGCGTACGTGTGAGGGCGCGGGTTAGCGTTAGCGTACGGGTTAGGATTAGGGGACGGGTGAGGGTCAGGCTTCGGGGAAGGGTTAGGGTTAGGGTTCGGGCTAGGGTTAGGGTTAGGGGACGGGGACGGTTTAGTGTCCAGGTGAGGGTACGACAACGTTTTAGGGGGAGCGTACGTGTGAGGGCGCGGGTTAGTGTTAGCGTACGGGTTAGGATTAGGGGACGGGTGAGGGTCAGGCTTCGGGGAAGCGTTAAGGTTAGGGTTCGGGCTAGGGATAGGGTTCGGGGACGGGGACGATTTAGGGTCCACATGAGGTTACGACAACGCTTTAGAGTGAGCGTACGTGTGAGGGCGCAGGTTAGTGTTAGCGTACAGTTTAGGATTAGGGGACGGGTGAGCGTCAGGCTTCGGGGAAGTGTTAGGCTTAGGGTTTGGGCTAGGGTTAGGGTTAGGGGACGGGGACGGTTTAGGGTCCAGGTGAGGGTACGACAACGCTTTGGGGGAGCGTACGTGTGAGGGCGCGGGTTAGTGTTAGAGTACGGGTTAGGATTAGGGGACGGGTGATGGTCAGGCTTCGGGGAAGGGTTAGGGTTAGGGTTCGGGCTAGGGTTAGGGTTAGGGGACGGGGACGGTTTAGAATCCAGGTGAGGGTACTACAACGCTTTAGGGGGAGCGTACGTGTGAAGACGCAGGTTAGTGTTAGCGTACGGGTTAGGATTAGGGGACGGGTGAGGGTCAGGCTTCGGGCAAGGGTTAGGGTTAGTGTTCGGCTAGGGTTAGGGGACGGGGACGTGGACGGTTTAGGGTCCAGGTGAGGGTACGACAACGCTTTGGGGGAGCGTACGTGTGAGGGCGCGGGTTAGTGTTAGCGTACGGGTTAGGATTAGGGGACGGGTGAGGGTCAGGCTTCGGGGAAGGGTTATGGTTAGGGTTTGGGCTATGGTTAGGGTTAGGGGACGGGGACGGTTTAGGGTCCAGGTGAGGGTACGACAACGCTTTAGGGGGAGCGTACGTGTGAGGGCGCAGGTTAGTGTTTGCGTACGGGTTAGGATTAGGGGACGGGTGAGGGTCATGCTTCGGGGAAGGTTTAGGCTTAGGGTTCGGGCTAGGGTTAGGGTTAGGGGACGGGGACGGTTTAGGGTCCAGGTGAGTTTACGACAACGCTTTAGGCGGAGCGTACGTGTGAGGGCGCAGGTTAGTGTTAGCGTACGGGTTAGGATTAGGGGACGGGTGAGGGTCAGGCTTCGGGGAAGCGTTAGGGTTAGGGTTCGGGCTAGGGTTAGGGTTAGGGGACTGGGACGGTTTAGGGTCCAGGTGAGGGTACGACAACGCTTTAGGGGGAGCGTACGTGTGAGGGCGCGGGTTAGCGTTAGCGTATGGGTTAGGATTAGGGGACGGGTGAGGGTCAGGCTTCGGGGAAGGGTTAGTGTTAGGGTTTGGGCTAGGGTTAGGGTTAGGGGACGGGGACGGTTTAGTGTCCAGGTGAGGGTACGACAATGCTTTAGGGGGAGCGTACGTGTGAGGGCGCGGGTTAGTGGTAGCGTACGGGTTAGGATTAGGGGACGGGTGAGGGTCACGCTTCAGGGAAGGTTTAGTGTTAGGTTTTGGGCTAGGGTTAGGGTTAGGGTACGGGGAAGGTTTAGGGTCCAGGTGAGGGTACGACAATGCTTTAGGGGGAGCGTACGTGTGAGGGCGAAGGTTAGTGTTAGCGTACGGGTTAGGATTACGGGACGGGTGAGGGTCAGGCTTCGGGGAAGGGTTAGGGTTAGGGTTCGGGCTAGGGTTAGGGTTAGGGGACGGGGACGGTTTAGGGTCCAGGTGAGGGTACGACAACGTTTTAGGGGGAGCGTACGTGTAAGGGCGCAGGTTAGTGTTAGCGTACGGGTTAGGATTAGGGGACGGGTGAGGGTCAGGCTTCGGGCAAGCGTTCGGCTTACGGTTCGGGCTAGGGTTAGGGTTAGGCGACGGGGACGGTTTAGGGTCCAGGTGAGGGTACGACAACGCTTTAGGGGGAGCGTACGTGTGAGGGCGCAGGTTAGTGTTAGCGTACGGGTTAGGATTAGGGGACGGGTGAGGGTCACGCTTCGGGCAAGTGTTAGGGTTAGGGTTTGGGCTAGGGTTAGGGTTAGGGGACGGGGACGGTTTAGGGTCCAGGTGAGGGTACGACAACGCTTTAGGGGGAGCGTACGTGTGAGGGCGCAGGTTAGTGTTAGCGTACGGGTTAGGATTAGGGGACGGGTGAGGGTCATGCTTCGGGGAAGGGTTAGGCTTAGGGTTCGGGCTAGGGTTAGGGCTAGGGGACGGGGACGGTTTAGGATTCAGGTGAGGGTACGACAACGCTTTAGGGGAGCGTACGTGTGAGGGCGCGGGTTAGTGTTAGCGTACGGGTTAGGATTAGGGGACGGGTGAGGGTCAGGCTTCGGGGAAGGGTTAGGGTGAGGGTTCAGGCTAGGGTTAGGGTTAGGGGACGGGGACGGTTTAGGGTCCAGGTGAGGGTACGACAACGCTTTAGGGGGAGTGTACGTGTGAGGGCGCAGGTTAGTGTTAGCGTACGGGTTAGGATTAGGGAACGGGTGAGGGTCATGCTTCGGGGAAGGTTTAGGCTTAGGGTTCGGGCTAGGATTAGGGTTAGGGGACGGGGACGGTTTAGGGTTCAGGTGAGGGTACGACAACGCTTTGGGGGAGCGTACGTGTGAGGGCGCGGGTTAGTGTTAGCGTACGGGTTAGGATTAGGGGACGGGTGAGGGTCAGGCTTACGGGAAGGGTTAGGGTTAGGGTTCGGGCTAGGGTTAGGGTTAGGGGACGGGGACGGTTTAGGGTCCAGGTGAGGGTACGACAACGCTTTCGGGGATGGTACGTGTGAGGGCGCGGGTTAGTGTTAGCGTACGGGTTAGGATTAGGGGACGGGTGAGGGTCAGGCTTCGGGGAAGTCTTAGGCATAGGGTTCGGAGTAGGGTTAGGGTTAGGGGACGGGGACGGTTTAGGGTCCAGGTGAGGGTTCGACAACGTTTTAGGGGGAGGGTACGTATGAAGGCGCGGGTTAGTGTTAGCGTACGGGTTATGATTAAGGGACGGGTGAGGGTCAGGCTTCGGGGAAGTGTTAGGCTTAGGGTTCGGGTTAGGGTTAGGGATAGGGGACGGGGACAGTTTAGGGTCCAGGTGAGGGTACGACAACGCTTTAGGGGGAGCGTACGTGTGAGGGCGCGGGTTAGTGTTAGCGTACGGGTTAGGATTAGGGGACGTGTGAGGGTCAGGCTTCGGGCAAGGGTTAGGGTTAGGGTTCAGGCTAGGGTTAGGGTTAGGGGACGGGGACGGTTTAGGGTCCAGGTGAGGGTACGACAAAGCTTTAGGGGGAGTGTACGTGTGAGGGCACGGGTTAGTGTTAGCGTACGGGTTATTATTGGGGATGGGTGAGGCTCATGCTTCAGGGAAGGGTTAGGCTTAGGGTTCGGGATAGGTTTAGGGTTAGTGGACGGGGACGGTTTAGGGTTCAGGTGAGTGTACGACAACGCTTTAGGGGGAGCGTACGTGTGATGGCGCGGGTTAGTGTTAGCGTACGTGTTAGGATTAGGGGACGGGTGAGGGTCAGGCTTCGGGGAAGCTTTAGGCTTAGGGTTCGGGCTAGGGTTAGGATTAGGGGACGGGGACGGTTTACGGTCCAGGTGACGGTACGACAATGCTTTAGGGGGAGCGTACATGTGAGGGCGCGAGATAGTGTTAGCGTACGGGTTAGGATTAGGGGACGGGTGAGGGTCAGGCTTCGGGGAAGGGTTAGGGTTAGGGTTCGGGCTAGGGTTAGGGTTAGGGGACGGGGACGGTTTAGGGTCCAGGTGAGGGTACGACAACGTTTTAGGGGGAGCGTACGTGTGAGGGCGCGGGTTAGTGGTAGCGTACGGGTTAGGATTAGGGGACGGGTGAGGGTCAGGCTTCGGGCAAGGGTTCGGCTTACGGTTCGGGCTAGGGTTAGGGTTAGGCGACGGGGACGGTTTAGGGTCCAGGTGAGGGTACGACAACGCTTTAGGGGGAGCGTACGTGTGAGGGCGCGGGTTAGTGTTAGCGTACGGGTTAGGATTAGGGGACGGGTGAGGGTCACGCTTCGGGCAAGTGTTAGGGTTAGGGTTTGGGCTAGGGTTAGGGTTAGGGGACGGGGACGGTTTAGGGTCCAGGTGAGGTTACGACAACGCTTTAGGCGGACCGTACGTGTGAGGGCGCAGGTTAGTTTTAGCCTACGTGTTAGGATTAGGGGACGGGTGAGGGTCAGGCTTTGGGGAAGTGTTAGGCTTAGGGTTCGCGCTAGGGTTAGGGTTAAGGGATGGGGACGGTTTAGGGTCCAGGTGAGGGTACGACAACGCTTTGGGGGAGCGTACGTGTGAGGGCGCGGGTTAGTGTTAGCGTACGGGTTAGGATTAGGGGATGGTTGAGGGTCAGGCTTCGGGGAAGGATGAAGATTAGGGTTTGGGCTAGGGTTAGGGTTAGGTGACGGGGACGGTTTAGGGTCCAGGTGAGGGTACGACAACGCGTTAGGGGGAGCGTACGTGTGAGGGCGCAGGTTAGTGTTAGCGTACGGGTTAGGATTAGGGGACGGGTGAGGGTCATGCTTCGGGGAAGGGTTAGGCTTAGGGTTCGGGCTAGGGTTAGGATTAGGGGACGGGGACGGTTTAGGGTTCAGGTGAGGGTACGACAACGCTTTAGGGGGAGCGTACGTGTGAGGGCACCGGTTAGTGTTAGCGTACGTGTTAGGATTAGGGGACGGGTGAGGGTCAGGCTTCGGGGAAGGGTTAGGGTTAGGGTTCGGGCTAGGGTTAGGGTTAGGGGACGGGGACGGTTTAGGGTCCAGGTGAGGGTACGACAACGCTTTACGGGGAGCGTACTTGTGAGGGCGCGAGTTAGTGTTAGCGTACGGGTTAGGATTAGGGGACGGGTGAGGGTCAGGCTTCGGGCAAGGGTTAGGGTTCGGGCTAGGGTTAGGGTTAGGGGACGGGGACGGTTTAGGGTCCAGGTGAGGGTACGACAACACTCTAGGGGGAGCGTACGTGTGAGGGCGCGGGTTAGTGTTAGCGTACGGGTTAGGATTAGGGGACGGGTGAGGGTCAGGCTTCGGGGAAGCGTTAAGGTTAGGGTTCGGGCTAGGGATAGGGTTCGGGGACGGGGACGATTTAGGGTCCAGATGAGGTTACGACAACGCTTTAGAGTGAGCGTACGTGTGAGGGCGCAGGTTAGTGTTAGCGGACAGGTTAGGATTAGGGGACGGGTGAGCGTCAGGCTTCGGGGAACTGTTAGGCTTAGGGTTCGGGCTAGGGTTAGGGTTAGGGGACGGGGACGGTTTAGGGTCCAGGTGAGGGTACGACAACGCTTTACGGGGAGCGTACTTGTGAGGGCGCGAGTTAGTGTTAGCGTACGGGTTAGGATTAGGGGACGGGTGAGGTTCAGGCTTCGGGCAAGGGTTAGGGTTAGGGTTCGGGCTAGGGTTAGGGGACGGGGACGGGGACGGTTTAGGGTCCAGGTGAGGGTACGACAACGCTTTGGGGGAGCGTACGTGTGAGGGCGCGGGTTAGTTTTAGCGTACGGGTTAGGATTAGGGGACGGGTGAGGGTCAGGCTTCGGGGAAGGGTTAGGGTTAGGGTTCAGGCTAGGGTTAGGTTTAGGGGATGGGGACGGTTCAGGGTCCAGGTGAGGGTACGACAACGCTTTAGGGGGAGCATACGTGTCAGGACGCAGGTTAGTGTTAGCGTACGGGTTATTATTGGGGATGGGTGAGGCTCATGCTTCAGGGAAGGGTTAGGCTTAGGGTTCGGGATAGGGTTAGGGTTAGTGGACGGGGACGGTTTAGGGTTCAGGTGAGTGTACGACAACGCTTTAGGGGGAGCGTACGTGTGAGGGCGCAGGTTAGTGTTAGCGTACTGGTTAGGATTAGGGGACGGGTGAGGGTCATGCTTCGGGGAAGGGTTAGGCTTAGGGTTCGGGCTAGGGTTAGGGTTAGGGGACGGGGACGGTTTACGGTCCAGGTGAGGGTACGACAATGCTTTAGGGGGAGCGTACGTGTGAGGGCGCGAGATAGTGTTAGCGTACGGGTTAGGATTACGGGACGGGTGAGGGTCAGGCTTCGGGGAAGGGTTAGGGTTAGGGTTCGGGCTAGGGTTAGGGTTAGGGGACGGGGACGGTTTAGGTTCCAGGTGAGGGTACGACAACGTTTTAGGGGGAGCGTTCGTGTGAGGGCGCAGGTTAGTGTTAGCGTACGGGTTAGGAATAGGGGACGGGTGAGGGTCAGGCTTCGGGCAAGGGTTCGGCTTACGGTTCGGGCTAGGGTTAGGGTTAGGCGACGGGGACGGTTTAGGGTCCAGGTGAGGGTACGACAACGCTTTAGGGGGAGCGTACGTGTGAGGGCGCAGGTTAGTGTTAGCGTACGGGTTAGGATTAGAGGACGGGTGAGGGTCACGCTTCGGGCAAGTGTTAGCGTTAGGGTTTGGGCTAGGGTTAGGGTTAGGGGACGGGGACGGTTTAGGGTCCAGGTGAGGGTACGACAACGCTTTAGGGGGAGCGTACGTGTGAGGGCGCAGGTTAGTGTTAGCGTACGGGTTAGGATTAGGGGACGGGTGAGGGTCATGCTTCGGGGAAGGGTTAGGCTTAGGGTTCGGGCTAGGGTTAGGGCTAGGGGACGGGGACGGTTTAGGATTCAGGTGAGGGTACGACAACGCTTTAGGGGGAGCGTACGTGTGAGGGCGCGGGTTAGTGTTAGCGTACGGGTTAGGATTAGGGGACGGGTGAGTGTCAGGCTTCGGGGAAGGGTTAGGGTGAGGGTTCAGGCTAGGGTTAGGGTTAGGGGACGGGGACGGTTTAGGGTCCAGGTGAGGGTACGACAACGCTTTAGGGGGAGCGTACGTGTGAGGGCGCAGGTTAGTGTTAGCGTACGGGTTAGGATTAGGGAACGGGTGAGGGTCATGCTTCGGGGAAAGTTTAGGCTTAGGGTTCGGGCTAGGATTAGGGTTAGGGGACGGGGACGGTTTAGGGTTCAGGTGAGGGTACGACAACGCTTTGGGGGAGCGTACGTGTGAGGGCGCGGGTTAGTGTTAGCGTACGGGTTAGGATTAGGGGACGGGTGAGGGTCAGGCTTCCAGGAAGGGTTAGGGTTAGGGTTCGGGCTAGGGTTAGGGTTAGGGGACGGGGACGGTTTAGGGTCCAGGTGAGGGTACGACAACGCTTTGGGGAAGCGTACGTGTGAAGACGCAGGTTAGTGTTAGCGTACGGGTTATTATTGTGGATGGGTGAGGCTCATGCTTCAGGGAAGGGTTAGGCTTAGGGTTCGGGCTAGGGTTAGGGTTAGGGGACGGGGACGGTTTAGGGTCCAGGTGAGGTTACGACAACGCTTTAGGCGGAGCGTATGTGTGAGGGCGCAGGTTAGTGTTAGCGTACGGGTTAGGATTAGGGGACGGGTGAGGGTCAGGCTTCGGGGAAGTGTTAGGCTTAGGGTTCGGGCTAGGGTTAGGGTTAGGGGATGGGGACGGTTTAGGGTCCAGGTGAGGGTACGACAACGCTTTAGGTGGAGCGTACATATGAGGGAGCGGGTTAGTGTTAGCGTACGGGTTAGGATTAGGGGACGGGTGAGGGTCAGGCTTCGGGGAAGGGTTAGGGTTAGGGTTTGGGCTACGGTTAGGGTTAGGGGATGGGGACGGTTTAGGGTCCAGGTGAGAGTACGAAAAAGCTTTAGGGGGAGCGTACGTGTGAGGGCACAGGTTACTGTTAGCGTACGGGTTAGGATTAGGGGACAGGTGAGGGTCATGCTTCGCGGAAGGTTTAGGCTTAGGGTTCGTGCTAGGGTTAGGGTTAGGGGACGGGGACGGTTTAGTGTCCAGGTGAGGGTACGACAACGCTTTAAGGGGAGCGTACTTGTGAGGGCGCGGGTTAGTGGTAGCGTACGGGTTAGGATTAGGGGACGGGTGAGGTTCAGGCTTCGGGGAAGGTTTAGTGTTAGGTTTCGGGCTAGGGTTAGGGTTAGGGTACGGGGAAGTTTTAGGGTCCAGGTGAGGGTACGACAATGCTTTAGGGGGAGCTTACGTGTGAGGGCGAAGGTTAGTGTTAGCGTACGGGTTAGGATTAGGGGACGGGTGAGGGTCATGCTTCGCGGAAGGGTTAGGCTTAGGGTTCGTGCTAGGGTTAGGGTTAGGGGACGGGGACGGTTTAGTGTCCAGGTGAGGGTACGAAAACGCTTTAAGGGGAGCGTACTTGTGAGGGCGCGGGTTAGTGGTAGCGTACGGGTTAGGATTAGGGGACGGGTGAGGGTCAGGCTTCAGGGAAGGGTTAGGGTTAGTGTTCGGGCTAGGGTTAGGGTTAGGGTACGGGGACGGTTTAGGGTCCAGGTGAGGGTACGACAACGCTTTAGGGGGAGCGTACGTGTGAGGGTGCGGGTTAGTGTTAGCGTACGGGTTAGGATTAGGGGACGGGTGAGGGTCATGCTTCGGGGAAGGTTTAGGCTTAGGGTTCGGGCTAGGGTTAAGGTTAGGGGACGGTGACGGTTTAGGGTCCAGGTGAGGGTACGACAACGCTTTAGGGGGAGCGTACGTGTGAGGGCACGGGTTAGTGTTAACGTACGGGTTAGGATTAGGGGACGGGTGAGGGTCAGGCTTCGGGGAAGGGTTAGGGTTAGGGTTCGGGCTATGGTTAGGGTTAGGGGACGGGGACGGTTTAGGGTCCAGGTGAGGGTACGACAACGCTTTGGGGGAGCGTACGTGTGAGGGCGCGGGTTAGTGTTAGCGTACGGGTTAGGATTAGGGGATGGTTGAGGGTCAGGCTTCGGGGAAGGGTTAGGATTAGGGTTTGGGCTAGGGTTAGGGTTAGGGGACGGGGACGGTTTAGGGTCCAGGTGAGGGTACGACAACGCTTTAGGGGGAGCGTACGTGTGAGGGCACAGGTTAGTGTTAGCGTACGGGTTAGGATTAGGGGACGGGTGAGGGTCATGCTTCGGGGAAGGGTTAGGCTTAGGGTTCGGGCTAGGGTTAGGGTTAGGGGACGGGGACGGTTTAGGGTTCAGGTGAGGGTACGACAACGCTTTAGGGGGAGCGTACGTGTGAGGGCACGGGTTAGTGTTAGCGTACGGGTTAGGATTAGGGGACGGGTGAGGGTCAGGCTTCGGGGAAGGGTTATGGTTAGGGTTCGGGCTAGGGTTAGGGTTAGGGGACGGGGACGGTTCAGGGTCCAGGTGAGGGTACGACAACGCTTTAGGGGGAGCGTACATGTCAGGACGCAGGTTAGTGTTAGCGTACGGGTTATTATTGGGGATGGGTGAGGCTCATGCTTCAGGGAAGTGTTAGGCTTAGGGTTCGGGATAGGGTTAGGGTTAGTGGACGGGGACGGTTTAGGGTTCAGGTGAGTGTACGACAACGCTTTAGGGGGAGGGTACGTGTGAGGGTGCGGGTTAGTGTTAGCATACGTGTTAGGATTAGGGGACGGGTGAGGGTCAGGCTTCGGGGAAGGGTTAGGGTTAGGGTTCGGCCTAGGGTTAGGGTTAGGGTACGGGGACGGTTTAGGGTCCAGGTGAGGGTACTACAACGCTTTAGGAGGAGCGTACGTGTGAAGACGCAGGTTAGTGTTAGCGTACGGGTTAGGATTAGGGGACGGGTGAGGGTCAGGCTTCGGGCAAGGGTTAGGGTTAGGGTTCGGGCTAGGGTTAGGGTTAGGGGACGGGGACAGTTTAGGGTCCAGGTGAGGGTACGAGAACGCTTTAGGGGGAGCGTACGTGTGAGGGCGCGGGTTAGTGTTAACGTACGGGTTAGGATTGGGGACGGGTGAGGGTCAGCCTTCGGGGAAGGGTTAGGGTTAGGGTTCGGGCTAGGGTTAGGGTTAGGGGACGGGGACGGTTTAGGGTCCAGGTGAGGGTACGACAACGCTTTGGGGGAGCGTACGTGTGAGGGCACGGGTTATTGTTAGCGTACGTGTTAGGATTAGGGGACGGGTGAGGGTCAGGCTTCGGGGAAGGGTTATGGTTAGGGTTCGGGCTAGGGTTAGGGTTAGGGGACGGGGACGGTTTAGGGTTCAGGAGAGGGTACGACAACGCTTTAGGGGGAGCGTACGTGTGAGGGCGCGGGTTAGTGTTAGCGTACGTGTTAGGATTAGGGGACGGGTGAGGTTCATGCTTCGGGGAAGGGTTAGGCTTAGGGTTCGGGCTAGGGTTAGGGCTAGGGGATGGGGACGGTTTAGGGTTCAGGAGAGGGTACGACAACGCTTTAGGGGGAGCGTACGTGTGAGGGCGCGGGTTAGTGTTAGCGTACGGGTTAGGATTAGGGGACGGGTGAGGGTCAGGCTTCGGGCAAGTGTTAGGGTTAGGGTTCGGGCTAGGGTTAGGGTTAGGGGACGGGGACGGTTTAGGGTCCAGGTGAGGGTACGACAACGCTTTAGGGGAACCGTACGTGTGAGGGCGCAGTTTAGTGTTAGCGTACGGGTTAGGATTAGGGGACGGGTGAGGGTCATGCTTCGGGGAAGTGTTAGGCTTAGGGTTCGGGCTAGGGTTAGTGTTAGGGGACGGGGACGGTTTAGGGTCCAGGTTAGGGTACGACAACGCTTTAGGGGGAGCCTACGTGTGAGGGCGCGGGTTAGCGTTAGCGTACGGGTTAGGATTAGGGGAATGGTGAGGGTCAGGCTTCAGGGAAGGCTTAGGGTTAGGGTTCGGGCTAGGGTTAGGGTTAGGGGACGGGGACGGTTTAGGGTCCAGGTGAGGTTACGACAACGCTTTAGGCAGAGCGTACGTGTGAGGGCGCAGGTTAGTGTTAGCGTACGGGTTAGTATTAGGGGACGGGTGAGGGTCAGGCTTCGGGGAAGTGTTAGGCTTAGGGTTCGGGCTAGGGTTAGGGTTAGGGGATGGGGACGGTTTAGGGTCCAGGTGAGGGTACGACAACGCTTTAGGGGGAGCGTACATATGAGGGCGCGGGTTAGTGTTAGCGTACGGGTTAGGATTAGGGGACGGGTGAGGGTCAGGCTTCGGGGAAGGGTTAGGGTTAGGGTTCGGGCTAGGATTAGGGTTAGGGGACGGGGACGGTTTAGGGTCCAGGTGAGGGTACGACAACGCATTAGGGGGAGCGTACGTGTGAGGGCGCGGGTTAGTGTTAGCGTACGGGTTAGGATTAGGGGACGGGTGAGTTTCAGGCTTCGGGGAAGTGTTAGGGTTAGGGTTCAGGCTAGGGTTAGGGTTAGGGGACGGGGACGGTTTAGGGTCCAGGTGAGGGTACGACAACGCTTTAGGGTGAGCGTATGTTTGAGGGCGCGGGTTAGTGTTAGCGTACGGGTTAGGATTAGGGGACGGGTGAGGGTCAGGCTTCGGGCAAGTGTTAGGGTTAGGGTTCGGGCTAGGGTTAGGGTTAGGGGACGGGGACGGTTTGGGTTCCAGGTGAGGGTACGACAAAGCTTTGGGGGAGGGTACGTGTGAGGGCGCGGGTTAGTGTTAGTGTACGGGTTAGGATTATGGGATGGTTGAGGGTCAGGCTTCGGGGAAGGGTTAGAGTTAGGGTTTGGGCTAGGGTTAGGGTTAGGGGATGGGGACGGTTTAGGGTCCAGGTGAGGGTACGACAACGCTTTAGGGGGAGCGTACGTGTGAGGGCACAGGTTAGTGTTAGCGTACGGTTTAGGATTAGGGGACGGTTGAGTGTCATGATCGGGGAAGGGTTAGGCTTAGGGTTCGGGCTAGGATTAGGGTTAGGGGACGGGGACGGTTTAGGGTTCAGGTGAGGGTACGACAACGCTTTGGGGGAGCGTACATGTGAGGGCGCGGGTTAGTGTTAGCGTACGGGTTAGGATTAGGGGACGGTTGAGGGTAAGGCTTCGGTGAAGGGTTAGGGTTCTGGTTAGGGCTAGGGTTAGGGTTAGGGGACGGGGACGGTTTAGGGTCCAGGTGAGGGTACGAAAACGCTTTAGGGGGAGCATACGTGTGAGGGCGCGGGTAAGTGTTAGCGTACGGGTTACGATCAGGGGACGGGTGAGTGTCAGGCTTCGGGGAAGGGTTAGGGTTAGGGTTCGGGCTAGGGTTAGGGTTAGGGGACGGGGACGGTTTGGGGTCCAGGTGAGGGTACGACAACGCTTTAGGGGGAGCGTACGTGTGAGGGCGCGGGTTAGCGTTAGCGTACGGGTTAGGATTAGGGGACGGGTGAGGGTCAGGCTTCGGGGAAGGGTTAGGGTTAGGTTTCGGGCTAGGGTTAGGGTTAGGGGACGGGGACGGTTTAGGGTCCAGGTGAGGGTACGACAACGCTTTAGGGGGAGCGTACGTGTGAGGGCGCGGGTTAGTGTTAGCGTACGGGTTAGGATTAGGGGACGGGTGAGTGTCAGGCTTCGGGGAAGGGTTAGGGTTAGGGTTCGGGCTAGGGTTAGGGTTAGGGGACGGGGACGGTTTAGGGTCCAGGTGAGGGTACGACAAAGCTTTAGGGGGAGCGTATGTTTGAGGGCGCGGGTTAGTGTTAGCGTACGGGTTAGGATTAGGGGACGGGTGAGGGTCAGGCTTCGGGCAAGTGTTAGGGTTAGGGTTCGGGCTAGGGTTAGGGTTAGCGGACGGGGACGGTTTAGGGTGCAGGTGAGGGTACGACAAAGCTTTGGGGGAGGGTACGTGTGAGGGCGCGGGTTAGTGTTAGTGTACGGGTTAGGATTAGGGGATGGTTGAGCGTCAGGCTTCGGGGAAAGGTTAGGGTTAGGGTTTGGGCTAGGGTTAGTGTTAGGGGATGGGGACGGTTTAGGGTCCAGGTGAGGGTACGAGAACGCTTTAGGGGGAGCGTACGTGTGAGGGCACGGGTTAGTGTTAGCGTACGGGTTAGGATTAGGGGACGGGTGAGTGTCATGCCTCGGGGAAGGGTTAGGCTTAGGGTTCGGGCTAGGATTAGGGTTAGGGGACGGGGACGGTTTAGGGTTCAGGTGAGGGTACGACAACGCTTTGGGGTAGCGTACGTGTGAGGGCGCGGGTTAGTGTTAGCGTACGGGTTAGGATTAGGGGACGGGTGAGGGTCAGGCTTCGGGGAAGGGTTAGGGTTAGGGTTCGGGCTAGGGTTAGGGTTAGGGGACGGGGACGGTTTAGGGTCCAGGTGAGGGTACGACAACGCTTTAGGGGGAGCGTACGTGTGAGGGCGCGGTTTAGTGTTAGCGTACCGGTTAGGATTAGGGGACGGGTGAGGGTCAGGCTTCGGGCAAGGGTTAGGGTTAGGGTTCGGGCTAGGGTTAGGGTTAGGGGACGGGGACTGTTTGGGGTCCAGGTGAGGGTACGACAACGCTTTAGGGGGAGCGTACGTGGAAGGGCGCGGGTTATCGTTAGCGTACGGGTTAGGATTAGGGGACGGGTGAGGGTCAGGCTTCGGGGAAGGGTTAGGGTTAGGGTTCGGGCTAGGGTTAGGGTTAGGGGACGGGGACGGTTTAGGGTCCAGGTGAGGGTACGACAACGCTTTGGGGGAGCGTACGTGTGAGGGTGCGGGTTAGTGTTAGCGTACGGTTTAGGATTGGGGACGGGTGAGGGTCAGGCTTCGGGGAAAGGTTAGGGTTAGGGTTAGGGCTAGGGTTAGGGTTAGGGGACGGGGACGGTTTAGGGTCCAGGTGAGGGTACGACAAAGCATTAGGGGGAGCGTACGTGTGAGGTCGCAGTTTTGTTTTAACGTACGGGTTAGGATTAGCGGACGGGTGAGCGTCAGGCTTCGGGGAAGGGTTAGGGTTAGGGTTCGGGTTCGGGTTAGGGTTAGGGGACGGGGACGGTTTAGGGTCCAGGTGAGGGTACGACAACGCTTTAGCGGGAGCATACGTGTGAGGGCGCGGGTTATTGTTAGCGTACGGGTTAGGATTATGAGACGGGTGAGGGTCAGGTTTCGGGGAAGGGTTAGGGTTAGGGTTCGGACTAGGGTTAGGGTTAGGGGCCGGGGACGGTTTAGGGTCCAGGTGAGGGAACGACAACGCTTTAGGGGGAGCGTACGTATGAGGGCGCGGGTTAGTGTTAGCGTATGGGTTAGGATTAGGGGACGGGTTAGGGTCAGGCTTCGGGGAAGGGTTAGGGTTAGGGTTCGGGCTAGGGTTAGGGTTAGGGGACGGGGACGGTTTAGGGTCCAGGTGAGGGTACGACAACGCTTTGAGGGAGCGTACGTGTGAGGGCGCGGGTTAGTGTTAGCGTACGGGTTAGGATTATGGGACGGGTGAGGGTCAGGCTTCGGGGAAGGGTTAGGGTTAGGGTTCGGGCTAGGGTTAGGGGACGGGGACGGTTTAGGGTCCAGGTGAGGGTACGACAACGCTTTAGGGGGAGCGTACGTGTGAGGGCGCGGGTTAGTGTTAGCGTACGGGTTAGGATTAGGGGACGGGTGAGTGTCATGCTTCGGGGAAGGGTTAGGGTTAGGGTTCGGGCTAGGGTTAGGGTTAGGGGACGGGGACGGTTTGGGGTCCAGGTGAGGGTACGACAACGCTTTAGGGGTCGCGTATGTTTGAGGGCGCGGGTTAGTGTTAGCGTACGGGTTAGGATTAGGGGACGGGTGAGGGTCAGGCTTCGGGCAAGTGTTAGGGTTACGGTTCGGGCTAGGGTTAGGGTTAGGGGACGGGGACGGTTTAGGGTCCAGTTGAGGGTACGACAACGCTTTAGGGGGAGCGTACGTATGAGGGCGCGGGTTAGTGTTAGCGTACGGGTTAGGATTAGGGGACGGGTGAGGGTCAGGCTTCGGGGAAGGGTTAGGGTTAGGGTTCGGGCTAGGGTTAGGGTTAGGGGACGGGGACGGTTTAGGGTCCAGGTGAGGGTACGACAACGCTTTAGGGGGAGCGTACGTGTGAGGGCGCGGGTTAGTGTTAGCGTACGGGTTAGGATTGGGGACGGGTGAGGGTCAGGCTTCGGGCAAGGGTTAGGGTTAGGGTTCGGGCTAGGGTTAGGGTTAGGGGACGGGGACGGTTTAGGGTCCAGGTGAGGGTACGACAACGCTTTAGGGGGAGCGTACGTGTGAAGGCACGGGTTAGTGTTAGCGTACGGGTTAGGATTATGGGACGGGTGAGGGTCAGGCTTCGGGGAAGGGTTAGGGTTAGGGTTCGGGCTAGGGTTAGGGTTAGGGGACGGGGACGGTTTAGGGTCCAGTTGAGGGTACGACAACGCTTTAGGGGGAGCGTACGTATGAGGGCGCGGGTTAGCGTTAGCGTACGGGTTAGGATTAGGGGACGGGTGAGGGTCAGGCTTCGGGGAAGGGTTAGGGTTAGGTTTCGGGCTAGGGTTAGGGTTAGGGGACGGGGACGGTTTAGGGTCCAGGTGAGGGTACGACAACGCTTTAGGGGGAGCGTACGTGTGAGGGCGCGGGTTAGTGTTAGCGTACGGGTTAGGATTAGGGGACGGGTGAGTGTCAGGCTTCGGGGAAGGGTTAGGGTTAGGGTTCGGGCTAGGGTTAGGGTTAGGGGACGGGGACGGTTTAGGGTCCAGGTGAGGGTACGACAACGCTTTAGGGGGAGCGTATGTTTGAGGGCGCGGGTTAGTGTTAGCGTACGGGTTAGGATTAGGGGACGGGTGAGGGTCAGGCTTCGGGCAAGTGTTAGGGTTAGGGTTCGGGCTAGGGTTAGGGTTAGGGGACGGGGACGGTTTAGGGTGCAGGTGAGGGTACGACAAAGCTTTGGGGGAGGGTACGTGTGAGGGCGCGGGTTAGTGTTAGTGTACGGGTTAGGATTAGGGGATGGTTGAGCGTCAGGCTTCGGGGAAAGGTTAGGGTTAGGGTTTGGGCTAGGGTTAGGGTTCGGGGATGGGGACGGTTTAGGGTCCAGGTGAGGGTACGAGAACGCTTTAGGGGGAGCGTACGTGTGAGGGCACGGGTTAGTGTTAGCGTACGGGTTAGGATTAGGGGACGGGTGAGTGTCATGCCTCGGGGAAGGGTTAGGCTTAGGGTTCGGGCTAGGATTAGGGTTAGGGGACGGGGACGGTTTAGGGTTCAGGTGAGGGTACGACAACGCTTTGGGGTAGTGTACGTGTGAGGGCGCGGGTTAGTGTTAGCGTACGGGTTAGGATTAGGGGACGGGTGAGGGTCAGGCTTCGGGGAAGGGTTAGGGTTAGGGTTCGGGCTAGGGTTAGGGTTAGGGGACGGGGACGGTTTAGGGTCCAGGTGAGGGTACGACAACGCTTTGGGGGAGCGTACGTGTGAGGGCGCGGGTTAGTGTTAGCGTACGGGTTAGGATTAGGGGACGGGTGAGGGTCAGGCTTCGGGGAAGTCTTAGGCATAGGGTTCGGAGTAGGGTTAGGGTTAGGGGACGGGGACGGTTTAGGGTCCAGGTGAGGGTTCGACAACGCTTTAGGGGGAGGGTACGTAAGAGGGCGCAGGTTAGTGTTAGCGTACGGGTTAGGATTAGGGGACGGGTGAGGGTCAGGCTTCGGGCAAGTGTTAGGCTTAGGGTTCGGGCTAGGCTTAGTGTTAGGGGACGGGGACGGTTTAGGGTCCAGGTGAGGGTACGAAAACGCTTTAGGGGGAGCGTACGTATGAGGGCGTGGGTTAGTGTTAGCGTACGGTTTAGGATTGGGGACGCGTGAGGGTCAGGCTTCGGGGAAATGTTAGGTTTAGGGTTAGGGCTAGGGTTAGGGTTAGGGGACGGGGACGGTTTAGGGTCCAGGTGAGGGTACGACAAAGCATTAGGGGGAGCGTACGTGTGAGGTCGCAGGTTTGTTTTAACGTACGGGTTAGGATTAGCGGACGGGTGAGCGTCAGGCTTCGGGGAAGGGTTAGGGTTAGGGTTCGGGTTCGGGTTAGGGTTAGGGGACGGGGACGGTTTAGGGTCCAGGTGAGGGTACGACAACGCTTTAGGGGGAGCATACGTGTGAGGGCGCGGGTTAGTGTTAGCGTACGGGTTAGGATTATGGGACGGGTGAGGGTTAGGTTTCGGGGAAGGGTTAGGGTTAGGGTTCGGACTAGGGTTAGGGTTAGGGGCCGGGGACGGTTTAGGGTCCAGGTGAGGGAACGACAACGCTTTAGGGGGAGCGTACGTATGAGGGCGCGGGTTAGTGTTAGCGTATGGGTTAGGATTAGGGGACGGGTTAGGGTCAGGCTTCGGGCAAGGGTTAGGGTTAGGGTTCGGGCTAGGGTTAGGGTTAGGGGACGGGGACGGTTTAGGGTCCAGGTGAGGGTACGACAGCGCTTTAGGGGGAGCGTATGTGTGAGGGCACGGGTTAGTGTTAGCGTACGGGTTAGGATTAGGGGACGGGTGAGGGTCAGGCTTCGGGCAAGGGTTAGGGTTAGGGTTCGGGCTAGGGTTAGGGTTAGGGGACGGGGACGGTTTAGGGTCCAAGTGGGGGTACGACAATGCTTTAGAGGGAGCGTAGGTGTGAGGGCGAAGGTTAGTGTTAGCGTACGGGTTAGGATTAGGGGACGGGTGAGGGTCATGCTTCGGGAAAGGGTTAGGCATAGGGTTCGGGCTAGGGTTAGGGTTAGGGGACGGGGACGGTTTAGGGTCCAGGTGAGGGTACGACAACGCTTTGGGGGAGCGTACGTGTGAGGGCGCGGGTTAGTGTTAGCGTACGGGTTAGGATTAGGGGACGGGTGAGGGTCAGGCTTCGGGGAAGTCTTAGGCATAGGGTTCGGAGTAGGGTTAGGGTTAGGGGACGGGGACGGTTTAGGGTCCAGGTGAGGGTTCGACAACGCTTTAGGGGGAGGGTACGTATGAGGGCGCGGGTTAGTGTTTGCGTACGGGTTAGGATTAGGGGACGTGTGAGGGTCAGGCTTCGGGGAAGTGTTAGGCTTAGGGTTCGGGCTCGGGTTAGGGTTAGGGGACGGGGACGGTTTAGGGTCCAGGTGAGGGTACGACAACGCTTTAAGGGGAGCGTACGTGTGAGGGCGCTGGTTAGTGTTAGCGTACGGGTTAGGATTAGGGGACGGGTGAGTGTCAGGCTTCGGGGAAGGGTTAGGGTTAGGGTTCGGGATAGGGTTAGGGTTAGGGGACGGGGACGGTTTAGGTTCCATTTGAGGGTACGACAATGCTTTAGGGGGAGCGTACGTGTGAGGGCGCGGGTTAGTGTTAACGTACGGGTTAGGATTAGGGGACGGGTGAGGGTCAGACTTCGGGGAAGGGTTAGGGTTAGATTTCGGGCTAGGGTTAGGGTTAGGGGACGGGGACGGTTTAGGGTCCAGGTGAGGGTACGACAACGCTTTAGGGGGAGCGTACGTGTGAGGGCGCGGGTTAGCGTTAGCGTACGGGTTAGGATTAGGGGACGGGTGAGGGTCAGGCTTCGGGGAAGGGTTAGGGTTAGGGTTCGGGCTAGGGTTAGGGTTAGGGGACGGGGACGGTTTAGTGTCCAGGTGAGGGTACGACAACGTTTTAGGGGAAGCGTACGTGTGAGGGCGCGGGTTAGTGTTAGCGTACGGGTTAGGATTAGGGGACGGGTGAGGGTCAGGCTTCGGGGAAGGTTTAGGGTTAGGGTTCGGGCTAGGGTTAGGGTTAGGGGACGGGGACGGTTTAGGGTCCAGGTGAGGGTACGACAATGCTTTAGAGGGAGCGTACGTGTGAGGGCGATGGTTAGTGTTAGCGTACGGGTTAGGATTAGGGGACGGGTGAGGGTCATGCTTCGGGAAAGGTTTAGGCTTAGGTTTCGGGCTAGGGTTAGGGTTAGGGGACGGGGACGGTTTAGGGTCCAGGTGAGGGTACGACAACGCTTTAGGGGGAGCGTACGTGTGAGGGCGCGGGTTAGTGTTAGCGTACGGGTTAGGATTAGGGGACGGGTGAGGGTCAGGCTTCGGGGAAGGGTTAGGCTTAGGGTTCGGGCTAGGGTTAGGGTTAGGGGACGGGGACAGTTTAGGGTCCAGGTGAGGGTACGAAAACGCTTTAGGGGGAGCGTACGTATGAGGGCGTGGGTTAGTGTTAGCGTACGGGTTAGGATTGGGGAAGGGTGAGGGTCAGGCTTCGGGGAAAGGTTAGGGTTAGGGTTAGGGCTAGGGTTAGGGTTAGGGGACGGGGAAGGTTTAGGGTCCAGGTGAGGGTACGACAAAGCATTAGGGGGAGCGTAAGTGTGAGGTCGCAGGTTAGTTTTAGCGTACGGGTTAGGATTAGCGGACGGGTGAGCGTCAGGCTTCAGGGAAGGGTTAGGGTTAGGGTTCGGGTTAGGGTTAGGGGACGGGGACGGTTTAGGGTCCAGGTGAGCTTACGACAACGCTTTAGGGGGAGCATACGTGTGAGGGCGCGGGTTAGTGTTAGCGTACGGGTTAGGATTATGGGACGGGTGAGGGTCAGGCTTCGGGGAAGGGTTAGGGTTAGGGTTCGGGCTAGGGTTAGGGTTAGGGGACGGGGACGGTTTAGTGTCCAGGTGAGGGAACGACAACGCTTTAGGGGGAGCGTACGTATGAGGGCGCGGGTTAGTGTTAGCGTACGGGTTAGGATTAGGGTACGGTTGAGTGTCAGGCTTCGGGCAAGGGTTAGGGTTAGGGTTCGGGCTAGGGTTAGGGTTAGGGGACGGGGACGGTTTAGGGTCCAGGTGAGGGTACGACAACGCTTTAGGGGGAGCGTACGTGTGAGGGTGCGGGTTAGCGTTAGCGTACGGGTTAGGATTAGGGGACGGGTGAGGGTCAGGCTTCGGGGAAGGGTTAGGGTTAGGGTTCGGGCTAGGGTTAGGGTTAGGGGACGGGGACGGTTTAGTGTCCAGGTGAGGGTACGACAACGTTTTAGGGGGAGCGTACGTGTGAGGGCGCGGGTTAGTGTTAGCGTACGGGTTAGGATTAGGGGAAGGGTGAGGGTCAGGCTTCGGGGAAGGTTTAGGGTTAGGGTTCGGGCTAGGGTTAGGGTTAGGGGACGGGGACGGTTTAGGGTCCAGGTGAGGGTACGACAATGCTTTCGAGGGAGCGTACGTGTGAGGGCGAAGGTTAGTGTTAGCGTACGGGTTAGGATTAGGGGACGGGTGAGGGTCATGCTTCGGGAAAGGGTTAGGCTTAGGGTTCGGGCTAGGGTTAGGGTTAGGGGACGGGGACGGTTTAGGGTCCAGGTGAGGGTACGACAACGCTTTAGGGGGAGCGTACGTGTGAGGGCCCGGGTTAGTGTTAGCGTACGGGTTAGGATTAGGGGACGGGTGAGGGTCAGGCTTCGGGGAAGTGTTAGGCTTAGGGTTCGGGCTAGGTTTAGGGTTAGGGGATGGGGACAGTTTAGGGTCCAGGTGAGGGTACGAGAACGCTTTAGGGGGAGCGTAAGCGTGAGGGCGTGGGTTAGTGTTAGCGTACGGGTTAGGATTAGGGGACGGGTGAGTGTCAGGCTTCGGGCAAGTGTTAGGCTTAGGGTTCGGGCTAGGCTTAGGGTTAGGGGACGGGGACGGTTTAGGGTCCAGGTGAGTGTACGAAAACGCTTTAGGGGGAGCGTACGTATGAGGGCGTGGGTTAGTGTTAGCGTACGGGTTAGGATTGGGGAAGGGTGAGGGTCAGGCTTCGGGGAAAGGTTAGGGTTAGGGTTAGGGCTAGGGTTAGGGTTAGGGGACGGGGAAGGTTTAGGGTCCAGGTGAGGGTACGACAAAGCATTAGGGGGAGCGTACGTGTGAGGTCGCAGGTTAGTTTTAGCGTACGGGTTAGGATTAGCGGACGGGTGAGCGTCAGGCTTCAGGGAAGGGTTAGGGTTAGGGTTCGGGTTAGGGTTAGGGGACGGGGACGGTTTAGGGTCCAGGTGAGCTTACGACAACGCTTTAGGGGGAGCATACGTGTGAGGGCGCGGGTTAGTGTTAGCGTACGGGTTAGGATTATGGGACGGGTGAGGGTCAGGCTTCGGGGAAGGGTTAGGGTTAGGGTTCGGGCTAGGGTTAGGGTTAAGGGACGGGGACGGTTTAGTGTCCAGGTGAGGGAACGACAACGCTTTAGGGGGAGCGTACGTATGAGGGCGCGGGTTAGTGTTAGCGTACGGGTTAGGATTAGGGTACGGTTGAGGGTCAGGCTTCGGGCAAGGGTTAGGGTTAGGGTTCGGGCTAGGGTTAGGGTTAGGGGACGGGGACGGTTTAGGGTCCAGGTGAGGGTACGACAACGCTTTAGGGGGAGCGTACGTGTGAGGGTGCGGGTTAGCGTTAGCGTACGGGTTAGGATTAGGGGACGGGTGAGGGTCAGGCTTCGGGGAAGGGTTAGGGTTAGGGTTCGGGCTAGGGTTAGGGTTAGGGGACGGGGACGGTTTAGTGTCCAGGTGAGGGTACGACAACGTTTTAGGGGGAGCGTACGTGTGAGGGCGCGGGTTAGTGTTAGCGTACGGGTTAGGATTAGGGGAAGGGTGAGGGTCAGGCTTCGGGGAAGGTTTAGGGTTAGGGTTCGGGCTAGGGTTAGGGTTAGGGGACGGGGACGGTTTAGGGTCCAGGTGAGGGTACGACAATGCTTTCGAGGGAGCGTACGTGTGAGGGCGAAGGTTAGTGTTAGCGTACGGGTTAGGATTAGGGGACGGGTGAGGGTCATGCTTCGGGAAAGGTTTAGGCTTAGGTTTCGGGCTAGGGTTAGGGTTAGGGGATGGGGACGGTTTAGGGTCCAGGTGAGGGTACGACAACGCTTTAGGGGGAGCGTACGTGTGAGGGTGCGGGTTAGCGTTAGCGTACGGGTTAGGATTAGGGGACGGGTGAGGGTCAGGCTTCGGGGAAGTCTTAGGCATAGGGTTCGGAGTAGGGTTAGGGTTAGGGGACGGGGACGGTTTAGGGTCCAGGTGAGGGTTCAACAACGCTTTAGGGGGAGGGTACGTATGAGGGCGCGGGTTAGTGTTAGCGTACGGGTTAGGATTAGGGGACGGGTGAGGGTCAGGCTTCGGGGAAGTGTTAGGCTTAGGGTTCGGGCTAGGGTTAGGGTTAGGGGACGGGGACGGTTTAGGGTCCAGGTGAGGGTACGACAACGCTTTAAGGGGAGCGTACGTGTGAGGGCGCGGTTTAGTGTTAGCGTACGGGTTAGGATTAGGGGACGGGTGAGGGTCAGGCTTCGGGGAAGGGTTAGGGTTAGGGTTCGGGATAGGGTTAGGGTTAGGGGACGGGGACGGTTTAGGTTCCAGGTGAGGGTACGAAAACGCTTTAGGGGGAGCGTACGTGTGAGGGCGCGGGTTAGTGTTAACGTACGGGTTAGGATTAGGGGACGGGTGAGGGTCAGGCTTCGGGGAAGGGTTAGGGTTAGGGTTCGGGCTAGGGTTAGGGTTAGGGGACGGGGACGGTTTAGGGTCCAGGTGAGGGTACGAAAACGCTTTAGGGGGAGCGTATGTATGAGGGCGTGGGTTAGTTTTAGCGTACGGGTTAGGATTGGGGACGGGTGAGGGTCAGGCTTCGGGGAAAGGTTAGGGTTAGGGTTAGGGCTAGGGTTAGGTTTAGGGGACGGGGACGGTATAGGGTCCAGGTGAGGGTACGACAAAGCATTAGGGGGAGCGTACGTGTGAGGTCGCAGGTTAGTTTTAGCGTACGGGTTAGGATTAGCGGACGGGTGAGCGTCAGGCTTCGGGGAAGGGTTAGGTTTAGGGTTCGGGTTCGGGTTAGGGTTAGGGGACGGGGACGGTTTAGGGTCCAGGTGAGGGTACGACAACGCTTTAGGGGGAGCATACGTGTGAGGGCGCGGGTTAGTGATAGCGTACGGGTTAGGATTATGGGACGGGTGAGGGTCAGGCTTCGGGGAAGGATTAGGGTTAGGGTTCGGGCTAGGGTTAGGGTTAGGGGACGGGGACGGTTTAGGGTCCAGGTGAGGGAACGACAACGCTTTAGGGGGAGCGTATGTATGAGGGCGCGGGTTAGTGTTAGCGTACGGGTTAGGATTAGGGGACGGGTTAGGGTCAGGCTTCGGGGAAGGGTTAGGGTTAGGGTTCGGGCTAGGGTTAGGGTTAGGGTTAGGGGACGGGGACGGTTTAGGGTCCAGGTGAGGGTACGACAGCGCTTTAGGGGGAGCGTATGTGTGAGGGCATGGGTTAGTGTTAGCGTACGGGTTAGGATTAGGGGACGGGTGAGGGTCAGGCTTCGGGCAAGGGTTAGGGTTAGGGTTCGGGCTAGGGTTAGGGTTAGGGGACGGGGACGGTTTAGTGTCCAGGTGAGGGAACGACAACGCTTTAGGGGGAGCGTACGTGTGAGGGCGCGGGTTAGTGTTAGCGTACGGGTTAGGATTAGGGGAAGGGTGAGGGTCAGGCTTAGGGGAAGGTTTAGGGTTAGGGTTCGGGCTAGGGTTAGGGTTAGGGGACGGGGACGGTTTAGGGTCCAGGTGAGGGTACGACAATGCTTTCGAGGGAGCGTACGTGTGAGGGCGAAGGTTAGTGTTAGCGTACGGGTTAGGATTAGGGGACGGGTGAGGGTCATGCTTCGGGAAAGGGTTAGGCTTAGGGTTCGGGCTAGGGTTAGGGTTAGGGGACGGGGACGGTTTAGGGTCCAGGTGAGGGTACGACAACGCTTTAGGGGGAGCGTACGTGTGAGGGCCCGGGTTAGTGTTAGCGTACGGGTTAGGATTAGGGGACGGGTGAGGGTCAGGCTTCGGGGAAGTGTTAGGCTTAGGGTTCGGGCTAGGTTTAGGGTTAGGGGATGGGGACAGTTTAGGGTCCAGGTGAGGGTACGAGAACGCTTTAGGGGGAGCGTAAGCGTGAGGGCGTGGGTTAGTGTTAGCGTACGGGTTAGGATTAGGGGACGGGTGAGTGTCAGGCTTCGGGCAAGTGTTAGGCTTAGGGTTCGGGCTAGGCTTAGGGTTAGGGGACGGGGACGGTTTAGGGTCCAGGTGAGTGTACGAAAACGCTTTAGGGGGAGCGTACGTATGAGGGCGTGGGTTAGTGTTAGCGTACGGGTTAGGATTGGGGAAGGGTGAGGGTCAGGCTTCGGGGAAAGGTTAGGGTTAGGGTTAGGGCTAGGGTTACGGTTAGGGGACGGGGAAGGTTTAGGGTCCAGGTGAGGGTACGACAAAGCATTAGGGGGAGCGTACGTGTGAGGTCGCAGGTTAGTTTTAGCGTACGGGTTAGGATTAGCGGACGGGTGAGCGTCAGGCTTCAGGGAAGGGTTAGGGTTAGGGTTCGGGTTAGGGTTAGGGGACGGGGACGGTTTAGGGTCCAGGTGAGCTTACGACAACGCTTTAGGGGGAGCATACGTGTGAGGGCGCGGGTTAGTGTTAGCGTACGGGTTAGGATTATGGGACGGGTGAGGGTCAGGCTTCGGGGAAGGGTTAGGGTTAGGGTTCGGGCTAGGGTTAGGGTTAGGGGATGGGGACGGTTTAGTGTCCAGGTGAGGGAACGACAGCGCTTTAGGGGGAGTGTACGTATGAGGGCGCGGGTTAGTGTTAGCGTACGGGTTAGGATTAGGGTACGGTGAGGGTCAGGCTTCGGGCAAGGGTTAGGGTTAGGGTTCGGGCTAGGGTTAGGGTTAGGGGACGGGGACGGTTTAGGGTCCAGGTGAGGGTACGACAACGCTTTAAGGGGAGCGTACGTGTGAGGGCGCGGGTTAGTGTTAGCGTACGGGTTAGGATTAGGGGACGGGTGAGGGTCAGGCTTCGGGGAAGGGTTAGGGTTAGGGTTCGGGATAGGGTTAGGGTTAGGGGACGGGGACGGTTTAGGTTCCAAGTGAGGGTACGAAAACGCTTTAGGGGGAGCGTACGTGTGAGGGCGCGGGTTAGTGTTAACGTACGGGTTAGGATTAGGGGACGGGTGAGGGTCAGGCTTCGGGGAAGGGTTAGGGTTAGGGTTCGGGCTAGGGTTAGGGTTAGGGGACGGGGACGGTTTAGGGTCCAGGTGAGGGTACGAAAACGCTTTAGGGGGAGCGTACGTATGAGGGCGTGGGTTAGTTTTAGCGTACGGGTTAGGATTGGGGACGGGTGAGGGTCAGGCTTCGGGGAAGTGTTAGGCTTAGGGTTCGGGCTAGGGTTAGGGTTAGGGGACGGGGACGGTTTAGGGTCCAGGTGAGGGTACGACAACGCTTTGGGGGAGTGTACGTGTGAGGGCGCGGGTTAGTGTTAGTGTACGGGTTAGGATTAGGGGATGGTTGAGCGTCAGGCTTCGGGGAAAGGTTAGGGTTAGGGTTTGGGCTAGGGTTAGTGTTAGGGGATGGGGACGGTTTAGGGTCCAGGTGAGGGTACGAGAACGCTTTAGGGGGAGCGTACGTGTGAGGGCGCGGGTTAGTGTTAGCGTACGGGTTAGGATTAGGGGACGGGTGAGGGTCAGGCTTCGGGGAAGTCTTAGGCATAGGGTTCGGAGTAGGGTTAGGGTTAGGGGACGGGGACGGTTTAGGGTCCAGGTGAGGGTTCGACAACGCTTTAGGGGGAGGGTACGTATGAGGGCGCGGGTTAGTGTTAGCGTACGGGTTAGGATTAGGGGACGTGTGAGGGTCAGGCTTCGGGGAAGTGTTAGGCTTAGGGTTCGGGCTCGGGTTAGGGTTAGGGGACGGGGACGGTTTAGGGTCCAGGTGAGGGTACGACAACGCTTTAAGGGGAGCGTACGTGTGAGGGCGCGGGTTAGTGTTAGCGTACGGGTTAGGATTAGGGGACGGGTGAGTGTCAGGCTTCGGGGAAGGTTTAGGGTTAGGGTTCGGGATAGGGTTAGGGTTAGGGGACGGGGACGGTTTAGGTTCCAGGTGAGGGTACGACAACGCTTTAGGGGGAGCGTACGTGTGAGGGCGCGGGTTAGTGTTAACGTACGGGTTAGGATTAGGGGATGGGTGAGGGTCAGACTTCGGGGAAGGGTTAGGGTTAGGGTTCGGGCTAGGATTAGGGTTAGGGGACGGGGACGGTTTAGGGTCCAGGTGAGGGTACGACAACGCTTTAGGGGGAGCGTACGTGTGAGGGCGCGGGTTAGCGTTAGCGTACGGGTTAGGATTAGGGGACGGGTGAGGGTCAGGCTTCGGGGAAGGGTTAGGGTTAGGGTTCGGGCTAGGGTTAGGGTTAGGGCACGGGGACGGTTTAGTGTCCAGGTGATGGTACGACAACGTTTTAGGGGGAGCGTACGTGTGAGGGCGCGGGTTAGTGTTAGCGTACGGGTTAGGATTAGGGGACGGGTGAGGGTCAGGCTTCGGGGAAGGGTTAGGGTTAGGGTTCGGGCTAGGGTTAGGGTTAGGGGACGGGGACGGTTTAGGGTCCAGGTGAGGGTACGACAAAGCTTTGGGGGAGGGTACGTGTGAGGGCGCGGGTTAGTGTTAGTGTACGGGTTAGGATTAGGGGATGGTTGAGGGTCAGGCTTCGGGGAAGGGTTAGAGTTAGGGTTTGGGCTAGGGTTAGGGTTAGGGGATGGGGACGGTTTAGGGTCCAGGTGAGGGTACGACAACGCTTTAGGGGGAGCGTACGTGTGAGGGCACAGGTTAGTGTTAGCGTACGGGTTAGGATTAGGGGACGGTTGAGTGTCATGATCGGGGAAGGGTTAGGCTTAGGGTTCGGGCTAGGATTAGGGTTAGGGGACGGGGACGGTTTAGGGTTCAGGTGAGGGTACGACAACGCTTTGGGGGAGCGTACATATGAGGGCGCGGGTTAGTGTTAGCGTACGGGTTAGGATTAGGGGACGGTTGAGGGTCAGGCTTCGGGGAAGGGTTAGGGTTAGGGTTCGGGCTAGGGTTAGGGTTAGGGGACGGGGACGGTTTAGGGTCCAGGTGAGGGTACGACAACGCTTTGGGGGAGCTTACGTGTGAGGGCGCGGGTTAGTGTTAGCGTACGGGTTAGGATTATGGGACGGGTGAGGGTCAGGCTTCGGGGAAGGGTTAGGGTTAGGGTTCGGGATAGGGTTAGGGCTAGGGGACGGGGACGGTTTAGGTTCCAGGTGAGGGTACGACAACGCTTTAGGGGGAGCGTACGTATGAGGGCGCGGGTTAGTGTTAGCGTACGGGTTAGGATTAGGGGACGGGATAGGGTCAGGCTTCGGGGAAGGGTTAGGGTTAGGGTTCGGGCTAGGGTTAGGGTTAGGGGACGGGGACGGTTTAGGGTCCAGGTGAGGGTACGACAACGCTTTAGGGGAGCGTACGTGTGAGGGCGCGGGTTAGTGTTAGCGTACGGGTTAGGATTAGGGGACGGGTGAGGGTCAGGCTTCGGGCAAGGGTTAGGGTTAGGGTTCGGGCTAGGGTTAGGGTTAGGGGACGGGGACGGTTTAGGGTCCAGGTGAGGGTACGACAACGCTTTAGGGGGAGCGTACGTGTGAGGGCGCGGGTTAGTGTTAGCGTACGGGTTAGGATTAGGGGACGGGTGAGTGTCAGGCTTCGGGGAAGGGTTAGGGTTAGGGTTCGGGCTACGGTTAGGGTTAGGGGACGGGGACGGTTTGGGGTCCAGGTGAGGGTACGACAACGCTTTAGGGGTCGCGTATGTTTGAGGGCGCGGGTTAGTGTTAGCGTACGGGTTAGGATTAGGGGACGGGTGAGGGTCAGGCTTCGGGCAAGTGTTAGGGTTAGGGTTCGGGCTAGGGTTAGGGTTAGGGGACGGGGACGGTTTAGGGTCCAGGTGAGGGTACGACAAAGCTTTGGGGGAGGGTACGTGTGAGGGCGCGGGTTAGTGTTAGTGTACGGGTTAGGATTAGGGGATGGTTGAGGGTCAGGCTTCGGGGAAGGGTTAGAGTTAGGGTTTGGGCTAGGGTTAGGGTTAGGGGATGGGGACGGTTTAGGGTCCAGGTGAGGGTACGACAACGCTTTAGGGGGAGCGTACGTGTGAGGGCACAGGTTAGTGTTAGCGTACGGGTTAGGATTAGGGGACGTGTGAGTGTCATGCTTCGGGGAAGGGTTAGGCTTAGGGTTCGGGCTAGGATTAGGGTTAGGGGACGGGGACGGTTTAGGGTTCAGGTGAGGGTACGACAACGCTTTGGGGGAGCATACGTGTGAGGGCGCGGGTTAGTGTTAGCGTACGGGTTAGGATTAGGGGACGGTTGAGGTTCAGGCTTCGGGGAAGGGTTAGGGTTAGGGTTCGGGCTAGGGTTAGGGTTAGGGGACGGGGACGGTTTAGGGTCCAGGTGAGGGTACGACAACGCTTTGGGGGAGCTTACGTGTGAGGGCGCGGGTTAGTGTTAGCGTACGGGTTAGGATTATGGGCCGGGTGAGGGTCAGGCTTCGGGGAAGGGTTAGGGTTAGGGTTCGGGCTAGGGTTAGGGTTAGGGGACGGGGACGGTTTAGGGTCCAGTTGAGGGTACGACAACGCTTTAGGGGGAGCGTACGTATGAGGGCGCGGGTTAGTGTTAGCGTACGGGTTAGGATTAGGGGACGGGTGAGGGTCAGGCTTTGGGGAAGGGTTAGGGTTAGGGTTCGGGCTAGGGTTAGGGTTAGGGGACGGGGACGGTTTAGGGTCCAGGTGAGGGTACGACAACGCTTTAGGGGGAGCGTACGTGTGAGGGCGTGGGTTAGTGTTAGCGTACGGGTTAGGATTGGGGACGGGTGAGGGTCAGGCTTCGGGCAAGGGTTAGGGTTAGGGTTCGGGCTAGGGTTAGGGTTAGGGGACGGGGACGGTTTAGGGTCCAGGTGAGGGTACGACAACGCTTTAGGGGGAGCGTACGTGTGAGGGCGCGGGTTAGCGTTAGCGTACGGGTTAGGATTAGGGGACGGGTGAGGGTCAGGCTTCGGGGAAGGGTTAGGGTTAGGTTTCGGGCTAGGGTTAGGGTTAGGGGACGGGGACGTTTTAGGGTCCAGGTGAGGGTACGACAACGCTTTAGGGGGAGCGTACGTGTGAGGGCGCGGGTTAGTGTTAGCGTACGGGTTAGGATTAGGGGACGGGTGAGTGTCAGGCTTCGGGGAAGGGTTAGGGTTAGGGTTCGGGCTAGGGTTAGGGTTAGGGGACGGGGACGGTTTAGGGTCCAGGTGAGGGTACGACAACGCTTTAGGGGGAGCGTATGTTTGAGGGCGCGGGTTAGTGTTAGCGTACGGGTTAGGATTAGGGGACGGGTGAGGGTCAGGCTTCGGGCAAGTGTTAGGGTTAGGGTTCGGGCTAGGGTTAGGGTTAGGGGACGGGGACGGTTTAGGGTGCAGGTGAGGGTACGACAAAGCTTTGGGGGAGGGTACGTGTGAGGGCGCGGGTTAGTGTTAGTGTACGGGTTAGGATTAGGGGATGGTTGAGCGTCAGGCTTCGGGGAAAGGTTAGGGTTAGGGTTTGGGCTAGGGTTAGGGTTAGGGGATGGGGACGGTTTAGGGTCCAGGTGAGGGTACGACAACGCTTTAGGGGGAGCGTACGTGTGAGGGCACGGGTTAGTGTTAGCGTACGGGTTAGGATTAGGGGACGGGTGAGTGTCCTGCCTCGGGGAAGGTTTAGGCTTAGGGTTCGGGCTAGGATTAGGGTTAGGGGACGGGGACGGTTTAGGGTTCAGGTGAGGGTACGACAACGCTTTGGGGTAGCGTACGTGTGAGGGCGCGGGTTAGTGTTAGCGTACGGGTTAGGATTAGGGGACGGGTGAGGGTCAGGCTTCGGGGAAGGGTTAGGGTTAGGGTTCGGGCTAGGGTTAGGGTTAGGGGACGGGGACGGTTTAGGGTCCAGGTGAGGGTACGACAACGCTTTAGGGGGAGCGTACGTGTGAGGGCGCGGTTTAGTGTTACCGTACCGGTTAGGATTAGGGGACGGGTGAGGGTCAGGCTTCGGGGAAGGGTTAGGGTTAGGGTTCGGGCTAGGGTTAGGGTTAGGGGACGGGGACGGTTTAGGGTCCAGGTGAGGGTACGACAACGCTTTGGGGGAGCGTACGTGTGAGGGCGCGGGTTAGTGTTAGCGTACGGGTTAGGATTAGGGGACGGGTGAGGGTCAGGCTTTGGGGAAGTCTTAGGCATAGGGTTCGGAGTAGGGTTAGGGTTAGGGGACGGGGACGGTTTAGGGTCCAGGTGAGGGTTCGACAACGCTTTAGGGGGGGGGTACGTAAGAGGGCACAGGTTAGTGTTAGCGTACGGGTTAGGATTAGGGGACGGGCGAGGGTCAGGCTTCGGGCAAGTGTTAGGCTTAGGGTTCGGGCTAGGCTTAGTGTTAGGGGACGGGGACGGTTTAGGGTCCAGGTGAGGGTACGAAAACGCTTTAGGGGGAGCGTACGTATGAGGGCGTGGGTTAGTGTTAGCGTACGGTTTAGGATTGGGGACGCGTGAGGGTCAGGCTTCGGGGAAAGGTTAGGGTTAGGGTTAGGGCTAGGGTTAGGGTTAGGGGACGGGGACGGTTTAGGGTCCAGGTGAGGGTACGACAAAGCATTAGGGGGAGCGTACGTGTGAGGTCGCAGGTTTGTTTTAACGTACGGGTTAGGATTAGCGGACGGGTAAGCGTCAGGCTTCGGGGAAGGGTTAGGGTTAGGGTTCGGGTTCGGGTTAGGGTTAGGGGACGGGGACGGTTTAGGGTCCAGGTGAGGGTACGACAACGCTTTAGGGGGAGCATACGTGTGAGGGCGCGGGTTAGTGTTAGCGTACGGGTTAGGATTATGGGACGGGTGAGGGTCAGGTTTCGGGGAAGGTTAGGGTTAGGGTTCGGACTAGGGTTAGGGTTAGGGGCCGGGGACGGTTTAGGGTCCAGGTGAGGGAACGACAACGCTTTAGGGGGAGCGTACGTATGAGGGCGCGGGTTAGTGTTAGCGTATGGGTTAGGATTAGGGGACGGGTTAGGGTCAGGCTTCGGGCAAGGGTTAGGGTTAGGATTCAGGCTAGGGTTAGGGTTAGGGGACGGGGACGGTTTAGGGTCCAGGTGAGGGTACGACAGCGCTTTAGGGGGAGTGTATGTGTGAGGGCACGGGTTAGTGTTAGCGTACGGGTTAGGATTAGGGGACGGGTGAGGGTCAGGCTTCGGGCAAGGGTTAGGGTTAGGGTTCGGGCTAGGGTTAGGGTTAGGGGACGGGGAAGGTTTAGGGTCCAAGTGGGGGTACGACAATGCTTTAGAGGGAGCGTACGTGTGAGGGCGAAGGTTAGTGTTAGCGTACGGGTTAGGATTAGGGGACGGGTGAGGGTCATGCTTCGGGAAAGGGTTAGGCATAGGTTTCGGTCTAGGGTTAGGGTTAGGGGACGGGGACGGTTTAGGGTCCAGGTGAGGGTACGACAACGCTTTGGGGGAGCGTACGTGTGAGGGCGCGTGTTAGTGTTAGCGTACGGGTTAGGATTAGGGGACGGGTGAGGGTCAGGCTTCGGGGAAGTCTTAGGCATAGGGTTCGGAGTAGGGTTAGGGTTAGGGGACGGGGACGGTTTAGGGTCCAGGTGAGGGTTCGACAACGCTTTAGGGGGAGGGTACGTATGAGGGCGCGGGTTAGTGTTTGCGTACGGGTTAGGATTAGGGGACGTGTGAGGGTCAGGCTTCGGGGAAGTGTTAGGCTTAGGGTTCGGCCTCGGGTTAGGGTTAGGGGACGGGGAAGGTTTAGGGTCCAGGTGAGGGTACGACAACGCTTTAAGGGGAGCGTACGTGTGAGGGCGCGGGTTAGTGTTAGCGTACGGGTTAGGATTAGGGGACGGGTGAGTGTCAGGCTTCGGGGAAGGGTTAGGGTTAGGGTTCGGGATAGGGTTAGGGTTAGGGGACGGGGACGGTTTAGGTTCCATTTGAGGGTACGACAATGCTTTAGGGGGAGCGTACGTGTGAGGGCGTGGGTTAGTGTTAACGTACGGGTTAGGATTAGGGGACGGGTGAGGGTCAGACTTCGGGGAAGGGTTAGGGTTAGGGTTCGGGCTAGGGTTAGGGTTAGGGGACGGGGACGGTTTAGGGTCCAGGTGAGGGTACGACAACGCTTTAGGGGGAGCGTACGTGTGAGGGCGCGGGTTAGCGTTAGCGTACGGGTTAGGATTAGGGGACGGGTGAGGGTCAGGCTTCGGGGAAGGGTTAGGGTTAGGGTTCGGGCTAGGGTTAGGGTTAGGGGACGGGGACGGTTTAGTGTCCAGGTGAGGGTACGACAACGTTTTAGGGGGAGCGTACGTGTGAGGGCGCGGGTTAGTGTTAGCGTACGGGTTAGGATTAGGGGACGGGTGAGGCTCAGGCTTCGGGGAAGGTTTAGGGTTAGGGTTCGGGCTAGGGTTAGGGTTAGGGGACGGGGACGGTTTAGGGTCCAGGTGAGGGTACGACAATGCTTTAGAGGGAGCGTACGTGTGAGGGCGAAGGTTAGTGTTAGCGTACGGGTTAGGATTAGGGGACGGGTGAGGGTCATGCTTCGGGAAAGGTTTAGGCTTAGGTTTCGGGCTAGGGTTAGGGTTAGGGGACGGGGACGGTTTAGGGTCCAGGTGAGGGTACGACAACGCTTTAGGGGGAGCGTACGTGTGAGGGCGCGGGTTAGTGTTAGCGTACGGGTTAGGATTAGGGGACGGGTGAGGGTCAGGCTTCGGGGAAGGGTTAGGCTTAGGGTTCGGGCTAGGGTTAGGGTTAGGGGACGGGGACAGTTTAGGGTCCAGGTGAGGGTACGACAACGCTTTGGGGGAGCTTACGTGTGAGGGCGCGGGTAAGTGTTAGCGTACGGGTTAGGATTAGGGGACGGGTGAGGGTCAGGGTTCGGGCAAGGGTTAGGATTAGGGTTCGGGCTAGGGTTAGGGTTAGGGGACGGGGACGGTTTAGGGTCCAGGTGAGGGTACGACAACGCTTTAGGGGGAGCGTACGTGTGAGGGCGCGGGTTAGCGTTAGCGTACGGGTTAGGATTAGGGGACGGGTGAGGGTCAGGCTTCGGGGAAGGGTTAGGGTTAGGGTTCGGGCTAGGGTTAGGTTTAGGGGACGGGGACGGTTTAGTGTCCAGGTGAGGGTACGACAACGTTTTAGGGGGATCGTACGTGTGAGGGCGCGGGTTAGTGTTAGCGTACGGGTTAGGATTAGGGGACGGGTGAGGGTCAGGCTTCGGGGAAGGTTTAGGGTTAGGGTTCGGGCTAGGGTTAGGGTTAGGGTACGGGGACGGTTTAGGGTCCAGGTGAGGGTACGACAATGCTTTAGAGGGAGCGTACGTGTGAGGGCGAAGGTTAGTGTTAGCGTACGGGTTAGGATTAGGGGACGGGTGAGGGTCATGCTTCGGGAAAGGGTTAGGCTTAGGGTTCGGGCTAGGGTTAGGGTTAGGGGACGGGGACGGTTTAGGGTCCAGGTGAGGGTACGACAACGCTTTAGGGGGAGCGTACGTGTGAGGGCCCGGGTTAGTGTTAGCGTACGGGTTAGGATTAGGGGACGGGTGAGGGTCAGGCTTCGGGGAAGTGTTAGGCTTAGGGTTCGGGCTAGGTTTAGGGTTAGGGGATGGGGACAGTTTAGGGTCCAGGTGAGGGTACGACAACGCTTTAGGGGGAGCGTAAGCGTGAGGGCGTGGGTTAGTGTTAGCGTACGGGTTAGGATTAGGGGACGGGTGAGTGTCAGGCTTCGGGCAAGTGTTAGGCTTAGGGTTCGGGCTAGGCTTAGGGTTAGGGGACGGGGACGGTTTAGGGTCCAGGTGAGTGTACGAAAACGCTTTAGGGGGAGCGTACGTATGAGGGCGTGGGTTAGTGTTAGCGTACGGGTTAGGATTGGGGAAGGGTGAGGGTCAGGCTTCGGGGAAAGGTTAGGGTTAGGGTTAGGGCTAGGGTTAGGGTTAGGGGACGGGGAAGGTTTAGGGTCCAGGTGAGGGTACGACAAAGCATTAGGGGGAGCGTACGTGTGAGGTCGCAGGTTAGTTTTAGCGTACGGGTTAGGATTAGCGGACGGGTGAGCGTCAGGCTTCAGGGAAGGGTTAGGGTTCGGGTTCGGGTTAGGGTTAGGGGACGGGGACGGTTTAGGGTCCAGGTGAGCTTACGACAACGCTTTAGGGGGAGCATACGTGTGAGGGCGCGGGTTAGTGTTAGCGTACGGGTTAGGATTATGGGACGGGTGAGGGTCAGGCTTCGGGGAAGGGTTAGGGTTAGGGTTCGGGCTAGGGTTAGGGTTAGGGGATGGGGACGGTTTAGTGTCCAGGTGAGGGAACGACAACGCTTTAGGGGGAGCGTACGTATGAGGGCGCGGGTTAGTGTTAGCGTACGGGTTAGGATTAGGGGACGGGTTAGGGTCAGGCTTCGGGGAAGGGTTAGGGTTAGTGTTCGGGCTAGGGATAGGATTAGGGGACGGGGACGGTTTAGGGTCCAGGTGAGGGTACGACAGCGCTTTAGGGGGAGCGTATGTGTGAGGGCACGGGTTAGTGTTAGCGTACGGGTTAGGATTAGGGTACGGTTGAGGGTCAGGCTTCGGGCAAGGGTTAGGGTTAGGGTTCGGGCTAGGGTTAGGGTTAGGGGACGGGGACGGTTTAGGGTCCAGGTGAGGGTACGACAACGCTTTAGGGGGAGCGTACGTGTGAGGGTGCGGGTTAGCGTTAGCGTACGGGTTAGGATTAGGGGACGGGTGAGGGTCAGGCTTCGGGGAAGGGTTAGGGTTAGGGTTCGGGCTAGGGTTAGGGTTAGGGGACGGGGACGGTTTAGTGTCCAGGTGAGGGTACGACATCGTTTTAGGGGGAGCGTACGAGTGAGGGCGCGGGTTAGTGTTAGCGTACGAGTTAGGATTAGGGGACGGGTGAGGGTCAGGCTTCGGGGAAGGTTTAGGGTTAGGGTTCGGGCTAGGGTTAGGGTTAGGGGACGGGGACGGTTTAGGGTCCAGGTGAGGGTACGACAATGCTTTCGAGGGAGCGTACGTGTGAGGGCGAAGGTTAGTGTTAGCGTACGGGTTAGGATTAGGGGGCGGGTGAGGGTCATGCTTCGGGAAAGGTTTAGGCTTAGGTTTCGGGCTAGGGTTAGGGTTAGGGGACGGGGACGGTTTAGGGTCCAGGTGAGGGTACGACAACGCTTTAGGGGGAGCGTACGTGTGAGGGTGCGGGTTAGCGTTAGCGTACGGGTTAGGATTAGGGGACGGGTGAGGGTCAGGCTTCGGGGAAGTCTTAGGCATAGGGTTCGGAGTAGGGTTAGGGTTAGGGGACGGGGACGGTTTAGGGTCCAGGTGAGGGTTCGACAACGCTTTAGGGGGAGGGTACGTATGAGGGCGCGGGTTAGTGTTAGCGTACGGGTTAGGATTAGGGGACGGGTGAGGGTCAGGCTTCGGGGAAGTGTTAGGCTTAGGGTTCGGGCTAGGGTTAGGGTTAGGGGACGGGGACGGTTTAGGGTCCAGGTGAGGGTACGACAACGCTTTAAGGGGAGCGTACGTGTGAGGGCGCGGGTTAGTGTTAGCGTACGGGTTAGGATTAGGGGACGGGTGAGGGTCAGGCTTCGGGGAAGGGTTAGGGTTAGGGTTCGGGATAGGGTTAGGGTTAGGGGACGGGGACGGTTTAGGTTCCAGGTGAGGGTACGAAAACGCTTTAGGGGGAGCGTACGTGTGAGGGCGCGGGTTAGTGTTAACGTACGGGTTAGGATTAGGGGACGGGTGAGGGTCAGGCTTCGGGGAAGGGTTAGGGTTAGGGTTCGGGCTAGGGTTAGGGTTAGGGGACGGGGACGGTTTAGGGTCCAGGTGAGGGTACGAAAACGCTTTAGGGGGAGCGTACGTATGAGGGCGTGGGTTAGTTTTAGCGTACGGGTTAGGATTGGGGTCGGGTGAGGGTCAGGCTTCGGGGAAAGGTTAGGGTTAGGGTTAGGGGTAGGGTTAGGTTTAGGGGACGGGGACGGTTTAGGGTCCAGGTGAGGGTACGACAAAGCATTAGGGGGAGCGTACGTGTGAGGTCGCAGGTTAGTTTTAGCGTACGGGTTAGGATTAGCGGACGGGTGAGCGTCAGGCTTCGGGGAAGGGTTAGGGTTAGGGTTCGGGTTCGGGTTAGGGTTAGGGGACGGGGACGGTTTAGGGTCCAGGTGAGGGTACGACAACGCTTTAGGGGGAGCATACGTGTGAGGGCGCGGGTTAGTGTTAGCGTACGGGTTAGGATTATGGGACGGGTGAGGGTCAGGCTTCGGGGAAGGGTTAGGGTTAGGGTTCGGGCTAGGGTTAGGGTTAGGGGACGGGGACGGTTTAGGGTCCAGGTGAGGGAACGACAACGCTTTAGGGGGAGCGTACGTATGAGGGCGCGGGTTAGTGTTAGCGTACGGGTTAGGATTAGGGGACGGGTTAGGGTCAGGCTTCGGGGAAGGGTTAGGGTTAGGGTTCGGGCTAGGGTTAGGGTTAGGGTTAGGGGACGGGGACGGTTTAGGGTCCAGGTGAGGGTACGACAGCGCTTTAGGGGGAGCGTATGTGTGAGGGCATGGGTTAGTGTTAGCGTACGGGTTAGGATTAGGGGACGGGTGAGGGTCAGGCTTCGGGCAAGGGTTAGGGTTAGGGTTCGGGCTAGGGTTAGGGTTAGGGGACGGGGACGGTTTAGGGTCCAGGGGAGGGTACGACAACACTTTAGGGGGAGTGTACGTGTGAGGGCGCGGCTTAGTGTTAGCGTACGGGTTAGGATTAGGGGACGGGTGAGGGTCAGGCTTCGGGGAAGGGTTAGGGTTAGAGTTCGGGCTAGGGTTAGGGTTAGGGGACGGGGACGGTTTAGTGTCCAGGTGAGGGTACGAGAACGTTTTAGGAGGAGCGTACGTGTGAGGGCGCGGGTTAGTGTTAGCGTACGGGTTAGGATTAGGGGACGGGTGAGGGTCAGGCTTCGGGGAAGGTTTAGGGTTAGGGTTCGGGCTATGGTTAGGGTTAGGGTACGGGGACGGTTTAGGGTCCAGGTGAGGGTACGACAATGCTTTAGAGGGAGCGTACGTGTGAGGGCGAAGGTTAGTGTTAGCGTACGGGTTAGGATTAGGGGACGGGTGAGGGTCATGCTTCGGGAAAGGGTTAGGCTTAGGGTTCGGGCTAGGGTTAGGGTTAGGGGACGTAGACGGTTTAGGGTCCAGGTGAGGGTACGACAACGCTTTAGGGGGAGCGTACGTGTGAGGGCGCGGGTTAGTGTTAGCGTACGGGTTAGGATTAGGGGACGGGTGAGGGTCATGCTTCGGGGAAGGTTTAGGCTTAGGGTTCGGGCTAGGGTTAGGGTTAGGGGACGGGGACGGTTTAGGGTCCAGGGGAGGGTACGACCACGCTTTAGTAGGAGTGTATGTGTGAGGGCGTGGGTTAGTGTTAGCGTACGGGTTAGGATTAGGGGACGGGTGAGGGTCAGGCTTCGGGGAAGTGTTAGTGTTAGGGTTCGGGCTAGGGTTAGGGATAGGGGACGGGGACGGTTTAGGGTCCAGGTGAGGGTACGACAACGCTTTAGGGGGAGCGTACGTCTGAGGGCGCGGGTTAGTGTTAGCGTACGGGTTAGGATTAGGGGACGGGTGAGGGTCAGGCTTCGGGGAAGGGTTAGGGTTAGGGTTCGGGATACGGTTAGGGTTAGGGGACGGGGACGGTTTAGGTTCCAAGTGAGGGTACGACAACGCTTTAGGGGGAGCGTACGTGTGAGGGCGCGGGTTAGTGTTAACGTACGGGTTAGGATAAGGGGACGGGTGAGGGTCAGGCTTCGGGGAAGGGTTAGGGTTAGGGTTCGGGCTAGGGTTAGGGTTAGGTGACGGGGACGGTTTAGGGTCCAGGTGAGGGTACGACAACGCTTTAGGGGGAGCGTACGTGTGAGGGCCCGGGTTAGTGTTAGCGTACGGGTTAGGATTAGGGGACGGGTGAGGGTCAGGCTTCGGGGAAGTGTTAGGCTTAGGGTTCGGGCTAGGTTTAGGGTTAGGGGATGGGGACAGTTTAGGGTCCAGGTGAGGGTACGACAACGCTTTAGGGGGAGCGTAAGCGTGAGGGCGTGGGTTAGTGTTAGCGTACGGGTTAGGATTAGGGGACGGGTGAGTGTCAGGCTTCGGGCAAGTGTTAGGCTTAGGGTTCGGGCTAGGCTTAGGGTTAGGGGACGGGGACGGTTTAGGGTCCAGGTGAGTGTACGAAAACGCTTTAGGGGGAGCGTACGTATGAGGGCGTGGGTTAGTGTTAGCGTACGGGTTAGGATTGGGGAAGGGTGAGGGTCAGGCTTCGGGGAAAGGTTAGGGTTAGGGTTAGGGCTAGGGTTAGGGTTAGGGGACGGGGAAGGTTTAGGGTCCAGGTGAGGGTACGACAAAGCATTAAGGGGAGCGTACGTGTGAGGTCGCAGGTTAGTTTTAGCGTACGGGTTAGGATTAGCGGACGGGTGAGCGTCAGGCTTCAGGGAAGGGTTAGGGTTCGGGTTCGGGTTAGGGTTAGGGGACGGGGACGGTTTAGGGTCCAGGTGAGCTTACGACAACGCTTTAGGGGGAGCATACGTGTGAGGGCGCGGGTTAGTGTTAGCGTACGGGTTAGGATTATGGGACGGGTGAGGGTCAGGCTTCGGGCAAGGGTTAGGGTTAGGGTTCGGGCTAGGGTTAGGGTTAGGGGACGGGGACGGTTTAGTGTCCAGGTGAGGGTACGACATCGTTTTAGGGGGAGCGTACGAGTGAGGGCGCGGGTTAGTGTTAGCGTACGAGTTAGGATTAGGGGACGGGTGAGGGTCAGGCTTCGGGGAAGGTTTAGGGTTAGGGTTCGGGCTAGGGTTAGGGTTAGGGGACGGGGACGGTTTAGGGTCCAGGTGAGGGTACGACAATGCTTTCGAGGGAGCGTACGTGTGAGGGCGAAGGTCAGTGTTAGCGTACGGGTTAGGATTAGGGGGCGGGTGAGGGTCATGCTTCGGGAAAGGTTTAGGCTTAGGTTTCGGGCTAGGGTTAGGGTTAGGGGACGGGGACGGTTTAGGGTCCAGGTGAGGGTACGACAACGCTTTAGGGGGAGCGTACGTGTGAGGGTGCGGGTTAGCGTTAGCGTACGGGTTAGGATTAGGGGACGGGTGAGGGTCAGGCTTCGGGGAAGTCTTAGGCATAGGGTTCGGAGTAGGGTTAGGGTTAGGGGACGGGGACGGTTTAGGGTCCAGGTGAGGGTTCGACAACGCTTTAGGGGGAGGGTACGTATGAGGGCGCGGGTTAGTGTTAGCGTACGGGTTAGGATTAGGGGACGGGTGAGGGTCAGGCTTCGGGGAAGTGTTAGGCTTAGGGTTCGGGCTAGGGTTAGGGTTAGGGGACGGGGACGGTTTAGGGTCCAGGTGAGGGTACGACAACGCTTTAAGGGGAGCGTACGTGTGAGGGCGCGGGTTAGTGTTAGCGTACGGGTTAGGATTAGGGGACGGGTGAGGGTCAGGCTTCGGGGAAGGGTTAGGGTTAGGGTTCGGGATAGGGTTAGGGTTAGGGGACGGGGACGGTTTAGGTTCCAGGTGAGGGTACGAAAACGCTTTAGGGGGAGCGTACGTGTGAGGGCGCGGGTTAGTGTTAACGTACGGGTTAGGATTAGGGGACGGGTGAGGGTCAGGCTTCGGGGAAGGGTTAGGGTTAGGGTTCGGGCTAGGGTTAGGGTTAGGGGACGGGGACGGTTTAGGGTCCAGGTGAGGGTACGAAAACGCTTTAGGGGGAGCGTACGTATGAGGGCGTGGGTTAGTTTTAGCGTACGGGTTAGGATTGGGGACGGGTGAGGGTCAGGCTTCGGGGAAAGGTTAGGGTTAGGGTTAGGGGTAGGGTTAGGTTTAGGGGACGGGGACGGTTTAGGGTCCAGGTGAGGGTACGACAAAGCATTAGGGGGAGCGTACGTGTGAGGTCGCAGGTTAGTTTTAGCGTACGGGTTAGGATTAGCGGACGGGTGAGCGTCAGGCTTCGGGGAAGGGTTAGGGTTAGGGTTCGGGTTCGGGTTAGGGTTAGGGGACGGGGACGGTTTAGGGTCCAGGTGAGGGTACGACAACGCTTTAGGGGGAGCATACGTGTGAGGGCGCGGGTTAGTGTTAGCGTACGGGTTAGGATTATGGGACGGGTGAGGGTCAGGCTTCGGGGAAGGGTTAGGGTTAGGGTTCGGGCTAGGGTTAGGGTTAGGGGACGGGGACGGTTTAGGGTCCAGGTGAGGGAACGACAACGCTTTAGGGGGAGCGTACGTATGAGGGCGCGGGTTAGTGTTAGCGTACGGGTTAGGATTAGGGGACGGGTTAGGGTCAGGCTTCGGGGAAGGGTTAGGGTTAGGGTTCGGGCTAGGGTTAGGGTTAGGGTTAGGGGACGGGGACGGTTTAGGGTCCAGGTGAGGGTACGACAGCGCTTTAGGGGGAGCGTATGTGTGAGGGCATGGGTTAGTGTTAGCGTACGGGTTAGGATTAGGGGACGGGTGAGGGTCAGGCTTCGGGCAAGGGTTAGGGTTAGGGTTCGGGCTAGGGTTAGGGTTAGGGGACGGGGACGGTTTAGGGTCCAGGGGAGGGTACGACAACACTTTAGGGGGAGCGTACGTGTGAGGGCGCGGCTTAGTGTTAGCGTACGGGTTAGGATTAGGGGACGGGTGAGGGTCAGGCTTCGGGGAAGGGTTAGGGTTAGAGTTCGGGCTAGGGTTAGGGTTAGGGGACGGGGACGGTTTAGTGTCCAGGTGAGGGTACGAGAACGTTTTAGGAGGAGCGTACGTGTGAGGGCGCGGGTTAGTGTTAGCGTACGGGTTAGGATTAGGGGACGGGTGAGGGTCAGGCTTCGGGGAAGGTTTAGGGTTAGGGTTCGGGCTATGGTTAGGGTTAGGGTACGGGGACGGTTTAGGGTCCAGGTGAGGGTACGACAATGCTTTAGAGGGAGCGTACGTGTGAGGGCGAAGGTTAGTGTTAGCGTACGGGTTAGGATTAGGGGACGGGTGAGGGTCATGCTTCGGGAAAGGGTTAGGCTTAGGGTTCGGGCTAGGGTTAGGGTTAGGGGACGTAGACGGTTTAGGGTCCAGGTGAGGGTACGACAACGCTTTAGGGGGAGCGTACGTCTGAGGGCGCGGGTTAGTGTTAGCGTACGGGTTAGGATTAGGGGACGGGTGAGGGTCAGGCTTCGGGGAAGGGTTAGGGTTAGGGTTCGGGATACGGTTAGGGTTAGGGGACGGGGACGGTTTAGGTTCCAAGTGAGGGTACGACAACGCTTTAGGGGGAGCGTACGTGTGAGGGCGCGGGTTAGTGTTAACGTACGGGTTAGGATAAGGGGACGGGTGAGGGTCAGGCTTCGGGGAAGGGTTAGGGTTAGGGTTCGGGCTAGGGTTAGGGTTAGGTGACGGGGACGGTTTAGGGTCCAGGTGAGGGTACGACAACGCTTTAGGGGGAGCGTACGTGTGAGGGCGCGGGTTAGTGTTAGCGTACGGGTTAGGATTAGGGGACGGGTGAGGGTCAGGCTTCGGGCAAGGGTTAGGGTTAGGGTTCGGGCTAGGGTTAGGGTTAGGGGACGGGGACGGTTTACGGTCCAGGTGAGGGTACGACAACGCTTTATGGGGAGCGTACGTGTGAGGGCGCGGGTTAGCGTTAGCGTATGGGTTAGGTTTAGGGGACGGGTGAGGGTCAGGCTTCGGGGAAGGTTTAGACTTAGGGTTCGGGCTAGGGTTAGGGTTAGGGGACGGGGACGGTTTAGGGTCCAGGTGAGGTTACGACAACGCTTTAGGGGGAGCGTACGTGTGAGGGCGCAGGTTTGTGTTAGTGTACAGGTTAGGATTAGGGGTCGGGTGAGGGTCAGGCTTCGGGGAAGTGTTAGGCTTAGGGTTCGGGCTAGGGTTAGGGTTAGGGTACGGGGACGGTTTAGGGTCCAGGTGAGGGTACGACAACGCTTTAGGGGGAGCGTATGTGTGAGGGTGCGGTTTAGTGTTAGCATACGGGTTAGGATTAGGGGACGGGTGAGGGTCAGGCTTCGGGGAAGTGTTAGGCTTAGGGTTCGGGCTAGGGTTAGGGTTAGGGGACGGGGACGGTTTAGGGTCCAGGTGAGGGTACGACAAGGCTTTAGGGGGAGTGTACGTGTGAGGGCACGGGTTAGTGTTAGCGTATGGGTTAGGATTAGGGGACGGGTGAGGGTCAGGCTTCGGGCAAGGGTTAGGGTTAGGGTTCGGGCTAGGGTTAGGGTTAGGGGACGGGGACGGTTTAGGGTCCAGGTGAGGGTACGACAAGGCTTTAGGGGGAGTGTACGTGTGAGGGCACGGGTTAGTGTTAGCGTACGGGTTAGGATTAGGGGACGGGTGAGGTTCAGGCTTCGGGAAAGCGTTAAGATTAGGGTTCGGGCTAGGGATAGGGATCGGGGACGGGGACGATTTAGGGTCCAGATGAGGTTACGACAACGCTTTAAGGGGAGCGTACGTGTGAGGGCGCAGGTTAGTGTTAGTGTACAGGTTAGGATTGGGGACGGGTGAGGGTCAGGCTTCGGGGAAGTGTTAGGCTTAGGGTTCGGGCTAGGGTTAGGGTTAGGGGACGAGGACGGTTTAGGGTCCAGGTGAGGGTACGACAACGCTTTGGGGGAGTGTACGTGTGAGGGCGCGTGTTAGTGTCAGCGTACGGGTTAGGATTAGGGGACGGGTGAGGGTCAGGCTTCGGGGAAGGGTTAGGGTTAGGGTTCGGTCTAGGGTTAGGGTTAGGGGACGGGGACGGTTTAGAGTCCAGGTGAGGGTACTACAAAGATTTAGGGGGAGCGTACGTGTGAAGACGCAGGTTAGTGTTAGCGTACGGGTTAGGATTAGGGGACGGGTGAGGGTCAGGCTTCGGGCAAGGGTTAGGGTTAGGGTTCGGGCTAGGGTTAGCGTTAGGGGACGGGGACGGTTTAGGGTCCAGGTGAGGGTACGACAACGCTTTAGGCGGAGCGTACGTGTGAGGGCGCAGGTTAGTGTTAGCGTACGGATTAGGATTAGGGGACGGGTGAGGGTCAGGCTTCGGGGAAGTGTTAGGCTTAGGGTTCGGGCTAGGGTTAGGGTTAGGGGACGGGGACGGTTTAGGGTCCAGGTGAGGGTACGACAACGCTTTAGGTGGAGCGTACGTGTGAGGGCGCGTTTTAGTGTTAGCGTACGGGTTAGGATTAGGGGACGGGTGAGTGTCAGGCTTCAGGGAAGGGTTAGGGTTAGGGTTCGGGCTAGGGTTAGGGTTAGGGGACGGGGACGGTTTAGGGTCCAGGTGGGTGTACGACAACGCTTTCGGGGTAGCGTATGTGTGAGGGCGCGGGTTAGTGTTAGCGTACGGGTTAGGATTAGGGGACGGTGAGGGTCAGGCTTCGGGCAAGTGTTAGGATTAGTGTTCCGGCTAGCGTTAGGGTTAGGGGACGGGGACGGTATAGGGTCCAGGTGAGGGTACGACAACTCCTTGGGGGAGCGTACGTGTGAGGGCGCGGGTTAGTGTTAGCGTACGGGTTAGGATTAGGGGACGGGTGAGGGTCGGGCTTCGGGGAAGTCTAAGGCATAGGTTTCGGAGTAGGTTTAGGGTTAGGGGACGGGGACGGTTTAGGGTCCAGCTGAGGGTTCGACAACGCTTTAGGGGGAGGGTACGTATGAGGGCACGGGTTAGTGTTAGCGTACGGGTTAGGATTAGGGGACGGGTGAGGGTCAGGCTTCTGGGAAGTGTTAGGGTTAGGGTTCGGGCTAGGGTTAGGGTTAGGGGACGGGGACGGTTTAGGGTCCAGGTGAGGTTACGACAACTCTTTAGGTGGAGCGTACATGTGAGGGCGCGTGTTAGTGTTAGCGTTCGGGTTAGGATTAGGGGACGGGTGAGGGTCAGGCTTCGGGGAAGTGTTAGGGTTAGGGTTCGGGCTAGGTTTAGGGTTAGGGGACGGGGACGGTTTAGGGTCCAGGTGAGGGTACGACAACGCTTTAGGGGGAGCGTACGTGTGAGGGCGCGGGTTAGTGTTAGCGTACGGGTTACGATTAGAGGACGGGTGAGTGTCAGGCTTCGGGGAAGGGTTAGGGTTAGGGTTCGGGCTAGGGTTAGGGTTAGGGAACGGGGACGGTTTAGGGTCCAGGTGAGGGTACGACAACGCTTTAGGGGGAGCGTATGTGTGAGGGCGCGGGTTAGTGTTAGCGTACGGGTTAGGATTAGGGGACGGGTGAGGGTCAGGCTTCGGGCAATTGTTAGGGTTAGGGTTCGGGCTAGGGTTAGGGTTAGGGGACGGGGACGGTTTAGGGTCCAGGTGAGGGTACGACAAATCTTTGGGGGAGGGTACGTGTGAGGGCACGGGTTAGTGTTAGTTTACGGGTTAGGATTAGGGCATGGTTGAGGGTCAGGCTTCCGGGAAGGGTTAGGGTTAGGGTTTGGGCTAGGGTTAGGGCTAGGGGATGGGGACGGTTTAGGGTCCAGGTGAGGGTACGACAACGTTTTAGGGGGAGCGTACGTGTGAGGGCAGAGGTCAGTGTTAGCGTACGGGTTAGGATTAGGGGACGGGTGAGTGTCATGCTTCGCTGAAGGGTTAGGCTTAGGGTTCGGCCTAGGATTAGGGTTAGGGGACGGGGACGGTTTAGGGTTCAGGTGAGGGTACGACAAAGCTTTGGGGAGCGTACGTGTGAGGGCGCGGGTTAGTGTAAGCGTACGGGTTAGGGTTAGGGGACGGGTGAGGGTCAGGCTTCGGGGAAGGGTTAGGGTTAGGGTTCGGGCTACGGTTAGGGTTAGGGGACGGGGACGGTTTAGGGTCCAGGTGAGTGTACGACAACGCTTTGGGGGAGCATAAGTGTGAGGGCGCGGGTTAGTGTTAGCGTACGGGTTAGGATTAGGGGACGGGTGAGTGTCATGCTTCGGGGAAGGTTTAGGCTTAGGTTTCGGGCTAGGATTAGGGTTAGGGGACGGGGACGGTTTAGGATCCAGGTGAGGGTACGACAACGCTTTAGGGGGAGTGTACGTGTGAGGGCGCGGGTTAGTGTTAGCGTACGGGTTAGGATTAGGGGACGGGTGAGGGTCAGGCTTCGGGGAAGCGTTAAGGTTAGGGTTCGGGCTAGGGATAGGGTTCGGGGACGGGGAAGATTTAGGTTCCAGATGAGGTTACGACAACGCTTTAGGGTGAGCGTACGTGTGAGGGCGCAGGTTAGTGTTAGCGTACAGGTTAGGATTAGGGGACGGGTGAGGGTCAGGCTTCGGGGAAGTGTTAGGCTTAGGGTTCGGGCTAGGGTTAGGGTTAGGGGACGGGGACGGTTTAGGGTCCAGGTGAGGGTACGACAACGCTTTGGGGGAGCGTACGTGTGAGGGCGCGGGTTAGTGTTAGCGTACGGGTTAGGATTAGGGGACGGGTGAGGGTCAGGCTTCGGGGAAGGGTTAGGCTTAGGGTTTGGGCTAGGGTTAGGGTTAGGGGACGGGGACGGTTTAGGGTCCAGGTGAGGGTACGACAACACTTTAGGGGGAGCGTACGTGTGAGGGCGCGGGTTTGTGTTAGCGTACGGGTTAGGATTAGGGGACGGGTGAGGGTCAGGCTTCGGGGAAGGGTTAGGGTTAGGGTTCGGGCTAGGGTTAGGGATAGGGTACGGGGACGGTTTTGGGTCCAGGTGAGGGTACGACAATGCTTTAGGGGGAGCGTACGTTTGAGGGCGCGTGTTAGTGTTAGCGTACGGGTTAGGATTAGGGGACGGGTGAGGGTCAGGCTTCGGGGAAGTGTTAGGGTTAGGGTTCGGGCTAGGGTTAGGGTTAGGGGATGGGGACGGTTTAGGGTCTAGGTGAGGGTACGACAACGCTTTAGGGGGAGCGTACGTGTGAGGACCCGGGTTAGTGTTAGCGTACGGGTTAAGATTAGGGGACGGGTGAGGGTCAGGCTTCGGGGAAGTGTTAGGCTTAGGGTTTGGGCTAGGGTTAGGGTTAGGGGATGGGGACGGTTTAGGGTCCAGGTGAGGGTACGACAACGCTTTAGGGGGAGCGTACGTGTGAGGGCGCGGGTTAGTGTTAGCATACGGGTTAGGATTAGGGGACGGGTGAGGGTCAGGGTTCGGGCTAGGGTTAGGGTTAGGGGACAGGGATGGTTTAGGGTCCAGGTGAGGGTACGACAACGCTTTAGGGGGAGCGTACGTGTGAGGGCACGGGTTAGTGTTAGCGTACGGGTTAGGATTAGGGGACGGGTGAGGGTCAGGCTTCGGGCAAGTGTTAGGGTTAGGGTTCGGGCTAGGGTTAGGGTTAGGGGACGGGGACGGTTTAGGGTCCAGGTGAGGGTACGACAACACTTTAGGGGGAGTGTATGTGTGAGGGCGCGGGTTAGTGTTAGCGTACGGGTTAGGATTAGGGGACGGGTGAGGGTCAGGCTTCGTGGAAGGGTTAGTGTTAGGGTTCGGGCTAGGGTTAGGGTTAGGGGACGGGGACGGTTTAGGGTCCAGGTGATGGTACGACAACGCTTTAGTGGGAGCGTACGTGTGAGGGCGCGGGTTAGTGTTAGCGTACGGGTTAGGATTAGGGGACGGGTGAGGGTCAGGCTTCGGGGAAGGGTTAGGGTTAGGGTTCGGGCTAGGGATAGGGTTAGGGGACGGGGACGGTTTAGGGTCCATGTGAGGGTACGACAACGCTTTAGGGGGAGCGTACGTGTGAGGGCGCGGGATAGTGTTAGCGTACGGGTTAGGATTAGGGGACGTGTGAGGGTCAGGCTTCGGGAAAGGATTAGGTTTAGGGTTCGGGCTAGGGTTAGGGTTAGGGGACGGGGACGGTTTAGGGTCCAGGTGAGGGTACGACAACGCTTTAGGGGGAGCGTACGTGTGAGGGTGCAGGTTAGTGTTAGCGTACTGGTTAGGATTAGGGGACGGGTGAGGGTCAGGCTTCGGGGAACTGTTAGGCTTAGGGTTCGGACTAGGGTTAGGGTTAGGGGACGGGGACGGTTTAGGGTCCAGGTGAGGGTACGACAACGCTTTAGGGGGAGCGTACGTGTGAGGGTGCAGGTGAGTGTTAGCGTACGGGTTAGGATTAGGGGACGGGTGAGGGTCAGGCTTCGGGGAAGGGTTAGAGTTAGGTTTCGGGCTAGGGTTAGGGTTAGGGGACGGGCACGGTTTAGGGTCCAGTTGAGGGTACGACAACGCTTTAGGGGGAGCGTACGTGTGAGGGCGCTGCATAGTGTTAGCGTACGGGTTAGGATTAGGGGACGGGTGAGGATCAGCCTCGGGGAAGGCTTAGGGTGAGGGTTCGGGCTAGGGTTAGGGTTAGGGGACGGGGACGGTTTAGGGTCCAGGTGAGGGTACGACAACGCTTTAATGGGAGCGTACTTGTGAGGGCGTGGGTTAGTGGTAGCGTACGGGTTAGGATTAGGGGACGGGTGAGGGTCAGGCTTCGGGGAAGGGTTAGGGTTAGGGTTCGGGCTAGGGTTAGGGTTAGGGTACGGGGACGGTTTAGGGTCCAGGTGAGGGTACGACAACGCTTTAGGGGGAGCGTACGTATGAGGGGGCGGGTTAGTGTTAGTGTACTGGTTAGGATTAGGGGACGGGTGAGGGTCAGGCTTCGGGCAAGGGTTAGGGTTAGGGTTCGGGCTAGGGTTAGGGTTAGGGTTAGGGGACGGTTTAGGGTCCAGGTGAGGGTACGACAATGCTTTGGGGGAGCGTACGTGTGAGGGCGCAGGTTAGTGTTAGCGTACGTGTTAGGATTAGCGGACGGGTGAGTGTCAGGCTTCGGGGAGGGGTTGGGGTTAGGGTTCGGGCTAGGGTTAGGGTTAGGGGACGGGTACAGTTTACGGTCCAGGTGAGGGTACGACAACGCTTTAGGTGGAGCGTACGTGTGAGGGCGCAGTTTAGTGTTAGCGTACGGGTTAGGATTAGGGGATGGGTGAGGGTCAGGCTTCTGGGAAGTGTTAGGGTTAGGGTTCGGGCTAGGGTTAGGGTTAGGGGACGGGGACGGTTTAGTGTCCAGGTGAGGGTACGACAACGCTTTAGGGGGAGCGTACGTGTGAGGGCGCGGGTTAGTTTTAGCGTACGGTTTAGGATTAGGGGACGGGTGAGGGTCAGGATTCAGGGAAGGGTTAGGGTTAGGGTTCGGGCTAGGGTTAGGGTTAGGGGACGGGGACAGTTTAGGGTCCAGGTGAGGGTACGACAACGCTTTAGGGGGAGCGTACGTGTGAGGGCGCAGGTTAGCGTTAGCGTACGGGTTAGGATTAGGAGACGGGTGAGGGTCAGGCTTCGGGGAAGTGTTAGGCTTAGGGTTCGGGCTAGGGTTAGGGTTAGGGGACAGGGACGGTTTAGGGTCCAGGTGAGGTTACGACAACGCTTTAGGGGGAGCGTACGTGTGAGGGCGCAGGTTAGTGTTAGCGTACAGGTTAGGATTAGGGGACGGGTGAGGGTCAGGCTTCGGGGAAGTGTTAGGCTTAGGGTTCGGGCTAGGGTTAGGGTTAGGGGATGGGGACGGTTTAGGGTCCAGGTGAGGGTACGACAATGCTTTAGGGGAAGCGTACGTATGAGGGTGCGGGTTAGTGTTAGCGTACGGGTTAGGATTAGGAGACGGGTGAGGGTCCGGCTTCGGGCAAGTGTTAGGGTTAGGGTTCGGGCTAGGGTTAGGGTTAGGGGAAGGGGACGGTTTAGGGTCCAGGTGAGGGTACGACAACGCTTTAGGGGGAGCGTACGTGTGAGGGCGAAGGTTAGTGTTAGCGTACGGGTTGGGATTAGGGGACGGGTGAGGGTCAGGCTTCGGGGAAAGGTTAGGCTTAGGGTTCAGTCTAGGGTTAGGGTTAGGCGACGGGGACGGTTTAGGGTCCAGGTGAGGGTACGACAACGCTTTAGGGGGACCGTACGTGTGAGGGCGCGGGTTAGTGTTAGCTTACGGGTTAGGATTAGGGGACGGGTGAGAGTCAGGCTTCGGGCAAGTGTTAGGGTTAGGGTTCGGGCTAGGGTTAGGATTAGGGGACAGGGACGGTTTAGGGTCCAGGCGAGGGTACGACAACGCTTCAGGGGGAGCGTAAGTGTGAGGGCGCGGGTTAGTTTTAGCGTACGGTTTAGGATTAGGGGACGGGTGTGGGTCAGGCTTCAGGGAAGGGTTAGGGTTAGGGTTCGGGCTAGGGTTAGGGTTAGGGTTAGGGGACGGTTTAGGGTCCAAGTGAGGGTACGACAACGCTTTAGGGGGAGCGTACGTGTGAGGGCGCAGGTTAGTGTTAGCGTACGGGCTAGGATTAGCGGACGGGTGAGTGTCATGCTTCGGGGAAGGGTTAGGCTTAGGGTTCGGGCTAGGGTTAGGGTTAGGGGACGGGGACGGTTTAGGGTCCAGGTGAGGGTACGACAACGGTTTAGGGGGAGCATATGTGTGAGGGCGCAGGTTAGCGTTAGCGTACGGGTTAGGATTAGGGGACGGGTGAGGGTCAGGCTTCGGGGAAGTGTTAAGGTTAGGGTTCGCGCTAGGGTTAGGGTTAGGGGACGGGGACGGTTTAGGGTCCAGGTGAGGTTACGACACCGCTTTAGGGGGCGCGTACGTGTGAGGGCGCAGATTAGTGTTAGCGTATAGGTTAGGATTAGGGGACGGGTGAGGGTCAGGCTTCGGGGAAGTGTTAGGCTTAGGGTTCGGGCTAGGGTTAGGGTTAGGGGATGGGGACGGTTTAGGGTCCAGGTGAGGGTACGACAACGCTTTAGGTGGAGCGTACGTGTGAGGGCGCGGGTTAGTGTTAGCGTACGGGTTAGGATTAGGGGACGGGTGAGGATCAGGCTTCGGGGAAGGGTTAGGGTTAGGGTTCGGGATAGGGTTAGGGTTAGGGGACGGGGACGGTTTAGGGTCCAGGTGAGGGTACGACAACGCTTTAGGGGGAGCGTACGTGTGAGGGCGCGGGTTAGCGTTAGCGTACGGGTTAGGATTAGGGGACGGGTGAGGGTCAGGCTTCGGGCAAGGGTTAGGGTTAGGGTTCGGGCTAGGGTTAGGGTTAGGGGACGGGGACGGTTTAGGGTCCAGGTGAGGGTACGACAACGCTTTAGGGGGAGCGTACGTGTGAGGGCGCTGGTTAGTGGTAGCGTACGGGTTAGGATTAGGGGACGGGTGAGAGTCAGGCTTCGGGGAAGTTTTAGGGTTAGGGTTCAAGCTAGGGTTAGGGTTAGGGTACGGGGACGGTTTAGGGTCCAGGTGAGGGTATGGCAATGCTTTAGGGGGAGCATACGTGTGAGGGCGAAGGTTAGTGTTAGCGTACGGGTTAGGATTAGGGGACGGGTGAGGGTCAGGCTTCGGGGAAGTGTTAGGGTTAGTGTTCGGGCTAGGGTTAGGGTTAGGGGATGGGGACGGTTTAGGGTCCAGGTGAGGGTACAACAAAGATTTAGGGGGAGTGTACGTGTGAGGGCGCGGGTTAGTGTTAGCGTACGGGTTAGGATTAGGGGACGGGTGAGGGTCAGGATTCGGGGAAGTGTTAGGCTTAGGGTTCGGGCGAGGGTTAGGGTTAGGGGACGGGGACGGTTTAGTGTCCAGGTGAGGATACGACAACGCTTTAAGGGGAGCGTATTGTGAGGGCGTGGGTTAGTGGTAGCGTACGGGTTAGGATTAGGGGACGGGTGAGGGTCAGGCTTCGGGGAAGTGTTAGGGTTAGGGTTCGGGCTAGGGTTAGGGTTAGGGTACGGGGACGGTTTAGGGTCCAGGTGAGGGTACGACAACGCTTTAGGGGGAGCGTACGTGTGAGGGCGCAGGTTAGTGTTAGCGTGCGGGTTAGGATTAGGGGACGGGTGAGGGTCATGCTTCGGGGAAGGTTTAGGCTTAGGGTTCGGGCTAGGGTTAGGGTTAGGGGACGGGGACGGTTTAGGGTCCAGGTGAGGGTACGAAAACGCTTTAGGGAGAGCGTACGTATGAGGGCGTGGGTTAGTGTTAGCGTACGGGTTAGGATTGGGGACGGGTGAGGGTCAGGCTTCGGGGAAAGGTTAGGGTTAGGGTTCGGGCTAGGGTTAGGGTTAGGGGACGGGGACGGTTTAGGGTCCAGGTGAGGGTACGACAAAGCATTAGGGGGAGCGTACGTGTGAGGTCGCAGGTTCGTTTTAGCGTACGGGTTAGGATTAGGGGACGGGTGAGGGTCAGGCTTCGGGGAAGGGTTAGGGTTAGGGTTCGGGTTAGGGTTAGGGTTAGGGGACGGGGACGGTTTAGGGTCCAGGTGAGGGTACGACAACGTTTTAGGGGGAGTGTAAGTATGAGGGCGCGGGTTAGTGTTAGCGTACGGGTTAGGATTAGGGGACGGGTGAGGGTCAGGGTTCGGGCAAGTGTTAGGGATAGGGTTCGGGCTAGGGTTAGGGTTAGGGGACGGGGACGGTTTAGGGTCCAGGTGAGGGTACGACAACGCTTTAGGGGGAGTGTATGTGTGAGGGCGCGGGTTAGTGTTAGCGTACGGGTTAGGATTAGGGGACGGGTGAGGGTCAGGCTTCGGGGAAGGGTTAGTGTTAGGGTTCGGGCTAGGGTTAGGGTTAGGGGACGGGGACGGTTTAGGGTCCAGGTGATGGTACGACAACGCTTTAGGGGGAGCGTACGTGTGAGGGCGCGGGTTAGTGTTAGCGTACGGGTTAGGATTAGGGGACGGGTGAGGGTCAGGCTTCGGGGAACGGTTAGGGTTAGGGTTCGGGCTAGGGCTAGGGTTAGGGGACGGGGACGGTTTAGGGTCCAGGTGAGGGTAAGACAACGCTTTAGGGGGAGCGTACGTGTGAGGGCGTGGGATAGTGTTAGCGTATGGGTTAGGATTAGGGGACGGGTGAGGGTCAGGCTTCGGGAAAGGATTAGGTTTAGGGTTCGGGCTAGGGTTAGGGTTAGGGGACGGGGACGGTTTAGGGTCCAGGTGAGGGTACGACAACGCTTTAGGGGGAGCGTACATGTGAGGGCGCAGGTTAGTGTTAGCGTATAGGTTAGGATTAGGGGACGGGTGAGGGTCAGGCTTCGGGGAAGTGTTAGGTTTAGGGTTCGGGCTAGGGTTAGGGTAAGGGGATGGGGACGGTTTAGGGTCCAGGTGAGGGTACGACAACGCTTTAGGGGGAGCGTACGTATGAGGGGGCGGGTTAGTGTTAGCGTACTGGTTAGGATTAGGGGACGGGTGAGGGTCAGGCTACGGGGAAGGGTTAGGTTTAAGGTTCTGGCTAGGGTTAGGGTTAGGGGACGGGGACGGTTTAGGGTCCAGGTGAGGGTACGACAACGCTTTAGGGGGAGCGTACGTGTGAGGGCGCAGGTTAGTGTTAGCGTACGGGTTAGTATTAGGGGACGGGTGAGGGTCAGGCTTCGGGCAAGGGTTAGGGTTAGGGTTCGGGCTAGGGTTAGGGTTAGGGTTAGGGGACGGTTTAGGGTCCAGGTGAGGGTACGACCATGCTTTGGGGGAGCGTACGTGTGAGGGCGCAGGTTAGTGTTAGCGTACGGGTTAGGATTAGCGGACGGGTGAGGGTCAGGCTTCGGGGAGGGGTTGGGGTTAGGGTTCGGGCTAGGGTTAGGGTTAGGGGACGGGAACAGTTTAGGGTCCAGGTGAGGGTACGACAACGCTTTAGGGGGAGCGTACGTGTGAGGGCGCAGGTTAGCGTTAGCGTACGGATTAGGATTAGGAGACGGGTGAGGGTCAGGCTTCGGGGAAGAGTTAGGGTTAGGGTTCGGGCTAGGGTTAGGGTTAGGGGACAGGGACGGTTTAGGGTCCAGGTGAGGTTACGACAAAGCTTTAGGGGGAGCGTACGTGTGAGGGCGCAGGTTAGTGTTAGCGTACAGGTTAGGATTAGGGGACGGGTGAGGGTCAGGCTTCGGGGAAGTGTTAGGCTTAGGGTTCGGGCTAGGGTTAGGGTTAGGGGATGGGGACGGTTTAGGGTCCAGGTGAGGGTACGACAACGCTTTAGGGGAAGCGTACGTATGAGGGTGCGGGTTAGTGTTAGCGTACTGGTTAGGATTAGGGGACGGGTGAGTGTCAGGCTTTGGGGAAGGGTTAAGGTTAAGGTTCTGGCTAGGGTTAGGGTTAGGGGACGGGGACGGTTTAGGGTCCAGGTGAGGGTACGACAACGCTTTAGGGTAAGCGTACGTGTGAGGGCGCAGGTTAGTGTTAGCGTACGGTTTAGGATTAGGGGACGGGTGAGGGTCCGGCTTCGGGCAAGTGTTAGGTTTAGGGTTCGGGCTAGGGTTAGGGTTAGGGGAAGGGGACGGTTTAGGGTCCAGGTGAGGGTACGACAACGCTTTAGGGGGAGCGTACGTGTGAGGGCGAAGGTTAGTGTTAGCATACGGGTTAGGATTAGGGGACGGGTGAGGGTCAGGCTTCGGGGAAAGGTTAGACTTAGGGTTCAGGCTAGGGTTAGGGTTAGGCGACGGGGACGGTTTAGGGTCCAGGTGAGGGTACGACAACGCTTTAGGGGGACCGTACGTGTGAGGGCGCGGGTTAGTGTTAGCTTACGGGATAGGATTAGGGGACGGGTGAGAGTCAGGCTTCGGGCAAGTGTTAGGGTTAGGGTTCGGGCTAGGGTTAGGATTAGGGGAAAGGGACGGTTTAGGGTCCAGGCGAGGGTACGACAACGCTTCAGGGGGAGCGTAAGTGTGAGGGCGTGGGTTAGTTTTAGCGTACGGTTTAGGATTAGGGGAAGGGTGAGGGTCAGGCTTCAGGGAATGGTTAGGATTAGGGTTCGGGCTAGGGTTAGGTTTAGGGGACGGGTACAGTTTAGGGTTCAGTTGAGGGTACGACAACGCTTTAGGGGGAGCGTACGTGTGAGGGCGCAGGTTAGCGTTAGCGTACGGGTTAGGATTAGGGGACGGGTGAGGGTCAGGCTTCGGGGAAGTGTTAGGGTTAGGGTTCGGGCTAGGGTTAGGGTTAGGGGACGGGGACAGTTTAGGGTCCCGGTGAGGTTACGACAACGCTTTAGGGGGAGCGTACGTGTGAGGGCGCAGGTTAGCGTTAACGTACAGGTTAGGATTAGGGGACGGGTGAGGGTCAGGCTTCGGGGAAGGGTTAGGGTTAGGGTTCGGGCTAGGGTTAGGATTAGGGGACGGGGACGGTTTAGGGTCCAGGTGAGGGTACGACAACGCTTTAGGGGGAGCGTACGTGTGAGGGGGCGGGATAGTGTTAGCGTACGGGTTAGGATTAGGGGACGGGTGAGGGTCAGGCTTCGGGAAAGGATTAGGTTTAGGGTTCGGGCTAGGGTTAGGGTTAGGGGACGGGGACGGTTTAGGGTCCAGGTGAGGGTACGACAACGCTTTAGGGGGAGCGTACGTGTGAGGGTGCAGGTTAGTGTTAGCGTACTGGTTAGGATTAGGGGACGGGTGAGGGTCAGGCTTCGGGGAAGTGTTAGGCTTAGGCTTCGGACTAGGGTTATGGTTAGGGGACGGGGAAGGTTTAGGGTCCAGGTGAGGTTACAACAACGCTTTAGGTGCAGTGTACGTGTGAGGGCGTGGGATAGTTTTAGCGTAGGGTTTAGAATTATGGGACGGGTGAGGGTCAGGCTTCAGGGAAGGGTTAGGGTTAGGTTTTCGGGCTAGGGTTAGGATTAGGGGACGGGGACGGTTTAGGGTCCAGGTGAGGGTACGACAATGCTTTAGGGGGAGCGTATGTGTGAGGGCGCGGGTTAGTGTTAACGTACGGGTTAGGATTAGGGGACGGGTGAGGGTCAGACTTCGGGGAAGTGTTAGGGTTAGGGTTCGGGCTAGGATTAGGGTTAGGGGACGGGGACGGTTTAGGGTCCAGGTGAGGGTACGACAACGCTTTAGGGGGAGCGTACGTGTGAGGGCGCGGGTTAGCGTTAGCGTACGGGTTAGGATTAGGGGACGGGTGAGGGTCAGGCTTCGGGGAAGGGTTAGGGTTAGGGTTCGGGCTAGGGTTAGGGTTAGGGGACGGGGACGGTTTAGTGTCCAGGTGATGGTACGACAACGTTTTAGGGGGAGCGTACGTGTGAGGGCGCGGGTTAGTGTTAGCGTACGGGTTAGGATTAGGGGACGGGTGAGGGTCAGGCTTCGGGGAAGGGTTAGGGTTAGGGTTCGGGCTAGGGTTAGGGTTAGGGGACGGGGACGGTTTAGGGTCCAGGTGAGGGTACGACAAAGCTTTGGGGGAGGGTACGTGTGAGGGCGCGGGTTAGTGTTAGTGTACGGGTTAGGATTAGGGGATGGTTGAGGGTCAGGCTTCGGGGAAGGGTTAGAGTTAGGGTTTGGGCTAGGGTTAGGGTTAGGGGATGGGGACGGTTTAGGGTCCAGGTGAGGGTACGACAACGCTTTAGGGGGAGCGTACGTGTGAGGGCACAGGTTAGTGTTAGCGTACGGGTTAGGATTAGGGGACGGTTGAGTGTCATGATCGGGGAAGGGTTAGGCTTAGGGTTCGGGCTAGGATTAGGGTTAGGGGACGGGGACGGTTTAGGGTTCAGGTGAGGGTACGACAACGCTTTGGGGGAGCGTACATATGAGGGCGCGGGTTAGTGTTAGCGTACGGGTTAGGATTAGGGGACGGTTGAGGGTCAGGCTTCGGGGAAGGGTTAGGGTTAGGGTTCGGGCTAGGGTTAGGGTTAGGGGACGGGGACGTTTTAGGGTCCAAGTGAGGGTACGACAACGCTTTGGGGGAGCTTACGTGTGAGGGCGCGGGTTAGTGTTAGCGTACGGGTTAGGATTATGGGACGGGTGAGGGTCAGGCTTCGGGGAAGGGTTAGGGTTAGGGTTCGGGCTAGGGTTAGGGTTAGGGGACGGGGACGGTTTAGGGTCCAGTTGAGGGTACGACAACGCTTTAGGGGGAGCGTACGTGTGAGGGCGCGGGTTAGCGTTAGCGTACGGGTTAGGATTAGGGGACGGGTGAGGGTCAGGCTTCGGGGAAGGGTTAGGGTTAGGTTTCGGGCTAGGGTTAGGGTTAGGGGACGGGTTAGGGTCAGGCTTCGGGGAAGGGTTAGGGTTAGCGTTTGGGCTAGGGTTAGGGTTAGGGGATGGGGACGGGTTAGGGTCCAGGTGAGGGTACGACAACGCTTTAGGGGGAGCGTACGTGTGAGGGCACAGGTTAGTGTTAGCGTACGGGTTAGGATTAGTGGACGGTTTTGTGTCATGCTTCGGGGAAGGGTTAGGCTTAGGGTTCGGGCTAGGATTAGGGTTAGGGGACGGGGACGGTTTAGGGTTCAGGTGAGGGTACGACAACGCTTTGAGGGAGCGTACGTGTGAGGGCGCGGGTTAGTGTTAGCGTACGGGTTAGGATTAGGGGACGGGTGAGGGTCAGGCTTCGGGGAAGGGTTAGGGTTAGGTTTCGGGCTAGGGTTAGGGTTAGGGGACGGGGACGTTTTAGGGTCCAGGTGAGGGTACGACAACGCTTTAGGGGGAGCGTACGTGTGAGGGCGCGGGTTAGTGTTAGCGTACGGGTTAGGATTAGGGGACGGGTGAGTGTCAGGCTTCGGGGAAGGGTTAGGGTTAGGGTTCGGGCTAGGGTTAGGGTTAGGGGACGGGGACGGTTTAGGGTCCAGGTGAGGGTACGACAACGCTTTAGGGGGAGCGTATGTTTGAGGGCGCGGGTTAGTGTTAGCGTACGGGTTAGGATTAGGGGACGGGTGAGGGTCAGGCTTCGGGCAAGTGTTAGGGTTAGGGTTCGGGCTAGGGTTAGGGTTAGGGGACGGGGACGGTTTAGGGTGCAGGTGAGGGTACGACAAAGCTTTGGGGGAGGGTACGTGTGAGGGCGCGGGTTAGTGTTAGTGTACGGGTTAGGATTAGGGGATGGTTGAGCGTCAGGCTTCGGGGAAAGGTTAGGGTTAGGGTTTGGGCTAGGGTTAGGGTTAGGGGATGGGGACGGTTTAGGGTCCAGGTGAGGGTACGACAACGCTTTAGGGGGAGCGTACGTGTGAGGGCACGGGTTAGTGTTAGCGTACGGGTTAGGATTAGGGGACGGGTGAGTGTCATGCCTCGGGGAAGGTTTAGGCTTAGGGTTCGGGCTAGGATTAGGGTTAGGGGACGGGGACGGTTTAGGGTTCAGGTGAGGGTACGACAACGCTTTGGGGTAGCGTACGTGTGAGGGCGCGGGTTAGTGTTAGCGTACGGGTTAGGATTAGGGGACGGGTGAGGGTCAGGCTTCGGGGAAGGGTTAGGGTTAGGGTTCGGGCTAGGGTTAAGGTTAGGGGACGGGGACGGTTTAGGGTCCAGGTGAGGGTACGACAACGCTTTAGGGGGAGCGGACGTGTGAGGGCGCGGTTTAGTGTTAGCGTACCGGTTAGGATTAGGGGACGGGTGAGGGTCAGGCTTCGGGGAAGGGTTAGGGTTAGGGTTCGGGCTAGGGTTAGGGTTAGGGGACGGGGACTGTTTAGGGTCCAGGTGAGGGTACGACAACGCTTTAGGGGGAGCGTACGTGGAAGGGCGCGGGTTACCGTTAGCGTACGGGTTAGGATTAGGGGACGGGTGAGGGTCAGGCTTCGGGGAAGGGTTAGGGTTAGGGTTCGGGCTAGGGTTAGGGGACGGGTTAGGGTTAGGGTTAGGGTTAGGGTTAGGGTTAGGGTTAGGGGTTAGGGTTAGGGTTAGGGTTAGGGTTAGGGTTAGGGTTAGGGTTAGGGTTAGGGTTAGGGTTCGGGCTAGGGTTAGGGTTAGGGGACGGGGACGGTTTAGGGTCCAGGTGAGGGTACGACAACGCTTTGGGGGAGCGTACGTGTGAGGGCGCGGGTTAGTGTTAGCGTACGGGTTAGGATTAGGGGACGGGTGAGGGTCAGGCTTCGGGGAAGTCTTAGGCATAGGGTTCGGAGTAGGGTTAGGGTTAGGGGACGGGGACGGTTTAGGGTCCAGGTGAGGGTTCGACAACGCTTTAGGGGGAGGGTACGTAAGAGGGCGCAGGTTAGTGTTAGCGTACGGGTTAGGATTAGGGGACGGGCGAGGGTCAGGCTTCGGGCAAGTGTTAGGCTTAGGGTTCGGGCTAGGCTTAGTGTTAGGGGACGGGGACGGTTTAGGGTCCAGGTGAGGGTACGAAAACGCTTTAGGGGGAGCGTACGTATGAGGGCGTGGGTTAGTGTTAGCGTACGGTTTAGGATTGGGGACGCGTGAGGGTCAGGCTTCGGGGAAAGGTTAGGGTTAGGGTTAGGGCTAGGGTTAGGGTTAGGGGACGGGGACGGTTTAGGGTCCAGGTGAGGGTACGACAAAGCATTAGGGGGAGCGTACGTGTGAGGTCGCAGGTTTGTTTTAACGTACGGGTTAGGATTAGCGGACGGGTGAGCGTCAGGCTTCGGGGAAGGGTTAGGGTTAGGGTTCGGGTTCGGGTTAGGGTTAGGGGACGGGGACGGTTTAGGGTCCAGGTGAGGGTACGACAACGCTTTAGGGGGAGCATACGTGTGAGGGCGCGGGTTAGTGTTAGCGTACGGGTTAGGATTATGGGACGGGTGAGGGTCAGGTTTCGGGGAAGGTTAGGGTTAGGGTTCGGACTAGGGTTAGGGTTACGGGCCGGGGACGGTTTAGGGTCCAGGTGAGGGAACGACAACGCTTTAGGGGGAGCGTACGTATGAGGGCGCGGGTTAGTGTTAGCGTATGGGTTAGGATTAGGGGACGGGTTAGGGTCAGGCTTCGGGGAAGGGTTAGGGTTAGGATTCGGGCTAGGGTTAGGGTTAGGGGACGGGGACGGTTTAGGGTCCAGGTGAGGGTACGACAGCACTTTAGGGGGAGCGTATGTGTGAGGGCACGGGTTAGTGTTAGCGTACGGGTTAGGATTAGGGGACGGGTGAGGGTCAGGCTTCGGGCAAGGGTTAGGGTTAGGGTTCGGGCTAGGGTTAGGGTTAGGGGACGGGGACGGTTTAGGGTCCAAGTGGGGGTACGACAATGCTTTAGAGGGAGCGTACGTGTGAGGGCGAAGGTTAGTGTTAGCGTACGGGTTAGGATTAGGGAACGGGTGAGGGTCATGCTTCGGGAAAGGGTTAGGCATAGGGTTCGGGCTAGGGTTAGGGTTAGGGGACGGGGACGGTTTAGGGTCCAGGTGAGGGTACGACAACGCTTTGGGGGAGCGTACGTGTGAGGGCGCGGGTTAGTGTTAGCGTACGGGTTAGGATTAGGGGACGGGTGAGGGTCAGCCTTCGGGGAAGTCTTAGGCATAGGGTTCGGAGTAGGGTTAGGGTTAGGGGACGGGGACGGTTTAGGGTCCAGGTGAGGGTTCGACAACGCTTTAGGGGGAGGGTACGTATGAGGGCGCGGGTTAGTGTTTGCGTACTGGTTAGGATTAGGGGACGTGTGAGGGTCAGGCTTCGGGGAAGTGTTAGGCTTAGGGTTCGGGCTCGGGTTAGGGTTAGGGGACGGGGACGGTTTAGGGTCCAGGTGATGGTACGACAACGTTTTAAGGGGAGCGTACGTGTGAGGGCGCGGGTTAGTGTTAGCGTACGGGTTAGGATTAGGGGACGGGTGAGTGTCAGGCTTCGGGGAAGGGTTAGGGTTAGGGTTCGGGATAGGGTTAGGGTTAGGGGACGGGGACGGTTTAGGTTCCATTTGAGGGTACGACAATGCTTTAGGGGGAGCGTACGTGTGAGGGCGCGGGTTAGTGTTAACGTACGGGTTAGGATTAGGGGACGGGTGAGGGTCAGACTTCGGGGAAGGGTTAGGGTTAGGGTTTGGGCTAGGGTTAGGGTTAGGGGACGGGGACGGTTTAGGGTCCAGGTGAGGGTACGACAACGCTTTAGGGGGAGCGTACGTGTGAGGGCGCGGGTTAGCGTTAGCGTACGGGTTAGGATTAGGGGACGGGTGAGGGTCAGGCTTCGGGGAAGGGTTAGGGTTAGGGTTCGGGCTAGGGTTAGGGTTAGGGGACGGGGACGGTTTAGTGTCCATGTGAGGGTACGACAACGTTTTAGGGGGAGCGTACGTGTGAGGGCGTGGGTTAGTGTTAGCGTACGGGTTAGGATTAGGGGACGGGTGAGGGTCAGGCTTCGGGGAAGGTTTAGGGTTAGGGTTCGGGCTAGGGTTAGGGTTAGGGGACGGGGACGGTTTAGGGTCCAGGTGAGGGTACGACAATGCTTTAGAGGGAGCGTACGTGTGAGGGCGAAGGTTAGTGTTAGCGTACGGGTTAGGATTAGGGGACGGGTGAGGGTCATGCTTCGGGAAAGGTTTAGGCTTAGGTTTCGGGCTAGGGTTAGGGTTAGGGGACGGGGAAGGTTTAGGGTCCAGGTGAGGGTACGACAACGCTTTAGGGGGAGCGTACGTGTGAGGGCGCGGGTTAGTGTTAGCGTACGGGTTAGGATTAGGGGACGGGTGAGGGTCAGGCTTCGGGGAAGGGTTAGGCTTAGGGTTCGGGCTAGGGTTAGGGTTAGGGGACGGGGACAGTTTAGGGTCCAGGTGAGGGTACGACAACGCTTTGGGGGAGCTTACGTGTGAGGGCGCGGGTAAGTGTTAGCGTACGGGTTAGGATTAGGGGACGGGTGAGGGTCAGGGTTCGGGCAAGGGTTAGGATTAGGGTTCGGGCTAGGGTTAGGGTTAGGGGACGGGGACGGTTTAGGGTCCAGGTGAGGGTACGACAACGTTTTAGGAGGAGGGTACGTATGAGGGCGCGGGTTAGTGTTAGCGTACGGGTTAGGATTAGGGGACGGGTGAGGGTCAGGCTTCGGGGAAGTGTTAGGCTTAGGGTTCGGGCTAGGGTTAGGGTTAGGGGACGGGGACGGTTTAGGGTCCAGGTGAGGGTACGACAACGCTTTAAGGGGAGCGTACGTGTGAGGGTGCGGGTTAGTGTTAGCATACGGGTTAGGATTAGGGGACGGGTGAGGGTCAGGCTTCGGGGAAGGGTTAGGGTTAGGGTTCGGGATACGGTTAGGGTTAGGGGACGGGGACGGTTTAGGTTCCAAGTGAGGGTACGACCACGCTTTAGGGGGAGCGTACGTGTGAGGGCGCGGGTTAGTGTTAACGTACGGGTTAGGATAAGGGGACGGGTGAGGGTCAGGCTTCGGGGAAGGGTTAGGGTTAGGGTTCGGGCTAGGGTTAGGGTTAGGGGACGGGGACGGTTTAGGGTCCAGGTGAGGGTACGACAACGCTTTAGGGGGAGCGTACGTGTGAGGGCGCGGGTTAGTGTTAGCGTACGGGTTAGGATTAGGGGACGGGTGAGGGTCAGGCTTCGGGCAAGGGTTAGGGTTAGGGTTCGGGCTAGGGTTAGGGTTAGGGGACGGGGACGGTTTACGGTCCAGGTGAGGGTACGACAACGCTTTATGGGGAGCGTACGTGTGAGGGCGCGGGTTAGCGTTAGCGTACGGGTTAGGATTAGGGGACGGGTGAGGGTCAGGCTTCGGGGAAGGTTTAGGCTTAGGGTTCGGGCTAGGGTTAGGGTTAGGGGACGGGGACGGTTTAGGGTCCAGGTGAGGTTACGACAACGCTTTAGGGGGAGCGTACGTGTGAGGGCGCAGGTTTGTGTTAGTGTACAGGTTAGGATTAGGGGTCGGGTGAGGGTCAGGCTTCGGGGAAGTGTTAGGCTTAGGGTTCGGGCTAGGGTTAGGGTTAGGGTACGGGGACGGTTTAGGGTCCAGGTGAGGGTACGACAACGCTTTAGGGGGAGCATATGTGTGAGGGTGCGGGTTAGTGTTAGCATACGGGTTAGGATTAGGGGACGGGTGAGGGTCAGGCTTCGGGGAAGTGTTAGGCTTAGGGTTCGGGCTAGGGTTAGGGTTAGGGGACGGGGACGGTTTAGGGTCCAGGTGAGGGTACGACAAGGCTTTAGGGGGAGTGTACGTGTGAGGGCACGGGTAAGTGTTAGCGTACGTGTTAGGATTAGGGGACGGGTGAGGGTCAGGCTTCGGGGAAGGGTTGGGGTTAGGGTTCGGGCTAGGGTTAGGGTTAGGGGACGGGGACGGTTTAGGATCCAGGTGAGGGTACGACAACGCTTTACGGGGAGCGTACGTGTGAGGGCGCGGGTTAGTGTTAGCGTATGGGTTAGGATTAGGGGACGGGTGAGGGTCAGGCTTCGGGCAAGGGTTAGGGTTAGGGTTCGGGCTAGGGTTAGGGTTAGGGGACGGGGACGGTTTAGGGTCCAGGTGAGGGTACGACAAGGCTTTAGGGGGAGTGTACGTGTGAGGGCACGGGTTAGTGTTAGCGTACGGGTTAGGATTAGGGGACGGGTGAGGGTCAGGCTTCGGGAAAGCGTTAAGATTAGGGTTCGGGCTAGGGATAGGGATCGGGGACGGGGACGATTTAGGGTCCAGATGAGGTTACGACAACGCTTTAAGGGGAGCGTACGTGTGAGGGCGCAGGTTAGTGTTAGTGTACAGGTTAGGATTAGGGGACGGGTGAGGGTCAGGCTTCGGGGAAGTGTTAGGCTTAGGGTTCGGGCTAGGGTTAGGGTTAGGGGACGGGGACGGTTTAGGGTCCAGGTGAGGGTTCGACAACGCTTTAGGGGGAGGGTACGTAAGAGGGCGCGGGTTAGTGTTAGCGTACGGGTTAGGATTAGGGGACGGGTGAGGGTCAGGCTTCGGGCAAGTGTTAGGTTTAGGGTTCGGGCTAGGCTTAGTGTTAGGGGACGGGGACGGTTTAGGGTCCAGGTGAGGGTACGAAAACGCTTTAGGGGGAGCGTACGTATGAGGGCGTGGGTTAGTGTTAGCGTACGGTTTAGGATTGGGGACGGGTGAGGGTCAGGCTTCGGGGAAAGGTTAGGGTTAGGGTTAGGGCTAGGGTTAGGGTTAGGGGATGGGGACGGTTTAGGGTCCAGGTGAGGGTACGACAAAGCATTAGGGGGAGCGTACGTGTGAGGTCGCAGGTTTGTTTTAACGTACGGTTTAGGATTAGCGGACGGGTGAGCGTCAGGCTTCGGGGAAGGGTTAGGGTTAGGGTTCGGGTTCGGGTTAGGGTTAGGGGACGGGGACGGTTTAGGGTCCAGGTGAGGGTACGACAACGCTTTAGGGGGAGCATACGTGTGAGGGAGCGGGTTAGTGTTAGCGTACGGGTTAGGATTATGGGACGGGTGAGGGTCAGGTTTCGGGGAAGGGTTAGGGTTAGGGTTCGGACTAGGGTTAGGGTTAGGGGCCGGGGACGGTTTAGGGTCCAGGTGAGGGAACGACAACGCTTTAGGGGGAGCGTACGTATGAGGGCGCGGGTTAGTGTTAGCGTATGGGTTAGGATTAGGGGACGGGTTAGGGTCAGGCTTCGGGGAAGGGTTAGGGTTAGGGTTCGGGCTAGGGTTAGGGTTAGGGGACGGGGACGGTTTAGGGTCCAGGTGAGGGTACGACAGCGCTTTAGGGGGAGCGTATGTGTGAGGGCACGGGTTAGTGTTAGCGTACGGGTTAGGATTAGGGGACGGGTGAGGGTCAGGCTTCGGGAAAGGGTTAGGGTTAGGGTTCGGGCTAGGGTTAGGGTTAGGGGACGGGGACGGTTTAGGGTCCAAGTGGGGGTACAACAATGCTTTAGAGGGAGCGTACGTGTGAGGGCGAAGGTTAGTGTTAGCGTACGGGTTAGGATTAGGGGACGGGTGAGGGTCATGCTTCGGGAAAGTGTTAGGCATAGGGTTCGGGCTAGGGTTAGGGTTAGGGGACGGGGACGGTTTAGGGTCCAGGTGAGGGTACGACAACGCTTTGGGGGAGCGTACGTGTGAGGGCGCGGGTTAGTGTTAGCGTACGGGTTAGGATTAGGGGACGGGTGAGGGTCAGGCTTCGGGGAAGTCTTAGGCATAGGGTTCGGAGTAGGGTTAGGGTTAGGGGACGGGGACGGTTTAGGGTCCAGGTGAGGGTTCGACAACGCTTTAGGGGGAGGGAACGTATGAGGGCGCGGGTTAGTGTTAGCGTACGGGTTAGGATTAGGGGACGTGTGAGGGTCAGGCTTCGGGGAAGTGTTAGGCTTAGGGTTCGGGCTCGGGTTAGGGTTAGGGGACGGGGACGGTTTAGGGTCCAGGTGAGGGTACGACAACGCTTTAAGGGGAGCGTACGTGTGAGGGCGCGGGTTAGTGTTAGCGTACGGGTTAGGATTAGGGGACGGGTGAGTGTCAGGCTTCGGGGAAGGGTTAGGGTTAGGGTTCGGGATAGGGTTAGGGTTAGGGGACGGGGACGGTTTAGGTTCCAGGTGAGGGTACGACAATGCTTTAGGGGGAGCGTACGTGTGAGGGCGCGGGTTAGTGTTAACGTACGGGTTAGGATTAGGGGACGGGTGAGGGTCAGACTTCAGGGAAGTGTTAGGGTTAGGGTTCGGGCTAGGATTAGGGTTAGGGGACGGGGACGGTTTAGGGTCCAGGTGAGGGTACGACAACGCTTTAGGGGGAGCGTACGTGTGAGGGCGCGGGTTAGCGTTAGCGTACGGGTTAGGATTAGGGGACGGGTGAGGGTCAGGCTTCGGGGAAGGGTTAGGGTTAGGGTTCGGGCTAGGGTTAGGGTTAGGGGACGGGGACGGTTTAGTGTCCAGGTGATGGTACGACAACGTTTTAGGGGGAGCGTACGTGTGAGGGCGCGGGTTAGTGTTAGCGTACGGGTTAGGATTAGGGGACGGGTGAGGGTCAGGCTTCGGGGAAGGGTTAGGGTTAGGGTTCGGGCTAGGGTTAGGGTTAGGGGACGGGGACGGTTTAGGGTCCAGGTGAGGGTACGACAAAGCTTTGGGGGAGGGTACGTGTGAGGGCGCGGGTTAGTGTTAGTGTACGGGTTAGGATTAGGGGATGGTTGAGGGTCAGGCTTCGGGGAAGGGTTAGAGTTAGGGTTTGGGCTAGGGTTAGGGTTAGGGGATGGGGACGGTTTAGGGTCCAGGTGAGGGTACGACAACGCTTTAGGGGGAGCGTACGTGTGAGGGCACAGGTTAGTGTTAGCGTACGGGTTAGGATTAGGGGACGGTTGAGTGTCATGATCGGGGAAGGGTTAGGCTTAGGGTTCGGGCTAGGATTAGGGTTAGGGGACGGGGACGGTTTAGGGTTCAGGTGAGGGTACGACAACGCTTTGGGGGAGCGTACATATGAGGGCGCGGGTTAGTGTTAGCGTACGGGTTAGGATTAGGGGACGGTTGAGGGTCAGGCTTCGGGGAAGGGTTAGGGTTAGGGTTCGGGCTAGGGTTAGGGTTAGGGGACGGGGACGGTTTAGGGTCCAGGTGAGGGTACGACAACGCTTTGGGGGAGCTTACGTGTGAGGGCGCGGGTTAGTGTTAGCGTACGGGTTAGGATTATGGGACGGGTGAGGGTCAGGCTTCGGGGAAGGGTTAGGGTTAGGGTTCGGGCTAGGGTTAGGGTTAGGGGACGGGGACGGTTTAGGGTCCAGTTGAGGGTACGACAACGCTTTAGGGGGAGCGTACGTGTGAGGGCGCGGGTTAGCGTTAGCGTACGGGTTAGGATTAGGGGACGGGTGAGGGTCAGGCTTCGGGGAAGGGTTAGGGTTAGGTTTCGGGCTAGGGTTAGGGTTAGGGGACGGGTTAGGGTCAGGCTTCGGGGAAGGGTTAGGGTTAGCGTTTGGGCTAGGGTTAGGGTTAGGGGATGGGGACGGGTTAGGGTCCAGGTGAGGGTACGACAACGCTTTAGGGGGAGCGTACGTGTGAGGGCACAGGTTAGTGTTAGCGTACGGGTTAGGATTAGTGGACGGTTTTGTGTCATGCTTCGGGGAAGGGTTAGGCTTAGGGTTCGGGCTAGGATTAGGGTTAGGGGACGGGGACGGTTTAGGGTTCAGGTGAGGGTACGACAACGCTTTGAGGGAGCGTACGTGTGAGGGCGCGGGTTAGTGTTAGCGTACGGGTTAGGATTAGGGGACGGGTGAGGGTCAGGCTTCGGGGAAGGGTTAGGGTTAGGTTTCGGGCTAGGGTTAGGGTTAGGGGACGGGGACGTTTTAGGGTCCAGGTGAGGGTACGACAACGCTTTAGGGGGAGCGTACGTGTGAGGGCGCGGGTTAGTGTTAGCGTACGGGTTAGGATTAGGGGACGGGTGAGTGTCAGGCTTCGGGGAAGGGTTAGGGTTAGGGTTCGGGCTAGGGTTAGGGTTAGGGGACGGGGACGGTTTAGGGTCCAGGTGAGGGTACGACAACGCTTTAGGGGGAGCGTATGTTTGAGGGCGCGGGTTAGTGTTAGCGTACGGGTTAGGATTAGGGGACGGGTGAGGGTCAGGCTTCGGGCAAGTGTTAGGGTTAGGGTTCGGGCTAGGGTTAGGGTTAGGGGACGGGGACGGTTTAGGGTGCAGGTGAGGGTACGACAAAGCTTTGGGGGAGGGTACGTGTGAGGGCGCGGGTTAGTGTTAGTGTACGGGTTAGGATTAGGGGATGGTTGAGCGTCAGACTTCGGGGAAAGGTTAGGGTTAGGGTTTGGGCTAGGGTTAGGGTTAGGGGATGGGGACGGTTTAGGGTCCAGGTGAGGGTACGACAACGCTTTAGGGGGAGCGTACGTGTGAGGGCACGGGTTAGTGTTAGCGTACGGGTTAGGATTAGGGGACGGGTGAGTGTCATGCCTCGGGGAAGGTTTAGGCTTAGGGTTCGGGCTAGGATTAGGGTTAGGGGACGGGGACGGTTTAGGGTTCAGGTGAGGGTACGACAACGCTTTGGGGTAGCGTACGTGTGAGGGCGCGGGTTAGTGTTAGCGTACGGGTTAGGATTAGGGGACGGGTGAGGGTCAGGCTTCGGGGAAGGGTTAGGGTTAGGGTTCGGGCTAGGGTTAGGGTTAGGGGACGGGGACGGTTTAGGGTCCAGGTGAGGGTACGACAACGCTTTAGGGGGAGCGTACGTGTGAGGGCGCGGTTTAGTGTTAGCGTACCGGTTAGGATTAGGGGACGGGTGAGGGTCAGGCTTCGGGGAAGGGTTAGGGTTAGGGTTCGGGCTAGGGTTAGGGTTAGGGGACGGGGACTGTTTAGGGTCCAGGTGAGGGTACGACAACGCTTTAGGGGGAGCGTACGTGGAAGGGCGCGGGTTACCGTTAGCGTACGGGTTAGGATTAGGGGACGGGTGAGGATCAGGCTTCGGGGAAGGGTTAGGGTTAGGGTTCGGGCTAGGGTTAGGGTTAGGGTTAGGGTTAGGGTTAGGGTTAGGGTTAGGGGTTAGGGTTAGGGTTAGGGTTAGGGTTAGGGTTAGGGTTAGGGTTCGGGCTAGGGTTAGGGTTAGGGGACGGGGACGGTTTAGGGTCCAGGTGAGGGTACGACAACGCTTTGGGGGAGCGTACGTGTGAGGGCGCGGGTTAGTGTTAGCGTACGGGTTAGGATTAGGGGACGGGTGAGGGTCAGGCTTCGGGGAAGTCTTAGGCATAGGGTTCGGAGTAGGGTTAGGGTTAGGGGACGGGGACGGTTTAGGGTCCAGGTGAGGGTTCGACAACGCTTTAGGGGGAGGGTACGTAAGAGGGCGCAGGTTAGTGTTAGCGTACGGGTTAGGATTAGGGGACGGGCGAGGGTCAGGCTTCGGGCAAGTGTTAGGCTTAGGGTTCGGGCTAGGCTTAGTGTTAGGGGACGGGGACGGTTTAGGGTCCAGGTGAGGGTACGAAAACGCTTTAGGGGGAGCGTACGTATGAGGGCGTGGGTTAGTGTTAGCGTACGGTTTAGGATTGGGGACGCGTGAGGGTCAGGCTTCGGGGAAAGGTTAGGGTTAGGGTTAGGGCTAGGGTTAGGGTTAGGGGACGGGGACGGTTTAGGGTCCAGGTGAGGGTACGACAAAGCATTAGGGGGAGCGTACGTGTGAGGTCGCAGGTTTGTTTTAACGTACGGGTTAGGATTAGCGGACGGGTGAGCGTCAGGCTTCGGGGAAGGGTTAGGGTTAGGGTTCGGGTTCGGGTTAGGGTTAGGGGACGGGGACGGTTTAGGGTCCAGGTGAGGGTACGACAACGCTTTAGGGGGAGCATACGTGTGAGGGCGCGGGTTAGTGTTAGCGTACGGGTTAGGATTATGGGATGGGTGAGGGTCAGGTTTCGGGGAAGGTTAGGGTTAGGGTTCGGACTAGGGTTAGGGTTACGGGCCGGGGACGGTTTAGGGTCCAGGTGAGGGAACGACAACGCTTTAGGGGGAGCGTACGTATGAGGGCGCGGGTTAGTGTTAGCGTATGGGTTAGGATTAGGGGACGGGTTAGGGTCAGGCTTCGGGGAAGGGTTAGGGTTAGGATTCGGGCTAGGGTTAGGGTTAGGGGACGGGGACGGTTTAGGGTCCAGGTGAGGGTACGACAGCGCTTTAGGGGGAGCGTATGTGTGAGGGCACGGGTTAGTGTTAGCGTACGGGTTAGGATTAGGGGACGGGTGAGGGTCAGGCTTCGGGCAAGGGTTAGGGTTAGGGTTCGGGCTAGGGTTAGGGTTAGGGGACGGGGACGGTTTAGGGTCCAAGTGGGGGTACGACAATGCTTTAGAGGGAGCGTACGTGTGAGGGCGAAGGTTAGTGTTAGCGTACGGGTTAGGATTAGGGAACGGGTGAGGGTCATGCTTCGGGAAAGGGTTAGGCATAGGGTTCGGGCTAGGGTTAGGGTTAGGGGACGGGGACGGTTTAGGGTCCAGGTGAGGGTACGACAACGCTTTGGGGGAGCGTACGTGTGAGGGCGCGGGTTAGTGTTAGCGTACGGGTTAGGATTAGGGGACGGGTGAGGGTCAGCCTTCGGGGAAGTCTTAGGCATAGGGTTCGGAGTAGGGTTAGGGTTAGGGGACGGGGACGGTTTAGGGTCCAGGTGAGGGTTCGACAACGCTTTAGGGGGAGGGTACATATGAGGGCGCGGGTTAGTGTTTGCGTACGGGTTAGGATTAGGGGACGTGTGAGGGTCAGGCTTCGGGGAAGTGTTAGGCTTAGGGTTCGGGCTCGGGTTAGGGTTAGGGGACGGGGACGGTTTAGGGTCCAGGTGATGGTACGACAACGTTTTAAGGGGAGCGTACGTGTGAGGGCGCGGGTTAGTGTTAGCGTACGGGTTAGGATTAGGGGACGGGTGAGTGTCAGGCTTCGGGGAAGGGTTAGGGTTAGGGTTCGGGATAGGGTTAGGGTTAGGGGACGGGGACGGTTTAGGTTCCATTTGAGGGTACGACAATGCTTTAGGGGGAGCGTACGTGTGAGGGCGCAGGTTAGTGTTAACGTACGGGTTAGGATTAGGGGACGGGTGAGGGTCAGACTTCGGGGAAGGGTTAGGGTTAGGGTTTGGGCTAGGGTTAGGGTTAGGGGACGGGGACGGTTTAGGGTCCAGGTGAGGGTACGACAACGCTTTAGGGGGAGCGTACGTGTGAGGGCGCGGGTTAGCGTTAGCGTACGGGTTAGGATTAGGGGACGGGTGAGGGTCAGGCTTCGGGGAAGGGTTAGGGTTAGGGTTCGGGCTAGGGTTAGGGTTAGGGGACGGGGACGGTTTAGTGTCCATGTGAGGGTACGACAACGTTTTAGGGGGAGCGTACGTGTGAGGGCGTGGGTTAGTGTTAGCGTACGGGTTAGGATTAGGGGACGGGTGAGGGTCAGGCTTCGGGGAAGGTTTAGGGTTAGGGTTCGGGCTAGGGTTAGGGTTAGGGGACGGGGACGGTTTAGGGTCCAGGTGAGGGTACGACAATGCTTTAGAGGGAGCGTACGTGTGAGGGCGAAGGTTAGTGTTAGCGTACGGGTTAGGATTAGGGGACGGGTGAGGGTCATGCTTCGGGAAAGGTTTAGGCTTAGGTTTCGGGCTAGGGTTAGGGTTAGGGGACGGGGAAGGTTTAGGGTCCAGGTGAGGGTACGACAACGCTTTAGGGGGAGCGTACGTGTGAGGGCGAGGGTTAGTGTTAGCGTACGGGTTAGGATTAGGGGACGGGTGAGGGTCAGGCTTCGGGGAAGGGTTAGGCTTAGGGTTCGGGCTAGGGTTAGGGTTAGGGGACGGGGACGGTTTAGGGTCCAGGTGAGGGTACGACAACGCTTTAGGGGGAGCGTACGTGTGAGGGCGCGGGTTAGCGTTAGCGTACGGGTTAGGATTAGGGGACGGGTGAGGGTCAGGCTTCGGGGAAGGGTTAGGGTTAGGGTTCGGGCTAGGGTTAGGTTTAGGGGACGGGGACGGTTTAGTGTCCAGGTGAGGGTACGACAACGTTTTAGGGGGATCGTACGTGTGAGGGCGCGGGTTAGTGTTAGCGTACGGGTTAGGATTAGGGGACGGGTGAGGGTCAGGCTTCGGGGAAGGTTTAGGGTTAGGGTTCGGGCTAGGGTTAGGGTTAGGGTACGGGGACGGTTTAGGGTCCAGGTGAGGGTACGACAATGCTTTAGAGGGAGCGTTCGTGTGAGGGCGAAGGTTAGTGTTAGCGTACGGGTTAGGATTAGGGGACGGGTGAGGGTCATGCTTCGGGAAAGGGTTAGGCTTAGGGTTCGGGCTAGGGTTAGGGTTAGGGGACGGGGACGGTTTAGGGTCCAGGTGAGGGTACGACAACGCTTTAGGGGGAGCGTACGTGTGAGGGCCCGGGTTAGTGTTAGCGTACGGGTTAGGATTAGGGGACGGGTGAGGGTCAGGCTTCGGGGAAGTGTTAGGCTTAGGGTTCGGGCTAGGTTTAGGGTTAGGGGATGGGGACAGTTTAGGGTCCAGGTGAGGGTACGACAACGCTTTAGGGGGAGCGTAAGCGTGAGGGCGTGGGTTAGTGTTAGCGTACGGGTTAGGATTAGGGGACGGGTGAGTGTCAGGCTTCGGGCAAGTGTTAGGCTTAGGGTTCGGGCTAGGCTTAGGGTTAGGGGACGGGGACGGTTTAGGGTCCAGGTGAGTGTACGAAAACGCTTTAGGGGGAGCGTACGTATGAGGGCGTGGGTTAGTGTTAGCGTACGGGTTAGGATTGGGGAAGGGTGAGGGTCAGGCTTCGGGGAAAGGTTAGGGTTAGGGTTAGGGCTAGGGTTAGGGTTAGGGGACGGGGAAGGTTTAGGGTCCAGGTGAGGGTACGACAAAGCATTAGGGGGAGCGTACGTGTGAGGTCGCAGGTTAGTTTTAGCGTACGGGTTAGGATTAGCGGACGGGTGAGCGTCAGGCTTCAGGGAAGGGTTAGGGTTCGGGTTCGGGTTAGGGTTAGGGGACGGGGACGGTTTAGGGTCCAGGTGAGCTTACGACAACGCTTTAGGGGGAGCATACGTGTGAGGGCGCGGGTTAGTGTTAGCGTACGGGTTAGGATTATGGGACGGGTGAGGGTCAGGCTTCGGGGAAGGGTTAGGGTTAGGGTTCGGGCTAGGGTTAGGGTTAGGGGATGGGGACGGTTTAGTGTCCAGGTGAGGGAACGACAACGCTTTAGGGGGAGCGTACGTATGAGGGTGCGGGTTAGTGTTAGCGTACGGGTTAGGATTAGGGGACGGGTTAGGGTCAGGCTTCGGGGAAGGGTTAGGGTTAGTGTTCGGGCTAGGGATAGGGTTAGGGGACGGGGACGGTTTAGGGTCCAGGTGAGGGTACGACAGCGCTTTAGGGGGAGCGTATGTGTGAGGGCACGGGTTAGTGTTAGCGTACGGGTTAGGATTAGGGTACGGTTGAGGGTCAGGCTTCGGGCAAGTGTTAGGGTTAGGGTTCGGGCTAGGGTTAAGGTTAGGGGACGGGGACGGTTTAGGGTCCAGGTGAGGGTACGACAACGCTTTAGGGGGAGCGTACGTGTGAGGGTGCGGGTTAGCGTTAGCGTACGGGTTAGGATTAGGGGACGGGTGAGGGTCAGGCTTCGGGGAAGGGTTAGGGTTAGGGTTCGGGCTAGGGTTAGGGTTAGGGGACGGGGACGGTTTAGTGTCCAGGTGAGGGTACGACATCGTTTTAAGGGGAGCGTACGAGTGAGGGCGCGGGTTAGTGTTAGCGTACGGGTTAGGATTAGGGGACGGGTGAGGGTCAGGCTTCGGGGAAGTTTTAGGGTTAGGGTTCGGGCTAGGGTTAGGGTTAGGGGACGGGGACGGTTTAGGGTCCAGGTGAGGGTACGACAATGCTTTTGAGGGAGCGTACGTGTGAGGGCGAAGGTTAGTGTTAGCGTACGGGTTAGGATTAGGGGACGGGTGAGGGTCATGCTTCGGGAAAGGTTTAGGCTTAGGTTTCGGGCTAGGGTTAGGGTTAGGGGACGGGGACGGTTTAGGGTCCAGGTGAGGGTACGACAACGCTTTAGGGGGAGCGTACGTGTGAGGGTGCGGGTTAGCGTTAGCGTACGGGTTAGGATTAGGGGACGGGTGAGGGTCAGGCTTCGGGGAAGTCTTAGGCATAGGGTTCGGAGTAGGGTTAGGGTTAGGGGACGGGGACGGTTTAGGGTCCAGGTGAGGGTTCGACAACGCTTTAGGGGGAGGGTACGTATGAGGGCGCGGGTTAGTGTTAGCGTACGGGTTAGGATTAGGGGACGGGTGAGGGTCAGGCTTCGGGGAAGTGTTAGGCTTAGGGTTCGGGCTAGGGTTAGGGTTAGGGGACGGGGACGGTTTAGGGTCCAGGTGAGGGTACGACAACGCTTTAAGGGGAGCGTACGTGTGAGGGCGCGGGTTAGTGTTAGCGTACGGGTTAGGATTAGGGGACGGGTGAGGGTCAGGCTTCGGGGAAGGGTTAGGGTTAGGGTTCGGGATAGGGTTAGGGTTAGGGGACGGGGACGGTTTAGGTTCCAGGTGAGGGTACGAAAACGCTTTAGGGGGAGCGTACGTGTGAGGGCGCGGGTTAGTGTTAACGTACGGGTTAGGATTAGGGGATGGGTGAGGGTCAGGCTTCGGGGAAGGGTTAGGGTTAGGGTTCGGGCTAGGGTTAGGTTTAGGGGACGGGGACGGTTTAGGGTCCAGGTGAGGGTACGAAAACGCTTTAGGGGGAGCGTACGTATGAGGGCGTGGGTTAGTTTTAGCGTACGGGTTAGGATTGGGGACGGGTGAGGGTCAGGCTTCGGGGAAAGGTTAGGGTTAGGGTTAGGGGTAGGGTTAGGTTTAGGGGACGGGGACGGTTTAGGGTCCAGGTGAGGGTACGACAAAGCATTAGGGGGAGCGTACGTGTGAGGTCGCAGGTTAGTTTTAGCGTACGGGTTAGGATTAGCGGACGGGTGAGCGTCAGGCTTCGGGGAAGGGTTAGGGTTAGGGTTCGGGTTCGGGTTAGGGTTAGGGGACGGGGACGGTTTAGGGTCCAGGTGAGGGTACGACAACGCTTTAGGGGGAGCATACGTGTGAGGGCGCGGGTTAGTGTTAGCGTACGGGTTAGGATTATGGGACGGGTGAGGGTCAGGCTTCGGGGAAGGGTTAGGGTTAGGGTTCGGGCTAGGGTTAGGGTTAGGGGACGGGGACGGTTTAGGGTCCAGGTGAGGGAACGACAACGCTTTAGGGGGAGCGTACGTATGAGGGCGCGGGTTAGTGTTAGCGTACGGGTTAGGATTAGGGGACGGGTTAGGGTCAGGCTTCGGGGAAGGGTTAGGGTTAGGGTTCGGGCTAGGGTTAGGGTTAGGGTTAGGGGACGGGGACGGTTTAGGGTCCAGGTGAGGGTACGACAGCGCTTTAGGGGGAGCGTATGTGTGAGGGCATGGGTTAGTGTTAGCGTACGGGTTAGGATTAGGGGACGGGTGAGGGTCAGGCTTCGGGCAAGGGTTAGGGTTAGGGTTCGGGCTAGGGTTAGGGTTAGGGGACGGGGACGGTTTAGGGTCCAGGGGAGGGTACGACTACACTTTAGGGGGAGCGTACGTGTGAGGGCGCGGCTTAGTGTTAGCGTACGGGTTAGGATTAGGGGACGGGTGAGGGTCAGGCTTCGGGGAAGGGTTAGGGTTAGAGTTCGGGCTAGGGTTAGGGTTAGGGGACGGGGACGGTTTAGTGTCCAGGTGAGGGTACGAGAACGTTTTAGGAGGAGCGTACGTGTGAGGGCGCGGGTTAGTGTTAGCGTACGGGTTAGGATTAGGGGACGGGTGAGGGTCAGGCTTCGGGGAAGGTTTAGGGTTAGGGTTCGGGCTATGGTTAGGGTTAGGGTACGGGGACGGTTTAGGGTCCAGGTGAGGGTACGACAATGCTTTAGAGGGAGCGTACGTGTGAGGGCGAAGGTTAGTGTTAGCGTACGGGTTAGGATTAGGGGACGGGTGAGGGTCATGCTTCGGGAAAGGGTTAGGCTTAGGGTTCGGGCTAGGGTTAGGGTTAGGGGACGTAGACGGTTTAGGGTCCAGGTGAGGGTACGACAACGCTTTAGGGGGAGCGTACGTGTGAGGGCGCGGGTTAGTGTTAGCGTACGGGTTAGGATTAGGGGACGGGTGAGTGTCAGGCTTCGGGGAAGGGTTAGGGTTAGGGTTCGGAGTAGGATTAGGGTTAGGGGACGGGGACGGTTTAGGGTCCAGGTGAGGGTTCGACAACGCTTTAGGGGGAGGGTACGTATGAGGGCGCGGGTTAGTGTTAGCGTACGGGTTAGGATTAGGGGACGGGTGAGGGTCAGGCTTCGGGGAAGTGTTAGGCTTAGGGTTCGGGCTAGGGTTAGGGTTAGGGGACGGGGACGGTTTAGGGTCCAGGTGAGGGTTCGACAACGATTTAAGGGGAGCGTACGTGTGAGGGTGCGGGTTAGTGTTAGCGTACGGGTTAGGATTAGGGGACGGGTGAGGGTCAGGCTTCGGGGAAGGGTTAGGGTTAGTGTTCGGGATACGGTTAGGGTTAGGGGACGGGGACGGTTTAGGTTCCAAGTGAGGGTACGACAACGCTTTAGGGGGAGCGTACGTGTGAGGGCGCGGGTTAGTGTTAACGTTCGGGTTAGGATAAGGGGACGGGTGAGGGTCAGGCTTCGGGGAAGGGTTAGGGTTAGGGTTCGGGCTAGGGTTAGGGTTAGGTGACGGGGACGGTTTAGGGTCCAGGTGAGGGTACGACAACGCTTTAGGGGGAGCGTACGTGTGAGGGCGCGGGTTAGTGTTAGCGTACGGGTTAGGATTAGGGGACGGGTGAGGGTCAGGCTTCGGGCAAGGGTTAGGGTTAGGGTTCGGGCTAGGGTTAGGGTTAGGGGACGGGGACGGTTTACGGTCCAGGTGAGGGTACGACAACGCTTTATGGGGAGCGTACGTGTGAGGGCGCGGGTTAGCGTTAGCGTACGGGTTAGGATTAGGGGACGGGTGAGGGTCAGGCTTCGGGGAAGGTTTAGGCTTAGGGTTCGGGCTAGGGTTAGGGTTAGGGGACGGGGACGGTTTAGGGTCCAGGTGAGGTTACGACAACGCATTAGGGGGAGCGTACGTGTGAGGGCGCAGGTTTGTGTTAGTGTACAGGTTAGGATTAGGGGTCGGGTGTGGGTCAGGCTTCGGGGAAGTGTTAGGCTTAGGGTTCGGGCTAGGGTTAGGGTTAGGGTACGGGGACGGTTTAAGGTCCAGGTGAGGGTACGACAACGCTTTAGGGGGAGCGTATGTGTGAGGGTGCGGGTTAGTGTTAGCATACGGGTTAGGATTAGGGGACGGGTGAGGGTCAGGCTTCGGGGAAGTGTTAGGCTTAGGGTTCGGGCTAGGGTTAGGGTTAGGGGACGGGGACGGTTTAGGGTCCAGGTGAGGGTACGACAAGGCTTTAGGGGGAGTGTACGTGTGAGGGCACGGGTAAGTGTTAGCGTACGTGTTAGGATTAGGGGACGGGTGAGGGTCAGGCTTCGGGGAAGGGTTGGGGTTAGGGTTCGGGCTAGGGTTAGGGTTAGGGGACGGGGACGGTTTAGGATCCAGGTGAGGGTACGACAACGCTTTACGGGGAGCGTACGTGTGAGGGCGCGGGTTAGTGTTAGCGTATGGGTTAGGATTAGGGGACGGGTGAGGGTCAGGCTTCGGGCAAGGGTTAGGGTTAGGGTTCGGGCTAGGGTTAGGGTTAGGGGACGGGGACGGTTTAGGGTCCAGGTGAGGGTACGACAAGGCTTTAGGGGGAGTGTACGTGTGAGGGCACGGGTTAGTGTTAGCGTACGGGTTAGGATTAGGGGACGGGTGAGGTTCAGGCTTCGGGAAAGCGTTAAGATTAGGGTTCGGGCTAGGGATAGGGATCGGGGACGGGGACGATTTAGGGTCCAGATGAGGTTACGACAACGCTTTAAGGGGAGCGTACGTGTGAGGGCGCAGGTTAGTGTTAGTGTACAGGTTAGGATTAGGGGACGGGTGAGGGTCAGGCTTCGGGGAAGTGTTAGGCTTAGGGTTCGGGCTAGGGTTAGGGTTAGGGGACGAGGACGGTTTAGGGTCCAGGTGAGGGTACGACAACGCTTTGGGGGAGTGTACGTGTGAGGGCGCGTGTTAGTGTCAGCGTACGGGTTAGGATTAGGGGACGGGTGAGGGTCAGGCTTCGGGGAAGGGTTAGGGTTAGGGTTCGGGCTAGGGTTAGGGTTAGGGGACGGGGACGGTTTAGAGTCCAGGTGAGGGTACTACAACGATTTAGGGGGAGCGTACGTGTGAAGACGCAGGTTAGTGTTAGCGTACGGGTTAGGATTAGGGGACGGGTGAGGGTCAGGCTTCGGGCAAGGGTTAGGGTTAGGGTTCGGGCTAGGGTTAGCGTTAGGGGACGGGGACGGTTTAGGGTCCAGGTGAGGGTACGACAACGCTTTAGGCGGAGCGTACGTGTGAGGGCGCAGGTTAGTGTTAGCGTACGGATTAGGATTAGGGGACGGGTGAGGGTCAGGCTTCGGGGAAGTGTTAGGCTTAGGGTTCGGGCTAGGGTTAGGGTTAGGGGACGGGGACGGTTTAGGGTCCATGTGAGGGTACGACAACGCTTTAGGTGGAGCGTACGTGTGAGGGCGCGTTTTAGTGTTAGCGTACGGGTTAGGATTAGGGGACGGGTGAGTGTCAGGCTTCAGGGAAGGTTTAGGGTTAGGGTTCGGGCTAGGGTTAGGGTTAGGGGACGGGGACGGTTTAGGGTCCAGGTGAGGGTACGACAACGCTTTCGGGGTAGCGTATGTGTGAGGGCGCGGGTTAGTGTTAGCGTACGGGTTAGGATTAGGGGACGGTGAGGGTCAGGCTTCGGGCAAGTGTTAGGATTAGGGTTCCGGCTAGCGTTAGGGTTAGGGGACGGGGACGGTATAGGGTCCAGGTGAGGGTACGACAACTCCTTGGGGGAGCGTACGTGTGAGGGCGCGGGTTAGTGTTAGCGTACGGGTTAGGATTAGGGGACGGGTGAGGGTCGGGCTTCGGGGAAGTCTAAGGCATAGGTTTCGGAGTAGGTTTAGGGTTAGGGGACGGGGACGGTTTAGGGTCCAGCTGAGGGTTCGACAACGCTTTAGGGGGAGGGTACGTATGAGGGCACGGGTTAGTGTTAGCGTACGGGTTAGGATTAGGGGACGGGTGAGGGTCAGGCTTCTGGGAAGTGTTAGGGTTAGGGTTCGGGCTAGGGTTAGGGTTAGGGGACGGGGACGGTTTAGGGTCCAGGTGAGGTTACGACAACTCTTTAGGTGGAGCGTACATGTGAGGGCGCGTGTTAGTGTTAGCGTTCGGGTTAGGATTAGGGGACGGGTGATGGTCAGGCTTCGGGGAAGTGTTAGGGTTAGGGTTCAGGCTAGGTTTAGGGTTAGGGGACGGGGACGGTTTAGGGTCCAGGTGAGGGTACGACAACGCTTTAGGGGGAGCGTACGTGTGAGGGCGCAGGTTAGTGTTAGCGTACGGGTTACGATTAGAGGACGGGTGAGTGTCAGGCTTCGGGGAAGGGTTAGGGTTAGGGTTCGGGCTAGGGTTAGGGTTAGGGAACGGGGACGGTTTAGGGTCCAGGTGAGGGTACGACAACGCTTTAGGGGGAGCGTATGTGTGAGGGCGCGGGTTAGTGTTAGCGTACGGGTTAGGATTAGGGGACGGGTGAGGGTCAGGCTTCGGGCAATTGTTAGGGTTAGGGTTCGGGCTAGGGTTAGGGTTAGGGGACGGGGACGGTTTAGGGTCCAGGTGAGGGTACGACAAATCTTTGGGGGAGGGTACGTGTGAGGGCACGGGTTAGTGTTAGTTTACGGGTTAGGATTAGGGCATGGTTGAGGGTCAGGCTTCCGGGAAGGGTTAGGGTTAGGGTTTGGGCTAGGGTTAGGGCTAGGGGATGGGGACGGTTTAGGGTCCAGGTGAGGGTACGACAACGTTTTAGGGGGAGCGTACGTGTGAGGGCACAGGTCAGTGTTAGCGTACGGGTTAGGATTAGGGGACGGGTGAGTGTCATGCTTCGCTGAAGGGTTAGGCTTAGGGTTCGGCCTAGGATTAGGGTTAGGGGACGGGGACGGTTTAGGGTTCAGGTGAGGGTACGACAAAGCTTTGGGGAGCGTACGTGTGAGGGCGCGGGTTAGTGTAAGCGTACGGGTTAGGGTTAGGGGACGGGTGAGGGTCAGGCTTCGGGGAAGGGTTAGGGTTAGGGTTCGGGCTAGGGTTAGGGTTAGGGGACGGGGACGGTTTAGGGTCCAGGTGAGTGTACGACAACGCTTTGGGGGAGCATAAGTGTGAGGGCGCGGGTTAGTGTTAGCGTACGGGTTAGGATTAGGGGACGGGTGAGTGTCATGCTTCGGGGAAGGTTTAGGCTTAGGTTTCGGGCTAGGATTAGGGTTAGGGGACGGGGACGGTTTAGGATCCAGGTGAGGGTACGACAACGCTTTAGGGGGAGTGTACGTGTGAGGGCGCGGGTTAGTGTTAGCGTACGGGTTAGGATTAGGGGACGGGTGAGGGTCAGGCTTCGGGGAAGCGTTAAGGTTAGGGTTCGGGCTAGGGATAGGGTTCGGGGACGGGGAAGATTTAGGTTCCAGATGAGGTTACGACAACGCTTTAGGGTGAGCGTACGTGTGAGGGCGCAGGTTAGTGTTAGCGTACAGGTTAGGATTAGGGGACGGGTGAGGGTCAGGCTTCGGGGAAGTGTTAGGCTTAGGGTTCGGGCTAGGGTTAGGGTTAGGGGACGGGGACGGTTTAGGGTCCAGGTGAGGGTACGACAACGCTTTGGGGGAGCGTACGTGTGAGGGCGCGGGTTAGTGTTAGCGTACGGGTTAGGATTAGGGGACGGGTGAGGGTCAGGCTTCGGGGAAGGGTTAGGCTTAGGGTTTGGGCTAGGGTTAGGGTTAGGGGACGGGGACGGTTTAGGGTCCAGGTGAGGGTACGACAACACTTTAGGGGGAGCGTACGTGTGAGGGCGCGGGTTTGTGTTAGCGTACGGGTTAGGATTAGGGGACGGGTGAGGGTCAGGCTTCGGGGAAGGGTTAGGGTTAGGGTTCGGGCTAGGGTTAGGGATAGGGTACGGGGACGGTTTAGGGTCCAGGTGAGGGTACGACAATGCTTTAGGGGGAGCGTACGTTTGAGGGCGCGTGTTAGTGTTAGCGTACGGGTTAGGATTAGGGGACGGGTGAGGGTCAGGCTTCGGGGAAGTGTTAGGGTTAGGGTTCGGGCTAGGGTTAGGGTTAGGGGATGGGGACGGTTTAGGGTCTAGGTGAGGGTACGACAACGCTTTAGGGGGAGCGTACGTGTGAGGGCGCAGGTTTGTGTTAGTGTACAGGTTAGGATTAGGGGTCGGGTGTGGGTCAGGCTTCGGGGAAGTGTTAGGCTTAGGGTTCGGGCTAGGGTTAGGGTTAGGGTACGGGGACGGTTTAAGGTCCAGGTGAGGGTACGACAACGCTTTAGGGGGAGCGTATGTGTGAGGGTGCGGGTTAGTGTTAGCATACGGGTTAGGATTAGGGGACGGGTGAGGGTCAGGCTTCGGGGAAGTGTTAGGCTTAGGGTTCGGGCTAGGGTTAGGGTTAGGGGACGGGGACGGTTTAGGGTCCAGGTGAGGGTACGACAAGGCTTTAGGGGGAGTGTACGTGTGAGGGCACGGGTAAGTGTTAGCGTACGTGTTAGGATTAGGGGACGGGTGAGGGTCAGGCTTCGGGGAAGGGTTGGGCTTAGGGTTCGGGCTAGGGTTAGGGTTAGGGGACGGGGACGGTTTAGGATCCAGGTGAGGGTACGACAACGCTTTACGGGGAGCGTACGTGTGAGGGCGCGGGTTAGTGTTAGCGTATGGGTTAGGATTAGGGGACGGGTGAGGGTCAGGCTTCGGGCAAGGGTTAGGGTTAGGGTTCGGGCTAGGGTTAGGGTTAGGGGACGGGGACGGTTTAGGGTCCAGGTGAGGGTACGACAAGGCTTTAGGGGGAGTGTACGTGTGAGGGCACGGGTTAGTGTTAGCGTACGGGTTAGGATTAGGGGACGGGTGAGGTTCAGGCTTCGGGAAAGCGTTAAGATTAGGGTTCGGGCTAGGGATAGGGATCGGGGACGGGGACGATTTAGGGTCCAGATGAGGTTACGACAACGCTTTAAGGGGAGCGTACGTGTGAGGGCGCAGGTTAGTGTTAGTGTACAGGTTAGGATTAGGGGACGGGTGAGGGTCAGGCTTCGGGGAAGTGTTAGGCTTAGGGTTCGGGCTAGGGTTAGGGTTAGGGGACGAGGACGGTTTAGGGTCCAGGTGAGGGTACGACAACGCTTTGGGGGAGTGTACGTGTGAGGGCGCGTGTTAGTGTCAGCGTACGGGTTAGGATTAGGGGACGGGTGAGGGTCAGGCTTCGGGGAAGGGTTAGGGTTAGGGTTCGGGCTAGGGTTAGGGTTAGGGGACGGGGACGGTTTAGAGTCCAGGTGAGGGTACTACAACGATTTAGGGGGAGCGTACGTGTGAAGACGCAGGTTAGTGTTAGCGTACGGGTTAGGATTAGGGGACGGGTGAGGGTCAGGCTTCGGGCAAGGGTTAGGGTTAGGGTTCGGGCTAGGGTTAGCGTTAGGGGACGGGGACGGTTTAGGGTCCAGGTGAGGGTACGACAACGCTTTAGGCGGAGCGTACGTGTGAGGGCGCAGGTTAGTGTTAGCGTACGGATTAGGATTAGGGGACGGGTGAGGGTCAGGCTTCGGGGAAGTGTTAGGCTTAGGGTTCGGGCTAGGGTTAGGGTTAGGGGACGGGGACGGTTTAGGGTCCATGTGAGGGTACGACAACGCTTTAGGTGGAGCGTACGTGTGAGGGCGCGTTTTAGTGTTAGCGTACGGGTTAGGATTAGGGGACGGGTGAGTGTCAGGCTTCAGGGAAGGTTTAGGGTTAGGGTTCGGGCTAGGGTTAGGGTTAGGGGACGGGGACGGTTTAGGGTCCAGGTGGGTGTACGACAACGCTTTCGGGGTAGCGTATGTGTGAGGGCGCGGGTTAGTGTTAGCGTACGGGTTAGGATTAGGGGACGGTGAGGGTCAGGCTTCGGGCAAGTGTTAGGATTAGGGTTCCGGCTAGCGTTAGGGTTAGGGGACGGGGACGGTATAGGGTCCAGGTGAGGGTACGACAACTCCTTGGGGGAGCGTACGTGTGAGGGCGCGGGTTAGTGTTAGCGTACGGGTTAGGATTAGGGGACGGGTGAGGGTCGGGCTTCGGGGAAGTCTAAGGCATAGGTTTCGGAGTAGGTTTAGGGTTAGGGGACGGGGACGGTTTAGGGTCCAGCTGAGGGTTCGACAACGCTTTAGGGGGAGGGTACGTATGAGGGCACGGGTTAGTGTTAGCGTACGGGTTAGGATTAGGGGACGGGTGAGGGTCAGGCTTCTGGGAAGTGTTAGGGTTAGGGTTCGGGCTAGGGTTAGGGTTAGGGGACGGGGACGGTTTAGGGTCCAGGTGAGGTTACGACAACTCTTTAGGTGGAGCGTACATGTGAGGGCGCGTGTTAGTGTTAGCGTTCGGGTTAGGATTAGGGGACGGGTGATGGTCAGGCTTCGGGGAAGTGTTAGGGTTAGGGTTCAGGCTAGGTTTAGGGTTAGGGGACGGGGACGGTTTAGGGTCCAGGTGAGGGTACGACAACGCTTTAGGGGGAGCGTACGTGTGAGGGCGCAGGTTAGTGTTAGCGTACGGGTTACGATTAGAGGACGGGTGAGTGTCAGGTTTCGGGGAAGGGTTAGGGTTAGGGTTCGGGCTAGGGTTAGGGTTAGGGAACGGGGACGGTTTAGGGTCCAGGTGAGGGTACGACAACGCTTTAGGGGGAGCGTATGTGTGAGGGCGCGGGTTAGTGTTAGCGTACGGGTTAGGATTAGGGGACGGGTGAGGGTCAGGCTTCGGGCAATTGTTAGGGTTAGGGTTCGGGCTAGGGTTAGGGTTAGGGGACGGGGACGGTTTAGGGTCCAGGTGAGGGTACGACAAATCTTTGGGGGAGGGTACGTGTGAGGGCACGGGTTAGTGTTAGTTTACGGGTTAGGATTAGGGCATGGTTGAGGGTCAGGCTTCCGGGAAGGGTTAGGGTTAGGGTTTGGGCTAGGGTTAGGGCTAGGGGATGGGGACGGTTTAGGGTCCAGGTGAGGGTACGACAACGTTTTAGGGGGAGCGTACGTGTGAGGGCACAGGTCAGTGTTAGCGTACGGGTTAGGATTAGGGGACGGGTGAGTGTCATGCTTCGGGGAAGGTTTAGGCTTAGGTTTCGGGCTAGGATTAGGGTTAGGGGACGGGGACGGTTTAGGATCCAGGTGAGGGTACGACAACGCTTTAGGGGGAGTGTACGTGTGAGGGCGCGGGTTAGTGTTAGCGTACGGGTTAGGATTAGGGGACGGGTGAGGGTCAGGCTTCGGGGAAGCGTTAAGGTTAGGGTTCGGGCTAGGGATAGGGTTCGGGGACGGGGAAGATTTAGGTTCCAGATGAGGTTACGACAACGCTTTAGGGTGAGCGTACGTGTGAGGGCGCAGGTTAGTGTTAGCGTACAGGTTAGGATTAGGGGACGGGTGAGGGTCAGGCTTCGGGGAAGTGTTAGGCTTAGGGTTCGGGCTAGGGTTAGGGTTAGGGGACGGGGACGGTTTAGGGTCCAGGTGAGGGTACGACAACGCTTTGGGGGAGCGTACGTGTGAGGGCGCGGGTTAGTGTTAGCGTACGGGTTAGGATTAGGGGACGGGTGAGGGTCAGGCTTCGGGGAAGGGTTAGGCTTAGGGTTTGGGCTAGGGTTAGGGTTAGGGGACGGGGACGGTTTAGGGTCCAGGTGAGGGTACGACAACACTTTAGGGGGAGCGTACGTGTGAGGGCGCGGGTTTGTGTTAGCGTACGGGTTAGGATTAGGGGACGGGTGAGGGTCAGGCTTCGGGGAAGGGTTAGGGTTAGGGTTCGGGCTAGGGTTAGGGATAGGGTACGGGGACGGTTTAGGGTCCAGGTGAGGGTACGACAATGCTTTAGGGGGAGCGTACGTTTGAGGGCGCGTGTTAGTGTTAGCGTACGGGTTAGGATTAGGGGACGGGTGAGGGTCAGGCTTCGGGGAAGTGTTAGGGTTAGGGTTCGGGCTAGGGTTAGGGTTAGGGGATGGGGACGGTTTAGGGTGTAGGTGAGGGTACGACAACGCTTTAGGGGGAGCGTACGTGTGAGGGCCCGGGTTAGTGTTAGCGTACGGGTTAAGATTAGGGGACGGGTGAGGGTCAGGCTTCGGGGAAGTGTTAGGCTTAGGGTTTGGGCTAGGGTTAGGGTTAGGGGATGGGGACGGTTTAGGGTCCAGGTGAGGGTACGACAACGCTTTAGGGGGAGCGTACGTGTGAGGGCGCGGGTTAGTGTTAGCATACGGGTTAGGATTAGGGGACGGGTGAGGGTCAGGGTTCGGGCTAGGGTTAGGGTTAGGGGACAGGGATGGTTTAGGGTCCAGGTGAGGGTACGACAACGCTTTAGGGGGAGCGTACGTGTGAGGGCACGGGTTAGTGTTAGCGTACGGGTTAGGATTAGGGGACGGGTGAGGGTCAGGCTTCGGGCAAGTGTTAGGGTTAGGGTTCGGGCTAGGGTTAGGGTTAGGGGACGGGGACGGTTTAGGGTCCAGGTGAGGGTACGACAACGCTTTAGGGGGAGTGTATGTGTGAGGGCGCGGGTTAGTGTTAGCGTACGGGTTAGGATTAGGGGACGGGTGAGGGTCAGGCTTCGTGGAAGGGTTAGTGTTAGGGTTCGGGCTAGGGTTAGGGTTAGGGGACGGGGACGGTTTAGGGTCCAGGTGATGGTACGACAACGCTTTAGTGGGAGCGTACGTGTGAGGGCGCGGGTTAGTGTTAGCGTACGGGTTAGGATTAGGGGACGGGTGAGGGTCAGGCTTCGGGGAAGGGTTAGGGTTAGGGTTCGGGCTAGGGTTAGGGTTAGGGGACGGGGACGGTTTAGGGTCCATGTGAGGGTACGACAACGCTTTAGGGGGAGCGTACGTGTGAGGGCGCGGGATAGTGTTAGCGTACGGGTTAGGATTAGGGGACGTGTGAGGGTCAGGCTTCGGGAAAGGATTAGGTTTAGGGTTCGGGCTAGGGTTAGGGTTAGGGGACGGGGACGGTTTAGGGTCCAGGTGAGGGTACGACAACGCTTTAGGGGGAGCGTACGTGTGAGGGTGCAGGTTAGTGTTAGCGTACTGGTTAGGATTAGGGGACGGGTGAGGGTCAGGCTTCGGGGAACTGTTAGGCTTAGGGTTCGGACTAGGGTTAGGGTTAGGGGACGGGGACGGTTTAGGGTCCAGGTGAGGGTACGACAACGCTTTAGGGGGAGCGTACGTGTGAGGGTGCAGGTGAGTGTTAGCGTACGGGTTAGGATTAGGGGACGGGTGAGGGTCAGGCTTCGGGCAAGTGTTAGGATTAGGGTTCCGGCTAGCGTTAGGGTTAGGGGACGGGGACGGTATAGGGTCCAGGTGAGGGTACGACAACTCCTTGGGGGAGCGTACGTGTGAGGGCGCGGGTTAGTGTTAGCGTACGGGTTAGGATTAGGGGACGGGTGAGGGTCGGGCTTCGGGGAAGTCTAAGGCATAGGTTTCGGAGTAGGTTTAGGGTTAGGGGACGGGGACGGTTTAGGGTCCAGCTGAGGGTTCGACAACGCTTTAGGGGGAGGGTACGTATGAGGGCACGGGTTAGTGTTAGCGTACGGGTTAGGATTAGGGGACGGGTGAGGGTCAGGCTTCTGGGAAGTGTTAGGGTTAGGGTTCGGGCTAGGGTTAGGGTTAGGGGACGGGGACGGTTTAGGGTCCAGGTGAGGTTACGACAACTCTTTAGGTGGAGCGTACATGTGAGGGCGCGTGTTAGTGTTAGCGTTCGGGTTAGGATTAGGGGACGGGTGAGGGTCAGGCTTCGGGGAAGTGTTAGGGTTAGGGTTCGGGCTAGGTTTAGGGTTAGGGGACGGGGACGGTTTAGGGTCCAGGTGAGGGTACGACAACGCTTTAGGGGGAGCGTACGTGTGAGGGCGCAGGTTAGTGTTAGCGTACGGGTTACGATTAGAGGACGGGTGAGTGTCAGGCTTCGGGGAAGGGTTAGGGTTAGGGTTCGGGCTAGGGTTAGGGTTAGGGAACGGGGACGGTTTAGGGTCCAGGTGAGGGTACGACAACGCTTTAGGGGGAGCGTATGTGTGAGGGCGCGGGTTAGTGTTAGCGTACGGGTTAGGATTAGGGGACGGGTGAGGGTCAGGCTTCGGGCAATTGTTAGGGTTAGGGTTCGGGCTAGGGTTAGGGTTAGGGGACGGGGACGGTTTAGGGTCCAGGTGAGGGTACGACAAATCTTTGGGGGAGGGTACGTGTGAGGGCACGGGTTAGTGTTAGTTTACGGGTTAGGATTAGGGCATGGTTGAGGGTCAGGCTTCCGGGAAGGGTTAGGGTTAGGGTTTGGGCTAGGGTTAGGGCTAGGGGATGGGGACGGTTTAGGGTCCAGGTGAGGGTACGACAACGTTTTAGGGGGAGCGTACGTGTGAGGGCACAGGTCAGTGTTAGCGTACGGGTTAGGATTAGGGGACGGGTGAGTGTCATGCTTCGCTGAAGGGTTAGGCTTAGGGTTCGGCCTAGGATTAGGGTTAGGGGACGGGGACGGTTTAGGGTTCAGGTGAGGGTACGACAAAGCTTTGGGGAGCGTACGTGTGAGGGCGCGGGTTAGTGTAAGCGTACGGGTTAGGGTTAGGGGACGGGTGAGGGTCAGGCTTCGGGGAAGGGTTAGGGTTAGGGTTCGGGCTAGGGTTAGGGTTAGGGGACGGGGACGGTTTAGGGTCCAGGTGAGTGTACGACAACGCTTTGGGGGAGCATAAGTGTGAGGGCGCGGGTTAGTGTTAGCGTACGGGTTAGGATTAGGGGACGGGTGAGTGTCATGCTTCGGGGAAGGTTTAGGCTTAGGTTTCGGGCTAGGATTAGGGTTAGGGGACGGGGACGGTTTAGGATCCAGGTGAGGGTACGACAACGCTTTAGGGGGAGTGTACGTGTGAGGGCGCGGGTTAGTGTTAGCGTATGGGTTAGGATTAGGGGACGGGTGAGGGTCAGGCTTCGGGGAAGCGTTAAGGTTAGGGTTCGGGCTAGGGATAGGGTTCGGGGACGGGGAAGATTTAGGTTCCAGATGAGGTTACGACAACGCTTTAGGGTGAGCGTACGTGTGAGGGCGCAGGTTAGTGTTAGCGTACAGGTTAGGATTAGGGGACGGGTGAGGGTCAGGCTTCGGGGAAGTGTTAGGCTTAGGGTTCGGGCTAGGGTTAGGGTTAGGGGACGGGGACGGTTTAGGGTCCAGGTGAGGGTACGACAACGCTTTGGGGGAGCGTACGTGTGAGGGCGCGGGTTAGTGTTAGCGTACGGGTTAGGATTAGGGGACGGGTGAGGGTCAGGCTTCGGGGAAGGGTTAGGCTTAGGGTTTGGGCTAGGGTTAGGGTTAGGGGACGGGGACGGTTTAGGGTCCAGGTGAGGGTACGACAACACTTTAGGGGGAGCGTACGTGTGAGGGCGCGGGTTTGTGTTAGCGTACGGGTTAGGATTAGGGGACGGGTGAGGGTCAGGCTTCGGGGAAGGGTTAGGGTTAGGGTTCGGGCTAGGGTTAGGGATAGGGTACGGGGACGGTTTAGGGTCCAGGTGAGGGTACGACAATGCTTTAGGGGGAGCGTACGTTTGAGGGCGCGTGTTAGTGTTAGCGTACGGGTTAGGATTAGGGGACGGGTGAGGGTCAGGCTTCGGGGAAGTGTTAGGGTTAGGGTTCGGGCTAGGGTTAGGGTTAGGGGATGGGGACGGTTTAGGGTCTAGGTGAGGGTACGACAACGCTTTAGGGGGAGCGTACGTGTGAGGGCCCGGGTTAGTGTTAGCGTACGGGTTAAGATTAGGGGACGGGTGAGGGTCAGGCTTCGGGGAAGTGTTAGGCTTAGGGTTTGGGCTAGGGTTAGGGTTAGGGGATGGGGACGGTTTAGGGTCCAGGTGAGGGTACGACAACGCTTTAGGGGGAGCGTACGTGTGAGGGCGCGGGTTAGTGTTAGCATACGGGTTAGGATTAGGGGACGGGTGAGGGTCAGGGTTCGGGCTAGGGTTAGGGTTAGGGGACAGGGATGGTTTAGGGTCCAGGTGAGGGTACGACAACGCTTTAGGGGGAGCGTACGTGTGAGGGCACGGGTTAGTGTTAGCGTACGGGTTAGGATTAGGGGACGGGTGAGGGTCAGGCTTCGGGCAAGTGTTAGGGTTAGGGTTCGGGCTAGGGTTACGGTTAGGGGACGGGGACGGTTTAGGGTCCAGGTGAGGGTACGACAACGCTTTAGGGGGAGTGTATGTGTGAGGGCGCGGGTTAGTGTTAGCGTACGGGTTAGGATTAGGGGACGGGTGAGGGTCAGGCTTCGTGGAAGGGTTAGTGTTAGGGTTCGGGCTAGGGTTAGGGTTAGGGGACGGGGACGGTTTAGGGTCCAGGTGATGGTACGACAACGCTTTAGTGGGAGCGTACGTGTGAGGGCGCGGGTTAGTGTTAGCGTACGGGTTAGGATTAGGGGACGGGTGAGGGTCAGGCTTCGGGGAAGGGTTAGGGTTAGGGTTCGGGCTAGGGTTAGGGTTAGGGGACGGGGACGGTTTAGGGTCCATGTGAGGGTACGACAACGCTTTAGGGGGAGCGTACGTGTGAGGGCGCGGGATAGTGTTAGCGTACGGGTTAGGATTAGGGGACGTGTGAGGGTCAGGCTTCGGGAAAGGATTAGGTTTAGGGTTCGGGCTAGGGTTAGGGTTAGGGGACGGGGACGGTTTAGGGTCCAGGTGAGGGTACGACAACGCTTTAGGGGGAGCGTACGTGTGAGGGTGCAGGTTAGTGTTAGCGTACTGGTTAGGATTAGGGGACGGGTGAGGGTCAGGCTTCGGGGAACTGTTAGGCTTAGGGTTCGGACTAGGGTTAGGGTTAGGGGACGGGGACGGTTTAGGGTCCAGGTGAGGGTACGACAACGCTTTAGGGGGAGCGTACGTGTGAGGGTGCAGGTGAGTGTTAGCGTACGGGTTAGGATTAGGGGACGGGTGAGGGTCAGGCTTCGGGGAAGGGTTAGAGTTAGGTTTCGGGCTAGGGTTAGGGTTAGGGGACGGGCACGGTTTAGGGTCCAGTTGAGGGTACGACAACGCTTTAGGGGGAGCGTACGTGTGAGGGCGCTGCATAGTGTTAGCGTACGGGTTAGGATTAGGGGACGGGTGAGGATCAGCCTCGGGGAAGGCTTAGGGTGAGGGTTCGGGCTAGGGTTAGGGTTAGGGGACGGGGACGGTTTAGGGTCCAGGTGAGGGTACGACAACGCTTTAATGGGAGCGTACTTGTGAGGGCGTGGGTTAGTGGTAGCGTACGGGTTAGGATTAGGGGACGGGTGAGGGTCAGGCTTCGGGGAAGGGTTAGGGTTAGGGTTCGGGCTAGGGTTAGGGTTAGGGTACGGGGACGGTTTAGGGTCCAGGTGAGGGTACGACAACGCTTTAGGGGGAGCGTACGTATGAGGGGGCGGGTTAGTGTTAGTGTACTGGTTAGGATTAGGGGACGGGTGAGGGTCAGGCTTCGGGCAAGGGTTAGGGTTAGGGTTCGGGCTAGGGTTAGGGTTAGGGTTAGGGGACGGTTTAGGGTCCAGGTGAGGGTACGACAATGCTTTGGGGGAGCGTACGTGTGAGGGCGCAGGTTAGTGTTAGCGTACGTGTTAGGATTAGCGGACGGGTGAGTGTCAGGCTTCGGGGAGGGGTTGGGGTTAGGGTTCGGGCTAGGGTTAGGGTTAGGGGACGGGTACAGTTTACGGTCCAGGTGAGGGTACGACAACGCTTTAGGTGGAGCGTACGTGTGAGGGCGCAGTTTAGTGTTAGCGTACGGGTTAGGATTAGGGGATGGGTGAGGGTCAGGCTTCTGGGAAGTGTTAGGGTTAGGGTTCGGGCTAGGGTTAGGGTTAGGGGACGGGGACGGTTTAGGGTCCAGGTGAGGGTACAACAACGCTTTAGGGGGAGCGTACGTGTGAGGGCGCAGGTTAGTTTTAGCGTACGGTTTAGGATTAGGGGACGGGTGAGGGTCAGGATTCAGGGAAGGGTTAGGGTTAGGGTTCGGGCTAGGGTTAGGGTTAGGGGACGGGGACAGTTTAGGGTCCAGGTGAGGGTACGACAACGCTTTAGGGGGAGCGTACGTGTGAGGGCGCAGGTTAGCGTTAGCGTACGGGTTAGGATTAGGAGACGGGTGAGGGTCAGGCTTCGGGGAAGTGTTAGGCTTAGGGTTCGGGCTAGGGTTAGGGTTAGGGGACAGGGACGGTTTAGGGTCCAGGTGAGGTTACGACAACGCTTTAGGGGGAGCGTACGTGTGAGGGCGCAGGTTAGTGTTAGCGTACAGGTTAGGATTAGGGGACGGGTGAGGGTCAGGCTTCGGGGAAGTGTTAGGCTTAGGGTTCGGGATAGGGTTAGGGTTAGGGGATGGGGACGGTTTAGGGTCCAGGTGAGGGTACGACAATGCTTTAGGGGAAGCGTACGTATGAGGGTGCGGGTTAGTGTTAGCGTACGGGTTAGGATTAGGAGACGGGTGAGGGTCCGGCTTCGGGCAAGTGTTAGGGTTAGGGTTCGGGCTAGGGTTAGGGTTAGGGGAAGGGGACGGTTTAGGGTCCAGGTGAGGGTACGACAACGCTTTAGGGGGAGCGTACGTGTGAGGGCGAAGGTTAGTGTTAGCGTACGGGTTAGGATTAGGGGACGGGTGAGGGTCAGGCTTCGGGGAAAGGTTAGGCTTAGGGTTCAGGCTAGGGTTAGGGTTAGGCGACGGGGACGGTTTAGGGTCCAGGTGAGGGTACGACAACGCTTTAGGGGGACCGTACGTGTGAGGGCGCGGGTTAGTGTTAGCTTACGGGTTAGGATTAGGGGACGGGTGAGAGAAAGGCTTCGGGCAAGTGTTAGGGTTAGGGTTCGGGCTAGGGTTAGGATTAGGGGACAGGGACGGTTTAGGGTCCAGGCGAGGGTACGACAACGCTTCAGGGGGAGCGTAAGTGTGAGGGCGCGGGTTAGTTTTAGCGTACGGTTTAGGATTAGGGGACGGGTGTGGGTCAGGCTTCAGGGAAGGGTTAGGGTTAGGGTTCGGGCTAGGGTTAGGGTTAGGGTTAGGGGACGGTTTAGGGTCCAAGTGAGGGTACGACAACGCTTTAGGGGGAGCGTACGTGTGAGGGCGCAGGTTAGTGTTAGCGTACGGGCTAGGATTAGCGGACGGGTGAGTGTCATGCTTCGGGGAAGGGTTAGGCTTAGGGTTCGGGCTAGGGTTAGGGTTAGGGGACGGGGACGGTTTAGGGTCCAGGTGAGGGTACGACAGCGCTTTAGGTGGAGCGTACGTGTGAGGGCGCGGGTTAGTGTTAGCGTACGGGTTAGGATTAGGGGACGGGTGAGGATCAGGCTTCGGGGAAGGGTTAGGGTTAGGGTTCGGGATAGGGTTAGGGTTAGGGGACGGGGACGGTTTAGGGTCCAGGTGAGGGTACGACAACGCTTTAGGGGGAGCGTACGTGTGAGGGCGCGGGTTAGCGTTAGCGTACGGGTTAGGATTAGGGGACGGGTGAGGGTCAGGCTTCGGGCAAGGGTTAGGGTTAGGGTTCGGGCTAGGGTTAGGGTTAGGGGACGGGGAAGGTTTAGGGTCCAGGTGAGGGTACGACAACGCTTTAGGGGGAGCGTACGTGTGAGGGCGCGGGTTAGTGGTAGCGTACGGGTTAGGATTAGGGGACGGGTGAGAGTCAGGCTTCGGGGAAGTTTTAGGGTTAGGGTTCAAGCTAGGGTTAGGGTTAGGGTACGGGGACGGTTTAGGGTCCAGGTGAGGGTACGGCAATGCTTTAGGGGGAGCATACGTGTGAGGGCGAAGGTTAGTGTTAGCGTACGGGTTAGGATTAGGGGACGGGTGAGGGTCAGGCTTCGGGGAAGTGTTAGGCTTAGGGTTCGGGCTAGGGTTAGGGTTAGGGGACGGGGACGGTTTAGGGTCCAGGTGAGGGTTCGACATCGATTTAAGGGGAGCGTACGTGTGAGGGTGCGGGTTAGTGTTAGCGTACGGGTTAGGATTAGGGGACGGGTGAGGGTCAGGCTTCGGGGAAGGGTTAGGGTTAGGGTTCGGGATACGGTTAGGGTTAGGGGACGGGGACGGTTTAGGTTCCAAGTGAGGGTACGACAACGCTTTAGGGGGAGCGTACGTGTGAGGGCGCGGGTTAGTGTTAACGTACGGGTTAGGATAAGGGGACGGGTGAGGGTCAGGCTTCGGGGAAGGGTTAGGGTTAGGGTTCGGGCTAGGGTTAGGGTTAGGTGACGGGGACGGTTTAGGGTCCAGGTGAGGGTACGACAACGCTTTAGGGGGAGCGTACGTGTGAGGGCGCGGGTTAGTGTTAGCGTACGGGTTAGGATTAGGGGACGGGTGAGGGTCAGGCTTCGGGCAAGGGTTAGGGTTAGGGTTCGGGCTAGGGTTAGGGTTAGGGGACGGGGACGGTTTACGGTCCAGGTGAGGGTACGACAACGCTTTATGGGGAGCGTACGTGTGAGGGCGCGGGTTAGCGTTAGCGTACGGGTTAGGATTAGGGGACGGGTGAGGGTCAGGCTTCGGGGAAGGTTTAGGCTTAGGGTTCGGGCTAGGGTTAGGGTTAGGGGACGGGGACGGTTTAGGGTCCAGGTGAGGTTACGACAACGCTTTAGGGGGAGCGTACGTGTGAGGGCGCAGGTTTGTGTTAGTGTACAGGTTAGGATTAGGGGTCGGGTGTGGGTCAGGCTTCGGGGAAGTGTTAGGCTTAGGGTTCGGGCTAGGGTTAGGGTTAGGGTACGGGGACGGTTTAGGGTCCAGGTGAGGGTACGACAACGCTTTAGGGGGAGCGTATGTGTGAGGGTGCGGGTTAGTGTTAGCATACGGGTTAGGATTAGGGGACGGGTGAGGGTCAGGCTTCGGGGAAGTGTTAGGCTTAGGGTTCGGGCTAGGGTTAGGGTTAGGGGACGGGGACGGTTTAGGGTCCAGGTGAGGGTACGACAAGGCTTTAGGGGGAGTGTACGTGTGAGGGCACGGGTAAGTGTTAGCGTACGTGTTAGGATTAGGGGACGGGTGAGGGTCAGGCTTCGGGGAAGGGTTGGGGTTAGGGTTCGGGCTAGGGTTAGGGTTAGGGGACGGGGACGGTTTAGGATCCAGGTGAGGGTACGACAACGCTTTACGGGGAGCGTACGTGTGAGGGCGCGGGTTAGTGTTAGCGTATGGGTTAGGATTAGGGGACGGGTGAGGGTCAGGCTTCGGGCAAGGGTTAGGGTTAGGGTTCGGGCTAGGGTTAGGGTTAGGGGACGGGGACGGTTTAGGGTCCAGGTGAGGGTACGACAAGGCTTTAGGGGGAGTGTACGTGTGAGGGCACGGGTTAGTGTTAGCGTACGGGTTAGGATTAGGGGACGGGTGAGGTTCAGGCTTCGGGAAAGCGTTAAGATTAGGGTTCGGGCTAGGGATAGGGATCGGGGACGGGGACGATTTAGGGTCCAGATGAGGTTACGACAACGCTTTAAGGGGAGCGTACGTGTGAGGGCGCAGGTTAGTGTTAGTGTACAGGTTAGGATTAGGGGACGGGTGAGGGTCAGGCTTCGGGGAAGTGTTAGGCTTAGGGTTCGGGCTAGGGTTAGGGTTAGGGGACGAGGACGGTTTAGGGTCCAGGTGAGGGTACGACAACGCTTTGGGGGAGTGTACGTGTGAGGGCGCGTGTTAGTGTCAGCGTACGGGTTAGGATTAGGGGACGGGTGAGGGTCAGGCTTCGGGGAAGGGTTAGGGTTAGGGTTCGGGCTAGGGTTAGGGTTAGGGGACGGGGACGGTTTAGAGTCCAGGTGAGGGTACTACAACGATTTAGGGGGAGCGTACGTGTGAAGACGCAGGTTAGTGTTAGCGTACGGGTTAGGATTAGGGGACGGGTGAGGGTCAGGCTTCGGGCAAGGGTTAGGGTTAGGGTTCGGGCTAGGGTTAGCGTTAGGGGACGGGGACGGTTTAGGGTCCAGGTGAGGGTACGACAACGCTTTAGGCGGAGCGTACGTGTGAGGGCGCAGGTTAGTGTTAGCGTACGGATTAGGATTAGGGGACAGGTGAGGGTCAGGCTTCGGGGAAGTGTTAGGCTTAGGGTTCGGGCTAGGGTTAGGGTTAGGGGACGGGGACGGTTTAGGGTCCAGGTGAGGGTACGACAACGCTTTAGGTGGAGCGTACGTGTGAGGGCGCGTTTTAGTGTTAGCGTACGGGTTAGGATTAGGGGACGGGTGAGTGTCAGGCTTCAGGGAAGGTTTAGGGTTAGGGTTCGGGCTAGGGTTAGGGTTAGGGGACGGGGACGGTTTAGGGTCCAGGTGAGGGTACGACAACACTTTAGGGGGAGCGTACGTGTGAGGGCGCGGGTTTGTGTTAGCGTACGGGTTAGGATTAGGGGACGGGTGATGGTCAGGCTTCGGGGAAGGGTTAGGGTTAGGGTTCGGGCTAGGGTTAGGGATAGGGTACGGGGACGGTTTAGGGTCCAGGTGAGGGTACGACAATGCTTTAGGGGGAGCGTACGTTTGAGGGCGCGTGTTAGTGTTAGCGTACGGGTTAGGATTAGGGGACGGGTGAGGGTCAGGCTTCGGGGAAGTGTTAGGGTTAGGGTTCGGGCTAGGGTTAGGGTTAGGGGATGGGGACGGTTTAGGGTCTAGGTGAGGGTACGACAACGCTTTAGGGGGAGCGTACGTGTGAGGGCCCGGGTTAGTGTTAGCGTACGGGTTAAGATTAGGGGACGGGTGAGGGTCAGGCTTCGGGGAAGTGTTAGGCTTAGGGTTTGGGCTAGGGTTAGGGTTAGGGGATGGGGACGGTTTAGGGTCCAGGTGAGGGTACGACAACGCATTAGGGAGAGCGTACGTGTGAGGGCGCGGGTTAGTGTTAGCATACGGGTTAGGATTAGGGGACGGGTGAGGGTCAGGGTTCGGGCTAGGGTTAGGGTTAGGGGACAGGGATGGTTTAGGGTCCAGGTGAGGGTACGACAACGCTTTAGGGGGAGCGTACGTGTGAGGGCACGGGTTAGTGTTAGCGTACGGGTTAGGATTAGGGGACGGGTGAGGGTCAGGCTTCGGGCAAGTGTTAGGGTTAGGGTTCGGGCTAGGGTTAGGGTTAGGGGACGGGGACGGTTTAGGGTCCAGGTGAGGGTACGACAACGCTTTAGGGGGAGTGTATGTGTGAGGGCGCGGGTTAGTGTTAGCGTACGGGTTAGGATTAGGGGACGGGTGAGGGTCAGGCTTCGTGGAAGGGTTAGTGTTAGGGTTCGGGCTAGGGTTAGGGTTAGGGGACGGGGACGGTTTAGGGTCCAGGTGATGGTACGACAACGCTTTAGTGGGAGCGTACGTGTGAGGGCGCGGGTTAGTGTTAGCGTACGGGTTAGGATTAGGGGACGGGTGAGGGTCAGGCTTCGGGGAAGGGTTAGGGTTAGGGTTCGGGCTAGGGTTAGGGTTAGGGGACGGGGACGGTTTAGGGTCCATGTGAGGGTACGACAACGCTTTAGGGGGAGCGTACGTGTGAGGGCGCGGGATAGTGTTAGCGTACGGGTTAGGATTAGGGGACGTGTGAGGGTCAGGCTTCGGGAAAGGATTAGGTTTAGGGTTCGGGCTAGGGTTAGGGTTAGGGGACGGGGACGGTTTAGGGTCCAGGTGAGGGTACGACAACGCTTTAGGGGGAGCGTACGTGTGAGGGTGCAGGTTAGTGTTAGCGTACTGGTTAGGATTAGGGGACGGGTGAGGGTCAGGCTTCGGGGAACTGTTAGGCTTAGGGTTCGGACTAGGGTTAGGGTTAGGGGACGGGGACGGTTTAGGGTCCAGGTGAGGGTACGACAACGCTTTAGGGGGAGCGTACGTGTGAGGGTGCAGGTGAGTGTTAGCGTACGGGTTAGGATTAGGGGACGGGTGAGGGTCAGGCTTCGGGGAAGGGTTAGAGTTAGGTTTCGGGCTAGGGTTAGGGTTAGGGGACGGGCACGGTTTAGGGTCCAGTTGAGGGTACAACAACGCTTTAGGGGGAGCGTACGTGTGAGGGCGCTGCATAGTGTTAGCGTACGGGTTAGGATTAGGGGACGGGTGAGGATCAGCCTCGGGGAAGGCTTAGGGTGAGGGTTCGGGCTAGGGTTAGGGTTAGGGGACGGGGACGGTTTAGGGTCCAGGTGAGGGTACGACAACGCTTTAATGGGAGCGTACTTGTGAGGGCGTGGGTTAGTGGTAGCGTACGGGTTAGGATTAGGGGACGGGTGAGGGTCAGGCTTCGGGGAAGGGTTAGGGTTAGGGTTCGGGCTAGGGTTAGGGTTAGGGTACGGGGACGGTTTAGGGTCCAGGTGAGGGTACGACAACGCTTTAGGGGGAGCGTACGTATGAGGGGGCGGGTTAGTGTTAGTGTACTGGTTAGGATTAGGGGACGGGTGAGGGTCAGGCTTCGGGCAAGGGTTAGGGTTAGGGTTCGGGCTAGGGTTAGGGTTAGGGTTAGGGGACGGTTTAGGGTCCAGATGAGGGTACGACAATGCTTTGGGGGAGCGTACGTGTGAGGGCGCAGGTTAGTGTTAGAGTACGTGTTAGGATTAGCGGACGGGTGAGTGTCAGGCTTCGGGGAGGGGTTGGGGTTAGGGTTCGGGCTAGGGTTAGGGTTAGGGGACGGGTACAGTTTACGGTCCAGGTGAGGGTACGACAACGCTTTAGGTGGAGCGTACGTGTGAGGGCGCAGTTTAGTGTTAGCGTACGGGTTAGGATTAGGGGATGGGTGAGGGTCAGGCTTCTGGGAAGTGTTAGGGTTAGGGTTCGGGCTAGGGTTAGGGTTAGGGGACGGGGACGGTTTAGGGTCCAGGTGAGGGTACGACAACGCTTTAGGGGGAGCGTACGTGTGAGGGCGCGGGTTAGTTTTAGCGTACGGTTTAGGATTAGGGGACGGGTGAGGGTCAGGATTCAGGGAAGGGTTAGGGTTAGGGTTCGGGCTAGGGTTAGGGTTAGGGGACGGGGACAGTTTAGGGTCCAGGTGAGGGTACGACAACGCTTTAGGGGGAGCGTACGTGTGAGGGCGCAGGTTAGCGTTAGCGTACGGGTTAGGATTAGGAGACGGGTGAGGGTCAGGCTTCGGGGAAGTGTTAGGCTTAGGGTTCGGGCTAGGGTTAGGGTTAGGGGACAGGGACGGTTTAGGGTCCAGGTGAGGTTACGACAACGCTTTAGGGGGAGCGTACGTGTGAGGGCGCAGGTTAGTGTTAGCGTACAGGTTAGGATTAGGGGACGGGTGAGGGTCAGGCTTCGGGGAAGTGTTAGGCTTAGGGTTCGGGCTAGGGTTAGGGTTAGGGGATGGGGACGGTTTAGGGTCCAGGTGAGGGTACGACAATGCTTTAGGGGAAGCGTACGTATGAGGGTGCGGGTTAGTGTTAGCGTACGGGTTAGGATTAGGAGACGGGTGAGGGTCCGGCTTCGGGCAAGTGTTAGGGTTAGGGTTCGGGCTAGGGTTAGGGTTAGGGGAAGGGGACGGTTTAGCGTCCAGGTGAGGGTACGACAACGCTTTAGGGGGAGCGTACGTGTGAGGGCGAAGGTTAGTGTTAGCGTACGGGTTAGGATTAGGGGACGGGTGAGCATCAGCCTCGGGGAAGGCTTAGGGTGAGGGTTCGGGCTAGGGTTAGGGTTAGGGGACGGGGACGGTTTAGGGTCCAGGTGAGGGTACGACAACGCTTTAATGGGAGCGTACTTGTGAGGGCGTGGGTTAGTGGTAGCGTACGGGTTAGGATTAGGGGACGGGTGAGGGTCAGGCTTCGGGGAAGGGTTAGGGTTAGGGTTCGGGCTAGGGTTAGGGTTAGGGTACGGGGACGGTTTAGGGTCCAGGTGAGGGTACGACAACGCTTTAGGGGGAGCGTATGTATGAGGGGGCGGGTTAGTGTTAGTGTACTGGTTAGGATTAGGGGACGGGTGAGGGTCAGGCTTCGGGCAAGGGTTAGGGTTAGGGTTCGGGCTAGGGTTAGGGTTAGGGTTAGGGGACGGTTTAGGGTCCAGGTGAGGGTACGACAATGCTTTGGGGGAGCGTACGTGTGAGGGCGCAGGTTAGTGTTAGAGTACGTGTTAGGATTAGCGGACGGGTGAGTGTCAGGCTTCGGGGAGGGGTTGGGGTTAGGGTTCGGGCTAGGGTTAGGGTTAGGGGACGGGTACAGTTTACGGTCCAGGTGAGGGTACGACAACGCTTTAGGTGGAGCGTACGTGTGAGGGCGCAGTTTAGTGTTAGCGTACGGGTTAGGATTAGGGGACGGGTGAGGGTCAGGCTTCTGGGAAGTGTTAGGGTTAGGGTTCGGGCTAGGGTTAGGGTTAGGGGACGGGGACGGTTTAGGGTCCAGGTGAGGGTACGACAACGCTTTAGGGGGAGCGTACGTGTGAGGGCGCGGGTTAGTTTTAGCGTACGGTTTAGGATTAGGGGACGGGTGAGGGTCAGGATTCAGGGAAGGGTTAGGGTTAGGGTTCGGGCTAGGGTTAGGGTTAGGGGACGGGGACAGTTTAGGGTCCAGGTGAGGGTACGACAACGCTTTAGGGGGAGCGTACGTGTGAGGGCGCAGGTTAGCGTTAGCGTACGGGTTAGGATTAGGAGACGGGTGAGGGTCAGGCTTCGGGGAAGTGTTAGGCTTAGGGTTCGGGCTAGGGTTAGGGTTAGGGGACAGGGACGGTTTAGGGTCCAGGTGAGGTTACGACAACGCTTTAGGGGGAGCGTACGTGTGAGGGCGCAGGTTAGTGTTAGCGTACAGGTTAGGATTAGGGGACGGGTGAGGGTCAGGCTTCGGGGAAGTGTTAGGCTTAGGGTTCGGGCTAGGGTTAGGGTTAGGGGATGGGGACGGTTTAGGGTCCAGGTGAGGGTACGACAATGCTTTAGGGGAAGCGTACGTATGAGGGTGCGGGTTAGTGTTAGCGTACGGGTTAGGATTAGGAGACGGGTGAGGGTCCGGCTTCGGGCAAGTGTTAGGGTTAGGGTTCGGGCTAGGGTTAGGGTTAGGGGAAGGGGACGGTTTAGGGTCCAGGTGAGGGTACGACAACGCTTTAGGGGGAGCGTACGTGTGAGGGCGAAGGTTAGTGTTAGCGTACGGGTTAGGATTAGGGGACGGGTGAGGGTCAGGCTTCGGGGAAAGGTTAGGCTTAGGGTTCAGGCTAGGGTTAGGGTTAGGCGACGGGGACGGTTTAGGGTCCAGGTGAGGGTACGACAACGCTTTAGGGGGACCGTACGTGTGAGGGCGCGGGTTAGTGTTAGCTTACGGGTTAGGATTAGGGGACGGGTGAGAGTCAGGCTTCGGGCAAGTGTTAGGGTTAGGGTTCGGGCTAGGGTTAGGATTAGGGGACAGGGACGGTTTAGGGTCCAGGCGAGGGTACGACAACGCTTCAGGGGGAGCGTAAGTGTGAGGGCGCGGGTTAGTTTTAGCGTACGGTTTAGGATTAGGGGACGGGTGTGGGTCAGGCTTCAGGGAAGGGTTAGGGTTAGGGTTTGGGCTAGGGTTAGGGTTAGGGTTAGGGGACGGTTTAGGGTCCAAGTGAGGGTACGACAACGCTTTAGGGGGAGCGTACGTGTGAGGGCGCAGGTTAGTGTTAGCGTACGGGCTAGGATTAGCGGACGGGTGAGTGTCATGCTTCGGGGAAGGGTTAGGCTTAGGGTTCGGGCTAGGGTTAGGGTTAGGGGACGGGGACGGTTTAGGGTCCAGGTGAGGGTACGACAGCGGTTTAGGGGGAGCATATGTGTGAGGGCGCAGGTTAGCGTTAGCGTACGGGTTAGGATTAGGGGACGGGTGAGGGTCAGGCTTCGGGGAAGTGTTAAGGTTAGGGTTCGCGCTAGGGTTAGGGTTAGGGGACGGGGACAGTTTAGGGTCCAGGTGAGGTTACGACACCGCTTTAGGGGGCGCGTACGTGTGAGGGCGCGGGTTAGTGTTAGCGTACGGGTTAGGATTAGGGGACGGGTGAGGATCAGGCTTCGGGGAAGGGTTAGGGTTAGGGTTCGGGCTAGGGTTAGGGTTAGGGGACGGGGACGGTTTAGGGTCCAGGTGAGGGTACGACAACGCTTTAGGGGGAGCGTACGTGTGAGGGCGCGGGTTAGCGTTAGCGTACGGGTTAGGATTAGGGGACGGGTGAGGGTCAGGCTTCGGGCAAGGGTTAGGGTTAGGGTTCGGGCTAGGGTTAGGGTTAGGGGACGGGGAAGGTTTAGGGTCCAGGTGAGGGTACGACAATGCTTTAGGGGGAGCGTACGTGTGAGGGCGCGGGTTAGTGGTAGCGTACGGGTTAGGATTAGGGGACGGGTGAGAGTCAGGCTTCGGGGATGTTTTAGGGTTAGGGTTCAAGCTAGGGTTAGGGTTAGGGGACGGGGACGGTTTAGTGTCCAGGTGAGGGTACGACAACGCTTTAAGGGGAGCGTATTGTGAGGGCGTGGGTTAGTGGTAGCGTACGGGTTAGGATTAGGGGACGGGTGAGGGTCAGGCTTCGGGGAAGGGTTAGGGTTAGGGTTCGGGCTAGGGTTAGGGTTAGGGTACGGGGACGGTTTAGGGTCCAGGTGAGGGTACGACAACGCTTTAGGGGGAGCGTACGTGTGAGGGCGCAGGTTAGTGTTAGCGTGCGGGTTAGGATTAGGGGACGGGTGAGGGTCATGCTTCGGGGAAGGTTTAGGCTTAGGGTTCGGGCTAGGGTTAGGGTTAGGGGACGGGGACGGTTTAGGGTCCAGGTGAGGGTACGAAAACGCTTTAGGGAGAGCGTACGTATGAGGGCGTGGGTTAGTGTTAGCGTACGGGTTAGGATTGGGGACGGGTGAGGGTCAGGCTTCGGGGAAAGGTTAGGGTTAGGGTTCGGGCTAGGGTTAGGGTTAGGGGACGGGGACGGTTTAGGGTCCAGGTGAGGGTACGACAAAGCATTAGGGGGAGCGTACGTGTGAGGTCGCAGGTTCGTTTTAGCGTACGGGTTAGGATTAGGGGACGGGTGAGGGTCAGGCTTCGGGGAAGGGTTAGGGTTAGGGTTCGGGTTAGGGTTAGGGTTAGGGGACGGGGACGGTTTAGGGTCCAGGTGAGGGTACGACAACGCTTTAGGGGGAGTGTAAGTATGAGGGCGCGGGTTAGTGTTAGCGTACGGGTTAGGATTAGGGGACGGGTGAGGGTCAGGGTTCGGGCAAGTGTTAGGGATAGGGTTCGGGCTAGGGTTAGGGTTAGGGGACGGGGACGGTTTAGGGTCCAGGTGAGGGTACGACAACGCTTTAGGGGGAGTGTATGTGTGAGGGCGCGGGTTAGTGTTAGCGTACGGGTTAGGATTAGGGGACGGGTGAGGGTCAGGCTTCGGGGAAGGGTTAGTGTTAGGGTTCGGGCTAGGGTTAGGGTTAGAGGACGGGGACGGTTTAGGGTCCAGGTGATGGTACGACAACGCTTTAGGGGGAGCGTACGTGTGAGGGCGCGGGTTAGTGTTAGCGTACGGGTTAGGATTAGGGGACGGGTGAGAGTCAGGCTTCGGGGAACGGTTAGGGTTAGGGTTCGGGCTAGGGTTAGGGTTAGGGGACGGGGACGGTTTAGGGTCCAGGTGAGGGTAAGACAACGCTTTAGGGGGAGCGTACGTGTGAGGGCGTGGGATAGTGTTAGCGTATGGGTTAGGATTAGGGGACGGGTGAGGGTCAGGCTTCGGGAAAGGATTAGGTTTAGGGTTCGGGCTAGGGTTAGGGTTAGGGGACGGGGACGGTTTAGGGTCCAGGTGAGGGTACGACAACGCTTTAGGGGGAGCGTACGTGTGAGGGCGCAGGTTAGTGTTAGCGTATAGGTTAGGATTAGGGGACGGGTGAGGGTCAGGCTTCGGGGAAGTGTTAGGTTTAGGGTTCGGGCTAGGGTTAGGGTAAGGGGATGGGGACGGTTTAGGGTCCAGGTGAGGGTACGACAACGCTTTAGGGGGAGCGTACGTATGAGGGGGCGGGTTAGTGTTAGCGTACTGGTTAGGATTAGGGGACGGGTGAGGGTCAGGCTTCGGGGAAGGGTTAGGTTTAAGGTTCTGGCTAGGGTTAGGGTTAGGGGACGGGGACGGTTTAGGGTCCAGGTGAGGGTACGACAACGCTTTAGGGGGAGCGTACGTGTGAGGGCGCAGGTTAGTGTTAGCGTACGGGTTAGTATTAGGGGACGGGTGAGGGTCAGGCTTCGGGCAAGGGTTAGGGTTAGGGTTCGGGCTAGGGTTAGGGTTAGGGTTAGGGGACGGTTTAGGGTCCAGGTGAGGGTACGACAATGCTTTGGGGGAGCGTACGTGTGAGGGCGCAGGTTAGTGTTAGCGTACGGGTTAGGATTAGCGGACGGGTGAGGGTCAGGCTTCGGGGAGGGGTTGGGGTTAGGGTTCGTGCTAGGGTTAGGGTTAGGGGACGGGAACAGTTTAGGGTCCAGGTGAGGGTACGACAACGCTTTAGGGGGAGCGTACGTGTGAGGGCGCAGGTTAGCGTTAGCGTACGGATTAGGATTAGGAGACGGGTGAGGGTCAGGCTTCGGGGAAGAGTTAGGGTTAGGGTTCGGGCTAGGGTTAGGGTTAGGGGACAGGGACGGTTTAGGGTCCAGGTGAGGTTACGACAAAGCTTTAGGGGGAGCGTACGTGTGAGGGCGCAGGTTAGTGTTAGCGTACAGGTTAGGATTAGGGGACGGGTGAGGGTCAGGCTTCGGGGAAGTGTTAGGCTTAGGGTTCGGGCTAGGGTTAGGGTTAGGGGATGGGGACGGTTTAGGGTCCAGGTGAGGGTACGACAACGCTTTAGGGGAAGCGTACGTATGAGGGTGCGGGTTAGTGTTAGCGTACTGGTTAGGATTAGGGGACGGGTGAGTGTCAGGCTTTGGGGAAGGGTTAGGGTTAAGGTTCTGGCTAGGGTTAGGGTTAGGGGACGGGGACGGTTTAGGGTCCAGGTGAGGGTACGACAACGCTTTAGGGTAAGCGTACGTGTGAGGGCGCAGGTTAGTGTTAGCGTACGGTTTAGGATTAGGGGACGGGTGAGGGTCCGGCTTCGGGCAAGTGTTAGGTTTAGGGTTCGGGCTAGGGTTAGGGTTAGGGGAAGGGGACGGTTTAGGGTCCAGGTGAGGGTACGACAACGCTTTAGGGGGAGCGTACGTGTGAGGGCGAAGGTTAGTGTTAGCATACGGGTTAGGATTAGGGGACGGGTGAGGGTCAGGCTTCGGGGAAAGGTTAGACTTAGGGTTCAGGCTAGGGTTAGGGTTAGGCGACGGGGACGGTTTAGGGTCCAGGTGAGGGTACGACAACGCTTTAGGGGGACCGTACGTGTGAGGGCGCGGGTTAGTGTTAGCTTACGGGATAGGATTAGGGGACGGGTGAGAGTCAGGCTTCGGGCAAGTGTTAGGGTTAGGGTTCGGGCTAGGGTTAGGATTAGGGGAAAGGGACGGTTTAGGGTCCAGGCGAGGGTATGACAACGCTTCAGGGGGAGCGTAAGTGTGAGGGCGTGGGTTAGTTTTAGCGTACGGTTTAGGATTAGGGGAAGGGTGAGGGTCAGGCTTCAGGGAATGGTTAGGATTAGGGTTCGGGCTAGGGTTAGGTTTAGGGGACGGGTACAGTTTAGGGTTCAGTTGAGGGTACGACAACGCTTTAGGGGGAGCGTACGTGTGAGGGCGCAGGTTAGCGTTAGCGTACGGGTTAGGATTAGGGGACGGGTGAGGGTCAGGCTTCGGGGAAGTGTTAGGGTTAGGGTTCGGGCTAGGGTTAGGGTTAGGGTTAGGTGACGGGGACAGTTTAGGGTCCCGGTGAGGTTACGACAACGCTTTAGGGGGAGCGTACGTGTGAGGGCGCAGGTTAGCGTTAACGTACAGGTTAGGATTAGGGGACGGGTGAGGGTCAGGCTTCGGGGAAGGGTTAGGGTTAGGGTTCGGGCTAGGGTTAGGATTAGGGGACGGGGACGGTTTAGGGTCCAGGTGAGGGTACGACAACGCTTTAGGGGGAGCGTACGTGTGAGGGTGCAGGTTAGTGTTAGCGTACTGGTTAGGATTAGGGGACGGGTGAGGGTCAGGCTTCGGGGAAGTGTTAGGCTTAGGGTTCGGACTAGGGTTATGGTTAGGGGACGGGGAAGGTTTAGGGTCCAGGTGAGGTTACAACAACGCTTTAGGTGCAGTGTACGTGTGAGGGCGTGGGATAGTTTTAGCGTAGGGTTTAGAATTATGGGACGGGTGAGGGTCAGGCTTCAGGGAAGGGTTAGGGTTAGGTTTTCGGGCTAGGGTTAGGGTTAGGGTTAGGGGACGGTTTAGGGTTCAGGTGAGGGTACGACAACGCTTTAGGGGGAGCGTACGTGTGAGGGCGCAGGTTAGTGTTAGCCTACGGGCTAGGATTAAGGGACGGGTGAGTGTCATGCTTCGGGGAAAGGTTAGGGTTAGGGTTCGGGCTAGGGTTAGGGTTAGGGGACGGGGACGGTTTAGGGTCCAGGTGAGGGTACGACAAAGCATTAGGGGGAGCGTACGTGTGAGGTCGCAGGTTAGTTTTAGCGTACGGGTTAGGATTAGGGGACGGGTGAGTGTCAGGCTTCGGGGAAGTGTTAGGCTTATGGTTCGGGCTAGGGTTAGGGTTAGGGGACGCGGACGGGTTAGGGTACAGGTGAGGGTACGACAACGCTTTAGGGGGAGCGTACGTGTGAGGGCGCGGGTTTTTGTTAGCGTACGGGTTAGGAGTAGGGGACGGGTGAGGATCAGGCTTCGGGGAAGGGTTAGGGTTAGGGTTCGGGCTAGTGTTAGGGTTAGGCGACGGGGACGGTTTAGTGTCCAGGTGAGGTTACGACAACGCTTTAGGGGGAGCGTACGTGTGAGGGCGCGGGTTAGTGTTAGCGTACGGGTTAGGATTAGGGGACGGGTGAGGGTCAGGCTTCGGGCAAGTGTTAGGGTTAGGGTTCGGGCTAGGGTTAGGATTAGGGGACGGGGACGGTTTAGGGTCCAGGTGAGGGTACGACAACGCTTTAGGGGGAGCATAAGTGTGAGGGCGCGGCTTAGTTTTAGCGTACGGTTTAGGATTAGGGGACGGGTGAGGGTCAGGCTTCAGGGAAGGGTTAGGGTTAGGGTTCGGGCTAGGGTTAGGGTTAGGGGACGGGGACGGTTTAGGGTCCAGGTGAGGGTACAACAACGCTTTAGGGGGAGCGTACGTCTGACGCCGCAGGTTAGTGTTAGCGTACGGGTTAGGATTAGGGGACGGGTGAGTGTCATGCTTCGGGGAAGGGTTAGGCTTAGGGTTCGGGCTAGGGTTAGGGTTAGGGGACGGGGACGGTTTAGGGTCCAGGTGAGGGTACGACAACGGTTTACGGGGAGCATATGTGTGAGGGCGCAGGTTAGCGTTAGCGTACGGTTTAGGATTAGGGGACGGGTGATGGTCAGGCTTCGGGGAAGTGTTAAGTTTAGGGTTCGGGTTAGGGTTAGGGTTAGGGGACGGGGACGGTTTAGGGTCCAGGTGAGGTTACGACACCGCTTTAGGGGGAGCGTACGTGTGAGGGCGCAGGTTAGTGTTAGCGTATAGGTTAGGATTAGGGGACGGGTAAGGGTCAGGCTTCGGGGAAGTGTTAGGCTTAGGGTTCGGGCTAGGGTTAGGGTTAGGGGATGGGGACGGTTTAGGGTCCAGGTGAGGGTACGACAACGCTTTAGGGGGAGCGTACGTATGAGGGGGCGGGTTAGTGTTAGCGTACTGGTTAGGATTAGGGGACGGGTGAGGGTCAGGCTTCGGGGAATGGTTAGGGTTAAGGTTCTGGCTAGGGTTAGGGTTAGGGGACGGGGACGGTTTAGGGTCCAGGTGAGGGTACGACAACGCTTTAGGGGGAGCGTTCGTGTGAGGGAGCGGGTTAGTGTTAGCGTACGGGTTAGTATTAGGGGACGGGTGAGGGTCAGGCTTCGGGGAAGGGTTAGGGTTAGGGTTCGGGCTAGGGTTAGGGTTAGGGGACGGGGACGGTTTAGGGTCCAGGTGAGGGTACGACAACGCTTCAGGGGGAGCGTAAGTGTGAGGGCGCGGGTTAGTTTTAGCGTACGGTTTAGGATTAGGGGACGGGTGAGGGTCAGGCTTCAGGGAAGGGTTAGGGTTAGGGTTCGGGCTAGGGTTAGGGTTAGGGGACGGGGACGGTTTAGGGTCCAGGTGAGGGTACGACAAAGCTTTAGCGGGAGCGTACGTGTGAGGGCACAGGTTAGCGTTAGCGTACGGGTTAGGATTAGGGGACGGGTGAGGGTCAGGCTTCGGGGAAGTGTTAGGGTTAGGTTTCGGGCTAGGGTTAGGCTTAGGGGACGGGGACGGTTTAGGGTCCAGGTGAGGTTACGACAACGCTTTAGGGGGAGCGTACGTGTGAGGGCGCAGGTTAGTGTTAGCATACAGGTTAGGATTAGGGGACGGGTGAGGGTCAGGCTTCGGGGAAGTGTTAGGCTTAGGGTTCGGGCTAGGGTTAGGGTTAGGGGATGGGGACGGTTTAGGGTCCAGGTGAGGGTACGACAACGCTTTAGGGGAAGCGTACGTATGAGGGCGCGGGTTAGTGTTAGCGTACTGGTTAGTATTAGGGGACGGGTGAGTGTCAGGCTTCGGGGAAGGGTTAGGGTTAAGGTTCGGGCTAGGGTTAGGGTTAGGGGACGGGGACGGTTTAGGGTCCAGGTGAGGGTACGACAACGCTTTAGGGGGAACGTACGTGTGAGGGCGCAGGTTAGTGTTAGCGTACTGTTTAGGATTAGGGGATGGGTGAGGGTCAGGTTTCGGGGAAGTGTTAGGCTTAGTGTTCGGGCTAGGTTTAGGGTTAGGGGACGGGGACGGTTTAGGGTCCAGGTGAGGGTACGACAACGCTTTTGGGGGAGCGTACGTGTGAGGGCGCGGGTTAGTGTTAGCGTACGGGTTAGGATTAGGGGACGGATGAGTGTCAGCCTTCGAGGAAGTGTTAGGCTTATGGTTCGGGCTAGGGTTAGGGCTAGGGGACGGGGACGGATTAGGCTCCATGTGAGGGTACGACAACGCTTTCGGGGGAGCGTACGTGTGAGGGCGCGGGTCAGCGTTAGCGTACGGGTTAGGATTAGGGGACGGGTGAGGGTCAGGCTTCGGGGAAGGGTTAGGGTTAGGGTTCGGGATAGGGTTAGAGTTAGGGGACGGGGAAGGTTTAGGGTCCAGGTGAGGGTACGACAATGCTTTAGGGGGAGCGTACATATGAGGGCGCGGGTTAGTGTTAGCGTACGGGTTAGGATTAGGGGACGGGTGAGGGTCATGCTTCGGGGAAGTGTTAGGCTTAGGGTTCGGGCTAGGGTTAGGGTTAGGGGACGGGGACGGTTTAGGGTCCAGGTGAGGGTACGACAACGCTTTAGGGGGAGCGTACGTGTGAGGGCGCGGGTTAGTGTTAGCGTACGGGTTAGGATTAGGGGACGGGTGAGGGTCAGGCTTCGGGGAAGGGTTAGGGTTAGGGTTCGGGCTAGGGTTAGGGTTAGGGGACGGGGACGGTTTAGGGTCCAGGTGAGGGTACGACAACGCTTCAGGGGGAGTGTAAGTGTGAGGGCGCGGGTTAGTTTTAGCGTACGGTTTAGGATTAGGGGACGGGTGAGGGTCAGGCTTCAGGGAAGGGTTAGGGTTAGGGTTCGGGCTAGGGTTAGGGTTAGGGGACGGGGACGGTTTAGGGTCCAGGTGAGGGTACGACAAAGCTTTAGCGGGAGCGTACGTGTGAGGGCACAGGTTAGCGTTAGCGTACGGGTTAGGATTAGGGGACGGGTGAGGGTCAGGCTTCGGGGAAGTGTTAGGGTTAGGTTTCGGGCTAGGGTTAGGCTTAGGGGACGGGGACGGTTTAGGGTCCAGGTGAGGTTACGACAACGCTTTAGGGGGAGCGTACGTGTGAGGGCGCAGGTTAGTGTTAGCATACAGGTTAGGATTAGGGGACGGGTGAGGGTCAGGCTTCGGGGAAGTGTTAGGCTTAGGGTTCGGGCTAGGGTTAGGGTTAGGGGATGGGGACGGTTTAGGGTCCAGGTGAGGGTACGACAACGCTTTAGGGGAAGCGTACGTATGAGGGCGCTGGTTAGTGTTAGCGTACTGGTTAGTATTAGGGGACGGGTGAGTGTCAGGCTTCGGGGAAGGGTTAGGGTTAAGGTTCGGGCTAGGGTTAGGGTTAGGGGACGGGGACGGTTTAGGGTCCAGGTGAGGGTACGACAACGCTTTAGGGGGAACGTACGTGTGAGGGCGCAGGTTAGTGTTAGCGTACTGTTTAGGATTAGGGGATGGGTGAGGGTCAGGTTTCGGGGAAGTGTTAGGCTTAGTGTTCGGGCTAGGTTTAGGGTTAGGGGACGGGGACGGTTTAGGGTCCAGGTGAGGGTACGACAACGCTTTTGGGGGAGCGTACGTGTGAGGGCGCGGGTTAGTGTTAGCGTACGGGTTAGGATTAGGGGACGGATGAGTGTCAGCCTTCGAGGAAGTGTTAGGCTTATGGTTCGGGCTAGGGTTAGGGCTAGGGGACGGGGACGGGTTAGGCTCCATGTGAGGGTACGACAACGCTTTCGGGGGAGCGTACGTGTGAGGGCGCGGGTTAGCGTTAGCGTACGGGTTAGGATTAGGGGACGGGTGAGGGTCAGGCTTCGGGGAAGGGTTAGGGTTAGGGTTCGGGATAGGGTTAGAGTTAGGGGACGGGGAAGGTTTAGGGTCCAGGTGAGGGTACGACAATGCTTTAGGGGGAGCGTACATATGAGGGCGCGGGTTAGTGTTAGCGTACGGGTTAGGATTAGGGGACGGGTGAGGGTCATGCTTCGGGGAAGTGTTAGGCTTAGGGTTCGGGCTAGGGTTAGGGTTAGGGGACGGGGACGGTTTAGGGTCCAGGTGAGGGTACGACAACGCTTTAGGGGGAGCGTACGTGTGAGGGCGCGGGTTAGTGTTAGCGTACGGGTTAGGATTAGGGGACGGGTGAGGGTCAGGCTTTGGGGAAGGGTTAGGGTTAGGGTTCGGGCTAGGGTTAGGGTTAAGGGACGGGGACGGTTTAGGGTCCAGGTGAGGGTACGACAACGCTTTGGGGGTGCGTACGTGTGAGGGCGCGGGTTAGTGTTAGCGTACGGGTTAGGATTAGGGGACGGGTGTGGGTCAGGCTTCGGGGAAGTCTAAGGCATAGGGTTCGGAGTAGGGTTAGGGTTAAGGGACGGGGACGGTTTAGGGTCCAGGTGAGGGTACGACAACGCTTTAGGGAGAGCGTACGTGTGAGGGTGCAGGTTAGTGTTAGCGTACTGGTTAGGATTAGGGGACGGGTGAGGGTCAGGCTTTGGGGAAGTGTTAGGCTTAGGGTTCGGACTAGGGTTAGGGTTAGGGGACGGGGACGGTTTAGGGTCCAGGTGAGGGTACGACAACGATTTAGGGTGAGCGTACGTGTGAGGGCGCGGGTTAGTGTTAGCGTACGCGTTAGGATTCGGGGACGGGTGAGGGTCAGGCTTCGGGGAAGTGTTAGGGTTAGTGTTCGGGCTAGGGTTAGGGTTAGGGGACGGGGACGGTTTAGGGTCCAGGTGAGGGTACGACAACGCTTTGGGGGAGCGAACGTGTGAGGGCGCGGGTTAGTGTTCGCGTATGGGTCAGGATTAGGGGACGGGTGAGGGTCAGGCTTCGGGGAAGTCTTAGGCATAGGGTTCGGAGTAGGGTTAGGGTTAGGGGACGGGGACGGTTTAGGGTCCAGGTGAGGGTTCGACAACGCTTTAGGGGGAGGGTACGTATGAGGGCGCGGGTTAGTGTTAGCGTACGGATTAGGATTATGGGACGGGTGAGGGTCAAGCTTCGGGGAAGTGTTAGGCTTAGGGTTCGGGCTAGGGTTAGGGATAGGGGACGGGGACGGTTTAGGGTCCAGGTGAGGGTACGACAACGCTTTAGGGGGAGTGTACGTGTGAGGGCGGGGGTTAGTGTTAGGGTACGGGTTAGGATTAGGGGACGGGTGAGGGTCAGGATTCGGGGAAGTGTTAGGCTTAGGGTTCGGGCTAGGGTTAGGGTTAGGGGACGGGGACGGTTTAGTGTCCAGGTGAGGGTACGACAACGCTTTAAGGGGAGCGTACTTGTGAGGGCGTGGGTTAGTGGTAGCGTACGGGTTAGGATTAGGGGACGGGTGAGGGTCAGGCTTCAGGGAAGGTTTAGGCTTAGGGTTCGGGCTAGGGTTAGGGTTAGGGGACGGGGACGGTTTCGGGTCCAGGTGCGGGTACGAAAACGCTTTAGGGGGAGCTTACGTGTGAGGGCGCGGGTTAGTGTTAGCGTACGGGTTAGGATTAGGGGACGGGTGAGGGTCATGCTTCGGGGAAGGTTTAGGCTTAGGGTTCGGGCTAGGGTTAGGGTTAGGGGACGGGGACGGTTTAGGGTCCAGGTGAGGGTACGACCACGCTTTAGGGGGAGTGTATGTGTGAGGGCGTGGGTTAGTGTTAGCGTACGGGTTAGGATTAGGGGACGGGTGAGGGTCAGGCTTCGGGGAAGGGTTAGTGTTAGGGTTCGGGCTAGGGTTAGGGTTAGGGGACGGGGACGGTTTAGGGTCCAGGTGATGGTACGACAACGCTTTAGGGGGAGCGTACGTGTGAGGGCGCGGGTTAGTGTTAGCGTACGGGTTAGGATTAGGGGACGGGTGAGGGTCAGGCTTCGGGGAAGGTTTAGGGTTAGGGTTCGGGCTAGGGTTAGGGTTAGGGGACGGGGACGGTTTAGGGTCCAGGTGAGGGTATGACAACGCTTTAGGGGGAGCGTACGTGTGAGGGCGCGGGATAGTGTTAGCGTACGGGTTAGGATTAGGGGACGGGTGAGGGTCAGGCTTCGGGAAAGGATTAGGTTTAGGGTTCGGGCTAGGGTTAGGGTTAGGGGACGGGGACGGTTTAGGGTCCAGGTGACGGTACGACAACGCTTTAGGGAGAGCGTACGTGTGAGGGTGCAGGTTAGTGTTAGCGTACTGGTTAGGATTAGGGGACGGGTGAGGGTCAGGCTTTGGGGAAGTGTGAGGCTTAGGGTTCGGACTAGGGTTAGGGTTAGGGGACGGGGACGGTTTAGGGTCCAGGTGAGGGTACGACAACGCTTTAGGGGGAGCGTACGTGTGAGGGCGCGGGTTAGTGTTAGCGTACGGGTTAGGATTAGGGGACGGGTGAGGGTCAGGCTTCGGGGAAGGGTTAGAGTTAGGTTTTGGGCTAGGGTTAGGGTTAGGGGACGGGGAGGGTTTAGGGTCCAGGTGATGGTACGACAACGCTTTAGGGGGAGCGTACGTGTGAGGGCGCGGGTTAGTGTTAGCGTACGGGTTAGGATTAGGGGACGGGTGAGGGTCAGGCTTCGGGGAAGGTTTAGGGTTAGGGTTAGGGCTAGGGTTAGGGTTAGGCGACGGGGACGGTTTAGGGTCCAGGTGAGGGTACGACAACGCTTTGGGGGAGCGAACGTGTGAGGGCGCGGGTTAGTGTTCGCGTACGGGTCAGGATTAGGGGACGGGTGAGGGTCAGGCTTCGGGGAAGTCTTAGGCATAGGGTTCGGAGTAGGGTTAGGGTTAGGGGACGGGGACGGTTTAGGGTCCAGGTGAGGGTTCGACAACGCTTTAGGGGGAGGGTACGTATGAGGGCGCGGGTTAGTGTTAGCGTACGGGTTAGGATTAGGGGACGGGTGAGGGTCAGGATTCGGGGAAGTGTTAGGCTTAGGGTTCGGGCTAGGGTTAGGGTTAGGGGACGGGGACGGTTTAGTGTCCAGGTGAGGGTACGACAACGCTTTAAGGGGAGCGTATTTGTGAGGGCGTGGGTTAGTGGTAGCGTACGGGTTAGGATTAGGGGACGGGTGAGTGTCAGGCTTCAGGGAAGGTTTAGGCTTAGGGTTCGGGCTAGGGTTAGGGTTAGGGGACGGGGACGGTTTAGGGTCCAGGTGAGGGTACGACAACGCTTTAGGGGGAGCGTACGTGTGAGGGCGCGGGTTAGTGTTAGAGTACGGGTTAGGATTAGGGGACGGGTGAGGGTCATGCTTCGGGGAAGGTTTAGGCTTAGGGTTCGGGCTAGGGTTAGGGTTAGGGGACGGGGACGGTTTAGGGTCCAGGGGAGGGTACGACCACGGTTTAGGGGGAGTGTATGTGTGAGGGCGTGGGTTAGTGTTAGCGTACGGGTTAGGATTAGGGGACGGGTGAGGGTCAGGCTTCGGGGAAGTGTTAGTGTTAGGGTTCGGGCTAGGGTTAGGGATAGGGGACGGGGACGGTTTAGGGTCCAGGTGAGGGTACGACAACGCTTTAGGGGGAGCGTACGTCTGAGGGCGCGGGTTAGTGTTAGCGTACGCGTTAGGATTAGGGGACGGGTGAGGGTCAGGCTTCGGGGAAGTTTTAGGGTTAGGGTTCGGGCTAGGGTTAGGGTTAGGGGACGGGGACGGTTTAGGGTCCAGGTGAGGGTACGACAACGCTTTGGGGGAGCGAACGTGTGAGGGCGCGGGTTAGTGTTCGCGTACGGGTCAGGATTAGGGGACGGGTGACGGTCAGGCTTCGGGGAAGTCTTAGGCATAGGGTTCGGAGTAGGGTTAGGGTTAGGGGACGGGGACGGTTTAGGGTCCAGGTGAGGGTTCGACAACGCTTTAGGGGGAGGGTACGTATGAGGGCGCGGGTTAGTGTTAGCGTACGGATTAGGATTATGGGACGGGTGAGGGTCAAGCTTCGGGGAAGTGTTAGGCTTAGGGTTCGGGCTAGGGTTAGGGATAGGGGACGGGGACGGTTTAGGGTCCAGGTGAGGGTACGACAACGCTTTAGGGGGAGTGTACGTGTGAGGGCGGGGGTTAGTGTTAGCGTATGGGTTAGGATTAGGGGACGGGTGAGGGTCAGGATTCGGGGAAGTGTTAGGCTTAGGGTTCGGGCTAGGGTTAGGGTTAGGGGACGGGGACGGATTAGTGTCCAGGTGAGGGTACGACAACGCTTTAAGGGGAGCGTACGTGTGAGGGCGCGGGTTAGTGTTAGCGTACGGGTTAGGATTAGGGGACGGGTGAGGGTCATGCTTCGGGGAAGGTTTAGGCTTAGGGTTCGGGCTAGGGTTAGGGTTAGGGGACGGGGACGGTTTAGGGTCCAGGTGAGGGTACGACAACGCTTTAGGGGGAGTGTATGTGTGAGGGCGCGGGTTAGTGTTAGCGTACGGGTTAGGATTAGGGGACGGGTGAGGGTCAGGCTTAGGGGAAGTGTTAGTGTTAGGGTTCGGGCTAGGGTTAGGGTTAGGCGACGGGGACGGTTTAGGGTCCAGGTGAGGGTACGACAACGCTTTAGGGGAGGCGTACGTGTGAGGGCGCGGGTTAGTGTTAGCGTACGGGTTAGGATTAGGGGACGGGTGAGGGTCAGGCTTCGGGGAAGGTTTAGGATTAGGGTTCGGGCTAGGGTTAGGGTTAGGGGACGGGGACGGTTTAGGGTCCAGGTGAGGGTATGACAACGCTTTAGGGGGAGCGTACGTGTGAGGGCGCGGCATAGTGTTAGCCTACAGGTTAGGATTAGGGGACGGGTGAGGGTCAGGCTTCGGGAAAGGATTAGGTTTAGGGTTCGGGCTAGGGTTAGGGTTAGGGGACGGGGACGGTTTAGGGTCCAGGTGAGGGTACGACAGCGCTTTAGGGAGAGCGTATGTGTAAGGGTGCAGGTTAGTGTTAGCGTAGTGGTTAGGATTAGGGGACGGGTGAGGGTCAGGCTTTGGGGAAGTGTTAGGCTTAGGGTTCGGGCTAGGGTTAGGGTTAGGGGACGGGGACGGATTAGTGTCCAGGTGAGGGTACTACAACGCTTTAAGGGGAGCGTACGTGTGAGGGCGCGGGTTAGTGTTAGCGTACGGGTTAGGATTAGGGGACGGGTGAGGGTCATGCTTCGGGGAAGGTTTAGGCTTAGGGTTCGGGCTAGGGTTAGGGTTAGGGGACGGGGACGGTTTAGGGTCCAGGTGAGGGTACGACAACGCTTTAGGGGGAGTGTATGTGTGAGGGCGCGGGTTAGTGTTAGCGTACGGGTTAGGATTAGGGGACGGGTGAGGGTCAGGCTTCGGGGAAGTGTTAGTGTTAGGGTTCGGGCTAGGGTTAGGGTTAGGCGACGGGGACGGTTTAGGGTCCAGGTGAGGGTACGACAACGCTTTAGGGGAGGCGTACGTGTGAGGGCGCGGGTTAGTGTTAGCGTACGGGTTAGGATTAGGGGACGGGTGAGGGTCAGGCTTCGGGGAAGGTTTAGGATTAGGGTTCGGGCTAGGGTTAGGGTTAGGGGACGGGGACGGTTTAGGGTCCAGGTGAGGGTATGACAACGCTTTAGGGGGAGCGTACGTGTGAGGGCGCGGGATAGTGTTAGCGTACGGGTTAGGATTAGGGGACGGGTGAGGGTCAGGCTTCGGGAAAGGATTAGGTTTAGGGTTCGGGCTAGGGTTAGGGTTAGGGGACGGGGACAGTTTAGGGTCCAGGTGAGGGTACGACAGCGCTTTAGGGAGAGCGTATGTGTAAGGGTGCAGGTTAGTGTTAGCGTAGTGGTTAGGATTAGGGGACGGGTGAGGGTCAGGCTTTGGGGAAGTGTTAGGCTTAGGGTTCGGACTAGGGTTAGGGTTAGGGGACGGGGACGGTTTAGGGTCCAGGTGAGGGTACGACAACGCTTTAGGGGGAGCGTACGTGTGAGGGCGCGGGTTAGTGTTAGCGTACGGGTTAGGATTAGGGGACGGGTGAGGGTCAGGCTTCGGGGAAGGGTTAGAGTTAGGTTTTGGGCTAGGGTTAGGGTTAGGGGACGGGCACGGTTTAGGGTCCAGTAGAGGGTACGACAACGCTTTAGGGGGAGCGTACGTGTGAGGGCGCTGGATAGTGTTAGCGTACGGGTTAGGATTAGGGGACGGGTGAGGGTCAGCCTCGGGGAAGGGTTAGGGTGAGGGTTCGGGCTAGGGTTAGGGTTAGGGGACGGGGACGGTTTAGGGTCCAGGTGAGGGTACGACAATGCTTTAGGGGGAGCGTACGTGTGAGGGCGCGGGATAGTGTTAGCGTACGGGTTAGGATTAGGGGACGGGTGATGGTCAGCCTCGTGGAAGGGTTAGGGTGAGGGTTCGGGCTAGGGTTAGGGTTAGGGGACGGGGACGGTTTAGGGTCCAGGTGAGGGTACGACAACGCTTTAGGGGGAGCGTACGTGTGAGGGCGCTGGATAGTGTTAGCGTACGGGTTAGGATTAGGTGACGGGTGAGGGTCAGGCTTCGGGGAAGGGTTAGGCTTAGGGTTCGGGCTAGGGTTAGGGTTAGGGGACGGGGAGGGTTTAGGGTCCAGGTGAGGGTACGACAACGCTTTAGGGGGAGCGTACGTGTGAGGGCGCAGGTTTGTGTTAGCGTACAGGTTAGGATTAGGGGACGGGTGAGGGTCAGGCTTCGGGGAAGAGTTAGGCTTAGGGTTCAGGCTAGGGTTAGGGGTAGGGTACGGGGACGGTTTAGGGTCCAGGTGAGGGTACGACAACGCTTCAGGGGGAGCGTACGTGTGAGGGCGCGGGTTAGTGTTAGCATACGGGTTAGGATTAGGGGACGGGTGAGGGTCAGGCTTCGGGGAAGTGTTAGGCTTAGGGTTCGGGCTAGGGTTAGGGTTAGGGGATCGGGACGGTTTAGGGTCCAGGTGAGGGTACGACAACGCTTTAGGGGGAGCGTACGCGTGAGGGCGCGGGTTAGTGTTAGCGTACGGGTTAGGATTAGGGGACGGGTGAGGGTCAGGCTTCGGGCAAGTGTTAGGCTTAGGGTTCGGGCTAGGGTTAGGGTTAGGGGACGGGGACGGTTTAGGGTCCAGGTGAGGGTATGAAAACGCTTTAGGGGGAGCGTACGTATGAGGGCCTGGGTTAGTGTTAGCGTACGGGTTAGGATTGGGGACGGGTGAGGGTCAGGCTTCGGGGAAAGGTTAGGGTTAGGGTTCGGGCTAGGGTTAGGTTTAGGGGACGGGGACGGTTTAGGGTCCAGGTGAGGGTACGACAAAGCATTAGGGGGAGCGTACGTGTGAGGTCGCTGGTTAGTTTTAGCGTACGGGTTAGGATTAGCGGACGGGTGAGGGTCAGGCTTCGGGGAAGTGTTAGGGTTAGGGTTCGGGTTACGGTTAGGGGACGGGGACGGTTTAGGGTCCACGTGAGGGTACGACAACGCTTTAGGGGAAGCGTACGTGTGAGGGCGCGGGTTAGTGTTAGCGTACACATTAGGATTAGGGAACGGGTGAGGGTCAGGCTTCGGGCAAGTGTTAGGTTTAGTGTTCGGGCTAGGGTTAGGGTTAGGGGACGGGGACGATTTAGGGTCCAGGTGAGGGTACGACAACGCTTTAGGGGGAGTGTATGTGTGAGGGCGCGGGTTAGTGTTAGCGTACGGGTTAGGATTAGGGGACGGGTGAGGGTCAGGCTTCGGGGAAGGGTTAGTGTTAGGGTTCGGGCTAGGGTTAGGGTTAGGGGACGGGGACGGTTTAGGGTCCAGGTGATGGTACGACAACGCTTTAGGGGAAGCGTACGTGTGAGGGCGTGGGTTAGTGTTAGCGTACGGGTTAGGATTAGGGGACGGGTGAGGGTCAGGCTTTGGGGAAGTGTTAGGCTTAGGGTTCGGACTAGGGTTAGGGTTAGGGGACGGGGACGGTTTAGCGTGCAGGTGAGGGTACGACAACGCTTTAGGGGGAGCGTACGTGTGAGGGCGCGGGTTAGTGTTAGCGTACGGGTTAGGATTAGGGGACGGGTGAGGGTCAGGCTTCGGGGAAGGGTTAGAGTTAGGTTTTGGGCTAGGGTTAGGGTTAGGGGACGGGCACGGTTTAGGGTCCAGTTGAGGGTACGACAACGCTTTAGGGGGAGCGTACGTGTGAGGGCGCTGGATAGTGTTAGGGTACGGGTTAGGATTAGGGGACGGGTGAGGGTCAGCCTCGGGGAAGGGTTAGGGTGAGGGTTCGGGCTAGGGTTAGGGTTAGGGGACGGGGACGGTTTAGGGTCCAGGTGAGGGTACGACAATGCTTTAGGGGGAGCGTACGTGTGAGGGCGCGGGATAGTGTTATCGTACGGGTTAGGATTAGGGGACGGGTGATGGTCAGCCTCGTGGAAGGGTTAGGGTGAGGGTTCGGGCTAGGGTTAGGGTTAGGGGACGGGGACGGTTTAGGGTCCAGGTGAGGGTACGACAACGCTTTAGGGGGAGCGTACGTGTGAGGGCGCGGTTTAGTGTTAGCGTACGGGTTAGGATTAGGGGACGGATGAGGGTCAGGCGTCGGGGAAGTGTTAGGGTTAGGGTTCGGGCTAGGGTTAGGGCTAGGTGACGGGGACGGTTTAGGGTCCAGGTGAGGGTACGACAATGCTTTAGGGCGAGCGTATGTGTGAGGGCGCAGGTTAGTGTTAGCGTACTGGTTAGGATTAGGGGACGGGTGAGGGTCAGGCTTCGGGGAAGTGTTAGGCTTAGTGTTCGGGCTAGGGTTAGGGTTAGGGGACGGGGACGGTTTAGGGTCAAGGTGAGGGTACGACAACGCTTTTGGGGGAGCGTACGTGTGAGGGCGCGGGTTAGTGTTAGGGGACGGGTGAGTGTCAGGCTTCGGGGAAGTGTTAGGCTTATGGTTCGGGCTAGGGTTACGGTTAGGGGACGGGGACGGGTTAGGGTACAGGTGAGGGTACGACAATGCTTTGGGGGAGCGTACGTGTGAGGGCGCGGGTTTTTGTTAGCGTACGGGTTAGGAGTAGGGGACGGGTGAGGATCAGGCTTCGGGGAAGGGTTAGGGTTAGGGTTCGGGCTAGGGTTAGGGTTAGGCGACGGGGACGGTTTAGTGTCCAGGTGAGGTTACGACAACGCTTTAGGGGGAGCGTACGTGTGAGGGCGCGGGTTAGTGTTAGCGTACGGGTTAGGATTAGGGGACGGGTGAGGGTCAGGCTTCAGGGAAGGGTTAGGGTTAGGGTTCGGGCTAGGGTTAGGGTTAGGGGACGGGGACGGTTTAGGGTCCAGGTGAGGGTACGACAACGCTTTAGGGGGAGCGTAAGTCGAGGGCGCAGGTTAGTGTTAGCGTACGGGTTAGGATTAGGGGACGGGTGAGTGTCATGCTTCGGGGAAGGGTTAGGCTTAGGGTTCGGGCTAGGGTTAGGGTTAGGGGACGGGGACGGTTTAGGGTCCAGGTGAGGGTACGACAACGGTTTACGGGGAGCATATGTGTGAGGGCGCAGGTTAGCGTTAGCGTACGGTTTAGGATTAGGGGACGGGTGAGGGTCAGGCTTCGGGGAAGTGTTAAGGTTAGGGTTCGCGCTAGGGTTAGGGTTATGGGACGGGGACGGTTTAGGGTCCAGGTGAGGTTACGACACCGCTTTAGGGGGAGCGTACGTGTGAGGGCGCAGGTTAGTGTTAGCGTATAGGGTAGGATTAGGGGACGGGTAAGGGTCAGGCTTCGGGGAAGTGTTAGGCTTAGGGTTCGGGCTAGGGTTAGGGTTAGGGGATGGGGACGGTTTAGGGTCCAGGTGAGGGTACGACAACGCTTTAGGGGGATCGTACGTATGCGGGGGCGGGTTAGTGTTAGCGTACTGGTTAGGATTAGGGGACGGGTGAGGGTCAGGCTTCGGGGAAGGGTTAGGGTTAAGGTTCTGGCTAGGGTTAGGGTTAGGGGACGGGGACGGTTTAGGGTCCAGGTGAGGGTACGACAACGCTTTAGGGGGAGCGTACGTGTGAGGGAGCGGGTTAGTGTTAGCGTAAGGGTTAGTATTAGGGGACGGGTGAGGGTCAGGCTTCGGGGAAGTGTTAGGGTTAGGGTTCGGGCTAGGGTTAGGGGACGGGGACGGTTTAGGTTCCAGGTGAGGGTATGACAACGCTTTAGGGGGAGCATACGTATGAGGGCGCAGGTTAATGTTAGCGTACGGGTTAGGATTAGGGGACGGGTTAGGGTCAGGCTTCGGGTAAGGGTTAGGGTTAGGGTTCGGGCTAGGGTTAGGGTTAGGGGACGGGCACGGTTTAGGGTCCAGTTGAGGGTACGACAACGCTTTAGGGGGAGCGTACGTGTGAGGGCGCTGGATAGTGTTAGCGTACGGGTTAGGATTAGGGGACGGGTGAGGGTCAGCCTCGGGGAAGGGTTAGGGTGAGGGTTCGGGCTAGGGTTAGGGTTAGGGGACGGGGACGGTTTACGGTCCAGGTGAGGGTACGACAATGCTTTAGGGGGAGCGTACGTGTGAGGGCGCGGGATAGTGTTATCGTACGGGTTAGGATTAGGGGACGGGTGATGGTCAGCCTCGTGGAAGGGTTAGGGTGAGGGTTCGGGCTAGGGTTAGGGTTAGGGGACGGGGACGGTTTAGGGTCCAGGTGAGGGTACGACAACGCTTTAGGGGGAGCGTACGTGTGAGGGCGCGGGACAGTGTTAGCGTACGGGTTAGGATTAGGGGACGGGTGAGGGTCAGGCTTCGGGGAAGGGTTAGGGTTAGGGTTCCGGCTAGGGTTAGGGTTAGGTGACGGGGACGGTTTAGGGTCCAGGTGAGGGTACGACAACGCTTTATGGCGAGCGTACGTGTGAGGGCGCAGGTTAGTGTTAGCGTACTGGTTAGGATTAGGGGACGGGTGAGGGTCAGGCTTCGGGGAAGTGTTAGGCTTAGTGTTCGGGCTAGGGTTAGGGTTAGGGGACGGGGACGGTTTAGGGTCCAGGTGAGGGTACGACAACGCTTTTGGGGGAGCGTACGTGTGAGGGCGCGGGTTAGTGTTAGGGTACGGGTTAGGATTAGGGGACGGGTGAGTGTCAGGCTTCGGGGAAGTGTTAGTCTTATGGTTCGGGCTAGGGTTAGGATTAGGGGACGGGGACGGTTTAGGGTCCAGGTGAGGGTACGACAACGCTTTAGGGGGAGCGTAAGTGTGAGGGCGTGGCTTAGTTTTAGCGTACGGTTTAGGATTAGGGGACGGGTGAGGGTCAGGCTTCAGGGAAGGGTTAGGGTTAGGGTTCGGACTAGGGTTAGGGTTAGGGGACGGGGACGGTTTAGGGTCCAGGTGAGGGTACGACAACGCTTTAGGGGGAGCGTACGTCTGAGGGCGCAGGTTAGTGTTAGCGTACGGGTTAGGATTAGGGGACGGGTGAGTGTCATGCTTCGGGGAAGGGTTAGGCTTAGGGTTCGGGCTAGGGTTAGGGTTAGGGGACGGGGACGGTTTAGGGTCCAGGTGAGGGTACGACAACGGTTTACGGGGAGCATATGTGTGAGGGCGCAGGTTAGCGTTAGCGTACGGTTTAGGATTAGGGGACGGGTGAGGGTCAGGCTTCGGGGAAGTGTTAGGCTTAGGGTTCGGGCTAGGGTTAGGGTTAGGGGATGGGGACGGTTTAGGGTCCAGGTGAGGGTACGACAACGCTTTAGGGGGAGAGTACGTATGAGGGGGCGGGTTAGTGTTAGCGTACTGGTTAGGATTAGGGGACGGGTGAGGGTCAGGCTTCGGGGAAGGGTTAGGGTTAAGGTTCTGGCTAGGGTTAGGGTTAGGGGACGGGGACGGTTTAGGTTCCAGGTGAGGGTACGACAACGCTTTAGGGGGAGCGTACGTGTGAGGGAGCGGGTTAGTGTTAGCGTACGGGTTAGTATTAGGGGACGGGTGAGGGTCAGGCTTCGGGGAAGGGTTAGGGTTAGGGTTCGGGCTAGGGTTAGGGTTAGGGGACGGGGACGGTTTAGGTTCCAGGTGAGGGTATGACAACGCTTTAGGGGGAGCGTACGTATGAGGGCGCGGGTTAGTTTTAGCGTACGGGTTAGGATTAGGGGACGTGTTAGGGTCAGGCTTCGGGGAAGGGTTAGGGTTAGGGTTCGGGCTAGGGTTAAGGTTAGGGGACGGGGACGGTTTAGGGTCCAGGTGAGGGTATGACAACGCTTTAGGGGGAGCGTACGTGTGAGGGCGCGGGTTAGTGTTAGCGTACGGTTAGGATTAGGGGACGGGTGAGGGTCAGGCTTCGGGGAAGGGTTAGAGTTAGGTTTCGGGCTAGGGTTAGGGTTAGGGGACGGGCACGGTTTAGGTTCCAGTTGAGGGTACGACAACGCTTTAGGGGGAGCGTACGTGTGAGGGCGCTGGATAGTGTTAGCGTACGGGTTAGGATTAGGGGACGGGTGAGGGTCAGCCTCGGGGAAGGGTTAGGGTGAGGGTTCGGGCTAGGGTTAGGGTTAGGGGACGGGGACGGTTGAGGGTCCAGGTGAGGGTACGACAATGCTTTAGGGGGAGCGTACGTGTGAGGGCGCGGGATAGTGTTATCGTACGGGTTAGGATTAGGGGACGGGTGATGGTCAGCCTCGTGGAAGGGTTAGGGTGAGGGTTCGGGCTAGGGTTAGGGTTAGGGGACGGGGACGGTTTAGGGTCCAGGTGAGGGTACGACGCTTTAGGGGGAGCGTACGTGTGAGGGCGCGGGATAGTGTTAGCGTACGGGTTAGGATTAGGGGACGGGTGAGGGTCAGGCTTCGGGGAAGGGTTAGGGTTAGGGTTCCGGCTAGGGTTAGGGTTAGGTGACGGGGACGGTTTAGGGTCCAGGTGAGGGTACGACAACGCTTTAGGGCGAGCATACGTGTGAGGGCGCAGGTTAGTGTTAGCGTACTGGTTAGGATTAGGGGACGGGTGAGGGTCAGGCTTCGGGGAAGTGTTAGGCTTAGTGTTCGGGCTAGGGTTAGGGTTAGGGGACGGGGACGGTTTAGGGTCCAGGTGAGGGTACGACAACGCTTTTGGGGGAGCGTACGTGTGAGTGCGCGGGTTAGTGTTAGGGTACGGGTTAGGATTAGGGGACGGGTGAGTGTCAGTCTTCGGGGAAGTGTTAGGCTTATGGTTCGGGCTAGGGTTAGGATTAGGGGACGGGGACGGTTTAGGGTCCAGGTGAGGGTACGACAACGCTTTAGGGGGAGCGTAAGTGTGAGGGCGTGGCTTAGTTTTAGCCTACGGTTTAGGATTAGGGGATGGGTGAGGGTCAGGCTTCAGGGAAGGGTTAGGGTTAGGGTTCGGGCTAGGGTTAGGGTTAGGGGACGGGGACGGTTTAGGGTCCAGGTGAGGGTACGACAACGCTTTAGGGGGAGCGTACGTCTGTGGGCGCAGGTTAGTGTTAGCGTATGGGTTAGGATTAGGGGACGGGTGAGTGTCATGCTTCGGGGAAGGGTTAGGCTTAGGGTTCGGGCTAGGGTTAGGGTTGGGGACGGGGACGGTTTAGGGTCCAGGTGAGGGTACGACAACGGTTTACGGGGAGCATATGTGTGAGGGCGCAGGTTAGCGTTAGCGTACGGTTTAGGATTAGGGGACGGGTGAGGGTCAGGCTTCGGGGAAGTGTTAAGGTTAGGGTTCGGGCTAGGGTTAGGGTTATGGGACGGGGACGGTTTAGGGTCCAGGTGAGGTTACGACACCGCTTTAGGGGGAGCGTACGTGTGAGGGCGCAGGTTAGTGTTAGCGTACAAGTTAGGATTAGGGGACGGGTAAGGGTCAGGCTTCGGGGAAGGATTAGGGTTAGGGTTCGGGATAGGGTTAGGGTTAGGGGACGGGGACGGTTTAGGGTCCAGGTGAGGGTATGACAACGCTTTAGGGGGAGCGTACGTGTGAGGGCGCAGGTTAGTGTTAGCGTACGGGTTAGGATTAGGGGACGGGTGAGGGTCAGGCTTCGGGGAAGTGTTAGGGTTAGGGTTCGGGATAGGGTTAGGGTTAGGGGACGGGGACGGTTTAGGGTCCAGGTGAGGGTACGACAATGCTTTAGGGGGAGCGTACGTGTGAGGGCGCGGGTTAGCATTAGCGTACGGGTTAGGATTACGGGACGGGTGAGGGTCAGTCTTCGGGGAAGGGTTAGGGTTAGGGTTAGGGGACGGGGACGGTTTAGGGTCCAGGTGAGTGTACGACAACGCTTTAGGGGGAGCGTACGTGTGAGGGCGCGGGTTAGTGGTAGCATACGGGTTAGGATTGGGGACGGGTGAGGGTCAGGCTTCGGGAAAGGTTTGGGTTAGGGTTCGGGCTAGGGTTAGGGTTAGGGGACGGGGACGGTTTAGGGTCCAGGTGAGGGTACGACAACGCTTTAGGGAGAGCGTACGTGTGAGGGTGCAGGTTAGTGTTAGCGTACTGGTTAGGATTAGGGGACGGGTGAGGGTCAGGCTTTGGGGAAGTGATAGGCTTAGGGTTCGGACTAGGGTTAGGGTTAGGGGACGGGGACGGTTTAGGGTCCGGTTGAGGGTACGACAACGCTTTAGGGGGAGCGTACGTGTGAGGGCGCGGGTTAGTGTTAGCGTACGGGTTAGGATTAGGGGACGGGTGAGGGTCAGGCTTCGGGGAAGGGTTAGAGTTAGGTTTCGGGCTAGGGTTAGGGTTAGGGGACGGGCACGGTTTAGGGTCCAGTTGAGGGTACGACAACGCTTTAGGGGGAGCGTACGTGTGAGGGCGCTGGATAGTGTTAGCGTACGGGTTAGGATTAGGGGACGGGTGAGGGTCAGCCTCGGGGAAGGTTTAGGGTGAGGGTTCGGGCTAGGGTTAGGGTTAGGGGACGGGGACGGTTTAGGGTCCAGGTGAGGGTACGACAATGCTTTAGGGGGAGCGTACGTGTGAGGGCGCGGGATAGTGTTATCGTACGGGTTAGGATTAGGGGACGGGTGATGGTCAGCCTCGTGGAAGGGTTAGGGTGAGGGTTCCGGCTAGGGTTAGGGTTAGGGGACGGGGACGGTTTAGGGTCCAGGTGAGGGTACGACAACGTTTTAGGGGGAGCGTACGTGTGAGGGCGCGGGATAGTGTTAGCGTACGGTTTAGGATTAGGGGACGGGTGAGGGTCAGGCTTCGGGGAAGGGTTAGGGTTAGGGTTCGGGCTAGTGTTAGGGTTAGGTGACGGGGATGGTTTAGGGTCCAGGTGAGGGTACGACAACGCTTTAGGGCGAGCGTACGTGTGAGGGCGCAGGTTAGTGTTAGCGTACTGGTTAGGATTAGGGGACGGGTGAGGGTCAGGCTTCGGGGAAGTGTTAGGCTTAGTGTTCGGGCTAGGGTTAGGGTTAGGGGACGGGGACGGTTTAGGGTCCAGGTGAGGGTACGACAACGCTTTTGGGGGAGCGTACGTGTGAGGGCGCGGGTTAGTGTTAGGGTACGGGTTAGGATTAGGGGACGGGTGAGTGTCAGGCTTCGGGGAAGTGTTAGGCTTATGGTTCGGGCTAGGGTTAGGATTAGGGGACGGGGACGGTTTAGGGTCCAGGTGAGGGTACGACAACGCTTTAGGGGGAGCGTAAGTGTGAGGGCGTGGCTTAGTTTTAGCGTACGGTTTAGGATTAGGGGATGGGTGAGGGTCAGGCTTCAGGGAAGGGTTAGGGTTAGGGTTCGGGCTAGGGTTAGGGTTAGGGGACGGGGACGGTTTAGGGTCCAGGTGAGGGTATGACAACGCTTTAGGGGGAGCGTACGTCTCTGGGCGCAGGTTAGTGTTAGCGTATGGGTTAGGATTAGGGGACGGGTGAGTGTCATGCTTCGGGGAAGGGTTAGGCTTAGGGTTCGGCCTAGGGTTAGGGTTAGGGGACGGGGACGGTTTAGGGTCCAGGTGAGGGTACGACAACGGTTTACGGGGAGCATATGTGTGAGGGCGCAGGTTAGCGTTAGCGTACGGTTTAGGATTAGGGGACGGGTGAGGGTCAGGCTTCGGGGAAGTGTTAAGGTTAGGGTTCGCGCTAGGGTTAGGGTTATGGGACGGGGATGGTTTAGGGTCCAGGTGAGGTTACGACACCGCTTTAGGGGGAGCATACGTGTGAGGGCGCAGGTTAGTGTTAGCGTACAAGTTAGGATTAGGGGACGGGTAAGGGTCAGGCTTCGGGGAAGTGTTAGGCTTAGGGTTCGGGCTAGGGTTAGGGTTAGGGGATGGGGACGGTTTAGGGTCCAGGTGAGGGTACGACAACGCTATAGGGGGAGCGTACGTGTGAGGGCGCAGGTTAGTGTTAGCGTACGGGTTAGGATTAGGGGACGGGTGAGGGTCAGGCTTCGGGGAAGTGTTAGGGTTAGGGTTCGGGATAGGGTTAGGGTTAGGGGACGGGGACGGTTTAGGGTCCAGGTGAGGGTACGACAACGCTTTAGGGGGAGCGTACGTGTGAGGGCGCGGGTTAGCATTAGCGTACGGGTTAGGATTACGGGACGGGTGAGGGTCAGGCTTCGGGGAAGGGTTAGGGTTAGGGTTAGGGGACGGGGACGGTTTAGGGTCCAGGTGAGTGTACGACAACGCTTTAGGGGGAGCGTACGTGTGAGGGCGCGGGTTAGTGGTAGCATACGGGTTAGGATTGGGGACGGGTGAGGGTCAGGCTTCGGGAAAGGTTTGGGTTAGGGTTCGGGCTAGGGTTAGGGTTAGGGGACGGGGACGGTTTAGGGTCCAGGTGAGGGTACGACAACGCTTTAGGGAGAGCGTACGTGTGAGGGTGCAGGTTAGTGTTAGCGTACTGGTTAGGATTAGGGGACGGGTGAGGGTCAGGCTTTGGGGAAGTGATAGGCTTAGGGTTCGGACTAGGGTTAGGGTTAGGGGACGGGGACGGTTTAGGGTCCAGGTGAGGGTACGACAACGCTTTAGGGGGAGCGTACGTGTGAGGGCGCGGGTTAGTGTTAGCGTACGGGTTAGGATTAGGGGACGGGTGAGGGTCAGGCTTCGGGGAAGGGTTAGAGTTAGGTTTCGGGCTAGGGTTAGGGTTAGGGGACGGGCACGGTTTTGGGTCCAGTTGAGGGTACGACAACGCTTTAGGGGGAGCGTACGTGTGAGGGCGCTGGATAGTGTTAGCGTACGGGTTAGGATTAGGGGACGGGTGAGGGTCAGCCTCGGGGAAGGTTTAGGGTGAGGGTTCGGGATAGGGTTAGGGTTAGGGGACGGGGACGGTTTAGGGTCCAGGTGAGGGTATGACAACGCTTTAGGGGGAGCGTACGTGTGAGGGCGCAGGTTAGTGTTAGCGTACGGGTTAGGATTAGGGGACGGGTGAGGGTCAGGCTTCGGGGAAGTGTTAGGGTTAGGGTTCGGGATAGGGTTAGGGTTAGGGGATGGGGACGGTTTAGGGTCCAGGTGAGGGTACGACAATGCTTTAGGGGGAGCGTACGTGTGAGGGCGCGGGTTAGCATTAGCGTACGGGTTAGGATTACGGGACGGGTGAGGGTCAGTCTTCGGGGAAGGGTTAGGGTTAGGGTTAGGGGACGGGGACGGTTTAGGGTCCAGGTGAGTGTACGACAACGCTTTAGGGGGAGCGTACGTGTGAGGGCGCGGGTTAGTGGTAGCATACGGGTTAGGATTGGGGACGGGTGAGGGTCAGGCTTCGGGAAAGGTTTGGGTTAGGGTTCGGGCTAGGGTTAGGGTTAGGGGACGGGGACGGTTTAGGGTCCAGGTGAGGGTACGACAACGCTTTAGGGAGAGCGTACGTGTGAGGGTGCTGGTTAGTGTTAGCGTACTGGTTAGGATTAGGGGACGGGTGAGGGTCAGGCTTTGGGGAAGTGATAGGCTTAGGGTTCGGACTAGGGTTAGGGTTAGGGGACGGGGACGGTTTAGGGTCCGGTTCAGGGTACGACAACGCTTTAGGGGGAGCGTACGTGTGAGGGCGCGGGTTAGTGTTAGCGTACGGGTTAGGATTAGGGGACGGGTGAGGGTCAGGCTTCGGGGAAGGGTTAGAGTTAGGTTTCGGGCTAGGGTTAGGGTTAGGGGACGGGCACGGTTTAGGGTCCAGTTGAGGGTACGACAACGCTTTAGGGGGAGCGTACGTGTGAGGGCGCTGGATAGTGTTAGCGTACGGGTTAGGATTAGGGGACGGGTGAGGGTCAGCCTCGGGGAAGGTTTAGGGTGAGGGTTCGGGCTAGGGTTAGGGTTAGGGGACGGGGACGGTTTAGGGTCCAGGTGAGGGTACGACAATGCTTTAGGGGGAGCGTACGTGTGAGGGCGCGGGATAGTGTTATCGTACGGGTTAGGATTAGGGGACGGGTGATGGTCAGCCTCGTGGAAGGGTTAGGGTGAGGGTTCGGGCTAGGGTTAGGGTTAGGGGACGGGGACGGTTTAGGGTCCAGGTGAGGGTACGACAACGCTTTAGGGGGAGCGTACGTGTGAGGGCGCGGGATAGTGTTAGCGTACTGGTTAGGATTAGGGGACGGGTGAGGGTCAGGCTTCGGGGAAGTGTTAGGCTTAGTGTTCGGGCTAGGGTTAGGGTTAGGGGACGGGGACGGTTTAGGGTCCAGGTGAGGGTACGACAACGCTTTTGGGGGAGCGTACGTGTGAGGGCGCGGGTTAGTGTTAGGGTACGGGTTAGGATTAGGGGACGGGTGAGTGTCAGGCTTCGGGGAAGTGTTAGGCTTATGGTTCGGGCTAGGGTTAGGATTAGGGGACGGGGACGGTTTAGGGTCCAGGTGAGGGTACGACAACGCTTTAGGGGGAGCGTAAGTGTGAGGGCGTGGCTTAGTTTTAGCGTACGGTTTAGGATTAGGGGATGGGTGAGGGTCAGGCTTCAGGGAAGGGTTAGGGTTAGGGTTCGGGCTAGGGTTAGGGTTAGGGGACGGGGACGGTTTAGGGTCCAGGTGAGGGTATGACAACGCTTTAGGGGGAGCGTACGTCTCTGGGCGCAGGTTAGTGTTAGCGTATGGGTTAGGATTAGGGGACGGGTGAGTGTCATGCTTCGGGGAAGGGTTAGGCTTAGGGTTCGGCCTAGGGTTAGGGTTAGGGGACGGGGACGGTTTAGGGTCCAGGTGAGGGTACGACAACGGTTTACGGGGAGCATATGTGTGAGGGCGCAGGTTAGCGTTAGCGTACGGTTTAGGATTAGGGGACGGGTGAGGGTCAGGCTTCGGGGAAGTGTTAAGGTTAGGGTTCGCGCTAGGGTTAGGGTTATGGGACGGGGATGGTTTAGGGTCCAGGTGAGGTTACGACACCGCTTTAGGGGGAGCGTACGTGTGAGGGCGCAGGTTAGTGTTAGCGTACAAGTTAGGATTAGGGGACGGGTAAGGGTCAGGCTTCGGGGAAGTGTTAGGCTTAGGGTTCGGGCTAGGGTTAGGGTTAGGGGATGGGGACGGTTTAGGGTCCAGGTGAGGGTACGACAACGCTTTAGGGGGAGCGTACGTGTGAGGGAGCGGGTTAGTGTTAGCGTACGGGTTAGTATTAGGGGACTGGTGAGGGTCAGGCTTCGGGGAAGGATTAGGGTTAGGGTTCGGGATAGGGTTAGGGTTAGGGGACGGGGACGGTTTAGGGTCCAGGTGAGGGTATGACAACGCTTTAGGGGGAGCGTACGTGTGAGGGCGCAGGTTAGTGTTAGCGTACGGGTTAGGATTAGGGGACGGGTGAGGGTCAGGCTTCGGGGAAGTGTTAGGGTTAGGGTTCGGGATAGGGTTAGGGTTAGGGGACGGGGACGGTTTAGGGTCCAGGTGAGGGTACGACAACGCTTTAGGGGGAGCGTACGTGTGAGGGCGCGGGTTAGCATTAGCGTAAGGGTTAGGATTACGGGACGGGTGAGGGTCAGGCTTCGGGGAAGGGTTAGGGTTAGGGTTAGGGGACGGGGACGGTTTAGGGTCCAGGTGAGTGTACGACAACGCTTTAGGGGGAGCGTACGTGTGAGGGCGCGGGTTACTGGTAGCATACGGGTTAGGATTGGGGACGGGTGAGGGTCAGGCTTCGGGAAAGGTTTGGGTTAGGGTTCGGGCTAGGGTTAGGGTTAGGGGACGGGGACGGTTTAGGGTCCAGGTGAGGGTACGACAACGCTTTAGGGAGAGCGTACGTGTGAGGGTGCAGGTTAGTGTTAGCGTACTGGTTAGGATTAGGGGACGGGTGAGGGTCAGGCTTTGGGGAAGTGATAGGCTTAGGGTTCGGACTAGGGTTAGGGTTAGGGGACGGGGACGGTTTAGGGTCCAGGTGAGGGTACGACAACGCTTTAGGGGGAGCGTACGTGTGAGGGCGCGGGTTAGTGTTAGCGTACGGTTTAGGATTAGGGGACGGGTGAGGGTCAGGCTTCGGGGAAGGGTTAGAGTTAGGTTTCGGGCTAGGGTTAGGGTTAGGGGACGGGCACGGTTTTGGGTCCAGTTGAGGGTACGACAACGCTTTAGGGGGAGCGTACGTGTGAGGGCGCTGGATAGTGTTAGCGTACGGGTTAGGATTAGGGGACGGGTGAGGGTCAGCCTCGGGGAAGGTTTAGGGTGAGGGTTCGGGCTAGGGTTAGGGTTAGGGGACGGGGACGGTTTAGGGTCCAGGTGAGGGTACGACAATGCTTTAGGGGGAGCGTACGTGTGAGGGCGCGGGATAGTGTTATCGTACGGGTTAGGATTAGGGGACGGGTGATGGTCAGCCTCGTGGAAGGGTTAGGGTGAGGGTTCGGGCTAGGGTTAGGGTTAGGGGACGGGGACGGTTTAGGGTCCAGGTGAGGGTACGACAACGCTTTAGGGGGAGCGTACGTGTGAGGGCGCGGGATAGTGTTAGCGTACGGTTTAGGATTAGGGGACGGGTGAGGGTCAGGCTTCGGGGAAGGGTTAGGGTTAGGGTTCGGGCTAGTGTTAGGGTTAGGTGACGGGGATGGTTTAGGGTCCAGGTGAGGGTACGACAACGCTTTAGGGCGAGCGTACGTGTGAGGGCGCAGGTTAGTGTTAGCGTACTGGTTAGGATTAGGGGACGGGTGAGGGTCAGGCTTCGGGGAAGTGTTAGGCTTAGTGTTCGGGCTAGGGTTAGGGTTAGGGGACGGGGACGGTTTAGGGTCCAGGTGAGGGTACGACAACGCTTTTGGGGGAGCGTACGTGTGAGGGCGCGGGTTAGTGTTAGGGTACGGGTTAGGATTAGGGGACGGGTGAGTGTCAGGCTTCGGGGAAGTGTTAGGCTTATGGTTCGGGCTAGGGTTAGGGTTAGGGGAAGGGGACGGGTTAGGGTACAGGTGAGGGTACGACAACGCTTTAGGGGGAGCGTACGTGTGAGGGCGCGGGTTTTTGTTAGCGTACGGGTTAGGAGTAGGGGACGCGTGAGGATCAGGCTTCGGGGAAGTGTTAGGGTTAGGGTTCGGGCTAGGGTTAGGGTTAGGCGACGGGGACGGTTTAGGGTCCAGGTGAGGTTACGACAACGCTTTAGGGGAAGCGTACGTGTGAGGGCGCGGCTTAGTGTTAGCGTACGGTTTAGGATTAGGGGACGGCTGAGGGTCAGGCTTCGGGCAAGTTTAGGGTTAGGGTTTGGGCTAGGGTTAGGATTAGGGGACGGGGACGGTTTAGGGTCCAGGTGAGGGTACGACAACGCTTTAGGGGGAGCGTAAGTGTGAGGGCGTGGCTTAGTTTTAGCGTACGGTTTAGGATAAGGGGACGGGTGAGGGTCAGGCTTCAGGGAAGGGTTAGGGTTAGGGTTCGGGCTAGGGTTAGGGTTAGGGTACGGGGACGGTTTAGGGTCCAGGTGAGAGTACGACAACGCTTTAGGGGGAGCGTACGTCTGAGGGCGCAGGTTAGTGTTAGAGTACGGGTTAGGATTAGGGGACGGGTGAGTGTCATGCTTCGGGGAAGGGTTAGGCTTAGGGTTTGGGCTAGGGTTAGGGTTAGGGGACGGGGACGGTTTAGGGTCCAGGTGAAGGTACGACAACGGTTTACGGGGAGCATATGTGTGAGGGCGCAGGTTAGCGTTAGCGTACGGTTTAGGATTCGGGGACGGGTGAGGGTCAGGCTTCGGGGAACTGTTAGGCTTAGGGTACGGGCTAGGGTTAGGGCTAGGGGATGGGGACGGTTTAGGGTCCAGGTGAGTGTACGACAACGCTTTAGGGGGAGCGTACGTATGAGGGGGCGGGTTAGTGTTAGCGTACTGGTTAGGATTAAGGGACGGGTGAGGGTCAGGCTTCGGGGAAGGGTTAGGGTTAAAGTTCTGGCTACGGTTAGGGTTAGGGGACGGGGACGGTTTAGGGTCCAGGTGAGGGTACGACAACGCTTTAGGGGGAGCGTACGTGTGAGGGCGCGGGATAGTGTTAGCGTACGGTTTAGGATTAGGGGACGTGTGAGGGTCAGGCTTCGGGGAAGGGTTAGGGTTAGGGTTCGGGCTAGGGTTAGGGTTAGGTGACGGGGATGGTTTAGGGTCCAGGTGAGGGTACGACAACGCTTTAGGGCGAGCGTACGTGTGAGGGCGCAGGTTAGTGTTAGCGTACTGGTTAGGATTAGGGGACGGGTGAGGGTCAGGCTTCGGGGAAGTGTTAGGCTTAGTGTTCGGGCTAGGGTTAGGGTTAGGGGACGGGGACGTTTTAGGGTCCAGGTGAGGGTACGACAACGCTTTTGGGGGAGCGTACGTGTGAGGGCGCGGGTTAGTGTTAGGGTACGGGTTAGGATTAGGGGACGGGTGAGTGTCAGGCTTCGGGGAAGTGTTAGGCTTATGGTTCGGGCTAGGGTTAGGGTTAGGGGACGGGGACGGGTTAGGGTACAGGTGAGGGTACGACAACGCTTTAGGGGGAGCGTACGTGTGAGGGCGCGGGTTTTTGTTAGCGTACGGGTTAGGAGTAGGGGACGCGTGAGGATCAGGCTTCGGGGAAGTGTTAGGTTTAGGGTTCGGGCTAGGGTTAGGGTTAGGGGACGGGGACGGTTTAGGGTCCAGGTGAGGGTACGACAACGCTTTAGGGGGAGCGTACGTCTGAGGGCGCGGCTTAGTGTTAGCGTACGGTTTAGGATTAGGGGACGGGTGAGGGTCAGGCTTCGGGCAATTTTAGGGTTAGGGTTTGGGCTAGGGTTAGGCTTAGGGGACGGGGACGGTTTAGGGTCCAGGTGAGGGTACGACAACGCTTTAGGGGGAGCGTAAGTGTGAGGGCGTGGCTTAGTTTTAGCGTACGGTTTAGGATTAGGGGACGGGTGAGGGTCAGGCTTCAGGGAAGGGTTAGGGTTAGGGTTCGGGCTAGGGTTAGGGTTAGGGGACGGGGACGGTTTAGGGTCCAGGTGAGGGTACGACAACGCTTTAGGGGGAGCGTACGTCTGAGGGCGCAGGTTAGTGTTAGCGTACGGGTTAGGATTAGGGGACGGGTGAGTGTCAGGCTTCGGGGAAGGGTTAGGCTTAGGGTTTGGGCTAGGGTTAGGGTTAGGGGACGGGGACGGTTTAGGGTCCAGGTGAAGGTACGACAACGGTTTACGGGGAGCATATGTGTGAGGGCGCAGGTTAGCGTTAGCGTACGGTTTAGGATTAGGGGACGGGTGAGGGTCAGGCTTCGGGGAAGTGTTAGGCTTAGGGTTCGGGCTAGGGTTAGGGTTAGGGGATGGGGACGGTTTAGGGTTCAGGTGAGTGTACGACAACGCTTTAGGGGGAGCGTACGTATGAGGGGGCGGGTTCGTGTTAGCGTACTGGTTAGGATTAAAGGACAGGTGAGGGTCAGGCTTCGGGGAAGGGTTAGGGTTAAAGTTCTGGCTAGGGTTAGGGTTAGGGGACGGGGACGGTTTAGGGTCCAGGTGAGGGTACGACAACGCTTTAGGGGGAGCGTACGTGTGAGGGAGCGGGTTAGTGTTAGCGTACGGGTTAGTATTAGGGGACGGGTGAGGGTCAGGCTTCGGGGAAGGGTTAGGTTTAGGGTTCGGGCTAGGGTTAGGGTTAGGGGACGGGGACGGTTTAGGTTCCAGGTGAGGGTATGACAACGCTTTAGGGGGAGCGTACGTATGAGGGCGCAGGTTAGTGTTAGCGTACGGGTTAGGATTAGGGGATGGGTGAGGGTCAGGCTTCTGGGAAGGGTTAGAGTTAGGTTTCGGGCTAGGTTTAGGGTTAGGGGACGGGCACGGTTTAGGGTCCAGTTGAGGGTACGACAACGCTTTAGGGGGAGCGTACGTGTGAGGTCGCTGGATAGTGTTAGCGTACGGGTTAGGATTAGGGGACGGGTGAGGGTCAGCCTCGGGGAAGGTTTAGGGTGAGGGTTCGGGCTAGGGTTAGGGTTAGGGGACGGGGACGGTTTAGAGTCCAGGTGAGGGTACGACAATGCTTTAGGTGGAGCGTACGTGTGAGGGCGCGGGATAGTGTTATCGTACGGGTTAGGATTAGGGGACGGGTGATGGTCAGCCTCGTGGAAGGGTTAGGGTGAGGGTTCGGGCTAGGGTTAGGGTTAGGGGACGGGGACGGTTTAGGGTCCAGGTGAGGGTACGACAACGCTTTAGGGGGAGCGTACGTGTGAGGGCGCGGGATAGTGTTAGCGTACGGTTTAGGATTAGGGGACGGGTGAGGGTCAGGCTTCGGGGAAGGGTTAGGGTTAGGGTACGGGCTAGGGTTAGGGTTAGGTGACGGGGATGGTTTAGGTTCCAGGTGAGGGTACGACAACGCTTTAGGGCGAGCGTACGTGTGAGGGCGCAGGTTAGTGTTAGCGTACTGGTTAGGATTAGGGGACGGGTGAGGGTCAGGCTTCGGGGAAGTGTTAGGCTTAGTGTTCGGGCTAGGGTTAGGTTTAGGGGACGGGGACAGTTTAGGGTCCAGGTGAGGGTACGACAATGCTTTTGGGGGAGCGTACGTGTGAGGGCGCGGGTTAGTGTTAGGGTACGGGTTAGGATTAGGGGACGGGTGAGTGTCAGGCTTCGGGAAGTGTTAGGCTTATGGTTCGGGCTAGGGTTAGGGTTAGGGGACGGGGACGGGTTAGGGTACAGGTGAGGGTACGACAATGCTTTAGGGGGAGCGTACGTGTGAGGGCGCGGGTTTTTGTTAGCGTACGGGTTAGGAGTAGGGGACGTTGAGGATCAGGCTTCGGGGAAGTGTTAGGGTTAGGGTTCGGGCTAGGGTTAGGGTTAGGCGACGGGGACGGTTTAGGGTCCAGGTGAGGTTACGACAACGCTTTAGGGGGAGCGTACGTGTGAGGGCGCGGGTTAGTGTTAGCGTACGGGTTAGGATTAGGGGACGGGTGAGGGTCAGGCTTCGGGCAAGTGTTAGGGTTAGGGTTCGGGCTAGGGTTAGGATTAGGGGACGGGGACGGTTTAGGGTCCAGGTGAGGGTACGACAACGCTTTAGGAGGAGCGTAAGTGTGAGGGCGTGGCTTAGTTTTAGCGTACGGTTTAGGATTAGGGGACGGGTGAGGGTCAGGCTTCAGGGAAGGGTTAGGGTTAGGGTTCGGGCTAGGGTTAGGTTTAGGGGACGGGGACGGTTTAGGGTCCAGGTGAGGGTACGACAACGCTTTAGGGGGAGCGTACGTCTGAGGGCGCAGGTTAGTGTTAGCGTACGGGTTAGGATTAGGGGACGGGTGAGTGTCATGCTTCGGGGAAGGGTTAGGCTTAGGGTTCGGGCTATGGTTAGGGTTAGGGGACGGGGACGGTTTAGGGTCCAGGTGAGGTTACGACAACTGTTTACGGGGAGCATATGTGTGAGGGCGCAGGTTAGCGTTAGCGTACGGTTTAGGATTAGGGGACGGGTGAGGGTCAAGCTTCGGGGAAGTGTTAGGCTTAGGGTTCGGGCTAGGGTTAGGGTTAGGGGATGGGGACGGTTTAGGGTCCAGGTGAGGGTACGACAACGCTTTAGGGGGAGCGTACGTATGAGGGGGCGGGTTAGTGTTAGCGTACTGGTTAGGATTAGGGGACGGGTGAGGGTCAGGCTTCGGGGAAGGGTTAGGGTTAAGGTTCTGGCTAGGGTTAGGGTTAGGGGACGGGGACGGTTTAGGGTCCAGGTGAGGGTACGACAACACTTTAGGGGGAGCGTACGTGTGAGGGAGCGGGTTAGTGTTAGCATACGGGTTAGTATTAGGGGACGGGTGAGGGTCAGGCTTCGGGGAAGGGTTAGGTTTAGGGTTCGGGCTAGGGTTAGGGTTAGGGGACGGGGAAGGTTTAGGGTCCAGGTGAGGGTACGACAACGCTTTAGGGGGAGCGTATGTGTGAGGGCGTGGGTTAGTGTTAGCGTACCGGTTAGGATTAGGGGACGGGTGAGGGTCAGGCTTCGTGCAAGGGTTAGGGTTAGGGTTCGGGCTAGGGTTAGGGTTAGGGGACGGGGACGGTTTAGGGTCCAGGTGAGGGTACGACAATGCTTTAGGGGGAGCGTACGTGTGAGGGCGCGGGTTAGCGTTAGCGTACGGGTTAGGATTACGGGACGGGTGAGGGTCAGGCTTCGGGGAAGGGTTAGGGTTAGAGTTCGGGCTAGGGTTAGGGTTAGGGGACGGGGACGGTTTAGTGTCCAGGTGATGGTACGACAACGCTTTAGGGGGAGCGTACGTGTGAGGGTGCGGGTTAGTGGTAGCGTACGGGTTAGGATTAGGGGACGGGTGAGGGTCAGGCTTCGGGGAAGGTTTAGGGTTAGGGTTCGGGCTAGGGTTAGGGTTAGGGTACGGGGACGGTTTAGGGTCCAGGTGAGGGTACGACAATGCTTTAGGGGGAGCGTACGTGTGAGGGCGAAGGTTAGTGTTAGCGTACGGGTTAGGATTACGGGACGGGTGAGGGTCATGCTTCGGGAAAGGGTTAGGCTTAGGGTTCGGGCTAGGGTTAGGGTTAGGGGACGGGGACGGTTTAGGGTCCAGGTGAGGGTACGACAACGCTATAGGGGGAGCGTTCGTGTGAGGACGCGGGTTAGTGTTAGCGTACGCGTTAGGATTAGGGGACGGGTGAGGGTCAGGCTTCGGGGAAGTGTTAGGGTTAGGTTTCGGGCTAGGGTTAGGGTTAGGGGACGGGGACGGTTTAGGGTCCAGGTGAGGGTACGACAACGCTTTCGGAGAGCGAACGTGTGAGGGCGCGGGTTAGTGTTAGCGTACGGGTCAGGATTACGGGACGGGTGAGTGTCAGGCTTCGGGGAAGTCTTAGGCATAGGGTTCGGAGTAGGGTTAGGGTTAGGGGACGGGGACGGTTTAGGGTCCAGGTGAGGGTACGACAACGCTTTAAGGGGAGCGTACTTGTGAGGGCGTGGGTTAGTGGTAGCGTACGGGTTAGGATTAGGGGACGGGTGAGGGTCAAGCTCGGGGAAGTGTTAGGCTTAGGGTTCGGGCTAGGGTTAGGGATAGGGGACGGGGACGGTTTAGGGTCCAGGTGAGGGTACGACAACGCTTTAGGGGGAGTACGTGTGAGGGCGGGGGTTAGTGTTAGCGTACGGGTTAGGATTAGGGGACTGGTGAGGGTCAGGATTCGGGGAAGTGTTAGGTTTAGGGTTCGGGCTAGGGTTAGGGTTAGGGGACGGGGACGGTTTAGTGTCCAGGTGAGGGTACGACAACGCTTTAAGGGGAGCATACTTGTGAGGGCGTGGGTTAGTGGTAGCGAACGGGTTAGGATTAGGGGACGGGTGAGGGTCAGGCTTCGGGGAAGGGTTAGGGTTAGGGTTCGGGCTAGGGTTAGGGTTAGGGGACGGGGACGATTTACGGTCCAGGTGAGGGTACGACAACGCTTTATGGGGAGCGTACGTGTGAGGGCGCGGGTTAGCGTTAGCGTACGGGTTAGGATTAGGGGACGTGTGAGGGTCAGGCTTCGGGGAAGGGTTAGGCTTAGGGTTCGGGCTAGGGTTAGGGTTAGGGGACGGGGACTGTTTAGGGTCCAGGTGAGGGTACGACAACGCTTTAGGGGGAGCGTACGTGTGAGGGCGCAGGTTTGTGTTAGCGTACAGTTTAGGATTAGGGGACGGGTGAGGGTCAGGCTTCGGGGAAGTGTTAGGCTTAGGGTTCGGGCTAGGGTTAGGGTTAGGGTACGGGGACGGTTTAGGGTCCAGGTGAGGGTACGACCACGCTTTAGGGGGAGCGTACGTGTGAGGGCGCGGGTTAGTGTTAGCGTACGGGTTAGGATTAGGGGACGGGTGAGGGTCAGGCTTCGGGGAAGTGTTAGGCTTAGGGTTCGGGCTAGGGTTAGGGTTAGGGGACGGGGACGGTTTAGGGTCCAGCTGAGGGTACGACAACGCTTTAGGGGGAGCGTACATGTGAGGGCCCAGGTTAGTGTTAGCGTACGTGTTAGGATTAGGGGACGGGTGAGGGTCAGGCTTCGGGGAAGTGTTAGGCTTAGGGTTCGGGCTAGGGTTAGGGTTAGGGGATGGGGACGGTTTAGGGTCCAGGTTAGGGTACGAAAACGCTTTAGGGGGAGCGTACGTATGAGGGCGTGGGTTAGTGTTAGCGTACGGGTTAGGATTAGCGGACGGGTGAGGGTCAGGCTTCAGGGAAGGGTTAGGGTTAAGGTTCTGCCTAGGGTTAGGGTTAGGGGACGGGGACGGTTTAGGGTCCAGGTGAGGGTACGACAACACTTTAGGCGGAGCGTATGTGTGAGGGAGCGGGTTAGTGTTAGCATACGGGTTAGTATTAGGGGACGGGTGAGGGTCAGGCTTCGGGGAAGGGTTAGGTTTAGGGTTCGGGCTAGGGTTAGGGTTAGGCGACGGGGACGGTTTAGGTTCCAGGTGAGGGTATGACAACGCTTTAGGGGGAGCGTACGTATGAGGGCGTGGGTTAGTGTTAGCGTACGGGTTAGGATTAGGGGACGGGTTAGGGTCAGGCTTCGGGGAAGGGTTAAGGTTAGAGTTCGGGCTAGGGTTAGGGTTAGGGGACGGGGACGGTTTAGGGTTCAGGTGAGGGTACGACAACGCTTTAGGGGGAGCGTACGTGTGAGGGCGCGGGTTAGTGTTAGCGTACGGGTTAGGATTAGGAGACGGGTGAGTGTCAGGCTTCGGGGAAGGGTTAGGGTTAGGGTTCGGGATAGGTTTAGGGTTAGGGGACGGGGAAGGTTTAGGGTCCAGGTGAGGGTACGACAACGCTTTAGGGGGAGCGTATGTGTGAGGGCGTGGGTTAGTGTTGGCGTACCGGTTTGGATTAGGGGACGGCTGAGGGTCAGGCTTCGTGCAAGGGTTAGGGTTAGGGTTCGGGCTAGGGTTAGGGTTAGGGGACGGGGACGGTTTAGGGTCCAGGTGAGGGTACGACAATGCTTTAGGGGGAGCGTACGTGTGAGGGCGCGGGTTAGCGTTATCGTACGGGTTAGGATTACGGGACGGGTGAGGGTCAGGCTTCGGGGAAGGGTTAGGGTTAGAGTTCGGGCTAGGGTTAGGGTTAGGGGACGGGGACGGTTTAGTGTCCAGGTGAGGGCACGACAACGCTTTAGGGGGAGCGTACGTGTGAGGGTGCGGGTTAGTGGTAGCGTACGGGTTAGGATTAGGGGACGGGTGAGGGTCAGGCTTCGGGGAAGGTTTAGGGTTAGGGTTCGGGCTAGGGTTAGGGTTAGGGGACGGGGACGGTTTAGGGTCCAGGTGAGGGTACGACAATGCTTTAGGGGGAGCGTACGTGTGAGGGCGAAGGTTAGTGTTAGCGTACGGGTTAGGATTAGGGGACGGGTGAGGGTCATGCTTCGGGAAAGGGTTAGGCTTAGGGTTCGGGCTAGGGTTAGGGTTAGGGGACGGGGACGGTTTAGGGTCCAGGTGAGGGTACGACAACGCTTTAGGGGGAGCGTACGTGTGAGGGCGCGGGTTAGTGTTAGCGTACGCGTTAGGATTAGGGGACGGGTGAGGGTCAGGCTTCGGGGAAGTGTTAGGGTTAGGGTTCGGGCTAGGGTTAGGGTTAGGGGACGGGGACGGTTTAGGGTCCAGGTGAGGGTACGACAACGCTTTCGGGGAGCGAACGTGTGAGGGCGCGGGTTAGTGTTAGCGTACGGGTCAGGATTACGGGACGGGTGAGTGTCAGGCTTCGGGGAAGTCTTAGGCATAGGGTTCGGAGTAGGGTTAGGGTTAGGGGACGGGGACGGTTTAGGGTCCAGGTGAGGGTACGACAACGCTTTAAGGGGAGCGTACTTGTGAGGGCGTGGGTTAGTGGTAGCGTACGGGTTAGGATTAGGGGACGGGTGAGGGTCAAGCTCGGGGAAGTGTTAGGCTTAGGGTTCGGGCTAGGGTTAGGGATAGGGGACGGTGACGGTTTAGGGTCCAGGTGAGGGTACGACAACGCTTTAGGGGGAGTACGTGTGAGGGCGGGGGTTAGTGTTAGCGTACGGGTTAGGATTAGGGGACGGGTGAGGGTCAGGATTCGGGGAAGTGTTAGGTTTAGGGTTCGGGCTAGGGTTAGGGTTAGGGGACGGGGACGGTTTAGTGTCCAGGTGAGGGTAGGACAACGCTTTAAGGGGAGCATACTTGTGAGGGCGTGGGTTAGTGGTAGCGAACGGGTTAGGATTAGGGGACGGGTGAGGGTCAGGCTTCGGGGAAGGGTTAGGGTTAGGGTTCGGGCTAGGGTTAGGGTTAGGGGACGGGGACGATTTACGGTCCAGGTGAGGGTACGACAACGCTTTATGGGGAGCGTACGTGTGAGGGCGCGGGTTAGCGTTAGCGTACGGGTTAGGATTAGGGGACGTGTGAGGGTCAGGCTTCGGGGAAGGGTTAGGCTTAGGGTTCGGGCTAGGGTTAGGGTTAGGGGACGGGGACGGTTTAGGGTCCAGGTGAGGGTACGACAACGCTTTAGGGGGAGCGTACGTGTGAGGGCGCAGGTTTGTGTTAGCGTACAGGTTAGGATTAGGGGACGGGTGAGGGTCAGGCTTCGGGGAAGTGTTAGGGTTAGGGTTCGGGCTAGGGTTAGGGTTAGGAGACGGGGACGGTTTAGGGTCCAGGTGAGGGTACGACAACGCTTTAGGGGGAGTGTATGTGTGAGGGCGCGGGTTAGTATTAGCGTACGGGTTAGGATTAGGGGACGGGTGAGGGTCAGGCTTCGGGCAAGGGTTAGTGTTAGGGTTCGAGCTAGGTTTAGGGTTAGGGGAGGGGGACGGTTTAGGGTCCAGGTGATGGTACGACAACGCTTTAGGGGGAGCGTACGTGTGAGGGTGCGGGTTAGTGTTAGCGTACGGGTTAGGATTAGGGGACGGGTGAGGGTCAGGCTTCGGGGAAGGTTTAGGGTTAGGGTTCGGGCTAGGGTTAGGGTTAGGGGACGGGGACGGTTTAGGGTCCAGGTGAGGGTACGACAACACTTTAGGGGGAGCGTACGTGTGAGGGTGCAGGTTAGTGTTAGCGTACTGGTTAGGATTAGGGGACGGGTGAGTGTCAGGCTTTGGGGAAGTGTTAGGCTTAGGGTTCGGACTAGGGTTAGGGTTAGGGGACGGGACGGTTTAGGGTCCAGGTGAGGGTACAACAACGCTTTATGGGGAGCGTACGTGTGAGGGCTCGGGTTAGTGTTAGCATACGGGTTAGGATTAGGGGACGTGTGAGGGTCAGGCTTCGGGGAAGGGTTAGAGTTAGGTTTCGGGCTAGGGTTAGGTTTAGGGGACGGGCACGGTTTAGGGTCCAGTTGAGGGTACGACAACGCTTTAGGGGGAGCGTACGTGTGAGGGCGCTGGATAGTGTTAGCGTACGGGTTAGGATTAGGGGACGGGTGAGGGTCAGCCTCGGGGAAGTTTTAGGGTGAGGGTTCGGGCTAGGGTTAGGGTTAGGGGACGGGGACGGTTTAGAGTCCAGGTGAGGGTACGACAATGCTTTAGGGGGAGCGTACGTGTGAGGGCGCGGGATAGTGTTATCGTATGGGTTAGGATTAGGGGACGGGTGAGGGTCAGCCTCGTGGAAGGGTTAGGGTGTGGGTTCGGGCTAGGGTTAGGGTTAGGGGACGGGGACGGTTTCGGGTCCAGGTGAGGGTACGACAACGCTTTAGGGCGAGCGTACGTGTGAGGGCGCAGGTTACTGTTAGCGTACTGGTTAGGATTAGGGGACGGGTGAGGGTCAGGCTTCGGGGAAGTGTTAGGCTTAGTGTTCGGGCTAGGGTTAGGGTTAGGGGACGGGGACGGTTTAGGGTCCAGGTGAGGGTACGAGAACGCTTTTGGGGGAGCGTACGTGTGAGGGCGCGGGTTAGTGTTAGCGTACGGGTTAGGATTAGGGGACGCGTGAGTGTCAGGCTTCGGGTAAGTGTTAGGCTTATGGTTCGGGCTAGGGTTAGGGTTAGGGGACGGGGACGGGTTAGGGTACAGGTGAGGGTACGACAACGCTTTAGGGGGAGCATACGTGTGAGGGCACGGGTTTTTGTTAGCGTACGGGTTAGGAGTAGGGGACGGGTGAGGATCAGGCTTCGGGGATGGGTTAGGGTTAGGCTTCGGGCTAGGGTTAGGGTTAGGCGACGGGGACGGTTTAGGGTCCAGGTGAGTTTACGACAACGCTTTAGGGGGAGCGTACGTGTGAGGGCGCGGGTTAGTGTTAGCGTACGGGTTAGGATTAGGGGACGGGTGATGGTCAGGCTTTGGGGAAGGTTTAGGGTTAGGGTTCGGGCTAGGGTTAGGATTAGGGGACGGGGACGGTTTAGGGTCCAGGTGAGGGAACGACAACGCTTTAGGTGGAGCGTAAGTGTGAGGGCGCGGCTTAGTTTTAGCGTACGGTTTAGGATTAGGGGACGGGTGAGGGTCAGGCTTCAGGGAAGGGTTAGGGTTAGGGTTCAGGCTAGGGTTAGGGTTAGGGGACGGGGACGGTTTAAGGTCCAGGTGAGGGTACAACAACGCTTTAGGGGCAGCGTACGTCTGAGGGCGCAGGTTAGTGTTAGCGTACGGGTTAGGATTAGAGGACGGGTGAGTGTCATGCTTCGGGGAAGGGTTAGGCTTAGGGTTCGGGCTAGGGTTAGGGTTAGGGGACGGGGACGGTTTAGGGTCCAGGTGAGGGTACGACAACGGTTTACGGGGAGCATATGTGTGAGGGCGCAGGTTAGCGTTAGCGTTCGGTTTAGGATTAGGGGACGGGTGAGGGTCAGGCTTCGGGGAAGTGTTAAGGTTAGGGTTCGCGCTAGGGTTAGGGTTATGGGACGGGGACGGTTTAGGGTCCAGGTGAGGTTACGACACCGCTTTAGGGGGAGCGTACGTATGAGGGGGCGGGTTAGTGTTAGCGTACTGGTTAGGATTAGGGGACGGGTGAGGGTCAGGCTTCAGGGAAGGGTTAGGGTTAAGGTTCTGGCTAGGGTTAGGGTTAGGGGACGGGGACGGTTTAGGGTCCAGGTGAGGGTACGACAACGCTTTAGGGGGACCGTACGTGTGAGGGCGCGGTTTAGTGTTAGCGTACGGGTTAGTATTAGGGGACGGGTGAGGGTCAGGCTTCGTGAAACGGTTAGGGTTAGGGTTCGGGCTAGGGTTAGGTTTAGGGGACGGGGACGGTTTACGGTCCAGGTGAGGGTACGACAACGCTTTAGGGGGAGCGTACGTGTGAGGGCACAGGTTATTGTTAGCGTACGGGTAGGGATTAGGGGACGGGTAAGGGTCATGCTTCGGGGAAGTGTTAGGCTTAGGGTTCGGGCTAGGGTTAGGGTTAGGGGACGAGGACGGTTTAAGGTCCAGGTGAGGGTACAACAAAGCTTTAGGGGGAGCGTACGTCTGAGGGCACAGGTTAGTGTTAGCGTACGGGTTAGGATTAGGGGACGGGTGAGGGTCCGGCTTCGGGCAAGTGTTAGGGTTAGAGTTCGGGCTAGGGTTAGGGTTAGGGGACGGGGACGGTTTAGGGTCCAGGTGAGGGTACGACAACGCTTTATGGGGAGCGTACGTGTGAGGGCGCAGGTTAGTGTTAGCGTACGGGTTAGGATTAGGGGACGGGTGAGGGTCAGCCTTCGGGGAAGGGTTAGGCTTAGGGTTCAGGCTAGGGTTAGGATTAGGCGACGGGGACGGTTTAGGGTCCAGGTGAGGGTACGACAACGCTTTCGGGGGAGCGTACGTGTGAGGGCGAGGGTTAGTGTTAGCGTACGGGTTAGGATTAGGGGACGGGTGAGAGTCAGGCTTCGGGCAAGTGTTAGGGTTAGGGTTCGGGCTAGGGTTAGGATTAGGGGACGGGGACGGTTTAGGGTCCAGGTGAGGGTACGACAACGCTTTAGGGGGAGCGTACGTATGAGGGGGCGGGTTAGTGTTAGCGTACTGGTTAGGATTAGGGGACGGGTGAGGGTCAGGCTTCGGGGAAGGGTTAGGGTTAAGGTTCTGGCTAGGGTTAGGGTTAGGGGACGGGGACGGTTTAGGGTCCAGGTGAGGGTACGACAACGCTTTAGGGGGAGCGTACGTGTGAGGGCGCGGGTTAGTGTTAGCGTACGGGTTAGTATTAGGGGACGGGTGAGAGTCAGGCTTCGGGCAAGGGTTAGGGTTAGGGTTCTGGCTAGGGTTAGGGTTAGGGTTAGGGGACGGTTTAGGGTCCAGGTGAGGGTACGACTACGCTTTGGGGGAGCGTACGTGTGAGGGCGCGGGTTAGTGTTAGCGTACGGGTTAGGATTAGGGGACTGGTTAGGGTCAGGCTTCGGGGAAGGGTTGGGGTTAGGGTTCGGGCTAGGGTTAGGGTTAGGGGACGGGGACGGTTTACGGTCCAGGTGAGGGTACGACAACGCTTTAGGGGGAGCGTACGTTTGAGGGCGCAGGTTATTGTTAGCGTACGGGTTAGGATTAGGGGACGGGTGAGGGTCATGCTTCGGGGAAGGGTTAGGCTTAGGGTTCGGGCTAGGTTTAGGGTTAGGGGACGGGGACGGTTTAGGGTCAGGGTGAGGGTACGACAACGCTTTAGGGTGAGCGTACGTGTGAGGGCGCAGGTTAGTGTTAGCGTACGGGTTAGGATTAGGGGACGGGTGAGGGTCCGGCTTCGGGCAAGTGTTAGGGTTAGAGTTCGGGCTAGGGTTAGGGTTAGGGGACGGGGACGGTTTAGGGTCCAGGTGAGGTTACGACACCGCTTTAGGGGGAGCGTACGTGTGAGGGCGCAGGTTAGTGTTAGCGTATAGGTTAGGATTAGGGGACGGGTGAGGGTCAGGCTTCGGGGAAGTGTTAGGCTTAGGGTTCGGGTTAGGGTTAGGGTTAGGGGATGGGGACGGTTTAGGGTCCAGGTGAGGGTACGACAACGCTTTAGGGGGAGCGTACGTATGAGGGGGCGGGTTAGTGTTAGCGTACTGGTTAGGATTAGGGGACGGGTGAGGGTCAGGCTTCGGGGAAGGGTTAGGCTTAGGGTTCAGGCTAGGGTTAGGGTTAGGCGACGGGGACGGTTTAGGGTCCAGGTGAGGGTACGACAACGCTTTAGGGGGAGCGTACGTGTGAGGGCGAGGGTTAGTGTTAGCGTACGGGTTAGGATTAGGGGACGGGTGAGAGTCAGGCTTCGGGCAAGTGTTAGGGTTAGGGTTCGGGCTAGGGTTAGGATTAGGGGACGGGGACGGTTTAGGGTCCAGGTGAGGGTACGACAACGCTTCAGGGGGAGCGTAAGTGTGAGGGCGCGGGTTAGTTTTAGCGTACGGTTTAGGATTAGGGGACGGGAGAGTGTCAGGCTTCAGGGAAGGGTTAGGGTTTGGGTTCGGGCTAGGGTTAGGGTTAGGGGACGGGGACGGTTTAGGGTCCAGGTGAGGGTACGACAACGCTTTAGGGGGAGCGTACGTGTGAGGGCGCAGGTTAGCGTTAGCGTACGGGTTAGGATTAGGGGACGGGTGAGGGTCAGGCTTCGGGGAAGTGTTAGGGTTAGGGTTTGGGCTAGGGTTAGGGTTAGGGGACGGGGACGGTTTAGGGTCCAGGTGAGGTTACGACAACGCTTTAGGGGGAGCGTACGTGTGAGGGCGCAGGTTAGTGTTAGCGTACAGGTTAGGATTAGGGGACGGGTGAGGGTCAGGCTTCGGGGAAGTGTTAGGCTTAAGGTTCGGGCTAGGGTTAGGGTTAGGGGATGGGGACGGTTTAGGGTCCAGGTGACGGTACGACAACGCTTTAGGGGGAGCGTACGTATGAGGGCACGGGTTAGTGTTAGCGTACTAGTTAGGATTAGGGGACGGGTGAGGGTCAGGCTTCGGGGAAGGGTTAGGGTTAAGGTTCGGGCTAGGGTTAGGGTTAGGGGACGGGGACGGTTTAGGGTCCAGGTGAGGGTACGGCAACGCTTTAGGGGGAGCGTACGTGTGAGGGCGCGGGTTAGTGTTAGCGTACGGGTTAGGATTAGGGGACGGGTGAGTGTCAGGCTTCGGGCAAGGGTTAGGGTTAGGGTTCCGGCTAGGGTTAGGGTTAGGGTTAGGGGACGGTTTAGGGTCCAGGTGAGGGTACGACAACGCTTTGGGGGAGCGTTCGTGTGAGGGCGCGGGTTAGTGTTAGCGTACGTGTTAGGATTAGGGGACGGGTGAGTGTCAGGCTTCGGGGAAGTGTTAGGCGTATGGTTCGGGCTAGGGTTAGAGTTAGGGGACGGGGACGGGTTAGGCTCCAGGTGAGGTTACGACAACGCTTTAGGGGGAGCGTACGTGTGAGGGCGCAGGTTAGTGTTAGCGTACGGGTTAGGATTAGGGGACGGGAGAGGTTCAGGCTTCTGGGAAGTGTTAGGCATAGGGTTCGGAGTAGGGTTAGGGTTAGGGGACGGGGATGGTTTAGGGTCCAGTTGATGGTACGACAACTCTTTTGGGGGAGCGTATGTGTGAGAGCGCGGGTTAGTGTTAGCGTAAGGGTTAGGATTATGGGATGGGTGAGGGTCAGGCTTCGGGGAAGGGTTAGAGATAGGGTTCGGTCTAGGGATAGGGTTAGGGGACGGGGACGGTTTAGGGTCCAGGTGAGGGTACGACAACGCTTTAGGGGGAGCGTACGTGTGAGGGCGCAGGTTAGTGTTAGCGTACGGGTTAGGATTAGGGGACGGGAGAGGTTCAGGCTTCTGGGAAGTGTTAGGCATAGGGTTCGGAGTAGGGTTAGGGTTAGGGGACGGGGACGGTTTAGGGTCCAGGTGAGGGATCGACAACGCTTTAGGGGAGGGTACATATGAGGGCGTGGGTTAGTGTTAGTGTACGGGTTAGGATTAGGGGACGGGTGAGGGTCAGGCTTCGGGGAAGGTTTAGGTTTAGGATTCGGGCTAGGGTTAGGGTTAGGGGACGGGGACGGTTTAGGGTCCAGGTGAGGGTACGACAACGCTTTAGGGGGAGAGTACGTGTAAGGGCGCGGGTTAGTGTTAGCGTACGGGTCAGGATTAGGGGACGGGTGAGGGTCAGGCTTTGGGCAAGGGTTAGGGTTAGGGTTCGGGCTAGGGTTAGGGTTAGGGGACAGGGACGGTTTAGGGTCCAGGTGAGGGTATGACAACGCTTTAGGGGGAGCGTATGTGTGAGGGCGCGGGTTAGTGTTAGCGTACGGGTTAGGATTAGGGGACGGGTGAGGGTCAGGCTTCGGGGAAGTGTTAGGGTTAGGGTTCGGGCTAGGGTTAGGGTTAGGGGACGGGGACGGTTTAGGGTCCAGGTGAGGGTACGACAACGCTTTAGGGGGAGCGTACGTGTGAGGGCGCGGGTTAGTGTTACCGTACGGGTTAGGATTAGGGGACGGGTGAGGGTCAGGCTTCGGGCAAGTGTTAGGGTTAGGGTTCGGGCTAGGGTTAGGGTTAGGGGACGGGGACGGTTTAGGGTCCAGGTGAGGGTACGACAACGCTTTAGGGGGAGTTTACGTGTGAGGGCGCTGGTTAGTGCTATCGTACGTGTTAGGATTTGGGGACGGGTGAGGGTCAGGCTTCGGGGAAGTGTTAGGCTTAGGGTTCGGGCTAGGATTAGGGTTAGGGGACGGGGACAGTTTAGGGTCCAGGTGAGGGTACGACAACGCTTTAGGGGGAGTGTACGTGTGAGGGCGCGGGTTAGTGTTAGCGTACGGGTTAGGATTAGTGGACGGGTGAGTGTCAGGCTTCGGGGAAGTGTTAGGTTTAGGGTTCGGGCTAGGGTTAGGGTTAGGGGACGGGGACGGTTTAGGGTCCAGGTGAGGGTACGACAACGCTTTAGGGGGAGCGTACGTGTGAGGGTGCGGGTTAGTGTTAGCGTACGGGTTAGGATTAGGGGACGGGTGAGGGTCAGGCTTCGGGCAAGGGTTAGGCTTAGGGTGCGGGCTCGGGTTAGGGTTAGGGGACGGGGACGGTTTAGGATCCAGGTGAGGGTACGACAACGCTTTAGGGGGAGCGTACGTATGAGGATGCGGGTTAGTGTTAGCGTACGGGTTAGGGTTAGGGGACGGGTTAGTGTCAGGCTTCGGGGAAGGGTTAGGGTTAGGGTTCGGGCTAGGGTTAGGGTTAGGGGACGGGGAAGGTTTAGGGTCCAGGTGAGGGTACGACAACGCTTTAGGGGGAGCGTACGTGTGAGGGCGCTGGTTAGTGTTAGCGTACGGGTTAGGGTTAGGGGACGGTTTAGGGTCAGGCTTCGGGGAAGTGTTAGGCTTAGGGTTCGGGCTAGGGTTAGGGTTAGGGGACGGGGACGGTTTAGGGTCCAGGTGAGGGTACGACAACGCTTTAGGGGGAGCGTACGTGTGAGGGCAGAGGTTAGTGTTAGCGTACGGGTTAGGATTAGGGGACGGGTGAGGGCCATGCTTCAGGGAAGGGTTAGGCTTAGGGTTCGGGCTAGGGTTAGGGCTAGGGGACGGGGACGGTTTAGGGTTCAGGTGAGGGTACGACAACGCTTTAGGGGGAGCGTACGTGTGAGGGCGCGGATTAGTGTTAGCGTACGGGTTAGGATTAGGGGACGGGTGAGGGTCCGGCTTCGGGGAATTGTTAGGGTTAGTGTTCGGGCTAGGGTTAGGGTTACGGGACGGGGACGGTTTAGGGTCCAGGTGAGGGTACGACAACGCTTTACGGTGAGCGTACGAGTGAGGGTGCGGGTTAGTGTTAGCTTACGGGTTAGGATTAGGGGACGGGTGAGGGTCACGCTTCGGGGAACGGTTAGGGTTAGGGTTCGGGCTAGGGTTAGGGTTAGGGGACGGGGACGGTTTAGGGTCCAGGTGAGGGTACGACAACGCTTTAGGGGGAGCGTACGTGTGAGGGCACAGGTTAGTGTTAGCGTACGGGTTAGGATTAGGGGACGGGTGAGTGTCATGCTTCGGGGAAGTGTTAGGCTTAGGCTTCGGGCTAGGATTAGGGTTAGGGGACGGGGACGGTTTAGGGTTCAGGTGAGGGTACGAAAACGGTTTAGGGGGAGCGTACGTGTGAGGGCGTGGGTTAGTGTTAGCGTACGGGTTAGGATTAGGGGACAGGTGAGGGTCAGGCTTCGGGGAAGGTTTAGGGTTAGGGTTCGGGTAGGGTTAGGGTTAGGGGACGGGGACGGTTTAGGGTCCAGGTGTGGGTACGACAACGCTTTAGGGGGAGCGTACGTGTATGGGCGCGGGTTAGTGTTAGCGTACGTGTTAGGATTAGGGGACGGGTGAGTGTAAGGCTTCGGGGAAGTGTTAGGGTTAGGGTTCGGTCTAGGGTTAGGGTTAGGGGACGGGGACGGTTTAGGGTCTAGGTGAGGGTACGACAAAGCTTTAGGGGGAGCGTATGTGTGAGGGCGCGGGTTAGTGTTAGCGTACGGGTTAGGATTAGGGGACGGGTGAGGGTCAGGCTTCGGGGAAGGGTTAGGCTTAGGGTTCGGGCTAGGGTTAGGTTTAGGGGACGGGGACGGTTTAGGGTCCAGGTGAGGGTACGACAACGCTTTGGGGGAGCGTACGTGTGAGGGCGCGGGTTAGTGTTAGCGTACGGGTTAGGATTAGGGGATGGTTGAGGGCCAGGATTCGGGGAAGGGTTAGGGTTAGGGTTTGGGCTTGGGTTAGGGTTAGGGGACGGGGATGATTTAGGGTCCAGGTGAGGGTACGACAACGCTTTAGGGGGAGCGTACGTGTGGGGGCACAGGTTAGTGTTAGCGTACGGGTTAGGATTAGGGTACGGGTGAGTGTCATGCTTCGGGGAAGTGTTAGGCTTAGGGTTCGGGCTAGGATTAGGGTTAGGGGACGGGGACGGTTTAGGGTTCAGGTGAGGGTACGAAAACGGTTTAGGGGGAGCGTACGTGTGAGGGCGCGGGTTAGTGTTAGCGTACGGGTTAGGATTAGGGGACGGGTGAGGGTCAGGCTTCGGGGAAGGGTTACGGTTAGGGTTCGGGCTAGGGTTAGGGTTAGGGGACGGGGACGGTTTAGGGTCCAGGTGAGGGTACGACAACGCTTTACGGTGAGCGTACGTGTGAGGGCGCGGGTTAGTGTTAGCGTACGGGTTAGGATTAGTTGACGGGTGAGGGTCAGGCTTCGGGGAAGTGTTAGGTTTAGGGTTCGGGCTAGGGTTAGGGTTAGGGGACGGGGACGGTTTAGGGTCCAGGTGAGGGTACGACAACGCTTTAGGGGGAGCGTACATGTGAGGGTGCGGGTTAGTGTTAGCGTACGGGTTAGGATTAGGGGACGGGTGAGGGTCAGGCTTCGGGCAAGGGTTAGGCTTAGGGTGCGGGCTCGGGTTAGGGTTAGGGGACGGGGACGGTTTAGGATCCAGGTGAGGGTACGACAACGCTTTAGGGGGAGCGTACGTATGAGGGCGTGGGTTAGTGTTAGCGTACGGGTTAGGGTTAGGGGACGGGTTAGGGTCAGGCTTCGGGGAAGGGTTAGGGTTAGGGTTCGGGCTAGGGTTAGGGTTAGGGGACGGGGAAAGTTTAGGGTCCAGGTGAGGGTACGACAACGCTTTAGGGGGAGCGTACGTGTGAGGGCGCTGGTTAGTGTTAGCGTACGGGTTAGGGTTAGGGGACGGTTTAGGGTCAGGCTTCGGGGAAGTGTTAGGCTTAGGGTTCGGGCTAGGGTTAGGGTTAGGGGACGGGGACGGTTTAGGGTCCAGGTGAGGGTACGACAACGCTTTAGGGGGAGCGTACGTGTGAGGGCGCTGGTTAGTGTTAGCGTACGGGTTAGGATTAGGGGACGGGTGAGGGCCATGCTTCGGGGAAGGGTTAGGCTTAGGGTTCGGGCTAGGGTTAGGGCTAGGGGACGGGGACGGTTTAGGGTTCAGGTGAGGGTACGCCAACGCTTTAGGGGGAGCGTACGTGTGAGGGCGCGGATTAGTGTTAGCGTACGGGTTAGGATTAGGGGACGGGTGAGGGTCCGGCTTCGGGGAAGGGTTAGGGTTAGGGTTCGGGCTAGGGTTAGGGTTAGGGGATGGGGACGGTTTAGGGTCCAGGTGAGGGTACGACAACGCTTTAGGGCGACCGTACGTGTGAGGGCGCAGGTTAGTGTTAGCGTACCGGTTAGGATTAGGAGAGGGGTGAGGGTCATGCTTCTGGGAAGTGTTAGGCTTAGGGTTCGGGCTAGGGTTAGGGTTAGGGGACGGGGACGGTTTAGGGTCCAGGTGAGGGTACGACAACGCTTTAGGGGGAGCGTACGTGTGAGGGCACGGGTTCATGTTAGCGTACGGGTTAGGATTAGGGGAAGTTTGAGGGTCAGGCTTCAGGGAAGGCTTAGGGTTAGGGTTCGGGCTACGGTTAGGGTTAGGGGACGGGGACGGTTTAGGGTCCAGGTGAGGTTACGACAACGCTTTAGGCGGAGCGTACGTGTGAGGGCGCAGGTTAGTGTCAGCGTACGGGTTAGGATTAGGGGACGGGTGAGGGTCAGGCTTCGGGGAAGTGTTAGGCTTAGGGTTCGGGCTAGGGTTAGGGTTAGTGGATGGGGACGGTTTAGGGTCCAGGTGAGGGTACGACGACGCTTTAGGGGGAGCGTACGTATGAGGGCGCGGGTTAGTGTTAGCGTACGGGTTAGGATTAGGGGACGGGTGAGGGTCAGGTTTTGGGGAAGGGTTAGGGTTAGGGTTCGGGCTAGGGCTAGGGTTAGGTGACGGGGACGGTTTAGGGTCCAGGTGAGGGTATGACAACGCTTTAGGGGGAGCGTACATGTGAGGGCGCGGGTTAGTGTTAGCGTACGGATTAGGATTAGGGGACGGGTGAGTGTCAGGCTTCGGGGAAGGGTTAGGGTTAGGGTTCGGGCTAGGGTTAGGGTTAGGGGACGGGGACGGTTTAGGGTCCAGGTGAGGGTACGACAACGCTTTAGGGGGAGCGTATGTGTGAGGGCGCGGGTTAGTGTTAGCGTACGGGTTAGGATTAGGGGACGGGTGAGGGTCAGGCTTCGGGCAAGTGTTAGGGTTAGGGTTAGGGTTAGGGTTAGGGTTAGGGTTCGGGCTAGGGTTAGGGTTAGGTGACGGGGACGGTTTAGGGTCCAGGTGAGGGTACGACAAAGCTTTGGGGGAGTGTACGTGTGAGGGCACGGGTTAGTGTTAGCGTACGGGTTAGGATTAGGGGATGGTTTAGGGTCAGGCTTCGGGGAAGGGTGAGGGTTAGGGTTTGGGCTAGGGTTAGGGTTAGGGGATGGGGACGGTTTAGGGTCCAGGTGAGGGTACGACAACGCTTTAGGGGGAGCGTACATGTGAGGGCACAGGTTAGTGTTAGCGTACGGGTTAGGATTAGGGGACGGGTGAGTGTCATGCTTCGGGGAAGGGTTAGGCTTACGGTTCGGGCTAGGATTAGGGTTAGGGGACGGGGACGGTTTAGGGTTCAGGTGACGGTACGACAACGCTTTGGGGGATCGTACGTGTGAGGGCGCGGGTTAGTTTTAGCGTACGGGTTAGGATTAGGGGACGGGTGAGGGTCAGGCTTCGGGGAAGGGTTAGGGTTAGGGTTCGGGCTAGGGTTAGGGTTAGGGGACGGGGACGGTTTACGGTCCAGGTGAGGGTACGACAACGCTTTGGGGGAGCGTACGTGTGAGGACGCGGGTTAGTGTTAGCGTACGGGTTAGGATTAGGGGACGGCTGAGGGTCAGGCTTCGGGGAAGGGTTAGGGTTAGGGTTCGGGCTAGGGTTAGGGTTAGGGGACGGGGACGGTTTAGGGTCCAGGTGAGGGTTCCACAACGCTTTACGGGGAGGGTATGTATGAGGGCGCGGGTTAGTGTTAGCGTACGGGTTAGGATTAGGGGACGGGTGAGGGTCAGGCTTCGGGGAAGTGTTAGGCTTAGGGTTCGGGCTAGAGTTAGGGATAGGGGACGGGGACGGTTTAGGGTCCAGGTGAGGGTACGACAACGCTTTAGGGGGAGCGTACGTGTGAGGGCATGGTTAGTGTTAGCGTACGGGTTAGGATTAGGGGACGGGTGAGTGTCAGGCTTCGGGGAAGTGTTAGGTTTAGGGTTCGGGCTAGGGTTAGGTTTAGGGGACGGGGACGGTTTAGGGTCCAGGTGAGGGTACGACAACGCTTTAGGGGGAGCGTACGTGTGAGGGTGCGGGTTAGTGTTAGCGTACGGGTTAGGATTAGGGGACGGGTGAGGGTCAGGCTTCGGGCAAGGGTTAGGCTTAGGGTGCGGGCTCGGGTTAGGGTTAGGGGACGGGGACGGTTTAGGATCCAGGTGAGGGTACGACAACGCTTTAGGGGGAGCGTACGTATGAGGATGCGGGTTAGTGTTAGCGTACGGGTTAGGGTTAGGGGACGGGTTAGTGTCAGGCTTCGGGGAAGGGTTAGGGTTAGGGTTCGGGCTAGGGTTAGGGTTAGGGGACGGGGAAGGTTTAGGGTCCAGGTGAGGGTACGACAACGCTTTAGGGGGAGCGTACGTGTGAGGGCGCTGGTTAGTGTTAGCGTACGGGTTAGGGTTAGGGGACGGTTTAGGGTCAGGCTTCGGGGAAGTGTTAGGCTTAGGGTTCGGGCTAGGGTTAGGGTTAGGGGACGGGGACGGTTTAGGGTCCAGGTGAGGGTACGACAACGCTTTAGGGGGAGCGTACGTGTGAGGGCAGAGGTTAGTGTTAGCGTACGGGTTAGGATTAGGGGACGGGTGAGGGCCATGCTTCAGGGAAGGGTTAGGCTTAGGGTTCGGGCTAGGGTTAGGGCTAGGGGACGGGGACGGTTTAGGGTTCAGGTGAGGGTACGACAACGCTTTAGGGGGAGCGTACGTGTGAGGGCGCGGATTAGTGTTAGCGTACGGGTTAGGATTAGGGGACGGGTGAGGGTCCGGCTTCGGGGAAGGGTTAGGGTTAGGGTTCGGGCTAGGGTTAGGGTTAGGGGATGGGGACGGTTTAGGGTCCAGCTGAGGGTACGACAACGCTTTAGGGGGACCATACGTGTGAGGGCGCAGGTTAGTGTTAGCGTACGGGTTAGGATTAGGAGAGGGGTGAGGGTCATGCTTCTGGGAAGTGTTAGGCTTAGGGTTCGGGCTAGGGTTAGGGTTAGGGGACGGGGACGGTTTAGGGTCCAGGTGAGGGTACGACAACGCTTTAGGGGGAACGTACGTGTGAGGGCGCGGGTTAGCGTTAGCGTACGGGTTAGGATTAGGGGATGGTTGAGTGTCAGGCTTCGGGGAAGGGTTAGGGTTAGGGTTTGGGCTAGGGTTAGGGTTAGGGGACGGGGACGGTTTAGGGTCCAGGTGAGGGTACGACAACGCTTTAGGGGGAGCGTACGTGTGAGGGCACAGGTTATTGTTAGCGTACGGGTTAGGATTAGGGGACGGTTGAGTGTCATGCTTCGGGGAACAGTTAGGCTTAGGGTTCGGGCTAGGATTAGGGTTAGGGGACGGGGACGGTTTAGGGTTCAAGTGAGGGTACGACAACGGTTTAGTGGGAGCGTACGTGTGAGGGCGCGGGTTAGTGTTAGCGTACGGGTTAGGATTATGTGACGGGTGAGGGTCAGGCTTCGGGGAAGGGTTACGGTTAGGGTTCGGGCTAGGGTTAGGGTTACGGGACGGGGACGGTTTAGGGTCCAGGTGAGGGTACGACAACGCTTTACGGTGAGCGTACGAGTGCGGGTGCGGGTTAGTGTTAGCTTACGGGTTAGGATTAGGGGACGGGTGAGGGTCACGCTTCGGTGAACGGTTAGGGTTAGGGTTCGGGCTAGGGTTAGGGTTAGGGGACGGGGACGGTTTAGGGTCCAGGTGAGGGTACGACAACGCTTTAGGGGGAGCGTACGTGTGAGGGCACAGGTTAGTGTTAGCGTACGGGTTAGGATTAGGGGACGGGTGAGTGTCATGCTTCGGGGAAGTGTTAGGCTTAGGCTTCGGGCTAGGATTAGGGTTAGGGGACGGGGACGGTTTAGGGTTCAGGTGAGGGTACGAAAACGGTTTAGGGGGAGCGTACGTGTGAGGGCGTGGGTTAGTGTTAGCGTACGGGTTAGGATTAGGGGACAGGTGAGGGTCAGGCTTCGGGGAAGGTTTAGGGTTAGGGTTCGGGTAGGGTTAGGGTTAGGGGACGGGGACGGTTTAGGGTCCAGGTGTGGGTACGACAACGCTTTAGGGGGAGCGTACGTGTATGGGCGCGGGTTAGTGTTAGCGTACGTGTTAGGATTAGGGGACGGGTGAGTGTAAGGCTTCGGGGAAGTGTTAGGGTTAGGGTTCGGGCTAGGGTTAGGGTTAGGGGACGGGGACGGTTTAGGGTCCAGGTGAGGGTACGACAACGCTTTAGGGGGAGCGTACGTGTGAGGGTGCGGGTTAGTGTTAGCGTACGGGTTAGGATTAGGGGACGGGTGAGTGTCAGGCTTCGGGCAAGGGTTAGGCTTAGGGTGCGGGCTCGGGTTAGGGTTAGGGGACGGGGACGGTTTAGGATCCAGGTGAGGGTACGACAACGCTTTAGGGGGAGCGTACGTATGAGGATGCGGGTTAGTGTTAGCGTACGGGTTAGGGTTAGGGGACGCTTTAGTGTCAGGCTTCGGGGAAGGGTTAGGGTTAGGGTTCGGGCTAGGGTTAGGGTTAGGGGACGGGGAAGGTTTAGGGTCCAGGTGAGGGTTCGACAACGCTTTAGGGGGAGCGTACGTGTGAGGGCGCTGGTTAGTGTTAGCGTACGGGTTAGGATTAGGGGACGGGTGAGTGTCATGCTTCGGGGAAGTGTTAGGCTTAGGCTTCGGGCTAGGATTAGGGTTAGGGGACGGGGACGGTTTAGGGTTCAGGTGAGGGTACGAAAACGGTTTAGGGGGAGCGTACGTGTGAGGGCGTGGGTTAGTGTTAGCGTACGGGTTAGGATTAGGGGACAGGTGAGGGTCAGGCTTCGGGGAAGGTTTAGGGTTAGGGTTCGGGTAGGGTTAGGGTTAGGGGACGGGGACGGTTTAGGGTCCAGGTGTGGGTACGACAACGCTTTAGGGGGAGCGTACGTGTATGGGCGCGGGTTAGTGTTAGCGTACGTGTTAGGATTAGGGGACGGGTGAGTGTAAGGCTTCGGGGAAGTGTTAGGGTTAGGGTTCGGGCTAGGGTTAGGGTTAGGGGACGGGGACGGTTTAGGGTCCAGGTGAGGGTACGACAACGCTTTAGGGGGAGCGTACGTGTGAGGGTGCGGGTTAGTGTTAGCGTACGGGTTAGGATTAGGGGACGGGTGAGGGTCAGGCTTCGGGCAAGGGTTAGGCTTAGGGTGCGGGCTCGGGTTAGGGTTAGGGGACGGGGACGGTTTAGGATCCAGGTGAGGGTACGACAACGCTTTAGGGGGAGCGTACGTATGAGGATGCGGGTTAGTGTTAGCGTACGGGTTAGGGTTAGGGGACGGGTTAGTGTCAGGCTTCGGGGAAGGGTTAGGGTTAGGGTTCGGGCTAGGGTTAGGGTTAGGGGACGGGGAAGGTTTAGGGTCCAGGTGAGGGTACGACAACGCTTTAGGGGGAGCGTACGTGTGAGGGCGCTGGTTAGTGTTAGCGTACGGGTTAGGGTTAGGGGACAGTTTAGGGTCAGGCTTCGGGGAAGTGTTAGGCTTAGGGTTCGGGCTAGGGTTAGGGTTAGGGGACGGGGACGGTTTAGGGTCCAGGTGAGGGTACGACAACGCTTTAGGGGGAGCGTACGTGTGAGGGCAGAGGTTAGTGTTAGCGTACGGGTTAGGATTAGGGGACGGGTGAGGGCCATGCTTCAGGGAAGGGTTAGGCTTAGGGTTCGGGCTAGGGTTAGGGCTAGGGGACGGGGACGGTTTAGGGTTCAGGTGAGGGTACGACAACGCTTTAGGGGGAGCGTACGTGTGAGGGCGCGGATTAGTGTTAGCGTACGGGTTAGGATTAGGGGACGGGTGAGGGTCCGGCTTCGGGGAAGGGTTAGGGTTAGGGTTCGGGCTAGGGTTAGGGTTAGGGGATGGGGACGGTTTAGGGTCCAGCTGAGGGTACGACAACGCTTTAGGGGGACCGTACGTGTGAGGGCGCAGGTTAGTGTTAGCGTACGGGTTAGGATTAGGAGAGGGGTGAGGGTCATGCTTCTGGGAAGTGTTAGGCTTAGGGTTCGGGCTAGGGTTAGGGTTAGGGGACGGGGACGGTTTAGGGTCCAGGTGAGGGTACGACAACGCTTTAGGGGGAACGTACGTGTGAGGGCGCGGGTTAGCGTTAGCGTACGGGTTAGGATTAGGGGATGGTTGAGTGTCAGGCTTCGGGGAAGGGTTAGGGTTAGGGTTTGGGCTAGGGTTAGGGTTAGGGGACGGGGACGGTTTAGGGTCCAGGTGAGGGTACGACAACGCTTTAGGGGGAGCGTACGTGTGAGGGCACAGGTTATTGTTAGCGTACGGGTTAGGATTAGGGGACGGTTGAGTGTCATGCTTCGGGGAACAGTTAGGCTTAGGGTTCGGGCTAGGATTAGGGTTAGGGGACGGGGACGGTTTAGGGTTCAAGTGAGGGTACGACAACGGTTTAGTGGGAGCGTACGTGTGAGGGCGCGGGTTAGTGTTAGCGTACGGGTTAGGATTATGGGACGGGTGAGGGTCAGGCTTCGGGGAAGGGTTACGGTTAGGGTTCGGGCTAGGGTTAGGGTTACGGGACGGGGACGGTTTAGGGTCCAGGTGAGGGTACGACAACGCTTTACGGTGAGCGTACGAGTGAGGGTGCGGGTTAGTGTTAGCGTACGGGTTAGGATTAGGGGACGGGTGAGGGTCAGGCTTCGGGCAAGGGTTAGGCTTAGGGTGCGGGCTCGGGTTAGGGTTAGGGGACGGGGACGGTTTAGGATCCAGGTGAGGGTACGACAACGCTTTAGGGGGAGCGTACGTATGAGGATGCGGGTTAGTGTTAGCGTACGGGTTAGGGTTAGGGGACGGGTTAGTGTCAGGCTTCGGGGAAGGGTTAGGGTTAGGGTTCGGGCTAGGGTTAGGGTTAGGGGACGGGGAAGGTTTAGGGTCCAGGTGAGGGTACGACAACGCTTTAGGGGGAGCGTACGTGTGAGGGCGCTGGTTAGTGTTAGCGTACGGGTTAGGGTTAGGGGACGGTTTAGGGTCAGGCTTCGGGGAAGTGTTAGGCTTAGGGTTCGGGCTAGGGTTAGGGTTAGGGGACGGGGACGGTTTAGGGTCCAGGTGAGGGTACGACAACGCTTTAGGGGGAGCGTACGTGTGAGGGCAGAGGTTAGTGTTAGCGTACGGGTTAGGATTAGGGGACGGGTGAGGGCCATGCTTCAGGGAAGGGTTAGGCTTAGGGTTCGGGCTAGGGTTAGGGCTAGGGGACGGGGACGGTTTAGGGTTCAGGTGAGGGTACGACAACGCTTTAGGGGGAGCGTACGTGTGAGGGCGCGGATTAGTGTTAGCGTACGGGTTAGGATTAGGGGACGGGTGAGGGTCCGGCTTCGGGGAAGGGTTAGGTTTAGGGTTCGGGCTAGGGTTAGGGTTAGGGGATGGGGACGGTTTAGGGTCCAGCTGAGGGTACGACAACGCTTTAGGGGGACCGTACGTGTGAGGGCGCAGGTTAGTGTTAGCGTACGGGTTAGGATTAGGAGAGGGGTGAGGGTCATGCTTCTGGGAAGTGTTAGGCTTAGGGTTCGGGCTAGGGTTAGGGTTAGGGGACGGGGACGGTTTAGGGTCCAGGTGAGGGTACGACAACGCTTTAGGGGGAACGTACGTGTGAGGGCGCGGGTTAGCGTTAGCGTACGGGTTAGGATTAGGGGATGGTTGAGTGTCAGGCTTCGGGGAAGGGTTAGGGTTAGGGTTTGGGCTAGGGTTAGGGTTAGGGGACGGGGACGGTTTAGGGTCCAGGTGAGGGTACGACAACGCTTTAGGGGGAGCGTACGTGTGAGGGCACAGGTTATTGTTAGCGTACGGGTTAGGATTAGGGGACGGTTGAGTGTCATGCTTCGGGGAACAGTTAGGCTTAGGGTTCGGGCTAGGATTAGGGTTAGGGGACGGGGACGGTTTAGGGTTCAAGTGAGGGTACGACAACGGTTTAGTGGGAGCGTACGTGTGAGGGCGCGGGTTAGTGTTAGCGTACGGGTTAGGATTATGGGACGGGTGAGGGTCAGGCTTCGGGGAAGGGTTACGGTTAGGGTTCGGGCTAGGGTTAGGGTTACGGGACGGGGACGGTTTAGGGTCCAGGTGAGGGTACGACAACGCTTTACGGTGAGCGTACGAGTGAGGGTGCGGGTTAGTGTTAGCTTACGGGTTAGGATTAGGGGACGGGTGAGGGTCACGCTTCGGGGAACGGTTAGGGTTAGGGTTCGGGCTAGGGTTAGGGTTAGGGGACGGGGACGGTTTAGGGTCCAGGTGAGGGTACGACAACGCTTTAGGGGGAGCGTACGTGTGAGGGCACAGGTTAGTGTTAGCGTACGGGTTAGGATTAGGGGACGGGTGAGTGTCATGCTTCGGGGAAGTGTTAGGCTTAGGCTTCGGGCTAGGATTAGGGTTAGGGGACGGGGACGGTTTAGGGTTCAGGTGAGGGTACGAAAACGGTTTAGGGGGAGCGTACGTGTGAGGGCGTGGGTTAGTGTTAGCGTACGGGTTAGGATTAGGGGACAGGTGAGGGTCAGGCTTCGGGGAAGGTTTAGGGTTAGGGTTCGGGTAGGGTTAGGGTTAGGGGACGGGGACGGTTTAGGGTCCAGGTGTGGGTACGACAACGCTTTAGGGGGAGCGTACGTGTATGGGCGCGGGTTAGTGTTAGCGTACGTGTTAGGATTAGGGGACGGGTGAGTGTAAGGCTTCGGGGAAGTGTTAGGGTTAGGGTTCGGGCTAGGGTTAGGGTTAGGGGACGGGGACGGTTTAGGGTCCAGGTGAGGGTACGACAACGCTTTAGGGGGAGCGTACGTGTGAGGGTGCGGGTTAGTGTTAGCGTACGGGTTAGGATTAGGGGACGGGTGAGTGTCAGGCTTCGGGCAAGGGTTAGGCTTAGGGTGCGGGCTCGGGTTAGGGTTAGGGGACGGGGACGGTTTAGGATCCAGGTGAGGGTACGACAACGCTTTAGGGGGAGCGTACGTATGAGGATGCGGGTTAGTGTTAGCGTACGGGTTAGGGTTAGGGGACGCTTTAGTGTCAGGCTTCGGGGAAGGGTTAGGGTTAGGGTTCGGGCTAGGGTTAGGGTTAGGGGACGGGGAAGGTTTAGGGTCCAGGTGAGGGTTCGACAACGCTTTAGGGGGAGCGTACGTGTGAGGGCGCTGGTTAGTGTTAGCGTACGGGTTAGGATTAGGGGACGGGTGAGTGTCATGCTTCGGGGAAGTGTTAGGCTTAGGCTTCGGGCTAGGATTAGGGTTAGGGGACGGGGACGGTTTAGGGTTCAGGTGAGGGTACGAAAACGGTTTAGGGGGAGCGTACGTGTGAGGGCGTGGGTTAGTGTTAGCGTACGGGTTAGGATTAGGGGACAGGTGAGGGTCAGGCTTCGGGGAAGGTTTAGGGTTAGGGTTCGGGTAGGGTTAGGGTTAGGGGACGGGGACGGTTTAGGGTCCAGGTGTGGGTACGACAACGCTTTAGGGGGAGCGTACGTGTATGGGCGCGGGTTAGTGTTAGCGTACGTGTTAGGATTAGGGGACGGGTGAGTGTAAGGCTTCGGGGAAGTGTTAGGGTTAGGGTTCGGGCTAGGGTTAGGGTTAGGGGACGGGGACGGTTTAGGGTCCAGGTGAGGGTACGACAACGCTTTAGGGGGAGCGTACGTGTGAGGGTGCGGGTTAGTGTTAGCGTACGGGTTAGGATTAGGGGACGGGTGAGGGTCAGGCTTCGGGCAAGGGTTAGGCTTAGGGTGCGGGCTCGGGTTAGGGTTAGGGGACGGGGACGGTTTAGGATCCAGGTGAGGGTACGACAACGCTTTAGGGGGAGCGTACGTATGAGGATGCGGGTTAGTGTTAGCGTACGGGTTAGGGTTAGGGGACGGGTTAGTGTCAGGCTTCGGGGAAGGGTTAGGGTTAGGGTTCGGGCTAGGGTTAGGGTTAGGGGACGGGGAAGGTTTAGGGTCCAGGTGAGGGTACGACAACGCTTTAGGGGGAGCGTACGTGTGAGGGCGCTGGTTAGTGTTAGCGTACGGGTTAGGGTTAGGGGACGGTTTAGGGTCAGGCTTCGGGGAAGTGTTAGGCTTAGGGTTCGGGCTAGGGTTAGGGTTAGGGGACGGGGACGGTTTAGGGTCCAGGTGAGGGTACGACAACGCTTTAGGGGGAGCGTACGTGTGAGGGCAGAGGTTAGTGTTAGCGTACGGGTTAGGATTAGGGGACGGGTGAGGGCCATGCTTCAGGGAAGGGTTAGGCTTAGGGTTCGGGCTAGGGTTAGGGCTAGGGGACGGGGACGGTTTAGGGTTCAGGTGAGGGTACGACAACGGTTTAGGGGGAGCGTACGTGTGAGGGCGTGGGTTAGTGTTAGCGTACGGGTTAGGATTAGGGGACAGGTGAGGGTCAGGCTTCGGGGAAGGTTTAGGGTTAGGGTTCGGGTAGGGTTAGGGTTAGGGGACGGGGACGGTTTAGGGTCCAGGTGTGGGTACGACAACGCTTTAGGGGGAGCGTACGTGTATGGGCGCGGGTTAGTGTTAGCGTACGTGTTAGGATTAGGGGACGGGTGAGTGTAAGGCTTCGGGGAAGTGTTAGGGTTAGGGTTCGGGCTAGGGTTAGGGTTAGGGGACGGGGACGGTTTAGGGTCCAGGTGAGGGTACGACAACGCTTTAGGGGGAGCGTACGTGTGAGGGTGCGGGTTAGTGTTAGCGTACGGGTTAGGATTAGGGGACGGGTGAGTGTCAGGCTTCGGGCAAGGGTTAGGCTTAGGGTGCGGGCTCGGGTTAGGGTTAGGGGACGGGGACGGTTTAGGATCCAGGTGAGGGTACGACAACGCTTTAGGGGGAGCGTACGTATGAGGATGCGGGTTAGTGTTAGCGTACGGGTTAGGGTTAGGGGACGCTTTAGTGTCAGGCTTCGGGGAAGGGTTAGGGTTAGGGTTCGGGCTAGGGTTAGGGTTAGGGGACGGGGAAGGTTTAGGGTCCAGGTGAGGGTTCGACAACGCTTTAGGGGGAGCGTACGTGTGAGGGCGCTGGTTAGTGTTAGCGTACGGGTTAGGATTAGGGGACGGGTGAGTGTCATGCTTCGGGGAAGTGTTAGGCTTAGGCTTCGGGCTAGGATTAGGGTTAGGGGACGGGGACGGTTTAGGGTTCAGGTGAGGGTACGAAAACGGTTTAGGGGGAGCGTACGTGTGAGGGCGTGGGTTAGTGTTAGCGTACGGGTTAGGATTAGGGGACAGGTGAGGGTCAGGCTTCGGGGAAGGTTTAGGGTTAGGGTTCGGGTAGGGTTAGGGTTAGGGGACGGGGACGGTTTAGGGTCCAGGTGTGGGTACGACAACGCTTTAGGGGGAGCGTACGTGTATGGGCGCGGGTTAGTGTTAGCGTACGTGTTAGGATTAGGGGACGGGTGAGTGTAAGGCTTCGGGGAAGTGTTAGGGTTAGGGTTCGGGCTAGGGTTAGGGTTAGGGGACGGGGACGGTTTAGGGTCCAGGTGAGGGTACGACAACGCTTTAGGGGGAGCGTACGTGTGAGGGTGCGGGTTAGTGTTAGCGTACGGGTTAGGATTAGGGGACGGGTGAGGGTCAGGCTTCGGGCAAGGGTTAGGCTTAGGGTGCGGGCTCGGGTTAGGGTTAGGGGACGGGGACGGTTTAGGATCCAGGTGAGGGTACGACAACGCTTTAGGGGGAGCGTACGTATGAGGATGCGGGTTAGTGTTAGCGTACGGGTTAGGGTTAGGGGACGGGTTAGTGTCAGGCTTCGGGGAAGGGTTAGGGTTAGGGTTCGGGCTAGGGTTAGGGTTAGGGGACGGGGAAGGTTTAGGGTCCAGGTGAGGGTACGACAACGCTTTAGGGGGAGCGTACGTGTGAGGGCGCTGGTTAGTGTTAGCGTACGGGTTAGGGTTAGGGGACGGTTTAGGGTCAGGCTTCGGGGAAGTGTTAGGCTTAGGGTTCGGGCTAGGGTTAGGGTTAGGGGACGGGGACGGTTTAGGGTCCAGGTGAGGGTACGACAACGCTTTAGGGGGAGCGTACGTGTGAGGGCAGAGGTTAGTGTTAGCGTACGGGTTAGGATTAGGGGACGGGTGAGGGCCATGCTTCAGGGAAGGGTTAGGCTTAGGGTTCGGGCTAGGGTTAGGGCTAGGGGACGGGGACGGTTTAGGGTTCAGGTGAGGGTACGACAACGCTTTAGGGGGAGCGTACGTGTGAGGGCGCGGATTAGTGTTAGCGTACGGGTTAGGATTAGGGGACGGGTGAGGGTCCGGCTTCGGGGAAGGGTTAGGGTTAGGGTTCGGGCTAGGGTTAGGGTTAGGGGATGGGGACGGTTTAGGGTCCAGCTGAGGGTACGACAACGCTTTAGGGGGACCGTACGTGTGAGGGCGCAGGTTAGTGTTAGCGTACGGGTTAGGATTAGGAGAGGGGTGAGGGTCATGCTTCTGGGAAGTGTTAGGCTTAGGGTTCGGGCTAGGGTTAGGGTTAGGGGACGGGGACGGTTTAGGGTCCAGGTGAGGGTACGACAACGCTTTAGGGGGAACGTACGTGTGAGGGCGCGGGTTAGCGTTAGCGTACGGGTTAGGATTAGGGGATGGTTGAGTGTCAGGCTTCGGGGAAGGGTTAGGGTTAGGGTTTGGGCTAGGGTTAGGGTTAGGGGACGGGGACGGTTTAGGGTCCAGGTGAGGGTACGACAACGCTTTAGGGGGAGCGTACGTGTGAGGGCACAGGTTATTGTTAGCGTACGGGTTAGGATTAGGGGACGGTTGAGTGTCATGCTTCGGGGAACAGTTAGGCTTAGGGTTCGGGCTAGGATTAGGGTTAGGGGACGGGGACGGTTTAGGGTTCAAGTGAGGGTACGACAACGGTTTAGTGGGAGCGTACGTGTGAGGGCGCGGGTTAGTGTTAGCGTACGGGTTAGGATTATGGGACGGGTGAGGGTCAGGCTTCGGGGAAGGGTTACGGTTAGGGTTCGGGCTAGGGTTAGGGTTACGGGACGGGGACGGTTTAGGGTCCAGGTGAGGGTACGACAACGCTTTACGGTGAGCGTACGAGTGAGGGTGCGGGTTAGTGTTAGCGTACGGGTTAGGATTAGGGGACGGGTGAGGGTCAGGCTTCGGGCAAGGGTTAGGCTTAGGGTGCGGGCTCGGGTTAGGGTTAGGGGACGGGGACGGTTTAGGATCCAGGTGAGGGTACGACAACGCTTTAGGGGGAGCGTACGTATGAGGATGCGGGTTAGTGTTAGCGTACGGGTTAGGGTTAGGGGACGGGTTAGTGTCAGGCTTCGGGGAAGGGTTAGGGTTAGGGTTCGGGCTAGGGTTAGGGTTAGGGGACGGGGAAGGTTTAGGGTCCAGGTGAGGGTACGACAACGCTTTAGGGGGAGCGTACGTGTGAGGGCGCTGGTTAGTGTTAGCGTACGGGTTAGGGTTAGGGGACGGTTTAGGGTCAGGCTTCGGGGAAGTGTTAGGCTTAGGGTTCGGGCTAGGGTTAGGGTTAGGGGACGGGGACGGTTTAGGGTCCAGGTGAGGGTACGACAACGCTTTAGGGGGAGCGTACGTGTGAGGGCAGAGGTTAGTGTTAGCGTACGGGTTAGGATTAGGGGACGGGTGAGGGCCATGCTTCAGGGAAGGGTTAGGCTTAGGGTTCGGGCTAGGGTTAGGGCTAGGGGACGGGGACGGTTTAGGGTTCAGGTGAGGGTACGACAACGCTTTAGGGGGAGCGTACGTGTGAGGGCGCGGATTAGTGTTAGCGTACGGGTTAGGATTAGGGGACGGGTGAGGGTCCGGCTTCGGGGAAGGGTTAGGTTTAGGGTTCGGGCTAGGGTTAGGGTTAGGGGATGGGGACGGTTTAGGGTCCAGCTGAGGGTACGACAACGCTTTAGGGGGACCGTACGTGTGAGGGCGCAGGTTAGTGTTAGCGTACGGGTTAGGATTAGGAGAGGGGTGAGGGTCATGCTTCTGGGAAGTGTTAGGCTTAGGGTTTGGGCTAGGGTTAGGGTTAGGGGACGGGGACGGTTTAGGGTCCAGGTGAGGGTACGACAACGCTTTAGGGGGAACGTACGTGTGAGGGCGCGGGTTAGCGTTAGCGTACGGGTTAGGATTAGGGGATGGTTGAGTGTCAGGCTTCGGGGAAGGGTTAGGGTTAGGGTTTGGGCTAGGGTTAGGGTTAGGGGACGGGGACGGTTTAGGGTCCAGGTGAGGGTACGACAACGCTTTAGGGGGAGCGTACGTGTGAGGGCACAGGTTATTGTTAGCGTACGGGTTAGGATTAGGGGACGGTTGAGTGTCATGCTTCGGGGAACAGTTAGGCTTAGGGTTCGGGCTAGGATTAGGGTTAGGGGACGGGGACGGTTTAGGGTTCAAGTGAGGGTACGACAACGGTTTAGTGGGAGCGTACGTGTGAGGGCGCGGGTTAGTGTTAGCGTACGGGTTAGGATTATGGGACGGGTGAGGGTCAGGCTTCGGGGAAGGGTTACGGTTAGGGTTCGGGCTAGGGTTAGGGTTATGGGACGGGGACGGTTTAGGGTCCAGGTGAGGGTACGACAACGCTTTACGGTGAGCGTACGAGTGAGGGTGCGGGTTAGTGTTAGCTTACGGGTTAGGATTAGGGGACGGGTGAGGGTCACGCTTCGGGGAACGGTTAGGGTTAGGGTTCGGGCTAGGGTTAGGGTTAGGGGACGGGGACGGTTTAGGATCCAGGTGAGGGTACGACAACGCTTTAGGGGGAGCGTACGTGTGAGGGCACAGGTTAGTGTTAGCGTACGGGTTAGGATTAGGGGACGGGTGAGTGTCATGCTTCGGGGAAGTGTTAGGCTTAGGCTTCGGGCTAGGATTAGGGTTAGGGGACGGGGACGGTTTAGGGTTCAGGTGAGGGTACGAAAACGGTTTAGGGGGAGCGTACGTGTGAGGGCGTGGGTTAGTGTTAGCGTACGGGTTAGGATTAGGGGACAGGTGAGGGTCAGGCTTCGGGGAAGGTTTAGGGTTAGGGTTCGGGTAGGGTTAGGGTTAGGGGACGGGGACGGTTTAGGGTCCAGGTGTGGGTACGACAACGCTTTAGGGGGAGCGTACGTGTATGGGCGCGGGTTAGTGTTAGCGTACGTGTTAGGATTAGGGGACGGGTGAGTGTAAGGCTTCGGGGAAGTGTTAGGGTTAGGGTTCGGTCTAGGGTTAGGGTTAGGGGACGGGGACGGTTTAGGGTCCAGGTGAGGGTACGACAAAGCTTTAGGGGGAGCGTATGTGTGAGGGCGCGGGTTAGTGTTAGCGTACGGGTTAGGATTAGGGGACGGGTGAGGGTCAGGCTTCGGGGAAGGGTTAGGCTTAGGGTTCGGGCTAGGGTTAGGTTTAGGGGACGGGGACGGTTTAGGGTCCAGGTGAGGGTACGACAACGCTTTGGGGGAGCGTACGTGTGAGGGCGCGGGTTAGTGTTAGCGTACGGGTTAGGATTAGGGGATGGTTGAGGGCCAGGATTCGGGGAAGGGTTAGGGTTAGGGTTTGGGCTTGGGTTAGGGTTAGGGGACGGGGATGATTTAGGGTCCAGGTGAGGGTACGACAACGCTTTAGGGGGAGCGTACGTGTGAGGGCACAGGTTAGTGTTAGCGTACGGGTTAGGATTAGGGTACGGGTGAGTGTCATGCTTCGGGGAAGTGTTAGGCTTAGGGTTCGGGCTAGGATTAGGGTTAGGGGACGGGGACGGTTTAGGGTTCAGGTGAGGGTACGAAAACGGTTTAGGGGGAGCGTACGTGTGAGGGCGCGGGTTAGTGTTAGCGTACGGGTTAGGATTAGGGGACGGGTGAGGGTCAGGCTTCGGGGAAGGGTTACGGTTAGGGTTCGGGCTAGGGTTAGGGTTAGGGGACGGGGACGGTTTAGGGTCCAGGTGAGGGTACGACAACGCTTTACGGTGAGCGTACGTGTGAGGGCGCGGGTTAGTGTTAGCGTACGGGTTAGGATTAGTTGACGGGTGAGGGTCAGGCTTCGGGGAAGTGTTAGGTTTAGGGTTCGGGCTAGGGTTAGGGTTAGGGGACGGGGACGGTTTAGGGTCCAGGTGAGGGTACGACAACGCTTTAGGGGGAGCGTACATGTGAGGGTGCGGGTTAGTGTTAGCGTACGGGTTAGGATTAGGGGACGGGTGAGGGTCAGGCTTCGGGCAAGGGTTAGGCTTAGGGTGCGGGCTCGGGTTAGGGTTAGGGGACGGGGACGGTTTAGGATCCAGGTGAGGGTACGACAACGCTTTAGGGGGAGCGTACGTATGAGGGCGTGGGTTAGTGTTAGCGTACGGGTTAGGGTTAGGGGACGGGTTAGGGTCAGGCTTCGGGGAAGGGTTAGGGTTAGGGTTCGGGCTAGGGTTAGGGTTAGGGGACGGGGAAAGTTTAGGGTCCAGGTGAGGGTACGACAACGCTTTAGGGGGAGCGTACGTGTGAGGGCGCTGGTTAGTGTTAGCGTACGGGTTAGGGTTAGGGGACGGTTTAGGGTCAGGCTTCGGGGAAGTGTTAGGCTTAGGGTTCGGGCTAGGGTTAGGGTTTGGGGACGGGGACGGTTTAGGGTCCAGGTGAGGGTACGACAACGCTTTAGGGGGAGCGTACGTGTGAGGGCGCTGGTTAGTGTTAGCGTACGGGTTAGGATTAGGGGACGGGTGAGGGCCATGCTTCGGGGAAGGGTTAGGCTTAGGGTTCGGGCTAGGGTTAGGGCTAGGGGACGGGGACGGTATAGGGTTCAGGTGAGGGTACGCCAACGCTTTAGGGGGAGCGTACGTGTGAGGGCGCGGATTAGTGTTAGCGTACGGGTTAGGATTAGGGGACGGGTGAGGGTCCGGCTTCGGGGAAGGTTAGGGTTAGGGTTCGGGCTAGGGTTAGGGTTAGGGGACGGGGACGGTTTAGGGTCCAGGTGAGGGTACGACAACGCTTTAGGGCGACCGTACGTGTGAGGGCGCAGGTTAGTGTTAGCGTACGGGTTAGGATTAGGAGAGGGGTGAGGGTCATGCTTCTGGGAAGTGTTAGGCTTAGGGTTCGGGCTAGGGTTAGGGTTAGGGGACGGGGACGGTTTAGGGTCCAGGTGAGTGTACGACAACGCTTTAGGGGGAGCGTACGTGTGAGGGCACGGGTTCATGTTAGCGTACGGGTTAGGATTAGGGGAAGTTTGAGGGTCAGGCTTCAGGGAAGGCTTAGGGTTAGGGTTCGGGCTATGGTTAGGGTTAGGGGACGGGGACGGTTTAGGGTCCAGGTGAGGTTACGACAACGCTTTAGGCGGAGCGTACGTGTGAGGGCGCAGGTTAGTGTCAGCGTACGGGTTAGGATTAGGGGACGGGTGAGGGTCAGGCTTCGGGGAAGTGTTAGGCTTAGGGTTCGGGCTAGGGTTAGGGTTAGTGGATGGGGACGGTTTAGGGTCCAGGTGAGGGTACGACGACGCTTTAGGGGGAGCGTACGTATGAGGGCGCGGGTTAGTGTTAGCGTACGGGTTAGGATTAGGGGACGGGTGAGGGTCAGGTTTTGGGGAAGGGTTAGGGTTAGGGTTCGGGCTAGGGCTAGGGTTAGGTGACGGGGACGGTTTAGGGTCCAGGTGAGGGTATGACAACGCTTTAGGGGGAGCGTACATGTGAGGGCGCGGGTTAGTGTTAGCGTACGGATTAGGATTAGTGGACGGGTGAGTGTCAGGCTTCGGGGAAGGGTTAGGGTTAGGGTTCGGGCTAGGGTTAGGGTTAGGGGACGGGGACGGTTTAGGGTCCAGGTGAGGGTACGACAACGCTTTAGGGGGAGCGTATGTGTGAGGGCGCGGGTTAGTGTTAGCGTACGGGTTAGGATTAGGGGACGGGTGAGGGTCAGGCTTCGGGCAAGTGTTAGGGTTAGGGTTAGGGTTAGGGTTAGGGTTAGGGTTCGGGCTAGGGTTAGGGTTAGGGGACGGGGACGGTTTAGGGTCCAGGTGAGGGTACGACAAAGCTTTGGGGGAGTGTACGTGTGAGGGCACGGGTTAGTGTTAGCGTACGGGTTAGGATTAGGGGATGGTTTAGGGTCAGGCTTCGGGGAAGGGTGAGGGTTAGGGTTTGGGCTAGGGTTAGGGTTAGGGGATGGGGACGGTTTAGGGTCCAGGTGAGGGTACGACAACGCTTTAGGGGGAGCGTACATGTGAGGGCACAGGTTAGTGTTAGCATACGGGTTAGGATTAGGGGACGGGTGAGTGTCATGCTTCGGGGAAGGGTTAGGCTTAGGGTTCGGGCTAGGATTAGGGTTAGGGGACGGGGACGGTTTAGGGTTCAGGTGACGGTACGACAACGCTTTGGGGGATCGTACGTGTGAGGGCGCGGGTTAGTTTTAGCGTACGGGTTAGGATTAGGGGACGGGTGAGGGTCAGGCTTCGGGGAAGGGTTAGGGTTAGGGTTCGGGCTAGGGTTAGGGTTAGGGGACGGGGACGGTTTACGGTCCAGGTGAGGGTACGACAACGCTTTGGGGGAGCGTACGTGTGAGGACGCGGGTTAGTGTTAGCGTACGGGTTAGGATTAGGGGACGGCTGAGGGTCAGGCTTCAGGGAAGGGTTAGGGTTAGGGTTCGGGCTAGGGTTAGGGTTAGGGGACGGGGACGGTTTAGGGTCCAGGTGAGGGTTCCACAACGCTTTACGGGGAGGGTATGTATGAGGGCGCGGGTTAGTGTTAGCGTACGGGTTAGGATTAGGGGACGGGTGAGGGTCAGGCTTCGGGGAAGTGTTAGGCTTAGGGTTCGGGCTAGAGTTAGGGATAGGGGACGGGGACGGTTTAGGGTCCAGGTGAGGGTACGACAACGCTTTAGGGGGAGCGTACGTGTGAGGGCATGGTTAGTGTTAGCGTACGGGTTAGGATTAGGGGACGGGTGAGGGTCAGGCTTCGGGCAAGGGTTAGGGTTAGGGTTCGGGCTAGGGTTAGGGTTAGGGGACGGGGACGGTTTAGGGTCCAGGTGAGGGTACGACAACGCTTTAGGGGGAGCGTACGTGTGAGTGCGCGGGTTAGTGTTAGCGTACGGGTTAGGATTAGGGGACGGGTGAGGGTCAGGCTTCCGGCAAGGTTTAGGCTTAGGGTGAGGGCTAGGGTTAGGGTTAGGGGACGGGGACGGTTTAGGGTCCAGGTGAGGGTACGACAACGCTTTAGGGGGAGCGTACGTATGAGGGCGTGGGTTAGCGTTAGCGTACGGGTTAGGATTAGGGGACGGGTTAGGGTCAGGCTTCGGGGAAGGGTTAGGGTTAGGGTTCGGGCTAGGGTTAGGGTTAGGGGACGGGGACGGTTTAGGGTCCAGGTGAGGTTACGACAACGCTTTAGGCGGAGCGTACGTGTGAGGGCGCAGGTTAGTGTTAGCGTACGGGTTAGGATTAGGGGACGGGTGAGAGTCAGGCTTCGGGGAAGTGTTAGGCTTAGGGTTCGGGCTAGGGTTAGGGTTAGTGGATGGGGACGGTTTAGGGTCCAGGTGAGGGTACGACGACGCTTTAGGGGGAGCGTACGTATGAGGGCGCGGGTTAGTGTTAGCGTCCGGGTTAGGATTAGGGGACGGGTGAGGGTCAGGCTTTGGGGAAGGGTTAGGGTTAGGGTTCGGGCTAAGGCTAGGGTTAGGTGACGGGGACGGTTTAGGGTCCAGGTGAGGGTATGACAACGCTTTAGGGGGAGCGTACGTGTGAGGGCGCGGGTTAGTGTTAGCGTACGGATTAGGATTAGGGGACGGGTGAGTGTCAGGCTTCGGGGAAGGGTTAGGGTTAGGGTTCGGGCTAGGGTTAGGGTTAGGGGACGGGGACGGTTTAGGGTCCAGGTGAGGGTACGACAACGCTTTAGGGGGAGCGTATGTGTGAGGGCGCAGGTTAGTGTTAGCGTACGGGTTAGGATTAGGGGACGGCTGAGGGTCAGGCTTCGGGCAAGTGTTAGGGTTAGGGTTAGGGTTAGGGTTAGGGTTAGGGTTCGGGCTAGGGTTAGGGTTAGGGGACGGGGACGGTTTAGGGTCCAGGTGAGGGTACGACAACGCTTTAGGGGGAGCGTACGTGTGAGTGCGCGGGTTAGTGTTAGCGTACGGGTTAGGATTAGGGGACGGGTGAGGGTCAGGCTTCCGGCAAGGTTTAGGCTTAGGGTGAGGGCTAGGGTTAGGGTTAGGGGACGGGGACGGTTTCGGATCCAGGTGAGGGTACGACAACGCTTTAGGGGGAGCGTACGTATGAGGGTGTGGGTTAGTGTTAGCGTACGGGTTAGGATTAGGGGAAGGGTAAGGGTCAGGCTTCGGGGAAGGGTTAGGGTTAGGGTTCGGGCTAGGGTTAGGGTTATGGGACGGGGACGGTTTAGTGTCCAGGTGAGGGTACGACAACGCTTTAGGGGGAGCGTACGTGTGAGGGCACGGGTTAATGTTAGCGTACGGGTTAGGATTAGGGGAAGGGTGAGGGTCAGGCTTCGGGCAAGGGTTAGGGTTAGGTTTCGGGCTAGGGTTAGGGTTAGGGGACGGGGACGGTTTAGGGTCCAGGTGAGGGTACGACAACGCTTTAGGGGGAGCGTACGTGTGAGGGCATGGGTTAGCGTTAGCGTACGGGTTATGATTAGGGGACGGGTGAGGGTCAGGCTTCGGGGAAGGGTTAGGGTTAGGGTTCGGGCTAGGGTTAGTGTTAGGGGACGGGGACGGTTTAGGGTCCAGGTGAGGGTACGACAACGCTTTAGGGGGAGCGTACGTGTGAGGGCGCGGGTTAGCGTTAGCGTACGGGTTAGGATTAGGGGACGGGTGAGTGTCAGGCTTTGGGCAAGGGTTAGGTTTAGGGTTCGGGCTAGGGTTACGGTTAGGGGACGGGGACGGTTTAGGGTCCAGGTGAGGGTACGACAACGCTTTAGGGGGAGTGTACGTGTGAGGGCGCGGGTTAGTGTTAGTGTTCGGGTTAGGATTAGGGGACGGGTGAGGGTCAGGCTTCGGGGAAGTCTTAGGCATAGGGTTCGGAGTAGGGTTAGGGTTAGGGGACGGGGACGGTTTGGGGTCCAGGTGAGGGTTCCACAACGCTTTAGGGGGAGGGTACGTATGAGGGCGCGGGTTAGTGTTAGCGTACGGGTTAGGATTAGGGGACGGGTGAGGGTCAGGCTTCGGGGAAGTGTTAGGCTTAGGGTTCGGGCTAGGGTTAGGGATAGGGGACGGGGACGTTTTAGGGTCCAGGTGAGGGTACGACAACGCTTTAGGGGGAGCGTACGTGTGAGGGCGCGTGTTAGTGTTAGCGTACGGGTTAGGATTAGTGGACCGGTGAGTGTCAGGCTTCGGGGAAGGGATAGGGTTAGGGTTCGGGCTAGGGTTAGGGATAGGGGACGGGGACGGTTTAGGGTCCAGGTGAGGGTACGACAACGCTTTAGGGGGAGCGTACGTGTGAGGGCGTGGTTTAATGTTAGCGTACAGGTTAGGATTAGGGGACGGGTGAGGGTCCGGCTTCGGGCAAGGGTTAGGGTTAGGGTTCGGGCTAGGGTTAGGGTTAGGGTACGGGGACGGTTTAGGGTCCAGGTGAGGGTACGACAACGCTTTAGGGGGAGCGTACGTGTGAGGGCGCGTGTTAGTGTTAGCGTACGGGTTAGGATTATTGGACCGGTGAGTGTCAGGCTTCGGGGAAGGGTTAGGGTTAGGGTTCGGGCTAGGGTTAGGGTTAGGGGACGGGGACGGTTTAGGGTCCAGGTGAGGGTACGACAACGCTTTAGGGGGAGCGTACGTGTGAGGACGCGGGTTAGTGGTAGCGTACGGGTTAGGATTAGGGGACGGGTGAGGGTCAGGCTTCGGGCAAGGGTTAGGGTTAGGGTTCGGGCTAGGGTTAGGGTTAGGGGACGGGGACGGTTTAGGGTCCAGGTGAGGGTACGACAACGCTTTAGGGGGAGCGTACGTGTGAGGGCGCGGGTTAGCGTTAGCGTACGGGTTAGGATTAGGGGACGGGTGAGTGTCAGGCTTTGGGCAAGGGTTAGGTTTAGGGTTCGGGCTAGGGTTACGGTTAGGGGACGGGGACGGTTTAGGGTCCAGGTGAGGGTACGACAACGCTTTAGGGGGAGTGTACGTGTGAGGGCGCGGGTTAGTGTTAGTGTACGGGTTAGGATTAGGGGACGGGTGAGGGTCAGGCTTCGGGGAAGTCTTAGGCATAGGGTTCGGAGTAGGGTTAGGGTTAGGGGACGGGGACGGTTTGGGGTCCAGGTGAGGGTTCCACAACGCTTTAGGGGGAGGGTACGTATGAGGGCGCGGGTTAGTGTTAGCGTACGGGTTAGGATTAGGGGACGGGTGAGGGTCAGGCTTCGGGGAAGTGTTAGGCTTAGGGTTCGGGCTAGGGTTAGGGATAGGGGACGGGGACGTTTTAGGGTCCAGGTGAGGGTACGACAACGCTTTAGGGGGAGCGTACGTGTGAGGGCGCGTGTTAGTGTTAGCGTACGGGTTAGGATTAGTGGACCGGTGAGTGTCAGGCTTCGGGGAAGGGATAGGGTTAGGGTTCGGGCTAGGGTTAGGGATAGGGGACGGGGACGGTTTAGGGTCCAGGTGAGGGTACGACAACGCTTTAGGGGGAGCGTACGTGTGAGGGCGTGGTTTAATGTTAGCGTACAGGTTAGGATTAGGGGACGGGTGAGGGTCAGGCTTCGGGCAAGGGTTAGGGTTAGGGTTCGGGCTAGGGTTAGGGTTAGGGTACGGGGACGGTTTAGGGTCCAGGTGAGGGTACGACAACGCTTTAGGGGGAGCGTACGTGTGAGGGCGCGTGTTAGTGTTAGCGTACGGGTTAGGATTATTGGACCGGTGAGTGTCAGGCTTCGGGGAAGGGTTAGGGTTAGGGTTCGGGCTAGGGTTAGGGTTAGGGGACGGGGACGGTTTAGGGTCCAGGTGAGGGTACGACAACGCTTTAGGGGGAGCGTACGTGTGAGGACGCGGGTTAGTGGTAGCGTACGGGTTAGGATTAGGGGACGGGTGAGGGTCAGGCTTCGGGCAAGGGTTAGGGTTAGGGTTCGGGCTAGGGTTAGGGTTAGGGGACGGGGACGGTTTAGGGTCCAGGTGAGGGTACGACAATGCTTTAGGGGGAGCGTATGTGTGAGGGCGAAGGTTAGTGTTAGCGTACGGGTTAGGATTAGGGGACGGGTGAGGGTCATGCTTCGGGGAAGGGTTAGGCTTAGGGTTCGGGCTAGGGTTAGGGTTAGGGGACGGGGACGGTTTAGGGTCCAGGTGAGGGTACGACAACGCTTTAGGGGGAGCGTACGTGTGAGGGCGCGGGTTAGTGTTAGCGTACGGGTTAGGATTAGGGGACGGGTGAGGGTCAGGTTTCGGGGAAGTGTTAGGGTTAGGGTTCGGGCTAGGGTTAGGGTTAGGGGACGGGGACGGTTTACGGTCCAGGTGAGGGTACGACAACGCTTTGGGGGAGCGTACGTGTGAGGGCGCGGGTTAGTGTTAGCGTACGGGTTAGGATTAGGGGACGGCTGAGGGTCAGGCTACGGGGAAGGGTTAGGGTTAGGGTTCGGGCTAGGGTTAGGGTTAGGGGACGGGGACGGTTTAGGGTCCAGGTGAGGGTTCCACAACGCTTTAGGGGGAGGGTATGTATGAGGGCGCGGGTTAGTGTTAGCGTACGGGTTAGGATTAGGGGACGGGTGAGGGTCAGGCTTCGGGGAAGTGTTAGGCTTAGGGTTCGGGCTAGGGTTAGGGATAGGGGACGGGGACGGTTTAGGGTCCAGGTGAGGGTACAACAACGCTTTAGGGGGAGCGTACGTGTGAGGGCATGGTTAGTGTTAGCGTACGGGTTAGGATTAGGGGACGGGTGAGGGTCAGGCTTCGGGCAAGGGTTAGGGTTAGGGTTCGGGCTAGGGTTAGGGTTAGGGGACGGGGACGGTTTAGGGTCCAGGTGAGGGTACGACAACGCTTTAGGGGGAGCGTACGTGTGAGGGCTCGGGTTCATGTTAGCGTACGGGTTAGGATTAGGGGACGGGTGAGGGTCAGGCTTCGGGCAAGGGTTAGGTTTAGGGTTCGGTCTAGGGTTACGGTTACGGGACCGGGACGGTTTAGGGTCCAGGTGAGGGTACGACAACGCTTTAGGGGGAGTGTATGTGTGAGGGCGCGGGTTAGTGTTAGCGTACGGGTTAGGATTAGGGGACGGGTGAGTGTCAGGTTTCGGGGAAGTGTTAGGCTAAGGGTTCGGGCTAGGGTTAGGGTTAGGGGACGGGGACGGTTTACGGTCCATGTGAGGGTACGACAACGCTTTAGGGGGAGCGTACGTGTGAGTGCGCGGGTTAGTGTTAGCGTACGGGTTAGGATTAGGGGACGGGTGAGGGTCAGGCTTCCGGCAAGGTTTAGGCTTAGCGTGAGGGCTAGGGTTAGGGTTAGGGGACGGGGACGGTTTAGGGTCCAGGTGAGGGTACGACAACGCTTTAGGGGGAGCGTACGTATGAGGGTGTGGGTTAGTGTTAGCGTACGGGTTAGGATTAGGGGACGGGTTAGGGTCAGGCTTCGGGGAAGGGTTAGGGTTAGGGTTCGGGCTAGGGTTACGGTTATGGGACGGGGACGGTTTAGTGTCCAGGTGAGGGTACGACAACGCTTTAGGGGGAGCGTACGTGTGACGGCACGGGTTAATGTTAGCGTACGGGTTAGGATTAGGGGAAGGGTGAGGGTCAGGCTTCGGGCAAGGGTTAGGGTTAGGTTTCGGGCTAGGGTTAGGGTTAGGGGACGGGGACGGTTTAGGGTCCAGGTGAGGGTACGACAACGCTTTAGGGGGAGCGTACGTGTGAGGGCGCGGGTTAGCGTTAGCGTACGGGTTATGATTAGGGGACGGGTGAGGGTCAGGCTTCGGGGAAGGGTTAGGGTTAGGGTTCGGGCTAGAGTTAGTGTTAGGGGACGGGGACGGTTTAGGGTCCAGGTGAGGGTACGACAACGCTTTAGGGGGAGCGTACGTGTGAGGGCGCGGGTTAGTGTTAGCGTACGGGTTAGGATTAGGGGACGGGTGAGTGTCAGGCTTTGGGCAAGGGTTAGGTTTAGGGTTCGGGCTAGGGTTACGGTTAGGGGACGGGGACGGTTTAGGGTCCAGGTGAGGGTACGACAACGCTTTAGGGGGAGTGTACGTGTGAGGGCGCGGGTTAGTGTTAGTGTACGGGTTAGGATTAGGGGACGGGTGAGGGTCAGGCTTCGGGGAAGTCTTAGGCATAGGGTTCGGAGTAGGGTTAGGGTTAGGGGACGGGGACGGTTTAGGGTCCAGGTGAGGGTACGACAACGCTTTAGGGGGAGCGTACGTGTGAGGGCGCGGTTTAATGTTAGCGTACAGGTTAGGATTAGGGGACGGGTGAGGGTCAGGCTTCGGGCAAGGGTTAGGGTTAGGGTTCGGGCTAGGGTTAGGGTTAGGGTACGGGGACGGTTTAGGGTCCAGGTGAGGGTACGACAACGCTTTAGGGGGAGCGTACGTGTGAGGGCATGGTTAGTGTTAGCGTACGGGTTAGGATTAGGGGACGGGTGAGGGTCAGGCTTCGGTCAAGGGTTAGGGTGAGGGTTCGGGCTAGGGTTAGGGTTAGGGGACGGGGACGGTTTAGGGTCCAGGTGAGGGTACGACAACGCTTTAGGGGGAGCGTACGTGTGAGGGCGCGGGTTAGCGTTAGCGTACGGGTTACGATTAGGGGACGGGTGAGGGTCAGGCTTCAGGGAAGGGTTAGGGTTAGTGTTCGGGCTAGGTTTAGGGTTAGGGGACGGGGACGGTTTAGGGTCCAGGTGAGGGTACGACAACGCTTTAGGGGGAGCGTACGTGTGAGGGCATGGGTTAGTGTTAGCGTACGGGTTAGGATTAGGGGACGGGTGAGGGTCAGGCTTCGTGGAAGGTTTAGGGTTAGGGTTCGGGCTAGGGTTAGGGTTAGGGGACGGGGACGGTTTAGGGTCCAGGTGAGGGTACGACAACGCTTTAGGGGGAGCGTAGGTGTGAGGGCGCGGGTTAGTGTTAGCGTACGGGTTAGGATTAGGGGACGGGTGGGGGTCAGGCTTCGGGCAAGGGTTAGGTTTAGGGTTCGGTCTAGGGTTAGGGTTAGGGGACCGGGACGGTTTAGGGTCCAGGTGAGGGTACGACAACGCTTTAGGGGGAGTGTATGTGTGAGGGCGCGGGTTAGCGTTAGCGTACGGGTTACGATTAGGGGACGGGTGAGGGTCAGGCTTCGGGGAAGTGTTAGGGTTAGGGTTCGGGCTAGGGTTAGGGTTAGGGGACGGGGACGGTTTAGTGTCCAGGTGAGGGTACGACAACGCTTTAGGGGGAGCGTACGTGTTAGGGCGCGGGTTAGTGATAGCGTACGGGTTAGGATTAGGGCACGGGTGAGGGTCAGGCTTCGGGGAAGGGTTAGGGTTAGGGTTCGGGCTAGGGTTAGGGATAGGGGACGGGGACGGTTTAGGGTCCAGGTGAGGGTACGACAACGCTTTAGGGGCAGCGTACGTGTGAGGGCGCGGGTTAGTGTTAGCGTATGGGTTAGGATTCTGGGACGGGTGAGGGTCAGGCTTCGGGGAAGGGTTAGGGTTAGGGTTCGGGCTAGGGTTAGGGTTAGGGGACAGGGACGGTTTAGGGTCCAGGTGAGGGTACGACAACGCTTTAGGGGCAGCGTACGTGTGAGGGCGCGGGTTAGTGTTAGCGTATGGGTTAGGATTCTGGGACGGGTGAGGGTCAGGCTTCGGGGAAGGGTTAGGGTTAGGGTTCGGGCTAGGGTTAGGGTTAGGAGACGGGGACGGTTTAGGGTCCAGGTGAGGGTACGAGAACGCTTTAGGGGGAGCGTACGTGTGAGGGCGCGGGTGAGTGTTAGCGTACGGTTTAGGATGAGGGGACGGGTGAGGGTCAGGCTTCGGGCAAGTGTTAGGGTTAGGGTTCGGGCTAGGGTTAGGGTTAGGGGACGGGGACGGTTTAAGTTCCAGCTGAGGGTACGACAACGCTTTAGGGGGAGCGTACGTGTGAGGGCGTGGGTTAGTGTTAGGGTACGGGTTAGGATTAGGGGACGGGTGAGGGTCAGGCTTCGGGGACGTGTTAGGGTTAGGGTTCGGGCTAGGGTTAGGGTTAGGGGACGGGGACGGTTTTGGGTCCAGGTGAGGGTACGACAACGCTTTAGGGGGAGCGTACGTGTGAGGGCGCAGGTTAGTGTTAGCGTATAGGTTAGGATTAGGGGACGGGGGAGGGTCATGCTTCGGGGAAGGGTTAAGCTTAGGGTTCGGGCTAGGGTTAGGGTTAGGGGACGGGGACGGTTTAGGGTCCAGGTGAGGGTACGACAACGCTTTAGGGGAAGCGTACGTGTGAGGGCTCGGGTTAGTGTTAGTGTACGGGTTAGGATTAGGGGACGGGTGAGGGTCAGGCTTCGGGCAAGTGTTAGGGTTAGGGTTCGGGCTAGGGTTAGGGTTAGGGGACGGTGACGGTTTAGGGTCCAGGTGAGGGTACGACAACTCTTTGGGGGAGCGTACGTGTGAGGGCGCGGGTTAGTGTTAGCATACGGGTTAGGATTAGGGGTCGGGTGAGGGTCAGGCTTCGGGGAAGGGTTAGGGTTAGGGTGCGGGCTAGGTTTAGGGTTAGGGGACGGGGACGGTTTAGGGTCCAGGTGAGGGTACGACAACGCTTTAGGGGGAGCGTACGTGTGAGGGCGCAGGTTAGTGTTAGCGTACGGGTTAGGATTAGGGGACGGGTGTGTGTCAGGCTTCTGGCAAGGGTTAGGGTTAGGTTTCGGTCTAGGGTTAGGGTTAGGGGACGGGGAAGGTTTAGGGTCCAGGTGAGGGTACGACAACGCTTTAGGGGGAGCGTACGTTTGAGGGCGCGGGTTAGTGTTAGCGTACGGGTTAGGATTAGGGGACGGGTGAGGGTCAGTCTTCGGGCAAGGGTTAGGGTTAGGGTTCGGGCTAGGGTTAGGGTTAGGGGACGGGGACGGTTTAGGGTCCAGGTGAGGGTACGACAACGCTTTAGGGGGAGTGTATGTGTGAGGGCGCGGGTTAGTGTTAGCGTACGGGTTAGGATTAGGGGACGGGTGAGGGTCAGGCTTCGGGGAAGGGTTAGGCTTAGTGTTCGGGCTAGGATTAGGGTTAGGGGACGGGGACGGTTTAGGGTCCAGGTGAGGGTACGACAACGCTTTAGGGGGAGCGTACGTGTGAGGGCGTGGGTTAGTGTTAGCGTACGGGTTAGGATTAGGGGACGGGTGAGGGTCAGGCTTCGGGCAAGGATTAGGCTTAGGGTTCGGGCTAGGGTTAGGGTTAGGGGATGGGGACGGTTTAGGGTCCAAGTGAGGGTACGACAACGCTTTAGGGGGAGCGTACGTGTGAGGGCGCAGGTTAGTGTTAGCGTACGGGTTAGGATTAGCGGACGGGTTAGGGTCAGGCTTCGGGGAAGGGTTTGGCTTAGGGTTCGGGCTAGGGTTAGTGTTAGGGGACGGGGACGGTTTGGGTCCAGGTGAGGGTACGACAACGCTTTAGGGGGAGAGTACGTGTGAGAGCATGGCTTAGTGTTAGCGTACGGGTGAGGATTAGGGGACGGGTGAGTGTCAGGCTTCGGGGAATAGTTAGGCTTATGGTTCGGGCTAGGGTTAGGGTTAGGGGACGGGGACGGTTTGGGGTCCACGTAAGGATACGACAACGCTTTAGGGGGAGCGTACGTGTGAGGGCGCGGGTTAGTGTTAGTGTACGGGTTAGGATTATGGGACGGGTGAGTGTCAGGCTTCGGGGAAGTGTTAGGCTTATGGTTCGGGCTAGGGTTAGGGTTAGGGGACAGGGACGGTTTAGGGTCCAGGTGAGGGTACGACAACGCTTTAGGGGCAGCGTACGTGTGAGGGCGCGGGTTAGTGTTAGCGTATGGGTTAGGATTCTGGGACGGGTGAGGGTCAGGCTTCGGGGAAGGGTTAGGGTTAGGGTTCGGGCTAGGGTTAGGGTTAGGAGACGGGGACGGTTTAGGGTCCAGGTGAGGGTACGAGAACGCTTTAGGGGGAGCGTACGTGTGAGGGCGCGGGTGAGTGTTAGCGTACGGTTTAGGATGAGGGGACGGGTGAGGGTCAGGCTTCGGGCAAGTGTTAGGGTTAGGGTTCGGGCTAGGGTTAGGGTTAGGGGACGGGGACGGTTTAAGTTCCAGGTGAGGGTACGACAACGCTTTAGGGGGAGCGTACGTGTGAGGGCGTGGGTTAGTGTTAGGGTAAGGGTTAGGATTAGGGGACGGGTGAGGGTCAGGCTTCGGGGACGTGTTAGGGTTAGGGTTCGGGCTAGGGTTAGGGTTAGGGGACGGGGACGGTTTTGGGTCCAGGTGAGGGTACGACAACGCTTTAGGGGGAGCGTACGTGTGAGGGCGCAGGTTAGTGTTAGCGTATAGGTTAGGATTAGGGGACGGGGGAGGGTCAGGCTTCGGGGAAGGGTTAGGGTTAGGGTGCGGGCTAGGTTTAGGGTTAGGGGACGGGGACGGTTTAGGGTCCAGGTGAGGGTACGACAACGCTTTAGGGGGAGCGTACGTGTGAGGGCGCAGGTTAGTGTTAGCGTACGGGTTAGGATTAGGGGACGGGTGTGTGTCAGGCTTCTGGCAAGGGTTAGGGTTAGGTTTCGGTCTAGGGTTAGGGTTAGGGGACGGGGAAGGTTTAGGGTCCAGGTGAGGGTACGACAACGCTTTAGGGGGAGCGTACGTGTGAGGGCGCGGGTTAGTGTTAGCGTACGGGTTAGGATTAGGGGACGGGTGAGGGTCAGGCTTCGGGCAAGGGTTAGGGTTAGGGTTCGGGCTAGGGTTAGGGTTAGGGGACGGGGACGGTTTAGGGTCCAGGTGAGGGTACGACAACGCTTTAGGGGTAGTGTATGTGTGAGGGCGCGGGTTAGTGTTAGCGTACGGGTTAGGATTAGGGGACGGGTGAGGGTCAGGCTTCGGGGAAGGGTTAGGCTTAGTGTTCGGGCTAGGATTAGGGTTAGGGGACGGGGACGGTTTAGGGTCCAGGTGAGGGTACGACAACGCTTTAGGGGGAGCGTACGTGTGAGGGCGTGGGTTAGTGTTAGCGTACGGGTTAGGATTAGGGGACGGGTGAGGGTCAGGCTTCGGGCAAGGATTAGGCTTAGGGTTCGGGCTAGGGTTAGGGTTAGGGGATGGGGACGATTTAGGGTCCAGATGAGGGTACGACAACGCTTTAGGGGGAGCGTACGTGTGAGGGCGCGGGTTAGTGTTAGCGTACGGGTTAGGATTAGGGGACGGGTTAGGGTCAGGCTTCGGGGAAGGGTTAGGCTTAGGGTTCGGGCTAGGGTTAGTGTTAGGGGACGGGGACGGTTTGGGTCCAGGTGAGGGTAAGACAACGCTTTAGGGGGAGAGTACGTGTGAGAGCATGGCTTAGTGTTAGCGTACGGGTGAGGATTAGGGGACGGGTGAGTGTCAGGCTTCGGGGAAGCGTTAGGCTTATGGTTCGGGCTAGGGTTAGGGTTAGGGGACGGGGACGGTTTGGGGTCCACGTAAGGGTACGACAACGCTTTAGGGGGAGCGTACGTGTGAGGGCGCGGGTTAGTGTTAGTGTACGGGTTAGGATTATGGGACGGGTGAGTGTCAGGCTTCGGGGAAGTGTTAGGCTTATGGTTCGGGCTAGGGTTAGGGTTAGGGGACAGGGACGGTTTAGGGTCCAGGTGAGGGTACGATAACGCTTTAGGGGCAGCGTACGTGTGAGGGCGCGGGTTAGTGTTAGCGTATGGGTTAGGATTCTGGGACGGGTGAGGGTCAGGCTTCGGGGAAGGGTTAGGGTTAGGGTTCGGGCTAGGGTTAGGGTTAGGAGACGGGGACGGTTTAGGGTCCAGGTGAGGGTACGACAACGCTTTAGGGGGAGCGTACGTGTGAGGGCGCGGGTGAGTGTTAGCGTACGGTTTAGGATGAGGGGACGGGTGAGTGTCAGGCTTCGGGCATGTGTTAGGGTAAGGGTTCGGGCTAGGGTTAGGGTTAGGGGACGGGGACGGTTTAAGGTCCAGGTGAGGGTACGACAACGCTTTAGGGGGAGCGTACGTGTGAGGGCGTGGGTTAGTGTTAGGGTACGGGTTAGGATTGAGGACGGGTGAGGGTCAGGCTTCGGGGAACGGTTAGGGTTAGGGTTCGGGCTAGGTTTAGGGTTAGGGGACGGGGACAGTTTAGGGTCCAGTTGAGGGTACAACAACGCTTTGGGGGAGCGTACGTGTGAGGGCGCGGGTTAGTGTTAGCGTACGGGTTAGGAATAGGGGACGGTTGAGTGTCAGCCTTCGGGGAAGGGTTAGGGTTAGGGTTCGGGCTAGGGTTAGGGTTAGGGGACGGGGACGGTTCAGGGTCCAGGTGAGGGTACGACAACGCTTCAGGGGGAGCGTACGTGTGAGGGCGCAGGTTAGTGTTACCGTACGGGTTAGGATTAGGGGACGGGTGAGGGTCATGCTTCGGGGAAGGGTTAGGCTTAGGGTTCGGGCTAGGGTTAGGTTTAGGGGATGGGGATAGTTTAGGGTCCAGGTGAGGGTACGGCAACGCTTTAGGGGGAGCGTACGTGTGAGGGCGCGGGTTATTGTTAGCGTACGGGTTAGGATTAGGGGACGGGTGAGGGTCAGGCTTCGGGCAAGGGTTAGGCTTAGGGTTCGGGCTAGGGTTAGGGTTAGGTGACGGGGACGGTTTAGGGTCCAGGTGAAGGTACGACAACTCTTTAGGGGGAGCGTACGTATGAGGGCGCGGGTTAGTGTTAGCGTACGGGTTAGGATTGGGGACGTGTGAGGGTCAGGCTTCGGGGAAGTGTTAGGGTAGGGGTTCGGGCTAGGGTTAGGGTTAGGGGACGGGGACGGTTTAGGGTCCAGGTGAGGGTACGACAACGCTTTAGGGTGAGCGTACGTGTGAGGGCGCGGGTTATTGTTAGCGTACGGGTTAGGATTATGTGACGGGTGAGGGTCAGGCTTCGGGCAATGGTTAGGCTTAGGGTTCGGGCTAGGGTTAGGGTTAGGGGACGGGGACGGTTTAGGGTCCATGTGAGAGTACGACAACGCTTTAGGGGGAGCGTACGTGTGAGGCCGCAGGTTAGTGTTAGCGTACGGGTTAGGATTAGGGGACGGGTGAGGGTCAGGCTTCGGGGAAGGGTTAGGCTTAGGGTTCGGGCTAGGGTTAGGGTTAGGGGACGGGGACGGTTTAGGTTCCAGGTGAGGGTACGACAACGCTTTAGGGGGAGCGTACATATGAGGGCGCGGGTTAGTGTTAGCGTACGGGTTAGGATTGAGGACGGATGAGGGTCAGGCTTCGGGGAAGGGTTAGGGTTAGGGTTCGGGCTAGGTTTAGGGTTAGGGGACGGGGACAGTTTAGGGTCCAGTTGAGGGTACAACAACGCTTTGGGGGAGCGTACGTGTGAGGGCGCGGGATAGTGTTAGCGTACGGGTTAGGAATAGGGGACGGTTGAGTGTCAGGCTTCGGCGAAGGGTTAGGGTTAGGGTTCGCGCTAGGGTTAGGGTTAGGGGACGGGGACGGTTCAGGGTCCAGGTGAGGGTACGACAACACTTCAGGGGGAGTGTACGTGTGAGGGCGCAGGTTAGTGTTACCGTACGGGTTAGGATTAGGGGACGGGTGAGGGTCATGCTTCGGGGAAGGGTTAGGCTTAGGGTTCGGGCTAGGGTTAGGTTTAGGGGACGGGGATGGTTTAGGGTCCAGGTGAGGGTACGGCAATGCTTTAGGGGGAGGGTACGTGTGAGGGCGCGGGATAGTGTTATCGTACAGGTTAGGATTAGGGGACGGGTGAGGGTCAGGCTTCGGGTAAGGGTTAGGGTTAGGGTTCGGGCTAGGGTTAGGGTTAGGGGACGGGGACGGTTTAGGGTCCAGGTGAGGGTACGACAACGCTTTAGGGGGAGCGTACGTGTGAGGGCGCGGGTTAGTGTTAGCGTACGGGTTAGGATTAGTGGACGGGTGAGGGTCAGGCTTCGGGGAAGTGTTAGGCTTAGGGTTCGTGCTAGGGTTAGGGTTAGGGGACGGGGACGGTTTAGGGTCCAGGTGAGGGTACGACAAAGCTTTAGGGGGAGCGTACGTATGAGGGCGTGGTTTAGTTTTAGCGTACGGGTTAGGATTGGGGACGGGTGAGGGTCAGGCTTCGGGGAAGGGTTAGGGTTAGGGTCCGGGCTAGGGTTAGGGTTAGGGGACGGGGACGGTTTAGGGTCCAGGTGAGGGTACGACAAAGCTTTAGGGGGAGCGTACGTGTGAGGGCGCAGGTTAGTGTTAGCATACGGGTTAGGATTAGGGGTCGGGTGAGGGTCAGGCTTCGGGGAAGGGTTAGGGTTAGGGTTCGGGCTAGGGTTAGGGGACGGGGACGGGGACGGTTTAGGGTCCAGGTGAGGGTACGACAACGCTTTAGGGGGAGCGTACGTGTGACGCACGGGTTAGTGTTAGCGTACGGGTTAGGATTAGGGGACGGGTGAGGGTCAGGCTTTGGGGAAGGGTTAGGGTTAGGGTTCGGACTAGAGTTAGGGTTAGGGGACGGGGACGGTTTCGGGTCCACGTGAGCGTACGACAACGCTTTAGGGGTAGCGTACGTGTGAGGGCACGGGTTAGTGTTAGCGTAAGGGTTAGGATTAGGGGACGGGTGAGGGTCAGGCTTCGGGGAAGGGTTAAGCTTAGGGTTCGGGCTAGGGTTAGGGTTAGGGGACGGGGACGGTTTGGGGTCCAGGTGAGGGTACGACAACGCTTTAGGGGGAGCGTACGTGTGAGGGCGCGGGTTAGTGTTAGCGTATGGGTTAGGATTAGGGGACGGGTGAGTGTCAGGCTTCGGGGAAGTGTTAGGCTTATGGTTCGGGCTAGGGTTAGGGTTAGGTTTAGGGGACGGGGACGGTTTAGGGTCCATGTGAGAGTACGACAACGCTTTAGGGGGAGTGTATGTGTGAGGGCGCGGGTTAGTGTTAGCGTACAGGTTAGGATTCGGGGACGGGTGAGTGTCAGGCTTCGGGGAAGTGTTAGGCTTATGGTTCGGGCTAGGGTTAGGGTTAGGGGACGGGGACGGTTTAGGGTCCAGGTGAGGGTACGACAAGGCTTTAGGGGGAGCATACGTGTGAGGGCGCGGGTTAGTGTTAGCGTACGGGTTAGGATTAGGGGACGGGTGAGTGTCAGGCTTCGGGGAAGGGTTAGGGTTAGGGTTCGGGCTAGGGTTAGGGTTAGGGGACGGGGACGGTTAAGGGTCCAGGTGAGGGTACGACAACGCTTTAGGGGGAACGCACGTGTGAGGGCGCGGGTTAGTGTTAGCGTACGGGATAGGATTAGGGGACGGGTGAGGGTCAGGCTTCGGGCAAGGGTTAGGCTTAGGGTTCGGGCTAGGGTTAGGGTTAGGGGACGGGGACGGTTTGGGGTCCAGGTGAGGGTACGACAATGCTTTAGGGGGAGCGTACGTGTGAGAGCGCGGGTTAGTGTTAGCATACGGGTTAGGATTAGGGGACGGGTGAGTGTCAGGCTTCGGGGAAGTGTTAGGCTTATGTTTCGGGCTAGGGTTAGGGTTAGGGGACGGGGACGGTTTGGGGTCCAGGTGAGGGTACGACAACGCTTTAGGGGCAGCGTACGTGTGAGGGCGCAGGTTAGTGTTAGCGTACGGGTTAGGATTAGGGGATGGGTGAGGGTCAGGCTTCGGGGAAGGGTTAGGGTTAGGGTTCGGGCTAGGGTTAGGGTTAGGGGACGGGGACGGTTTAGGGTCCAGATAAGGGTACGACAACGCTTTAGGGGGAGCGTACGTGTGAGGGCGCGAGTTATTGTCAGCGTACGGGTTAGGATTAGGGGACGGGTGAGGGTCAGGCTTCGGGCAAGGGTTAGGCTTAGGGTTCGGGCTAGGGTTAGGGTTAGGTGACGGGGACGGTTTAGGGTCCAGGTGAAGGTACGACAACTCTTTAGGGGGAGCGTACGTATGAGGGCGCGGGTTAGTGTTAGCGTACGGGTTAGGATTGGGGACGGGTGAGGGTCAGGCTTCGGGGAAGTGTTAGGGTAGGGGTTCGGGCTAGGGTTAGGGTTAGGGGACGGGGACGGTTTAGGGTCCAGGTGAGGGTACGACAACGCTTTAGGGGGAGCGTACGTGTGAGGGCGCGGGTTATTGTTAGCGTACGGGTTAGGATTAGGTGACGGGTGAGGGTCAGGCTTCGGGCAAGGGTTAGGCTTAGGGTTCGGGCTAGGGTTAGGGTTAGGGGACGGGGACGGTTTAGGGTCCAGGTGAGGGTACGACAACGCTTTAGGGGGAGCGTACGTGTGAGGGCGCGGGTTACTGTTAGCGCACGGGTTAGGATTAGGGGACGGGTGAGGGTCAGGCTTCGGGCAAGGGTTAGGCTTAGGGTTCGGGCTAGGGTTAGGGTTAGGGGACGGTGACGGTTTAGGGTCCAGTTGAGGGTACAACAACGCTTTGGGGGAGCGTACGTGTGAAGGCGCGGGTTAGTGTTAGCGTCCAGGTTAGGATTAGGGGACGGTTGAGTGTTAGGCTTCGGGGAAGGGTTAGGCTTAGGGTTCGGGCTATGGTTAGGGTTAGGGGACGGGGACGGTTTAGGGTCCAGGTGAGGGTACGACCACGCTTTAGGGGGAGAGTACGTCTGAGGGCGCAGGTTAGTGTTAGCGTACGGGTTAGGATTAGGGGATGGGTGAGGGTCATGCTTTGGCTAAGGGTTAGGCTTAGGGTTCGGGCTAGGGTTAGGGTTAGGGGACGGGGAAGGTTTACGGTCCAGGTGAGTGTACGACAACGCTTTAGGGGGAGCGTACGTGTGAGGGTGTGGGATAGTGTTAGCGTAGAGGGTTAGGATTAGGGGACGGGTGAGGGTCAGGCTTTGGAGAAGGGTTAGGGTTAGGGTTAGGGGACGGGGACGGTTTAGGGTCCAGGTGAGGGTATGACAACCCTTTAGGGGGAGCGTACGTGTGAGGGAACGAGTTAGTGTTAGCGTACGGGTTAGGATTAGGGGACGGGTGAGGGTCAGGCTTCGGGGAAGGGTTAGGCTTAGGGTTCGGGCTAGGGTTAGGGTTAGGGGACGGGGACGGTTTGGGGTCCAGGTGAGGGTAGGACAACGCTTTAGGGGGAGCGTACATGTGAGAGCACTGCTTAGTGTTAGCGTACGGGTTAGGATTAGGGGACGGGTGAGTGTCAGGCTTCGGGGAAGTGTTAGGCTTATGGTTCGGGCTAGGGTTAGGGTTAGGGGACGGGCACGGTTTAGGGTCCATGTGAGAGTACGACAACGCTTTAGGGGGAGTGTATGTGTGAGGGCGCGGGTTAGTGTTAGCGTACGGGTTAGGATTAGGGGACGGGTGAGTGTCAGGCTTCGGGGAAGTGTTAGGCTTATGGTTCGGACTACGGTTAGGGTTAGGGGACGGGGACGGTTTAGGGTCCAGGTGAGGGTACGACAACGCTTTAGGGGGAGCGTACGGGTGAGGGCGCGTGTTAGTGTTAGCGTACGGGTTAGGATTAGGGGACGGGTGAGGGTCAGGCTTCGGGCAAGTGTTAGGCTTAGGGTTCGGGCTAGGGTTAGGGTTAGGGGACGGGGACTGTTTGGGGTCCAGGTGAGTGTACGACAACGCTTTAGGGGGAGCGTACGTGTGAGAGCGCGGGTTAGTGTTAGCGTACGGGTTAGGATTAGGGGACGGGTGAGTGTCAGGCTTCGGGGAAGGGTTAGGCTTATGGTTCGGGCTAGGGTTAGGGTTAGGGGACGGGGACGGTTTAGGGTCCATGTGAGAGTACGACAACGCTTTAGGGGGAGTGTATGTGTGAGGGCGCGGGTTAGTGTTAGCGTACAGGTTAGGATTCGGGGACGGGTGAGTGTCAGGCTTCGGGGAAGTGTTAGGCTTATGGTTCGGGCTAGGGTTAGGGTTAGGGGACGGGGACGGTTTAGGGTCCAGGTGAGGGTACGACAACGCTTTAGGGGGAGCGTACGTGTGAGGGCGCGGGTTAGTGTTAGCGTACGGTTTAGGATTAGGGGACGGGTGAGTGTCAGGCTTCGGGGAAGGGTTAGGGTTAGGGTTCGGGCTAGGGTTAGGGTTAGGGGACGGGGACGGTTAAGGGTCCAGGTGAGGGTACGACAACGCTTTAGGGGGAGCGCACGTGTGAGGGCGCGGGTTAGTGTTAGCGTACGGGTTAGGATTAGGGGACGGGTGAGGGTCAGGCTTCGGGCAAGGGTTAGGCTTAGGGTTCGGGCTAGGGTTAGGGTTAGGGGATGGGGACGGTTTGGGGTCCAGGTGAGGGTACGACAATGCTTTAGGGGGAGCGTACGTGTGAGAGGGCGGGTTAGTGTTAGCGTACGGGTTAGGATTAGGGGACGGGTGAGTGTCAGGCTTCGGGGAAGTGTTAGGCTTATGTTTCGGGCTAGGGTTAGGGTTAGGGGACGGGGATGGTTTGGGGTCCAGGTGAGGGTACGACAACGCTTTAGGGGCAGCGTACGTGTGAGGGCGCAGGTTAGTGTTAGCGTACGGGTTAGGATTAGGGGACGGGTGAGGGTCAGGCTTCGGGGAAGGGTTAGGGTTAGGGTTCGGGCTAGGGTTAGGGTTACGGGACGGGGACGGTTTAGGGTCCAGGTGAGGGTACGACAACGCTTTAGGGGGAGCGTACGTGTGAGGGCGCGGGTTAGTGTTAGCGTACGGGTTAGGATGAGGGGACGGGTGAGAGTCAGGCTTCGGGCAGGGTTAGGATTAGGGTTCGGGCTAGGGTTAGGGTTAGGGGACGGGGACGGTTTAGGGTCCAGGTAAGGGTACGACAACGCTTTACGGGGAGCGTACGTGTGAGGGCGCAGGTTAGTGTTAGCGTACGGGTTAGGATTAGGGGACGGGTGAGGGTCAGGCTTCGGGCAAGGGTTAGGCTTAGGGTTCGGGCTAGGGTTAGGGTTAGGTGACGGGGACAGTTTAGGGTCCAGGTGAAGGTACGACAACTCTTTAGGGGGAGCGTACGTATGAGGGCGCGGGTTAGTGTTAGCGTACGGGTTAGGATTGGGGACGGGTGAGGGTCAGGCTTCGGGGAAGTGTTAGGGTAGGGGTTCGGGATAGGGTTAGGGTTAGGGGACGGGGACGGTTTAGGGTCCAGGTGAGGGTACGACAACGCTTTAGGGGGAGCGTACGTGTGAGGGCGCGGGTTATTGTTAGCGTACGGGTTAGGATTAGGTGACGGGTGAGGGTCAGGCTTCGGGCAAGGGTTAGGCTTAGGGTTCGGGCTAGGGTTAGGGTTAGGGGACGGGGACGGTTTAGGGTCCAGGTGAGGGTACGACAACGCTTTAGGGGGAGCGTACGTGTGAGGGCGCGGGTTATTGTTAGCGCACGGGTTAGGATTAGGGGACGGGTGAGGGTCAGGTTTCGGGCAAGGGTTAGGCTTAGGGTTCGGGCTAGGGTTAGGGTTAGGGGACGGGGACGGTTTAGGGTCCAGGTGAGGGTACGACAACGCTTTAGGGGGAGCTTACGTATGAGGGCGCGGGTTAGTGTTAGCGTACGGGTTAGGATTGGGGACGGGTGAGGGTCAGGCTTCGGGGAAGGTTTAGGGTTAGGGTTCGGGCTAGGGTTAGGGTTAGGGGACGGTGACGGTTTAGGGTCCAGTTGAGGGTACAACCACGCTTTGGGGGAGCGTACGTGTGAAGGCGCGGGTAAGTGTTAGCGTACGGTTTAGGATTAGGGGACGGTTGAGGGTTAGGCTTCGGGGAAGGGTTAGGGTTAGGGTTCGGGCTAGGGTTAGGGTTAGGGGACGGGGAGGGTTCAGGGTCCAGGTGAGGGTACGACAACGCTTTAGGGGGAGCGTACGTGTGAGGGCGCAGGTTAGTGTTAGCGTACGGGTTAGGATTAGGGGACGGGTGAGTGTCATGCTTCGGGGAAGGGTTAGGCTTAGGGTTCGGGCTAGGGTTAGGGTTAGGGGACAGGGACGGTTTAGGGTTCAGGTGAGTGTACGACAACGCTTTAGTGGAAGCGTTCGTTTGAGGGCGCAGGTTAGTGTTAGCGTACGGGTTAGGATAAGCGGACGGGTGAGGGTCATGCTTCGGGGAAGGGTTATGCTTAGGGTTCGGGCTAGGGTTAGGGTTAGGGGACGGGGACGGTTTAGGGTCCAGGTGAGGGTACGACAACGCTTTAGGGGGAGCGTACGTGTGAGGGCGCGAGTTAGTGTTAGCGTACGGGTTAGGATTAGGGGACGGGTGAGGGTCAGGCTTCGGGGAAGTGTTAGGCTTAGGGTTCGTGCTAGGGTTAGGGTTAGGGGACGGGTACGGTTTAGGGTCCAGGTGAGGGTACGACAACGCTTTAGGGGGAGCGTACGTATGAGGGCGTGGGTTAGTGTTAGCGTACGGGTTAGGATTGGGGACGGGTGAGGGTCAGGCTTCGGGGAAGTGTTAGGGTAGGGGTTCGGGCTAGGGTTAGGGTTAGGGGACGGGGACGGTTTAGGGTCCATGTGAGGGTACGACAACGCTTTAGGGGGAGCGTACGTGTGAGGGCGCGGGTTATTGTTAGCGTACGGGTTAGGATTAGGTGACGGGTGAGGGTTAGGCTTCGGGCAAGGTTTAGGCTTAGGGTTCGGGCTAGGGTTAGGGTTAGGGGACGGGGACGGTTTAGGGTCCAGGTGAGGGTACGACAACGCTTTAGGGGGAGCGTACGTGTGAGGGCGTGGGTTATTGTTAGCGCACGGGTTAGGATTAGGGGACGGGTGAGGGTCAGGCTTCGGGCAAGGGTTAGGCTTAGGGTTCAGGCTAGGGTTAGGGTTAGGGGACGGGGACGGTTTAGGGTCCAGGTGAGTGTACGACAACTCTTTAGGGGGAGCTTACGTATGAGGGCGTGGGTTAGTGTTAGCGTACGGGTTAGGATTGGGGACGGGTGAGGGTCAGGCTTCGGGGAAGGGTTAGGGTTAGGGTTCGGGCTAGGGTTAGGGTTAGGGGACGGGGACGGTTTAGGGTCCAGTTGAGGGTACAACAACGCTTTGGGGGAGCGTACGTGTGAGGGCGCGGGTTAGTGTTAGCGTACGGGTTAGGATTAGGGGACGGTTGAGTGTTAGGCTTTGGGGAAGGGTTAGGGTTAGGGTTCGGGCTAGGGTTAGGGTTAGGGGATGGGGACGGTTTAGGGTCCAGGTGAGGGTACGACAACGCTATAGGGGGAGCGTACGTGTGAGGGCGCAGGTTAGTGTTAGCGTACGGGTTAGGATTAGGGGACGGGTGAGTGTCATGCTTCGGGGAAGGGTTAGGCTTAGGGTTCGGGCTAGGTTAGGGTTAGGGGACAGGGACGGTTTAGGGTTCAGGTGAGTGTACGAGAACGCTTTAGTGGAAACGTTCTTGTGAGGGCGCAGGTTAGTGTTAGCGTACGGGTTAGGATTAGGGGACGGGTGAGGGTCATGCTTCGGGGAAGGGTTACGCTTAGGGTTCGGGCTAGGGTTAGGGTTAGGGGACGGGGACGGTTTAGGGTCCAGGTGAGGGTACGACAACGCTTTAGGGGGAGCGTACGTGTGAGGGCGTGAGTTAGTGTTAGTGTACGGGTTAGGATTAGGGGACGGGTGAGGGTCAGGCTTCGGGGAAGTGTTAGGCTTAGGGTTCGTGCTAGGGTTAGGGTTAGGGGACGGGGACGGTTTAGGGTCCAGGTGAGTGTACGACAACGCTTTAGGGGGAGCGTACGTATGAGGGCGTGGGTTAGTGTTAGCGTACGGGTTAGGATTGGGGACGGGTGAGGGTCAGGCTTCGGGGAAGTGTTAGGCTTATGTTTCGGGCTAGGGTTAGGGTTAGGGGACGGGGACGGTTTAGGGTCCATGTGAGAGTACGACAACGCTTTAGGGGGAGTGTATGTGTGAGGGCGCGGGTTAGTGTTAGCGTACAGGTTAGGATTCGGGGACAGGTGAGTGTCAGGCTTCGGGGAAGTGTTAGGCTTATGGTTCGGGCTAGGGTTAGGGTTAGGGGACGGGGACGGTTTAGGGTCCAGGTGAGGGTACGACAACGCTTTAGGGGGAGCATACGTGTGAGGGCGCGGGTTAGTGTTAGCGTACGGGTTAGGATTAGGGGACGGGTGAGTGTCAGGCTTCGGGGAAGGGTTAGGGTTAGGGTTCGGGCTAGGGTTAGGGTTAGGGGACGGGGACGGTTAAGGGTCCAGGTGAGGGTACGACAACGCTTTAGGGGGAACGCACGTGTGAGGGCGCGGGTTAGTGTTAGCGTACGGGATAGGATTAGGGGACGGGTGAGGGTCAGGCTTCGGGCAAGGGTTAGGCTTAGGGTTCGGGCTAGGGTTAGGGTTAGGGGACGGGGACGGTTTGGGGTCCAGGTGAGGGTACGACAATGCTTTAGGGGGAGCGTACGTGTGAGAGCGCGGGTTAGTGTTAGCATACGGGTTAGGATTAGGGGACGGGTGAGTGTCAGGCTTCGGGGAAGTGTTAGGCTTATGTTTCGGGCTAGGGATAGGGTTAGGGGACGGGGACGGTTTGGGGTCCAGGTGAGGGTACGACAACGCTTTAGGGGCAGCGTACGTGTGAGGGCGCAGGTTAGTGTTAGCGTACGGGTTAGGATTAGGGGATGGGTGAGGGTCAGGCTTCGGGGAAGGGTTAGGGTTAGGGTTCGGGCTAGGGTTAGGGTTAGGGGACGGGGACGGTTTAGGGTCCAGGTGAGGGTACGACAACGCTTTAGGGGGAGCGTACGTGTGAGGGCGCGGGTTAGTGTTAGCGTACGGGTTAGGATGAGGGGACGGGTGAGAGTCAGGCTTCGGGCAGGGTTAGGGTTAGGGTTCGGGCTAGGGTTAGGGTTAGGGGACGGGGACGGTTTAGGGTCCAGGTAAGGGTACGACAACGCTTTACGGGGAGCGTACGTGTGAGGGCGCAGGTTAGTGTTAGCGTACGGGTTAGGATTAGGGGACGGGTGAGGGTCAGGCTTCGGGGAAGTATTAGGCTTAGGGTTAGGGCTAGGGTTAGGGTTAGGGGACGGGGACGGTTTAGGGTCCAGATAAGGGTACGACAACACTTTAGGGGGAGCGTACGTGTGAGGGCGCGAGTTATTGTCAGCGTACGGGTTAGGATTAGGGGACGGGTGAGGGTCAGGCTTCGGGCAAGGCTTAGGCTTAGGGTTCGGGCTAGGGTTAGGGTTAGGTGACGGGGACGGTTTAGGGTCCAGGTGAAGGTACGACAACTCTTTAGGGGGAGCGTACGTATGAGGGCGCGGGTTAGTGTTAGCGTACGGGCTAGGATTGGGGACGGGTGAGGGTCAGGCTTCGGGGAAGTGTTAGGGTAGGGGTTCGGGCTAGGGTTAGGGTTAGGGGACGGGGACGCTTTAGGGTCCAGGTGAGGGTACGACAACGCTTTAGGGGGAGCGTACGTGTGAGGGCGCGGGTTATTGTTAGCGTACGGATTAGGATTAGGTGACGGGTGAGGGTCAGGCTTCGGGCAAGGGTTAGGCTTAGGGTTCGGGCTAGGGTTAGGGTTAGGGGACGGGGACGGTTTAGGGTCCAGGTGAGGGTACGACAACGCTTTAGGGGGAGCGTACGTGTGAGGGCGCGGGTTATTGTTAGCGCACGGTTTAGGATTAGGGGACGGGTGAGGGTCAGGCTTTGGGCAAGGGTTAGGCTTAGGGTTCGGGCTAGGGTTAGGGTTAGGGGACGGGGACGGTTTAGGGTCCAGGTGAGGGTACGACAACGCTTTAGGGGGAGCGTACGTGTGAGGGCGCGGGTTAGTGTTAGCGTACGGGTTAGGATGAGGGGACGGGTGAGAGTCAGGCTTCGGGCAGGGTTAGGGTTAGGGTTCGGGCTAGGGTTAGGGTTAGGGGACGGGGACGGTTTAGGGTCCAGGTAAGGGTACGACAACGCTTTACGGGGAGCGTACGTGTGAGGGCGCAGGTTAGTGTTAGCGTACGGGTTAGGATTAGGGGACGGGTGAGGGTCAGGCTTCGGGGAAGTATTAGGCTTAGGGTTAGGGCTAGGGTTAGGGTTAGGGGACGGGGACGGTTTAGGGTCCAGATAAGGGTACGACAACGCTTTAGGGGGAGCGTACGTGTGAGGGCGCGAGTTATTGTCAGCGTACGGGTTAGGATTAGGGGACGGGTGAGGGTCAGGCTTCGGGCAAGGGTTAGGCTTAGGGTTCGGGCTAGGGTTAGGGTTAGGTGACGGGGACGGTTTAGGGTCCAGGTGAAGGTACGACAACTCTTTAGGGGGAGCGTACGTATGAGGGCGCGGGTTAGTGTTAGCGTACGGGTTAGGATTGGGGACGGGTGAGGGTCAGGCTTCGGGGAAGTGTTAGGGTAGGGGTTCGGGCTAGGGTTAGGGTTAGGGGACGGGGACGGTTTAGGGTCCAGGTGAGGGTACGACAACGCTTTAGGGGGAGCGTACGTGTGAGGGCGCGGGTTATTGTTAGCGTACGGGTTAGGATTAGGTGACGGGTGAGGGTCAGGCTTCGGGCAAGGGTTAGGCTTAGGGTTCGGGCTAGGGTTAGGGTTAGGGGACGGGAACGGTTTAGGGTCCAGGTGAGGGTACGACAACGCTTTAGGGGGAGCGTACGTGTGAGGGCGCGGGTTATTGTTAGCGCACGGGTTAGGATTAGGGGACGGGTGAGGGTCAGGCTTCGGGCAAGGGTTAGGCTTAGGGTTCGGGCTAGGGTTAGGGTTAGGGGACGGGGACGGTTTAGGGTCCAGGTGAGGGTACGACAACGCTTTAGGGGGAGCTTACGTATGAGGGCGCGGGTTAGTGTTAGCGTACGGGTTAGGATTGGGGACGGGTGAGGGTCAGGCTTCGGGGAAGGTTTAGGGTTAGGGTTCAGGCTAGGGTTAGGGTTAGGGGACGGTGACGGTTTAGGGTCCAGTTGAGGGTACAACAACGCTTTGGGGGAGCGTACGTGTGAAGGCGCGGGTTAGTGTTAGCGTCCAGGTTAGGATTAGGGGACGGTTGAGTGTTAGGCTTCGGGGAAGGGTTAGGCTTAGGGTTCGGGCTATGGTTAGGGTTAGGGGACGGGGACGGTTTAGGGTCCAGGTGAGGGTACGACCACGCTTTAGGGGGAGAGTACGTCTGAGGGCGCAGGTTAGTGTTAGCGTACGGGTTAGGATTAGGGGATGGGTGAGGGTCATGCTTTGGCTAAGGGTTAGGCTTAGGGTTCGGGCTAGGGTTAGGGTTAGGGGACGGGGAAGGTTTACGGTCCAGGTGAGTGTACGACAACGCTTTAGGGGGAGCGTACGTGTGAGGGTGTGGGATAGTGTTAGCGTAGAGGGTTAGGATTAGGGGACGGGTGAGGGTCAGGCTTTGGAGAAGGGTTAGGGTTAGGGTTAGGGGACGGGGACGGTTTAGGGTCCAGGTGAGGGTATGACAACCCTTTAGGGGGAGCGTACGTGTGAGGGAACGAGTTAGTGTTAGCGTACGGGTTAGGATTAGGGGACGGGTGAGGGTCAGGCTTCGGGGAAGGGTTAGGCTTAGGGTTCGGGCTAGGGTTAGGGTTAGGGGACGGGGACGGTTTGGGGTCCAGGTGAGGGTAGGACAACGCTTTAGGGGGAGCGTACATGTGAGAGCACTGCTTAGTGTTAGCGTACGGGTTAGGATTAGGGGACGGGTGAGTGTCAGGCTTCGGGGAAGTGTTAGGCTTATGGTTCGGGCTAGGGTTAGGGTTAGGGGACGGGCACGGTTTAGGGTCCATGTGAGAGTACGACAACGCTTTAGGGGGAGTGTATGTGTGAGGGCGCGGGTTAGTGTTAGCGTACGGGTTAGGATTAGGGGACGGGTGAGTGTCAGGCTTCGGGGAAGTGTTAGGCTTATGGTTCGGACTACGGTTAGGGTTAGGGGACGGGGACGGTTTAGGGTCCAGGTGAGGGTACGACAACGCTTTAGGGGGAGCGTACGGGTGAGGGCGCGTGTTAGTGTTAGCGTACGGGTTAGGATTAGGGGACGGGTGAGGGTCAGGCTTCGGGCAAGTGTTAGGCTTAGGGTTCGGGCTAGGGTTAGGGTTAGGGGACGGGGACTGTTTGGGGTCCAGGTGAGTGTACGACAACGCTTTAGGGGGAGCGTACGTGTGAGGGCGCGGGTTAGTGTTAGCGTACGGGTTAGGATTAGGGGACGGGTGAGTGTCAGGCTTCGGGGAAGGGTTAGGCTTATGGTTCGGGCTAGGGTTAGGGTTAGGGGACGGGGACGGTTTAGGGTCCATGTGAGAGTACGACAACGCTTTAGGGGGAGTGTATGTGTGAGGGCGCGGGTTAGTGTTAGCGTACAGGTTAGGATTCGGGGACGGGTGAGTGTCAGGCTTCGGGGAAGTGTTAGGCTTATGGTTCGGGCTAGGGTTAGGGTTAGGGGACGGGGACGGTTTAGGGTCCAGGTGAGGGTACGACAACGCTTTAGGGGGAGCGTACGTGTGAGGGCGCGGGTTAGTGTTAGCGTACGGTTTAGGATTAGGGGACGGGTGAGTGTCAGGCTTCGGGGAAGGGTTAGGGTTAGGGTTCGGGCTAGGGTTAGGGTTAGGGGACGGGGACGGTTAAGGGTCCAGGTGAGGGTACGACAACGCTTTAGGGGGAGCGCACGTGTGAGGGCGCGGGTTAGTGTTAGCGTACGGGTTAGGATTAGGGGACGGGTGAGGGTCAGGCTTCGGGCAAGGGTTAGGCTTAGGGTTCGGGCTAGGGTTAGGGTTAGGGGATGGGGACGGTTTGGGGTCCAGGTGAGGGTACGACAATGCTTTAGGGGGAGCGTACGTGTGAGAGGGCGGGTTAGTGTTAGCGTACGGGTTAGGATTAGGGGACGGGTGAGTGTCAGGCTTCGGGGAAGTGTTAGGCTTATGTTTCGGGCTAGGGTTAGGGTTAGGGGACGGGGATGGTTTGGGGTCCAGGTGAGGGTACGACAACGCTTTAGGGGCAGCGTACGTGTGAGGGCGCAGGTTAGTGTTAGCGTACGGGTTAGGATTAGGGGACGGGTGAGGGTCAGGCTTCGGGGAAGGGTTAGGGTTAGGGTTCGGGCTAGGGTTAGGGTTACGGGACGGGGACGGTTTAGGGTCCAGGTGAGGGTACGACAACGCTTTAGGGGGAGCGTACGTGTGAGGGCGCGGGTTAGTGTTAGCGTACGGGTTAGGATGAGGGGACGGGTGAGAGTCAGGCTTCGGGCAGGGTTAGGATTAGGGTTCGGGCTAGGGTTAGGGTTAGGGGACGGGGACGGTTTAGGGTCCAGGTAAGGGTACGACAACGCTTTACGGGGAGCGTACGTGTGAGGGCGCAGGTTAGTGTTAGCGTACGGGTTAGGATTAGGGGACGGGTGAGGGTCAGGCTTCGGGCAAGGGTTAGGCTTAGGGTTCGGGCTAGGGTTAGGGTTAGGTGACGGGGACAGTTTAGGGTCCAGGTGAAGGTACGACAACTCTTTAGGGGGAGCGTACGTATGAGGGCGCGGGTTAGTGTTAGCGTACGGGTTAGGATTGGGGACGGGTGAGGGTCAGGCTTCGGGGAAGTGTTAGGGTAGGGGTTCGGGATAGGGTTAGGGTTAGGGGACGGGGACGGTTTAGGGTCCAGGTGAGGGTACGACAACGCTTTAGGGGGAGCGTACGTGTGAGGGCGCGGGTTATTGTTAGCGTACGGGTTAGGATTAGGTGACGGGTGAGGGTCAGGCTTCGGGCAAGGGTTAGGCTTAGGGTTCGGGCTAGGGTTAGGGTTAGGGGACGGGGACGGTTTAGGGTCCAGGTGAGGGTACGACAACGCTTTAGGGGGAGCGTACGTGTGAGGGCGCGGGTTATTGTTAGCGCACGGGTTAGGATTAGGGGACGGGTGAGGGTCAGGTTTCGGGCAAGGGTTAGGCTTAGGGTTCGGGCTAGGGTTAGGGTTAGGGGACGGGGACGGTTTAGGGTCCAGGTGAGGGTACGACAACGCTTTAGGGGGAGCTTACGTATGAGGGCGCGGGTTAGTGTTAGCGTACGGGTTAGGATTGGGGACGGGTGAGGGTCAGGCTTCGGGGAAGGTTTAGGGTTAGGGTTCGGGCTAGGGTTAGGGTTAGGGGACGGTGACGGTTTAGGGTCCAGTTGAGGGTACAACCACGCTTTGGGGGAGCGTACGTGTGAAGGCGCGGGTAAGTGTTAGCGTACGGTTTAGGATTAGGGGACGGTTGAGGGTTAGGCTTCGGGGAAGGGTTAGGGTTAGGGTTCGGGCTAGGGTTAGGGTTAGGGGACGGGGAGGGTTCAGGGTCCAGGTGAGGGTACGACAACGCTTTAGGGGGAGCGTACGTGTGAGGGCGCAGGTTAGTGTTAGCGTACGGGTTAGGATTAGGGGACGGGTGAGTGTCATGCTTCGGGGAAGGGTTAGGCTTAGGGTTCGGGCTAGGGTTAGGGTTAGGGGACAGGGACGGTTTAGGGTTCAGGTGAGTGTACGACAACGCTTTAGTGGAAGCGTTCGTTTGAGGGCGCAGGTTAGTGTTAGCGTACGGGTTAGGATAAGCGGACGGGTGAGGGTCATGCTTCGGGGAAGGGTTATGCTTAGGGTTCGGGCTAGGGTTAGGGTTAGGGGACGGGGACGGTTTAGGGTCCAGGTGAGGGTACGACAACGCTTTAGGGGGAGCGTACGTGTGAGGGCGCGAGTTAGTGTTAGCGTACGGGTTAGGATTAGGGGACGGGTGAGGGTCAGGCTTCGGGGAAGTGTTAGGCTTAGGGTTCGTGCTAGGGTTAGGGTTAGGGGACGGGGACGGTTTAGGGTCCAGGTGAGGGTACGACAACGCTTTAGGGGGAGCGTACGTATGAGGGCGTGGGTTAGTGTTAGCGTACGGGTTAGGATTGGGGACGGGTGAGGGTCAGGCTTCGGGGAAGTGTTAGGGTAGGGGTTCGGGCTAGGGTTAGGGTTAGGGGACGGGGACGGTTTAGGGTCCATGTGAGGGTACGACAACGCTTTAGGGGGAGCGTACGTGTGAGGGCGCGGGTTATTGTTAGCGTACGGGTTAGGATTAGGTGACGGGTGAGGGTTAGGCTTCGGGCAAGGTTTAGGCTTAGGGTTCGGGCTAGGGTTAGGGTTAGGGGACGGGGACGGTTTAGGGTCCAGGTGAGGGTACGACAACGCTTTAGGGGGAGCGTACGTGTGAGGGCGTGGGTTATTGTTAGCGCACGGGTTAGGATTAGGGGACGGGTGAGGGTCAGGCTTCGGGCAAGGGTTAGGCTTAGGGTTCAGGCTAGGGTTAGGGTTATGGGACGGGGACGGTTTAGGGTCCAGGTGAGTGTACGACAACTCTTTAGGGGGAGCTTACGTATGAGGGCGTGGGTTAGTGTTAGCGTACGGGTTAGGATTGGGGACGGGTGAGGGTCAGGCTTCGGGGAAGGGTTAGGGTTAGGGTTCGGGCTAGGGTTAGGGTTAGGGGACGGGGACGGTTTAGGGTCCAGTTGAGGGTACAACAACGCTTTGGGGGAGCGTACGTGTGAGGGCGCGGGTTAGTGTTAGCGTACGGGTTAGGATTAAGGGACGGTTGAGTGTTAGGCTTTGGGGAAGGGTTAGGGTTAGGGTTCGGGCTAGGGTTAGGGTTAGGGGATGGGGACGGTTTAGGGTCCAGGTGAGGGTACGACAACGCTATAGGGGGAGCGTACGTGTGAGGGCGCAGGTTAGTGTTAGCGTACGGGTTAGGATTAGGGGACGGGTGAGTGTCATGCTTCGGGGAAGGGTTAGGCTTAGGGTTCGGGCTAGGTTAGGGTTAGGGGACAGGGACGGTTTAGGGTTCAGGTGAGTGTACGAGAACGCTTTAGTGGAAACGTTCTTGTGAGGGCGCAGGTTAGTGTTAGCGTACGGGTTAGGATTAGGGGACGGGTGAGGGTCATGCTTCGGGGAAGGGTTACGCTTAGGGTTCGGGCTAGGGTTAGGGTTAGGGGACGGGGACGGTTTAGGGTCCAGGTGAGGGTACGACAACGCTTTAGGGGGAGCGTACGTGTGAGGGCGTGAGTTAGTGTTAGTGTACGGGTTAGGATTAGGGGACGGGTGAGGGTCAGGCTTCGGGGAAGTGTTAGGCTTAGGGTTCGTGCTAGGGTTAGGGTTAGGGGACGGGGACGGTTTAGGGTCCAGGTGAGTGTACGACAACGCTTTAGGGGGAGCGTACGTATGAGGGCGTGGGTTAGTGTTAGCGTACGGGTTAGGATTGGGGACGGGTGAGGGTCAGGCTTCGGGGAAGTGTTAGGCTTATGTTTCGGGCTAGGGTTAGGGTTAGGGGACGGGGACGGTTTAGGGTCCATGTGAGAGTACGACAACGCTTTAGGGGGAGTGTATGTGTGAGGGCGCGGGTTAGTGTTAGCGTACAGGTTAGGATTCGGGGACAGGTGAGTGTCAGGCTTCGGGGAAGTGTTAGGCTTATGGTTCGGGCTAGGGTTAGGGTTAGGGGACGGGGACGGTTTAGGGTCCAGGTGAGGGTACGACAACGCTTTAGGGGCAGCGTACGTGTGAGGGCGCAGGTTAGTGTTAGCGTACGGGTTAGGATTAGGGGACGGGTGAGGGTCAGGCTTCGGGGAAGTGTTAGGGTTAGGGTTCGGGCTAGGGTTAGGGTTAGGGGACGGGGACGGTTTAGGGTCCAGGTGAGGGTACGACAACGCTTTAGGGGGAGCGTACGTGTGAGGGCGCGGGTTAGTGTTAGCGTACGGGTTAGGATGAGGGGACGGGTGAGAGTCAGGCTTCGGGCAGGGTTAGGGTTAGGGTTCGGGCTAGGGTTAGGGTTAGGGGACGGGGACGGTTTAGGGTCCAGGTAAGGGTACGACAACGCTTTACGGGGAGCGTACGTGTGAGGGCGCAGGTTAGTGTTAGCGTACGGGTTAGGATTAGGGGACGGTTGAGGGTCAGGCTTCGGGCAAGGGTTAGGCTTAGGGTTCGGGCTAGGGTTAGGGTTAGGTGACGGGGACAGTTTAGGGTCCAGGTGAAGGTACGACAACTCTTTAGGGGGAGCGTACGTATGAGGGCGCGGGTTAGTGTTAGCGTACGGGTTAGGATTGGGGACGGGTGAGGGTCAGGCTTCGGGGAAGTGTTAGGGTAGGGGTTCGGGCTAGGGTTAGGGTTAGGGGACGGGGACGGTTTAGGGTCCAGGTGAGGGTACGACAACGCTTTAGGGGGAGCGTACGTGTGAAGGCGCGGGTTAGTGTTAGCGTACGGTTTAGGATTAGGGGACGGTTGAGGGTCAGGCTTCGGGGAAGGGTTAGGGTTAGGGTTCGGGCTAGGGTTAGGGTTAGGGGACGGGGACGGTTTAGGGTCCAGGTGAGGGTACGACAATGCTTTAGTGGGAGCGTACGTCTGAGGGCGCAGGTTAGTGTTAGCGTACGGGTTAGGATTAGGGGATGGGTGAGGGTCATGCTTCGGGGAAGGGTTAGGCTTAGGGTTCGGGCTAGGGTTAGGGTTAGGGGACGGGGACGGTTTACGGTCCAGGTGAGGGTACGACAACGCTTTAGGGGGAGCGTACGTGTGAGGGCACTGGTTACTGTTAGCGTACGGGTTAGGATTAGGGGACGGGTGAGGGTCAGGCTTTGCGGAAGGTTTAGGGTTAGGGTTCGGACTAGGGTTAGGGTTAGGGGACGGGGACGGTTTAGGGTCCAGGTGAGGGTACGACAACGCTTTAGGGGGAGCGTACGTGTGAGGGCACGGGTTAGTGTTAGCGTACGGGTTAGGATTATGGGACGGGTGAGTGTCATGCTTCGGGGAAGTGTTAGGCTTATGGTTCGGGCTAGGGTTAGGGTTAGGGGTCGGGGACGGTTTAGGGTTCAGGTGAGTGTACGACAACGCTTTAGTGGAAGCGTTCGTGTGAGGGCGCAGGTTAGTGTTAGCGTACGGGTTAGGATAAGCGGACGGGTGAGGGTCATGCTTCGGGGAAGGGTTATGCTTAGGGTTCGGGCTAGGGTTAGGGTTAGGGGACGGGGACGGTTTAGGGTCCAGGTGAGGGTACGACAACGCTTTAGGGGGAGCGTACGTATGAGGGCGTGGGTTAGTGTTAGCGTACGGGTTAGGATTGGGGACGGGTGAGGGTCAGGCTTCGGGGAAGTGTTAGGGTAGGGGTTCGGGCTAGGGTTAGGGTTAGGGGACGGGGACGGTTTAGGGTCCATGTGAGGGTACGACAACGCTTTAGGGGGAGCGTACGTGTGAAGGCGAGGGTTATTGTTAGCGTACGGGTTAGGATTAGGTGACGGGTGAGGGTCAGGCTTCGGGCAAGGGTTAGGCTTAGGGTTCGGGCTAGGGTTAGGGTTAGGGGACGGGGACGGTTTAGGGTCCAGGTGAGGGTACGACAACGCTTTAGGGGGAGCGTACGTGTGAGGGCGTGGGTTATTGTTAGCGCACGGGTTAGGATTAGGGTACGGGTGAGGGTCTGGCTTCGGGCAAGGGTTAGGCTTAGGGTTCAGGCTAGGGTTAGGGTTAGGGGACGGGGACGGTTTAGGGTCCAGGTGAGTGTACGACAACGCTTTAGGGGGAGCTTACGTATGAGGGCGTGGGTTAGTGTTAGCGTACGGTTTAGGATTGGGGACGGGTGAGGGTCAGGCTTCGGGGAAGTGTTAGGGTTAGGTTTCGGGCTAGGGTTAGGGTTAGGGGACGGGGACGGTTTAGGGTCCAGTTGAGGGTACAACAACGCTTTGGGGGAGCGTACGTGTGAGGGCGCGGGTTAGTGTTAGCGTACGGGTTAGGATTAGGGGACGGGTGAGGGTCATGCTTCGGGGAAGGGTTACGCTTAGGGTTCGGGCTAGGGTTAGGGTTAGGGGACGGGGACGGTTTAGGGTCCAGGTGAGGGTACGACAACGCTTTAGGGGGAGCGTACGTGTGAGGGCGTGAGTAAGTGTTAGTGTACGGGTTAGGATTAGGGGACGGGTGAGGGTCAGGCTTCGGGGAAGTGTTAGGCTTAGGGTTCGTGCTAGGGTTAGGGTTAGGGGACGGGGACGGTTTAGGGTCCAGGTGAGTGTACAACAACGCTTTAGGGGGAGCGTACGTATGAGGGCGTGGGTTAGTGTTAGCGTACGGGTTAGGATTGGGGACGGGTGAGGGTCAGGCTTCGGGGAAGGGTTAGGGTTAGAGTCCGGGCTAGGGTTAGGGTTACGGGACGGGGACGGTTTAGGGTCCAGGTGAGTGTACGACAAAGCTTTAGGGGGAGCGTACGTGTGAGGGCGCAGGTTAGTGTTAGCGTACGCGTTAGGATTAGGGGTCGGGTGAGGGTCAGGCTTCGGGGAAGGGTTAGGGTTAGGGTTCGGGCTATGGTTAGGGTTAGGGGACGGGGACGGTTTAGGGTCCAGGTGAGGGTACGACAATGCTTTAGTGGGAGCGTACGTCTGAGGGCGCAGGTTAGTGTTAGCGTACGGGTTAGGATTAGGGGATGGGTGAGGGTCATGCTTCGGGGAAGGGTTAGGCTTAGGGTTCGGGCTAGGGTTAGGGTTAGGGGACGGGGACGGTTTACGGTCCAGGTGAGGGTACGACAACGCTTTAGGGGGAGCGTACGTGTGAGGGCACTGGTTACTGTTAGCGTACGGGTTAGGATTAGGGGACGGGTGAGGGTCAGGCTTTGCGGAAGGTTTAGGGTTAGGGTTCGGACTAGGGTTAGGGTTAGGGAACGGGGACGGTTTAGGGTCCAGGTGAGGGTACGACAACGCTTTAGGGGGAGCGTACGTGTGAGGGCACGGGTTAGTGTTAGCGTACGGGTTAGGATTATGGGACGGGTGAGTGTCAGGCTTCGGGGAAGTGTTAGGCTTATGGTTCGGGCTAGGGTTAGGGTTAGGGGTCGAGGACGGTTTAGGGTCCATGTGAGAGTACGACAACGCTTTAGGGGGAGTGTATGTGTGAGGGCGCGGGTTAGTGTTAGCGTACGGGTTAGGATTAGGGGACAGGTGCGTGTCAGGCTTCGGGGAAGTGTTAGGCTTATGGTTCGGGCTAGCGTTAGGGTTAGGGGACGGGGACGGTTTAGGGTCCAGGTGAGGGTACGACAACGCTTTAGGGGGAGCGCACGTGTGAGGGCGTGGGTTAGTGTTAGCGTACGGGTTAGGATTAGGGTACGGGTGAGGGTCAGGCTTCGGGCAAGGGTTAGGCTTAGGGTTCGGGCTAGGGTTAGGGTTAGGGGACGGGGACGGTTTGGGGTCCAGGTGAGGGTACGACAACGCTTTAGGGGGAGCGTACGTGTGAGGGCGCGGGTTAGTGTTAGCGTACGGGTTAGGATTAGGGGACGGGTGAGTGTCAGGCTTCGTGGAAGTGTTAGGCTTATGGTTCGGGCTAGGGTTAGGGTTAGGGGACGGGGATGGTTTAGGGTCAATGTGAGGGTACGACAACGCTTTAGGGGCAGCATACGTGTGAGGGCGCGGGTTAGTGTTAGCGTACGGGTTAGGATTAGGGGACGGATGAGGGTCAGGCTTCAGGGAAGTGTTAGGGTTAGGGTTCGGGCTAGGGTTAGGGTTAGGGGACGGGGACGGTTTAGGGTCCAGGTGAGGGTACGACAACGCTTTAGGGGGAGCGCACGTGTGAGGGCGCGGGTTAGTGTTAGCGTACGGGTTAGGATTAGGGGACGGGTGAGGGTCAGGCTTCGGTCAAGGGTTAGGCTTAGGGTTCGGGCTAGGGTTAGGGTTGGGGACGGGGACGGTTTGGGGTCCAGGTGAGGGTACGACAACGCTTTAGGGGGAGCGTATGTGTGAGAGCGCGGGTTAGTGTTAGCGTACGGGTTAGGATTAGGGGACGGGTGAGTGTCAGGCTTCGGGGAAGTGTTAGGCTTATGTTTCGGGCTAGGGTTAGGGTTAGGGGACGGGGACGGTTTGGGGTCAAGGTGAGGGTACGACAACGCTTTAGGGGGAGCGTACGTGTGAGGGCGCAGGTTAGTGTTAGCGTACGGGTTAGGATTAGGGGACGGGTGAGGGTCAGGCTTCGGGGAAGGGTTAGGCTTAGGGTTCGGGCTAGGGTTAGGGTTAGGGGACGGGGACGGTTTAGGGTTCAGGTGAGGGTACGACAACGCTTTAGGGGGAGCGTACGTATGAGGGCGCGGGTTAGTGTTAGCATACGGATTAGGATTGGGGACGGGTGAGGGTCAGGCTTCGGGGAAGGGTTAGGGTTGGGGTTCGGGCTAGGTTTAAGGTTAGGGGACGGGGACGGTTTAGGGTGCAGTTGAGGGTAAAACAACGCTTTGGGGGAGCGTACGTGTGAGGGCGCGGGTTAGTGTTAGCGTACGGGTTAGGAATAGGGGACAGTTGAGTGTCAGGTTTCGGGGAAGGGTTAGGGTTAGGGTTCGGGCTAGGGTTAGGGTTAGGGGACGGGGACGGTTCAGGGTCCAGGTGAGGGTACGACAACGCTTTAGGGGGAGGGTACGTGTGAGGGCGCAGGTTAGTGTTAGCGTATGGGTTAGGATTAGGGGACGGGTGAGGGTCATGCTTCGGGGAAGGGTTAGGGTTAGGGTTCGGGCTAGGGTTAGGGATAGGGGACGGGGACGGTTTAGGGTCCAGGTGAGGGTACGACAACGCTTTAGGGGGAGCGTACGTGTGAGGGAGCGAGTTAGTGTTAGCGTACGGGTTAGGATTAGGGGACGGGTGAGGGTCAGGCTTCGGGGAAGTGTTAGGCTTAGGGTTCGTGCTAGGGTTAGGGTTAGGGGACGGGGACGGTTTAGGGTCCAGGTGAGGGTACGACAACGCTTTAGGGGGAGCGTACGTGTGAGAGCACGGCTTAGTGTTAGCGTACGGGTTAGGATTAGGGGACGGGTGAGTGTCAGGCTTCGGGGAAGTGTTAGGCTTATGGTTCGGGCTAGGGTTAGGGTTAGGGGACGGGGACGGTTTAGGGTCCATGTAAGAGTACGACAACGCTTTAGGGGGAGTGTATGTGTGAGGGCGCGGGTTAGTGTTAGCGTACGGGTTAGGATTGGGGACGGGTGAGTGTCAGGCTTCGGGGAAGTGTTAGGCTTATGGTTCGGGCTAGGGTTAGGGTTAGAGGACAGGGACGGTTTAGGGTCCAGGTGAGGGTACGACAACGCTTTAGGGGGAGCGTTCGTGTGAGGGCGCGGGTTAGTGTTAGCGTACGGGTTAGGATTAGGGGACGGGTGAGGGTCAGGCTTCGGGCAAGGGTTAGGCTTAGGGTTCGGGCTAGGGTTAGGGTTAGGGGACGGGGACTGTTTGGGGTCCAGGTGAGGGTACGACAACGCTTTAGGGGGAGCGTACGTGTGAGGGCGCAGGTTAGTGTTAGCGTACGGGTTAGGATTAGGGGACGGGTGAGTGTCAGGCTTCGGGGAAGTGTTAGGCTTATGGTTCGGGCTAGGGTTAGGGTTAGGGGACGGGGACGGTTTAGGGTCCAGGTGAGGGTACGACAACGCTTTAGGGGCAGCGTACGTGTGAGGGCGCGGGTTAGTGTTAGCGTACGGGTTAGGATTAGGGGACGGGTGAGGGTCAGGCTTCAGGGAAGGGTTAGGGTTAGGGTTCGGGCTAGGGTTAGGGTTAGGGGACGGGGACGGTTTAGGGTCCAGGTGAGGGTACGACAACGCTTTAGGGGGAGCGCACGTGTGAGGGTGCGGGTTAGTGTTAGCGTACGGGTTAGGATTAGTGGACAGGTGAGGGTCAGGCTTCGGGCAAGGGTTAGGCTTAGGTTTCGGGCTAGGGTTAGGGTTAGGGGACGGGGACGGTTTGGGGTCCAGGTGAGGGTACGACAACGCTTTAGGGGGAGCGTACGTGTGAGAGCGCGGGTTAGTGTTAGCGTACGGGTTAGGATTAGGGGACGGGTGAGTGTCAGGCTTCGGGGAAGTGTTAGGCTTATGTTTCGGGCTAGGGTTAGGGTCAGGGGACGGGGACGGTTTGGGGTCCAGGTGAGGGTACGACAACGCTTTAGGGGCAGCGTACGTGTGAGGGCGCGGGTTAGTGTTAGCGTACGGGTTAGGATTAGGGGACGGGTGAGGGTCAGGCTTCGTGCAAGTGTTAGGCTTAGGGTTCGGGCTAGGGTTAGGGTTAGGTGACGGGGACGGTTTAGGGTCCAGGTGAAGGTACGACAACGCTTTAGGGGGTGCGTACGTATGAGGGCGCGGGTTAGTGTTAGCGTACGGGTTAGGAATGGGGACGGGTGAGGGTCAGGCTTCGAGGAAGTGTTAGGGTAGGGGTTCGGGCTAGGGTTAGGGTTAGGGGACGGGGACGGTTTAGGGTCCAGCTGAGGGTACGACAACGCTTTAGGGGGAGCGTACGTGTGAGGCCGCAGGTTGGTGTTAGCGTACAGGTTAGGATTAGGGGACGGGTGAGGGTCAGGCTTCGGGGAAGGGTTAGGCTTAGGGTTCGGGCAAGGGTTAGGGTTAGGGGACGGGGACGGTTTGGGGTCCAGGTGAGGGTACGACAACGCTTTAGTGGGAGCGTACGTGTGAGGGCGCGGGTTAGTGTTAGCGTACGGGTTAGGATTAGGGGACGGGTGAGTGTCAGGCTTCGTGGAAGTGTTAGGCTTATGGTTCGGGCTAGGGTTAGGGTTAGGGGACGGGGACGGTTTAGGGTCCAGGTGAGGGTACGACAACGCTTTAGGGGGAGCGCACGTGTGAGGGCGTGGGTTAGTGTTAGCGTACGTGTTAGGATTAGGGTACGGGTGAGGGTCAGGATTCGGGCAAGGGTTAGGCTTAGGGTTCGGGCTAGGGTTAGGGTTAGGGGACGGGGACGGTTTGGGGTCCAGGTGAGGGTACGACAACGCTTTAGGGGGAGCGTACGTGTGAGAGCGCGGGTTAGTGTTAGCGTACGGGTTAGGATTAGGGGACGGGTGAGTGTCAGGCTTCGTGGAAGTGTTAGGCTTATGGTTCGGGCTAGGGTTAGGGTTAGGGGACGGGGACGGTTTAGGGTCAATGTGAGGGTAAGACAACGCTTTAGGGGCAGCGTACGTGTGAGGGCGCGGGTTAGTGTTAGCGTACGGGTTAGGATTAGGGGACGGGTGAGGGTCAGGCTTCAGGGAAGTGTTAGGGTTAGGGTTCGGGCTAGGGTTAGGGTTAGGGGACGGGGACGGTTTAGGGTCCAGGTGAGGGTACGACAACGCTTTAGGGGGAGCGCACGTGTGAGGGCGCGGGTTAGTGTTAGCGTACGGGTTAGGATTAGGGGACGGGTGAGGGTCAGGCTTCGGGCAAGTGTTAGGCTTAGGGTTCGGGCTAGGGTTAGGGTTGGGGACGGGGACGGTTTGGGGTCCAGGTGAGGGTACGACAACGCTTTAGGGGGAGCGTATGTGTGAGAGCGCGGGTTAGTGTTAGCGTACGGGTTAGGATTAGGGGACGGGTGAGTGTCAGGCTTCGGGGAAGTGTTAGGCTTATGTTTCGGGCTAGGGTTAGGGTTAGGGGACGGGGACGGTTTGGGGTCCAGGTGAGGGTACGACAACGCTTTAGGGGGAGCGTACGTGTGAGGGCGCAGGTTAGTGTTCGCGTACGGGTTAGGATTAGGGGACGGGTGAGGGTCAGGCTTCGGGGAAGGGTTAGGCTTAGGGTTCGGGCTAGGGTTAGGGTTAGGGGACGGGGACGGTTTAGGGTCCAGGTGAGGGTACGACAACGCTTTAGGGGGAGCGTACGTATGAGGGCGCGGGTTAGTGTTAGCGTACGGATTAGGATTGGGGACGGGTGAGGGTCAGGCTTCGGGGAAGGGTTAGGGTTAGGGTTCGGGCTAGGTTTAGGGTTAGGGGACGGGGACGGTTTAGGGTGCAGTTGAGGGTACAACAACGCTTTGGGGGAGCGTACGTGTGAGGGCGCGGGTTAGTGTTAGCGTACGGGTTAGGAATAGGGGACAGTTGAGTGTCAGGTTTCGGGGAAGGGTTAGGGTTAGGGTTCGGGCTAGGGTTAGGGTTAGGGGACGGGGACGGTTCAGGGTCCAGGTGAGGGTACGACAACGCTTTAGGGGGAGGGTACGTGTGAGGGCGCAGGTTAGTGTTAGCGTACGGGTTAGGATTAGGGGACGGGTGAGGGTCATGCTTCGGGGAAGTGTTACGCTTAGGGTTCGGGCTAGGGTTAGGGTTAGGGGACGGGGACGGTTTAGGGTCCAGGTGAGGGTACGACAACGCTTTAGGGGGAGCGTACGTGTGAGGGAGCGAGTTAGTGTTAGCGTACGGGTTAGGATTAGGGGACGGGTGAGGGTCAGGCTTCGGGGAAGTGTTAGGCTTAGGGTTCGTGCTAGGGTTAGGGTTAGGGGACGGGGACGGTTTAGGGTCCAGGTGAGGGTACGACAACGCTTTAGGGGGAGCGTACGTGTGAGAGCACGGCTTAGTGTTAGCGTACGGGTTAGGATTAGGGGACGGGTGAGTGTCAGGCTTCGGGGAAGTGTTAGGCTTATGGTTCGGGCTAGGGTTAGGGTTAGGGGACGGGGACGGCTTAGGGTCCATGTAAGAGTACGACAACGCTTTAGGGGGAGTGTATGTGTGAGGGCGCGGGTTAGTGTTAGCGTACGGGTTAGGATTGGGGACGGGTGAGTGTCAGGCTTCGGGGAAGTGTTAGGCTTATGGTTCGGGCTAGGGTTAGGGTTAGAGGACAGGGACGGTTTAGGGTCCAGGTGAGGGTACGACAACGCTTTAGGGGGAGCGTTCGTGTGAGGGCGCGGGTTAGTGTTAGCGTACGGGTTAGGATTAGGGGACGGGTGAGGGTCAGGCTTCGGGCAAGGGTTAGGCTTAGGGTTCGGGCTAGGGTTAGGGTTAGGGGACGGGGACGGTTTAGGGTCCAGGTGAGTGTACGACAACGCTTTAGGGGCAGCGTACGTGTGAGGGCGCGGGTTAGTGTTAGCGTACGGGTTAGGATTAGGGGACGGGTGAGGGTCAGGCTTCAGGGAAGGGTTAGGGTTAGGGTTCGGGCTAGGGTTAGGGTTAGGGGACGGGGACGGTTTAGGGTCCAGGTGAGGGTACGACAACGCTTTAGGGGGAGCGCACGTGTGAGGGTGCGGGTTAGTGTTAGCGTACGGGTTAGGATTAGTGGACGGGTGAGGGTCAGGCTTCGGGCAAGGGTTAGGCTTAGGGTTCGGGCTAGGGTTAGGGTTAGGGGACGGGGACGGTTTGGGGTCCAGGTGAGGGTACGACAACGCTTTAGGGGGAGCGTACGTGTGAGAGCGCGGGTTAGTGTTAGCGTACGGGTTAGGATTAGGGGACGGGTGAGTGTCAGGCTTCGGGGAAGTGTTAGGCTTATGTTTCGGGCTAGGGTTAGGGTCAGGGGACGGGGACGGTTTGGGGTCCAGGTGAGGGTACGACAACGCTTTAGGGGCAGCGTACGTGTGAGGGCGCGGGTTAGTGTTAGCGTACGGGTTAGGATTAGGGGACGGGTGAGGGTCAGGCTTCGTGCAAGTGTTAGGCTTCGGGTTCGGGCTAGGGTTAGGGTTAGGTGACGGGGACGGTTTAGGGTCCAGGTGAAGGTACGACAACGCTTTAGGGGGTGCGTACGTATGAGGGCGCGGGTTAGTGTTAGCGTACGGGTTAGGATTGGGGACGGGTGAGGGTCAGGCTTCGAGGAAGTGTTAGGGTAGGGGTTCGGGCTAGGGTTAGGGTTAGGGGACGGGGACGGTTTAGGGTCCAGCTGAGGGTACGACAACGCTTTAGGGGGAGCGTACGTGTGAGGCCGCAGGTTGGTGTTAGCGTACAGGTTAGTATTAGGGGACGGGTGAGGGTCAGGCTTCGGGGAAGGGTTAGGCTTAGGGTTCGGGCAAGGGTTAGGGTTAGGGGACGGGGACGGTTTAGGGTCCAGGTGAGGGTACGACAACGCTTTAGGGGGAGCGTACGTATGAGGGCGCGGGTTAGTGTTAGCGTACGGGTTAGGATTGAGGACGGGTGAGGGTCAGGCTTCGGGGAAGGGTTAGGGTTAGGGTTCGGGCTAGGTTTAGGGTTAGGGGACGGGGACAGTTTAGGGTCCAGTTGAGGGTACAACAACGCTTTGGGGGAGCGTACGTGTGAGGGCGCGGGTTAGTGTTAGCGTACGGGTTAGGAATAGGGTACGGTTGAGTGTCAGGCTTCGGGGAAGTGTTAGGGTTAGGGTTCGGGCTAGGGTTAGGGTTAGGGGACAGGGACGGTTCAGGGTCCAGGTGAGGGTACGACAACGCTTCAGGGGGAGCGTACGTGTGAGGGCGCAGGTTAGTGTTACCGTACGGGTTAGGATTAGGGGATGGGTGAGGGTCATGCTTCGGGGAAGGGTTAGGCTTAGGGTTCGGGCTAGGGTTAGGGTTAGGGGACGGGGATGGTGTAGGGTCCAGGTGAGGGTACGGCAACGCTTTAGGGGGAGCGTACGTGTGAGGGCGCGGGATAGTGTTATCGTACAGGTTAGGATTAGGGGACGGGTGAGTGTCAGGCTTCGGGGAAGTGTTAGGCTTATGGTTCGGGCTAGGGTTAGGGTTAGGGGACGGGGACGGTTTAGGGTCCATGTGAGAGTACGACAACGCTTTAGGGGGAGTGTATGTGTGAGGGTGCGGGTTAGTGTTAGCGTACGGGTTAGGATTAGGGGACGGGTGAGTGTCAGGCTTCGGGGAAGTGTTAGGCTTATGGTTCGGGCTAGCGTTAGGGTTAGGGGACGGGGACGGTTTAGTGTCCAGGTGAGGGTACGACAACGCTTTAGGGGGAGCGCACGTGTGAGGGCGCGGGTTAGTGTTAGCGTACGGGTTAGGATTAGGGGACGGGTGAGGGTCAGGCTTCGGGGAAGTGTTAGGCTTAGGGTTCGGGCTAGGGTTAGGGTTAGGGGACGGGGACGGTTTGGGGTCCAGGTGAGGGTACGACAACGCTTTAGGGGGAGCGTACGTGGGAGGGCGCGGGTTAGTGTTAGCGTACGGGTTAGGATTAGGGGACGGGTGAGTGTCAGGCTTCGGGGAAGTGTTAGGCTTATGTTTCGGGCTAGGGTTAGGGTTAGGGGACGGGGACGGTTTGGGGTCCAGGTGAGGGTACGACAACGCTTTAGGGGCAGCGTACGTGTGAGGGCGCAGGTTAGTGTTAGCGTACGGGTTAGGATTAGGGGACGGGTGAGGGTCAGGCTTCGGGGAAGGGTTAGGGTTAGGGTTCGGGCTAGGGGTAGGGTTAGGGGACGGGGACGGTTTAGGGTCCAGGTGAGGGTACGACAACGCTTTAGGGGGATCGCACGTGTGAGGGCGCGGGTTAGTGTTAGCGTACGGGTTAGGATTAGGGGACGGGTGAGGGTCAGGCTTCGGGCAAGGGTTAGGCTTAGGGTTCGGGCTAGGGTTAGGGTTAGGGGACGGGGACGGTTTAGGGTCCAGGTGAGGGTACGACAACGCTTTAGGGAGAGCGTATGTGTGAGGGCGCGGGTTAGTGTTAGCGTACGGGTTAGGATTAGGGTACGGGTGAGTGTCAGGCTTCGGGGAAGTGTTAGGCTTATGGTTCGGGCTAGGGTTAGGGTTAGGGGACGGGGACGGTTTAGGGTCCAGGTGAGGGTACGACAACGCTTTAGGAGGAGCGTACGTGTGAGGGCGCGGGTTAGTGTTAGCGTACGGGTTAGGATTAGGGGACATGTGAAGGTCAGGCTTCGGGGAGGGGTTAGGGTTAGGGTTCGGGCTAGGGTTAGGGTTAGGGGACGGGGACGGTGTAGGGTCCAGGTGAGGGTACGACAACGCTTTAGGGGGAGCGTATGTGTGAGGGCGCGGGTTAGTGTTAGCGTACGGGTTAGGATTAGGGGACGGGTGAGGGTCAGGTTTCGGGGAAGGGTTAGGCTTATGGTTCGGGCTAGGGTTAGGGTTAGGGGACGTGGACGGTTTGGGGTCCAGGTGAGGGTACGACAACGCTTTAGGGGGAGCGTACGTGTGAGGGCGCGGGTTAGTGTTAGCGTACGGGTTAGGATTAGGGGACGGGTGAGTGTCAGGCTTCGGGGAAGTGTTAGGCTTATGTTTCGGGCTAGGGTTAGGGTTAGGGGACGGGGACGGTTTAGTGTCCAGGTGAGGGTACGACAACGCTTTAGGGGCAGCGTACGTGTGAGGGCGCGGGTTATTGTTACCGTACGGGTTAGGATTAAGTGACGGGTGAGGGTCAGGCTTTGGGCAAGGGTTAGGCTTAGGGTTCGGGCTAGGGTTAGGGTTAGGGGACGGGGACGGTTTAGGGTCCAGGTGAGGGTACGACAACGCTTTCGGGGGAGCGTACGTGTGAGGGTGCGTGTTAGTGTTAGCGTACGGGTTAGGATTAGGGGACGGGTGAGGGTCAGGCTTCGGGCAAGGGTTAGGCTTAGGGTTCGGGCTAGGGTTAGGGTTAGGGGACGGGGACGGTTTAGGGTCCAGGTGAGGGTACTACAACGCTTTCGGGGGAGCGTACGTGTGAGGGTGCGTGTTAGTGTTAGCGTACGGGTTAGGATTAGGGGACGGGTGAGGGTCAGGCTTCGGGCAAGGGTTAGGCTTAGGGTTCGGGCTAGGTTTAGGGTTAGGGGACGGGGACGGTGTAGGGTCCAGGTGAGGGTACGACAACGCTTTAGGGGGAGCGTACGTGTGAGGGCGTGGGTTAGTGTTAGCGTACGGGTTAGGATTAGGGGACGGGTGAGGGTCAGGTTTCGGGGAAGGGTTAGGCTTATGGTTCGGGCTAGGGTTAGGGTTAGGGGACGGGGACGGTTTGGGGTCCAGGTGAGGGTACGACAACGCTTTAGGGGGAGCGTACGTGTGAGGGCGCAGGTTAGTGGTAGTGTACGTGTTAGGATTAGGGAATGGGTGAGGGTCATGCTTCGGAGAAGGGTTAGGCTTAGGGTTCGGGCTAGGGTTAGGGTTAGGGGTCGGGGACGGTTTACGGTCCAGGTGAGGGTACGACAACGCTTTAGGGGGAGCGTAAGTGTGAGGGCGCGGGATAGTGTTAGCGTACGGGTTAGGATTAGGGGACGGGTGAGGGTCAGGCTTTGGTGAAGGGTTAGGGTTAGGGTTCGGGCTAGGGTTAGGGTTAGGGGACGGGGACGGTTTAGGGTCCAGGTGAGGGTACGACAACGCTTTAGGGGGAGTGTATCTGTGAGTGCGCGGGTTAGTGTTAGCGTACGGGTTAGGATTAGGGGACGGCTGAGGGTCAGGCTTCGGGGAAGGTTTAGGCTTAGGGTTCGGGCTAGGATTAGGGTTAGGGGACGGGGACGGTTTAGGGTCCAGGTGAGGGTACGACAATGCTTTAGGGGGAGCGTACGTGTGAGGGCGCGGGTTAGTGTTAGTGTACGGGTTAGGTTTGGGGACGGGTGAGGGTCAGGCTTCGGGGAAGGGTTAGGGTTAGGGTTCGGGCTAAGGTTAGGGTTAGGGGACGGGGATGGTTTAGGGTCAATTTGAGGTTACAACAACGCTTTGGGGGAGCGTACGTGTGAGGGCGCGGGTTAGTGTTAGCGTACGGGTTAGGATTAGGGAACGGTTGAGTGTCAGGCTTCAGGGAAGGGTTAGGGTTAGGGTTCGATCTAGGGTTAGGGTTAGGGGACGAGGACGGTTCAGGGTCCAGGTGAGTGTACGACAACACTTTAGGGGGAGTGTACGTGTGAGGGCGAAGGTTAGTGTTAGCGTACGGGTTAGGAATAGGGGACGGGTGAGGGTCATGCTTCGGAGAAGGGTTAGAGTTAGGATTCGGGCTAAGGTTAGGGTTAGGGGACAGGGACGGTTTAGGGTCCAGGTGAGGGTACGACAACGCTTTAGGGGGAGCGTACGTGTGAGGGCGCGGGATAGTGTTAGCGTACAGGTTAGGATTAGGGGACGGGTGAGGGTCAGGCTTTGGGGAAGGGTTAAGGTTAGGGTTCGGGCTAGGGTTAGGGTTAGGGGACGGGGACGGTTTAGGGTCCAGGTGAGGGTACGACAACGCTTCAGGGGGAGCGTACGTGTGAGGGCGCAGGTTAGTGTTACCGTACGGGTTAGGATTAGGGGATGGGTGAGGGTCATGCTTCGGGGAAGGGTTAGGCTTAGGGTTCGGGCTAGGGTTAGGGTTAGGGGACGGGGATGGTGTAGGGTCCAGGTGAGGGTACGGCAACGCTTTAGGGGGAGCGTACGTGTGAGGGCGCGGGATAGTGTTATCGTACAGGTTAGGATTAGGGGACGGGTGAGTGTCAGGCTTCGGGGAAGTGTTAGGCTTATGGTTCGGGCTAGGGTTAGGGTTAGGGGACGGGGACGGTTTAGGGTCCATGTGAGAGTACGACAACGCTTTAGGGGGAGTGTATGTGTGAGGGTGCGGGTTAGTGTTAGCGTACGGGTTAGGATTAGGGGACGGGTGAGTGTCAGGCTTCGGGGAAGTGTTAGGCTTATGGTTCGGGCTAGCGTTAGGGTTAGGGGACGGGGACGGTTTAGTGTCCAGGTGAGGGTACGACAACGCTTTAGGGGGAGCGCACGTGTGAGGGCGCGGGTTAGTGTTAGCGTACGGGTTAGGATTAGGGGACGGGTGAGGGTCAGGCTTCGGGGAAGTGTTAGGCTTAGGGTTTGGGCTAGGGTTAGGGTTAGGGGACGGGGACGGTTTGGGGTCCAGGTGAGGGTACGACAACGCTTTAGGGGGAGCGTACGTGGGAGGGCGCGGGTTAGTGTTAGCGTACGGGTTAGGATTAGGGGACGGGTGAGTGTCAGGCTTCGGGGAAGTGTTAGGCTTATGTTTCGGGCTAGGGTTAGGGTTAGGGGACGGGGACGGTTTGGGGTCCAGGTGAGGGTACGACAACGCTTTAGGGGCAGCGTACGTGTGAGGGCGCAGGTTAGTGTTAGCGTACGGGTTAGGATTAGGGGACGGGTGAGGGTCAGGCTTCGGGGAAGGGTTAGGGTTAGGGTTCGGGCTAGGGGTAGGGTTAGGGGACGGGGACGGTTTAGGGTCCAGGTGAGGGTACGACAACGCTTTAGGGGGATCGCACGTGTGAGGGCGCGGGTTAGTGTTAGCGTACGGGTTAGGATTAGGGGACGGGTGAGGGTCAGGCTTCGGGCAAGGGTTAGGCTTAGGGTTCGGGCTAGGGTTAGGGTTAGGGGACGGGGACGGTTTAGGGTCCAGGTGAGGGTACGACAACGCTTTAGGGAGAGCGTATGTGTGAGGGCGCGGGTTAGTGTTAGCGTACGGGTTAGGATTAGGGTACGGGTGAGTGTCAGGCTTCGGGGAAGTGTTAGGCTTATGGTTCGGGCTAGGGTTAGGGTTAGGGGACGGGGACGGTTTAGGGTCCAGGTGAGGGTACGACAACGCTTTAGGAGGAGCGTACGTGTGAGGGCGCGGGTTAGTGTTAGCGTACGGGTTAGGATTAGGGGACATGTGAAGGTCAGGCTTCGGGGAGGGGTTAGGGTTAGGGTTCGGGCTAGGGTTAGGTTTAGGGGACGGGGACGGTGTAGGGTCCAGGTGAGGGTACGACAACGCTTTAGGGGGAGCGTATGTGTGAGGGCGCGGGTTAGTGTTAGCGTACGGGTTAGGATTAGGGGACGGGTGAGGGTCAGGTTTCGGGGAAGGGTTAGGCTTATGGTTCGGGCTAGGGTTAGGGTTAGGGGACGTGGACGGTTTGGGGTCCAGGTGAGGGTACGACAACGCTTTAGGGGGAGCGTACGTGTGAGGGCGCGGGTTAGTGTTAGCGTACGGGTTAGGATTAGGGGACGGGTGAGTGTCAGGCTTCGGGGAAGTGTTAGGCTTATGTTTCGGGCTAGGGTTAGGGTTAGGGGACGGGGACGGTTTAGTGTCCAGGTGAGGGTACGACAACGCTTTAGGGGCAGCGTACGTGTGAGGGCGCGGGTTATTGTTACCGTACGGGTTAGGATTAAGTGACGGGTGAGGGTCAGGCTTTGGGCAAGGGTTAGGCTTAGGGTTCGGGCTAGGGTTAGGGTTAGGGGACGGGGACGGTTTAGGGTCCAGGTGAGGGTACGACAACGCTTTCGGGGGAGCGTACGTGTGAGGGTGCGTGTTAGTGTTAGCGTACGGGTTAGGATTAGGGGACGGGTGAGGGTCAGGCTTCGGGCAAGGGTTAGGCTTAGGGTTCGGGCTAGGGTTAGGGTTAGGGGACGGGGACGGTTTAGGGTCCAGGTGAGGGTACTACAACGCTTTCGGGGGAGCGTACGTGTGAGGGTGCATGTTAGTGTTAGCGTACGGGTTAGGATTAGGGGACGGGTGAGGGTCAGGCTTCGGGCAAGGGTTAGGCTTAGGGTTCGGGCTAGGTTTAGGGTTAGGGGACGGGGACGGTGTAGGGTCCAGGTGAGGGTACGACAACGCTTTAGGGGGAGCGTACGTGTGAGGGCGTGGGTTAGTGTTAGCGTACGGGTTAGGATTAGGGGACGGGTGAGGGTCAGGTTTCGGGGAAGGGTTAGGCTTATGGTTCGGGCTAGGGTTAGGGTTAGGGGACGGGGACGGTTTGGGGTCCAGGTGAGGGTACGACAACGCTTTAGGGGGAGCGTACGTGTGAGGGCGCAGGTTAGTGGTAGTGTACGTGTTAGGATTAGGGAATGGGTGAGGGTCATGCTTCGGAGAAGGGTTAGGCTTAGGGTTCGGGCTAGGGTTAGGGTTAGGGGTCGGGGACGGTTTACGGTCCAGGTGAGGGTACGACAACGCTTTAGGGGGAGCGTAAGTGTGAGGGCGCGGGATAGTGTTAGCGTACGGGTTAGGATTAGGGGACGGGTGAGGGTCAGGCTTTGGTGAAGGGTTAGGGTTAGGGTTCGGGCTAGGGTTAGGGTTAGGGGACGGGGACGGTTTAGGGTCCAGGTGAGGGTACGACAACGCTTTAGGGGGAGTGTATCTGTGAGTGCGCGGGTTAGTGTTAGCGTACGGGTTAGGATTAGGGGACGGCTGAGGGTCAGGCTTCGGGGAAGGTTTAGGCTTAGGGTTCGGGCTAGGATTAGGGTTAGGGGACGGGGACGGTTTAGGGTCCAGGTGAGGGTACGACAATGCTTTAGGGGGAGCGTACGTGTGAGGGCGCGGGTTAGTGTTAGTGTACGGGTTAGGTTTGGGGACGGGTGAGGGTCAGGCTTCGGGGAAGGGTTAGGGTTAGGGTTCGGGCTAAGGTTAGGGTTAGGGGACGGGGATGGTTTAGGGTCAATTTGAGGTTACAACAACGCTTTGGGGGAGCGTACGTGTGAGGGCGCGGGTTAGTGTTAGCGTACGGGTTAGGATTAGGGAACGGTTGAGTGTCAGGCTTCAGGGAAGGGTTAGGGTTAGGGTTCGATCTAGGGTTAGGGTTAGGGGACGAGGACGGTTCAGGGTCCAGGTGAGTGTACGACAACACTTTAGGGGGAGTGTACGTGTGAGGGCGAAGGTTAGTGTTAGCGTACGGGTTAGGAATAGGGGACGGGTGAGGGTCATGCTTCGGAGAAGGGTTAGAGTTAGGATTCGGGCTAAGGTTAGGGTTAGGGGACAGGGACGGTTTAGGGTCTAGGTGAGGGTACGACAACGCTTTAGGGGGAGCGTACGTGTGAGGGCGCGGGATAGTGTTAGCGTACAGGTTAGGATTAGGGGACGGGTGAGGGTCAGGCTTTGGGGAAGGGTTAAGGTTAGGGTTCGGGCTAGGGTTAGGGTTAGGGGACGGGGACGGTTTAGGGTCCAGGTGAGGGTACGACAACGCTTTAGGGGGAGCGTACGTGTGAGGGCGCCGGTTAGTGTTAGCGTACGGGTTAGGATTAGGGGACGGGTGAGGGTCAGGCTTCGGGGAAGGGTTAGGCTTAGGGTTCGGGCTAGGGTTGGGTTAGGGGACGTGGACTGTTTAGGGTCCAGGTGAGGGTACGACAACGCTTTAGAGGGAGCGTACGTGTGAGGGCGCAGGTTAGTGTTAGCGTACGGGTTAGGATTAGGGGACGGGTGAGGATCAGGCTTCGGGGAAGGGTTAGGCTTAGGGTTCGGGCTAGGGTTAGGGTTAGGGGATGGGGACGGTTTAGGGTCCAGGTGAGGGTACGACAACGCTTTAGGGGGAGCGTACGTGTGAGGGCGCGGGTTAGTGTTAGCGTACGGGTTAGGATTAGGGGACGGATGAGGGTCAGGCTTCGGGCAAGTGTTAGGGTTAGGGTTCGGGCTAGGGTTAGGGGACGGGGACGGTTTAGGGTCCAGGTGAGGGTACGACAACGCTTTAGGGGGAGCGTACGTGTGAGGGCACGGGTTAGTGTTAGCCTACGGGTTAGGATTAGGGGACGGGTGAGGGTCAGGCTTCGGGCAAGTGTTAGGGTTAGGGTTCGGGCTAGGGTTAGGGTTAGGGGACGGCGACGGTTTAGGGTCCAGGTGAGGGTACGACAACGCTTTAGGTGGAGCGTACGTGTGAGGGCGCAGGTTAGTGTTAGCGTACGGGTTAGGATTAGGGGACGGGTGAGGGTCAGGCTTCGGGGAAGTGTTAGGCTTAGGGTTCGGGCTAGGGTTAGGGTTAGGGGACGGGGACGGTTTAGGGTCCAGGTGAGGGTACGACAACGCTTTAGAGGGAGCGTACGTCTGAGGGCGCAGGTTAGAGTTAGCGTACGGGTTAGGATTAAGGTACGGGTGAGGGTCAGGCTTCGGGAAAGGTTTAGGCTTAGGGTTCGGGCTAGGGTTAGGGTTAGGGGACGAGGACGGTTTACGGTCCAGGTGAGCGTACGACAACGCTTTAGGGGGTGCGTACGTGTGAGGGCGCGGGATAGTGTTAGCGTATGGGTTAGGATTAGGGGACGGGTGTGGGTCACGCTTTGGGGAAGGGTTAGGGTTAGGGTTCGGGCTAGGGTTAGGGTTAGGGGACGGGGACGGTTTGGGGTCCAGGTGAGGGTACGACAACGCTTTAGGGGGAGCGTACGTGTGAGGGCGCAGGTTAGTGTTAGCGTACGGGTTAGGATTAGGGGACGGGTGAGTGTCAGGCTTCGGGGAAGTGTTAGGCTTAGGGTTCGGGCTAGGGTTAGGGCTAGGGGACGGGGACGGTTTAGGGTCCAGGTGAGGGTACGACAACGCTTTGGGGGAGCGTACGTGTGAGGGCGCGGGTTAGTGTTAGCGTACGGGTTAGGATTAGGGGACGGGTGAGGTTCATGCTTCAGGGAAGGGTTAAGCTTAGGGTTCGGGCTAGGTTTAGGGTTAGGGGACGGGGACGGTTTAGGGTCCAGGTGAGGGTACGACAACGCTTTAGGGGGAGAGTACGTGTGAGGGCCCGGGTTAGTGTTACCGTACGGGTTAGGATGAGGGGCCAGGTGAGGGTCAGTCTTCGGGCAAGTGTTAGTCTTAGGGTTCGGGCTAGGGTTAGGGTTAGGGGACGGGGACGGATTAGGGTCCAGGTGAGGGTACGACAACGCTTTAGGGGGAGCGTACGTGTGAGGGCGCGGGTTAGTGTTAGCGTACGGGTTAGGATTAGGGGACGGGTGAGGGTCAGGCTTCGGGGAAGTGTTAGGCTTAGGGTTCGGGCTAGGGTTAGTGTTAGGGGACGGGGACGGTTTAAGGTCCAGGTGAGGGTACGACAACGCTTTAGGGGGAGCGTACTTGTGAGACCGTGGGTTATTGTTAGCGTACGCGTTAGGATTAGGGGACGGGTGAGGGTCAGGCTTCGGGCAAGGGTTAGGCTTAGGGTTCGGGCTAGGTTTAGGGTTAGGGGACGGGGACGGTTTAGGGTCCAGGTGAGGGTACGACAACGCTTTAGGGGGAGCGTACGTATGAGGGCGCGGGTTAGTGTTAGCGTACGGGTTAGGATTGGGGACGGAGGAGGGTCAGGCTTCGGGGAAGTGTTAGGTTTATGGTTCGGGCTAGGGTTAGGGTTAGGGGACGGGGACGGTTTAGGGTCCAGGTGAGGGTACGACAACGCTTTAGGGGGAGCGTAAGTGTGAGGGCGCGGGTTAGTGTTAGCGTACGGGTTAGGATTAGGGGATGGGTGAGTGTCAGGCTTCGGGGAAGGGTTAGGCTTATGGTTCGGGCTAGGTTTAGTTTTAGGGGACGGGGACGGTTTGGGGTCGAGGTGAGGGTACGACAACGCTTTGGGGGAGCGTATGTGTGAAGGCGTGGGTTAGTGTTAGCGTACTGGTTAGGATTAGGGGACGGGTGAGTGTCAGGCTTCAGGGAAGTTTTAGGCTTATGGTTCGGGCTAGGGTTAGGGTTAGGGGACGGGGACGGTTTAGGGTCCAGGTGTGGGTACGACAATGATTTAGGGGCAGCGTACGTGTGAGGGCGCGGGTTAGTGTTAGCGTACGGGTTAGGATTAGGGGACGGGTGAGGGACAGGCTTCGGGGAAGGGTTAGGGTTAGGGTTTGGGCTAGGGTTAGGGTTAGGGGACGGGGACGGTTTAGGGTCCAGGTGAGGGTACGACAACGCTTTAGGGGGAGCGTACGTGTGAGGGCGCAGGTTAGTGTTAGCGTATGGGTTAGGATTAGGGGACGGGTGAGTTTCAGGCTTTGGGGAAGGGTTAGGCTTAGGGTTCGGGCTAGGGTTAGGGTTAGGGGACGGGGACGGTTTAGGGTCCAGGTGAGGGTACGAAAACGCTTTAGGAGGAGCGTACGTGTGAGGGCGCGGGTTAGTGTTAGCGTACGTGTTAGGATTAGGGGACGGGTGAGGGTCAGGCTTCTGGCAAGTGTTAGGGTTAGGGTTCGGGCTAGGGTTAGGGTTAGGGAACGGGGAAGGTTTGGGGTCCAGGTGAGGGTACGACAACGCTTTAGGGGGAGCGTACGTGTGAGAGCGCGGGTTAGTGTTAGTGTATGGGTTAGGATTAGGGGACGGGTGAGTGTCAGGCCTCGGGGAAGTGTTAGGCTTATGGTTCGGCTAGGGTTAGGGTTAGGGGACGGGGACGGTTTAGGGTCCAGGTGAGGGTACGACAACGCTTTAGGGGGAGCAGACGTGTGAGGGCGCGGGTTAGTGTTAGCGTACGGGTTAGGATTAGGGGACGGATGAGGGTCAGGCTTCGGGGAAGGGTTAGGGTTAAAGTTCTGGCTACGGTTAGGGTTAGGGGACGGGGACGGTTTAGGGTCCAGGTGAGGGTACGACAACGCTTTAGGGGGAGCGTACGTGTGAGGGCGCGGGATAGTGTTAGCGTACGGTTTAGGATTAGGGGACGTGTGAGGGTCAGGCTTCGGGGAAGGGTTAGGGTTAGGGTTTGGGCTAGGGTTAGGGTTAGGTGACGGGGATGGTTTAGGGTCCAGGTGAGGGTACGACAACGCTTTAGGGCGAGCGTACGTGTGAGGGCGCAGGTTAGTGTTAGCGTACTGGTTAGGATTAGGGGACGGGTGAGGGTCAGGCTTCGGGGAAGTGTTAGGCTTAGTGTTCGGGCTAGGGTTAGGGTTAGGGGACGGGGACGGTTTAGGGTCCAGGTGAGGGTACGACAACGCTTTTGGGGGAGCGTACGTGTGAGGGCGCGGGTTAGTGTTAGGGTACGGGTTAGGATTAGGGGACGGGTGAGTGTCAGGCTTCGGGGAAGTGTTAGGCTTATGGTTCGGGCTAGGGTTAGGGTTAGGGGACGGGGACGGGTTAGCGTACAGGTGAGGGTACGACAACGCTTTAGGGGGAGCGTACGTGTGAGGGCGCGGGTTTTTGTTAGCGTACGGGTTAGGAGTAGGGGACGCGTGAGGATCAGGCTTCGGGGAAGTGTTAGGGTTAGGGTTCGGGCTAGGGTTAGGGTTAGGCGACGGGGACGGTTTATGGTCCAGGTGAGGTTACGACAACGCTTTAGGGGGAGCGTACGTGTGAGGGCGCGGCTTAGTGTTAGCGTACGGTTTAGGATTAGGGGACGGGTGAGGGTCAGGCTTCGGGCAATTTTAGGGTTAGGGTTTGGGCTAGGGTTAGGATTAGGGGACGGGGACGGTTTAGGGTCCAGGTGAGGGTACGACAACGCTTTAGGGGGAGTACACGTGTGAGGGCGGGGGTTAGTGTTAGCGTACGGGTTAGGATTAGGGGACGGGTGAGGGTCAGGATTCGGGGAAGTGTTAGGTTTAGGGTTCGGGCTAGGGTTAGGGTTAGGGGACGGGGACGGTTTAGTGTCCAGGTGAGGGTACGACAACGCTTTAAGGGGAGCATACTTGTGAGGGCGTGGGTTAGTGGTAGCGAACGGGTTAGGATTAGGGGACGGGTGAGGGTCAGGCTTCGGGGAAGGGTTAGGGTTAGGGTTCGGGCTAGGGTTAGGGTTAGGGGACGGGGACGGTTTAGGGTCCAGGTGAGGGTACGACAACGCTTTAGGGGGAGCGTACGTGTGAGGGCGCAGGTTAGCGTTAGCGTACGGGTTAGGATTATGGGACGGGTGAGGGTCAGGCTTCGGGGAAGTGTTAGGGTTAGGGTTTGGGCTAGGGTTAGGGTTAGGGGACGGGGACGGTTTAGGGTCCAGGTGAGGTTACGACAACGCTTTAGGGGGAGCGTACGTGTGAGGGCGCAGGTTAGTGTTAGCGTACAGGTTAGGATCAGGGGACGGGTGAGGGTCAGGCTTCAGGGAAGTGTTAGGCTTAGGGTTCGGGCTAGGGTTAGGGTTAGGGGATGGGGACGGTTTAGGGTCCAGGTGACGGTACGACAACGCTTTAGGGGGAGCGTACGTATGAGGGCACGGGTTAGTGTTAGCGTACTAGTTAGGATTAGGGGACGGGTGAGGGTCAGGCTTCGGGGAAGGGTTAGGGTTAAGGTTCGGGCTAGGGTTAGGGTTAGGGGACGGGGACGGTTTAGGGTCCAGGTGAGGGTACGGCAACGCTTTAGGGGGAGCGTACGTGTGAGGGCGCGGGTTAGTGTTAGCGTACGGGTTAGGATTAGGGGACGGGTGAGTGTCAGGCTTCGGGCAAGGGTTAGGGTTAGGGTTCCGGCTAGGGTTAGGGTTAGGGTTAGGGGACGGTTTAGGGTCCAGGTGAGGGTACGACAACGCTTTGGGGGAGCGTTCGTGTGAGGGGGCGGGTTAGTGTTAGCGTACGTGTTAGGACTAGGGGACGGGTGAGGGTCAGGCTTCGGGGAAGGGTTGGGGTTAGGGTTCGGGCTAGGGTTAGGGTTAGGGGACGGGGACGGTTTAGGGTCCAGGTGAGGGTACGACAACGCTTTTGGGGGAGCGTACGTGTGAGGGCGTGGGTTAGTGTTAGCGTACGGGTTAGGATTAGGGGACGTGTGAGTGTCAGGCTTCGGGGAAGTGTTAGGCGTATGGTTCGGGCTAGGGTTAGAGTTAGGGGACGGGGACGGGTTAGGCTCCAGGTGAGGTTACGACAACGCTTTAGGGGGAGCGTACGTGTGAGGGCGCAGGTTAGTGTTAGCGTACGGGTTAGGATTAGGGGACGGGAGAGGTTCAGGCTTCTGGGAAGTGTTAGGCATAGGGTTCGGAGTAGGGTTAGGGTTAGGGGACGGGGATGGTTTAGGGTCCAGTTGATGGTACGACAACGCTTTTGGGGGAGCGTACGTTTGAGAGCGCGGGTTAGTGTTAGCGTAAGGGTTAGGATTATGGGATGGGTGAGGGTCAGGCTTCGGGGAAGGGTTAGAGATAGGGTTCGGGCTACGGTTAGGGTTAGGGGACGGGGACGGTTTAGGGTCCAGGTGAGGGTACGACAACGCTTTAGGGGGAGCGTACGTGTGAGGGCGCAGGTTAGTGTTAGCGTACGGGTTAGGATTAGGGGACGAGAGAGGTTCAGGCTTCTGGGAAGTGTTAGGCATAGGGTTCGGAGTAGGGTTAGGGTTAGGGGACGGGGACGGTTTAGGGTCCAGGTGAGGGTTCGACAACGCTTTAGGGGTGGGTACATATGAGGGCGCGGGTTAGTGTTAGTGTACGGGTTAGGATTAGGGGACGGGTGAGGGTCAGGCTTCGGGGAAGGTTTAGGTTTAGGATTCGGGCTAGGGTTAGGGTTAGGGGACGGGGACGGTTTAGGGTCCAGGTGAGGGTACGACAACGCTTTAGGGGGAGAGTACGTGTGAGGGCGCGGGTTAGTGTTAGCGTACGGGTCAGGATTAGGGGACGGGTGAGGGTCAGGCTTTGGGCAAGGGTTAGGGTTAGGGTTCGGGCTAGGGTTAGGGTTAGGGGACAGGGACGGTTTAGGGTCCAGGTGAGGGTATGACAACGCTTTAGGGGGAGCGTATGTGTGAGGGCGCGGGTTAGTGTTAGCGTACGGGTTAGGATTAGGGGACGGGTGAGGGTCAGGTTTCGGGGAAGTGTTAGGGTTAGGGTTCGGGCTAGGGTTAGGGTTAGGGGACGGGGACGGTTTAGGGTCCAGGTGAGGGTACGACAACGCTTTAGGGCGAGCGTACGTGTGAGGGCGCAGGTTAGTGTTAGCGTACTGGTTAGGATTAGGGGACGGGTGAGGGTCAGGCTTCGGGGAAGTGTTAGGCTTAGTGTTCGGGCTAGGGTTAGGGTTAGGGGACGGGGACGGTTTAGGGTCCAGGTGAGGGTACGACAACGCTTTTGGGGGAGCGTACGTGTGAGGGCGCGGGTTAGTGTTAGGGTACGGGTTAGGATTAGGGGACGGGTGAGTGTCAGGCTTCGGGGAAGTGTTAGGCTTATGGTTCGGGCTAGGGTTAGGGTTAGGGGACGGGGACGGGTTAGCGTACAGGTGAGGGTACGACAACGCTTTAGGGGGAGCGTACGTGTGAGGGCGCGGGTTTTTGTTAGCGTACGGGTTAGGAGTAGGGGACGCGTGAGGATCAGGCTTCGGGGAAGTGTTAGGGTTAGGGTTCGGGCTAGGGTTAGGGTTAGGCGACGGGGACGGTTTATGGTCCAGGTGAGGTTACGACAACGCTTTAGGGGGAGCGTACGTGTGAGGGCGCGGCTTAGTGTTAGCGTACGGTTTAGGATTAGGGGACGGGTGAGGGTCAGGCTTCGGGCAATTTTAGGGTTAGGGTTTGGGCTAGGGTTAGGATTAGGGGACGGGGACGGTTTAGGGTCCAGGTGAGGGTACGACAACGCTTTAGGGGGAGTACACGTGTGAGGGCGGGGGTTAGTGTTAGCGTACGGGTTAGGATTAGGGGACGGGTGAGGGTCAGGATTCGGGGAAGTGTTAGGTTTAGGGTTCGGGCTAGGGTTAGGGTTAGGGGACGGGGACGGTTTAGTGTCCAGGTGAGGGTACGACAACGCTTTAAGGGGAGCATACTTGTGAGGGCGTGGGTTAGTGGTAGCGAACGGGTTAGGATTAGGGGACGGGTGAGGGTCAGGCTTCGGGGAAGGGTTAGGGTTAGGGTTCGGGCTAGGGTTAGGGTTAGGGGACGGGGACGGTTTAGGGTCCAGGTGAGGGTACGACAACGCTTTAGGGGGAGCGTACGTGTGAGGGCGCAGGTTAGCGTTAGCGTACGGGTTAGGATTATGGGACGGGTGAGGGTCAGGCTTCGGGGAAGTGTTAGGGTTAGGGTTTGGGCTAGGGTTAGGGTTAGGGGACGGGGACGGTTTAGGGTCCAGGTGAGGTTACGACAACGCTTTAGGGGGAGCGTACGTGTGAGGGCGCAGGTTAGTGTTAGCGTACAGGTTAGGATCAGGGGACGGGTGAGGGTCAGGCTTCAGGGAAGTGTTAGGCTTAGGGTTCGGGCTAGGGTTAGGGTTAGGGGATGGGGACGGTTTAGGGTCCAGGTGACGGTACGACAACGCTTTAGGGGGAGCGTACGTATGAGGGCACGGGTTAGTGTTAGCGTACTAGTTAGGATTAGGGGACGGGTGAGGGTCAGGCTTCGGGGAAGGGTTAGGGTTAAGGTTCGGGCTAGGGTTAGGGTTAGGGGACGGGGACGGTTTAGGGTCCAGGTGAGGGTACGGCAACGCTTTAGGGGGAGCGTACGTGTGAGGGCGCGGGTTAGTGTTAGCGTACGGGTTAGGATTAGGGGACGGGTGAGTGTCAGGCTTCGGGCAAGGGTTAGGGTTAGGGTTCCGGCTAGGGTTAGGGTTAGGGTTAGGGGACGGTTTAGGGTCCAGGTGAGGGTACGACAACGCTTTGGGGGAGCGTTCGTGTGAGGGGGCGGGTTAGTGTTAGCGTACGTGTTAGGACTAGGGGACGGGTGAGGGTCAGGCTTCGGGGAAGGGTTGGGGTTAGGGTTCGGGCTAGGGTTAGGGTTAGGGGACGGGGACGGTTTAGGGTCCAGGTGAGGGTACGACAACGCTTTTGGGGGAGCGTACGTGTGAGGGCGTGGGTTAGTGTTAGCGTACGGGTTAGGATTAGGGGACGTGTGAGTGTCAGGCTTCGGGGAAGTGTTAGGCGTATGGTTCGGGCTAGGGTTAGAGTTAGGGGACGGGGACGGGTTAGGCTCCAGGTGAGGTTACGACAACGCTTTAGGGGGAGCGTACGTGTGAGGGCGCAGGTTAGTGTTAGCGTACGGGTTAGGATTAGGGGACGGGAGAGGTTCAGGCTTCTGGGAAGTGTTAGGCATAGGGTTCGGAGTAGGGTTAGGGTTAGGGGACGGGGATGGTTTAGGGTCCAGTTGATGGTACGACAACGCTTTTGGGGGAGCGTACGTTTGAGAGCGCGGGTTAGTGTTAGCGTAAGGGTTAGGATTATGGGATGGGTGAGGGTCAGGCTTCGGGGAAGGGTTAGAGATAGGGTTCGGGCTACGGTTAGGGTTAGGGGACGGGGACGGTTTAGGGTCCAGGTGAGGGTACGACAACGCTTTAGGGGGAGCGTACGTGTGAGGGCGCAGGTTAGTGTTAGCGTACGGGTTAGGATTAGGGGACGAGAGAGGTTCAGGCTTCTGGGAAGTGTTAGGCATAGGGTTCGGAGTAGGGTTAGGGTTAGGGGACGGGGACGGTTTAGGGTCCAGGTGAGGGTTCGACAACGCTTTAGGGGTGGGTACATATGAGGGCGCGGGTTAGTGTTAGTGTACGGGTTAGGATTAGGGGACGGGTGAGGGTCAGGCTTCGGGGAAGGTTTAGGTTTAGGATTCGGGCTAGGGTTAGGGTTAGGGGACGGGGACGGTTTAGGGTCCAGGTGAGGGTACGACAACGCTTTAGGGGGAGAGTACGTGTGAGGGCGCGGGTTAGTGTTAGCGTACGGGTCAGGATTAGGGGACGGGTGAGGGTCAGGCTTTGGGCAAGGGTTAGGGTTAGGGTTCGGGCTAGGGTTAGGGTTAGGGGACAGGGACGGTTTAGGGTCCAGGTGAGGGTATGACAACGCTTTAGGGGGAGCGTATGTGTGAGGGCGCGGGTTAGTGTTAGCGTACGGGTTAGGATTAGGGGACGGGTGAGGGTCAGGTTTCGGGGAAGTGTTAGGGTTAGGGTTCGGGCTAGGGTTAGGGTTAGGGGACGGGGACGGTTTAGGGTCCAGGTGAGGGTACGACAACGCTTTAGGGGGAGCGTACGTGTGAGGGCGCGGGTTAGTGTTACCGTACGGGTTAGGATTAGGGGACGGGTGAGGGTCAGGCTTCGGGCAAGTGTTAGGGTTAGGGTTCAGGCTAGGGTTAGGGTTAGGGGACGGGGACGGTTTAGGGTCCAGGTGAGGGTACGACAACGCTTTAGGGGGAGTTTACGTGTGAGGGCGCTGGTTAGTGTTATCGTACGTGTTAGGATTTGGGGACGGGTGAGGGTCAGGCTTCGGGGAAGTTTTAGGCTTAGGGTTCGGGCTAGGGTTAGGGTTAGGGGACGGGGATAGTTTAGGGTCCAGGTGAGGGTACGACAACGCTTTAGGGGGAGCGTATGTGTGAGGGCGGGGGTCAGTGTTAGCGTACGGGTTAGGATTAGGGGACGGGTGAGGGTCAGGCTTCGGGCAAGGGTTAGGGTTAGGGTTCGGGCGAGGGTTAGGGTTAGGGGACGGGGACGGTTTAGGGTCCATGTGAGGGTATGACAACGCTTTAGGGGGAGCGTACGTATGAGGGCGCGGGTTAGTGTTAGCGTACGGGTTAAGATTAGGGGACGGGTGAGGGTCAGGCTTCGGGGAAGTGTTAGGGTTAGGGTTCAGGCTAGGGTTAGGTTTAGGGGACGGGGACGGTTTAGGGTCCAGGTGAGGGTACAACAACGCTTTAGGGGGAGCGTACGTGTGAGGGCGCGGGTTAGTGTTAGCGTACGGGTTAGGATTAGGGGACGGGTGAGGGTCAGGCTTCGGGCAACGGTTAGGGTTAGGGTTCGGGCTAGGGTTAGGGTTAGGGGACGGGGACGGTTTAGGGTCCAGGTGAGGGTACGACAACGCTTTAGGGGGAGCGTACGTGTGAGGGCGAAGGTTAGTGTTAGCGTACGGGTTAGGATTAGGGGAAGGGTGAGTGTCAGGCTTCGGACAAGGGTTAGGGTTAGGCTTCGGGCTAGGGTTAGGGTTAGGCGACGGGGATGGTTTAGGGTCCAGGTGAGGGTACGACAACGCGTTAGGGGGAGCGTACGTGTGAGGGCGCGGGTTAGTGTTAGCGTACGATTTAGGATTAGGGGACAGGTGAGGGTCAGGCTTCGGGCAAGGGTTAGGGTTAGGGTTCGGGCTAGGGTTAGGGTTAGGGTTAGGGGACGGTTTAGGGTCCAGGTGAGGGTACGACAACGCTTTGGGGGAGCGTACGTGTGAGGGCGCGGGTTAGTGTTAGCGTACGGGTTAGGATTAGGGGACGTGTGAGGGTCAGGCTTCGGGGAAGGGTTGGGGTTAGGGTTCGGGCTAGGGTTAGGGTTAGGGGACGGGGACGGTTTACGGTCCAGGTGAGGGTACGACAACGCTTTAGGGGGAGCGTACGTGTGAGGGCGCAGGTTATTGTTAGCCTACGGGTTAGGATTAGGGGACGGGTGAGGGTCCGGCTTCGGGCAAGTGTTAGGGTTAGAGTTCGGGCTAGGGTTAGGGTTAGGGGACGGGGACGGTTTAGGGTCCAGGAGAGGTTACGACACCGCTTTAGGGGGAGCGTACGTGTGAGGGCGCAGGTTAGTGTTAGCGTACGGGTTAGGATTAGGGGACGGGTGAGGGTCAGGCTTTGGGGAAGTGGTAGGCTTAGGGTTCGGGCTAGGGTTAGGGTTAGGGGATGGGGACGGTTTAGGGTCCAGGTGAGGGTACGACAACGCTTTAGGGGGAGCGTACGTATGAGGGGGCGGGTTAGTGTTAGCGTACTGGTTAGGATTAGGGGACGGGTGAGGGTCAGGCTTCGGGGAAGGGTTAGGGTTAAGGTTCTGGCTAGGGTTAGGGTTAGGGGACGGGGACAGTTTAGGGTCCAGGTGAGGGTACGACAACGCTTTATGGGGAGCGTACGTGTGAGGGCGCGGGTTAGCGTTAGCGTACGGGTTAGGATTAGGGGACGTGTGAGGGTCAGGCTTCGGGGAAGGGTTAGGCTTAGGGTTCGGGCTAGGGTTAGGGTTAGGGGACGGGGACGGTTTAGGGTCCAGGTGAGGGTACGACAACGCTTTAGGGGGAGCGTACGTGTGAGGGCGCAGGTTTGTGTTAGCGTACAGGTTAGGATTAGGGGACGGGTGAGGGTCAGGCTTCGGGGAAGTGTTAGGCTTAGGGTTCGGGCTAGGGTTAGGGTTAGGGTACGGGGACGGTTTAGGGTCCAGGTGAGGGTACGACCACGCTTTAGGGGGAGCGTACGTGTGAGGGCGCGGGTTAGTGTTAGCGTACGGGTTAGGATTAGGGGACGGGTGAGGGTCAGGCTTCGGGGAAGTGTTAGGCTTAGGGTTCGGGCTAGGGTTAGGGTTAGGGGACGGGGACGGTTTAGGGTCCAGCTGAGGGTACGACAACGCTTTAGGGGGAGCGTACATGTGAGGGCCCAGGTTAGTGTTAGCGTACGGGTTAGGATTAGGGGACGGGTGAGGGTCAGGCTTCGGGGAAGTGTTAGGCTTAGGGTTCGGGCTAGGGTTAGGGTTAGGGGATGGGGACGGTTTAGGGTCCAGGTTAGGGTACGAAAACGCTTTAGGGGGAGCGTACGTATGAGGGCGTGGGTTAGTGTTAGCGTACGGGTTAGGATTAGCGGACGGGTGAGGGTCAGGCTTCAGGGAAGGGTTAGGGTTAAGGTTCTGGCTAGGGTTAGGGTTAGGGGACGGGGACGGTTTAGGGTCCAGGTGAGGGTACGACAAAACTTTAGGGGGAGCGTACGTGTGAGGGAGCGGGTTAGTGTTAGCATACGGGTTAGTATTAGGGGACGGGTGAGGGTCAGGCTTCGGGGAAGGGTTAGGTTTAGGGTTTGGGCTAGGGTTAGGGTTAGGGGACGGGGACGGTTTAGGTTCCAGGTGAGGGTATGACAACGCTTTAGGGGGAGCGTACGTATGAGGGCGTGGGTTAGTGTTAGCGTACGGGTTAGGATTAGGGGACGGGTTAGGGTCAGGCTTCGGGGAAGGGTTAAGGTTAGGGTTCGGGCTAGGGTTAGGGTTAGGGGACGGGGACGGTTTAGGGTTCAGGTGAGGGTACGACAACGCTTTAGGGGGAGAGTACGTGTGAGGGCGCGGGTTAGTGTTAGCGTACGGGTTAGGATTAGGGGACGGGTGAGTGTCAGGCTTCGGGGAAGGGTTAGGGTTAGGGTTCGGGATAGGGTTAGGGTTAGGGGACGGGGAAGGTTTAGGGTCCAGGTGAGGGTACGACAACGCTTTAGGGGGAGCGTATGTGTGAGGGCGTGGGTTAGTGTTAGCGTACCGGTTAGGATTAGGGGACGGGTGAGGGTCAGGCTTCGTGCAAGGGTTAGGGTTAGGGTTCGGGCTAGGGTTAGGGTTAGGGGACGGGGACGGTTTAGGGTCCAGGTGAGGGTACGACAATGCTTTAGGGGGAGCGTACGTGTGAGGGCGCGGGTTAGCGTTATCGTACGGGTTAGGATTACGGGACGGGTGAGGGTCAGGCTTCGGGGAAGGGTTAGGGTTAGAGTTCGGGCTAGGGTTAGGGTTAGGGGACGGGGACGGTTTAGTGTCCAGGTGAGGGCACGACAACGCTTTAGGGGGAGCGTACGTGTGAGGGTGCGGGTTAGTGGTAGCGTACGGGTTAGGATTAGGGGACGGGTGAGGGTCAGGCTTCGGGGAAGGTTTAGGGTTAGGGTTCGGGCTAGGGTTAGGGTTAGGGGACGGGGACGGTTTAGGGTCCAGGTGAGGGTATGACAATGCTTTAGGGGGAGCGTACGTGTGAGGGCGAAGGTTAGTGTTAGCGTACGGGTTAGGATTAGGGGACGGGTGAGGGTCATGCTTCGGGAAAGGGTTAGGCTTAGGGTTCGGGCTAGGGTTAGGGTTAGGGGACGGGGACGGTTTAGGGTCCAGGTGAGGGTACGACAACGCTTTAGGGGGAGCGTACGTGTGAGGGCGCGGGTTAGTGTTAGCGTACGCATTAGGATTAGGGGACGGGTGAGGGTCAGGCTTCGGGGAAGTGTTAGGGTTAGGGTTCGGGCTAGGGTTAGGGTTAGGGGACGGGGACGGTTTAGGGTCCAGGTGAGGGTACGGCAACGCTTTCGGGGAGCGAACGTGTGAGGGCGCGGGTTAGTGTTAGCGTACGGGTCAGGATTACGGGACGGGTGAGGGTCAGGCTTCGGGGAAGTCTTAGGCATAGGGTTCGGAGTAGGGTTAGGGTTAGGGGACGGGGACGGTTTAGGGTCCAGGTGAGGGTACGACAACGCTTTAAGGGGAGCGTACTTGTGAGGGCGTGGGTTAGTGGTAGCGTACGGGTTAGGATTAGGGGACGGGTGAGGGTCAAGCTCGGGGAAGTGTTAGGCTTAGGGTTCGGGCTAGGGTTAGGGATAGGGGACGGGGACGGTTTAGGGTCCAGGTGAGGGTACGACAACGCTTTAGGGGGAGTACGTGTGAGGGCGGGGGTTAGTGTTAGCGTACGGGTTAGGATTAGGGGACGGGTGAGGGTCAGGATTCGGGGAAGTGTTAGGTTTAGGGTTCGGGCTAGGGTTAGGGTTAGGGGACGGGGACGGTTTAGTGTCCAGGTGAGGGTACGACAACGCTTTAAGGGGAGCATACTTGTGAGGGCGTGGGTTAGTGGTAGCGAACGGGTTAGGATTAGGGGACGGGTGAGGGTCAGGCTTCGGGGAAGGGTTAGGGTTATGGTTCGGGCTAGGGTTAGGGTTAGGGGACGGGGACGGTTTAGGGTCCAGGTGAGGGTACGACAACGCTTTAGGGGGAGCGTACGTGTGAGGGCGCAGGTTAACGTTAGCGTACGGGTTAGGATTAGGGGACGGGTGAGGGTCAGGCTTCGGGGAAGTGTTAGGCTTAGGGTTCGGGCTAGGGTCAGGGTTAGGGGATGGGGACGGTTTAGGGTCCAGGTGACGGTACGACAACGCTTTAGGGGGAGCGTACGTATGAGGGCACGGGTTAGTGTTAGCGTACTAGTTAGGATTAGGGGACGGGTGAGGGTCAGGCTTCGGGGAAGGGTTAGGGTTAAGGTTCGGGCTAGGGTTAGGGTTAGGGGACGGGGACGGTTTAGGGTCCAGGTGAGGGTACGGCAACGCTTTAGGGGGAGCGTACGTGTGAGGGCGTTGGTTAGTGTTAGCGTACGGGTTAGGATTAGGGAACGGGTGAGTGTCAGGCTTCGGGCAAGGGTTAGGGTTAGGGTTCCGGCTAGGGTTAGGGTTAGGGTTAGGGGACGGTTTAGGGTCCAGGTGAGGGTACGACAACGCTTTGGGGGAGCGTTCGTGTGAGGGCGCGGGTTAGTGTTAGCGTACGTGTTAGGACTAGGGGACGGGTGAGGGTCAGGCTTCGGGGAAGGGTTGGGGTTAGGGTTCGGGCTAGGGTTAGGGTTAGGGGACGGGGACGGTTTAGGGTCCAGGTGAGGGTACGACAACGCTTTTGGGGGAGCGTACGTGTGAGGGCGTGGGTTAGTGTTAGCGTACGGGTTAGGATTAGGGGACGGGTGAGTGTCAGGCTTCGGGGAAGTGTTAGGCGTATGGTTCGGGCTAGGGTTAGAGTTAGGGGACGGGGACGGGTTAGGCTCCAGGTGAGGTTACGACAACGCTTTAGGGGGAGCGTACGTGTGAGGGCGCAGGTTAGTGTTAGCGTACGGGTTAGGATTAGGGGACGGGAGAGGTTCAGGCTTCTGGGAAGTGTTAGGCATAGGGTTCGGAGTAGGGTTAGGGTTAGGGGACGGGGATGGTTTAGGGTCCAGTTGATGGTACGACAACGCTTTTGGGGGAGCGTACGTTTGAGAGCGCGGGTTAGTGTTAGCGTAAGGGTTAGGATTATGGGATGGGTGAGGGTCAGGCTTCGGGGAAGGGTTAGAGATAGGGTTCGGGCTACGGTTAGGGTTAGGGGACGGGGACGGTTTAGGGTCCAGGTGAGGGTACGACAACGCTTTAGGGGGAGCGTACGTGTGAGGGCGCAGGTTAGTGTTAGCGTACGGGTTAGGATTAGGGGACGAGAGAGGTTCAGGCTTCTGGGAAGTGTTAGGCATAGGGTTCGGAGTAGGGTTAGGGTTAGGGGACGGGGACGGTTTAGGGTCCAGGTGAGGGTTCGACAACGCTTTAGGGGTGGGTACATATGAGGGCGCGGGTTAGTGTTAGTGTACGGGTTAGGATTAGGGGACGGGTGAGGGTCAGGCTTCGGGGAAGGTTTAGGTTTAGGATTCGGGCTAGGGTTAGGGTTAGGGGACAGGGACGGTTTAGGGTCCAGGTGAGGGTATGACAACGCTTTAGGGGGAGCGTATGTGTGAGGGCACGGGTTAGTGTTAGCGTACGGGTTAGGATTAGGGGACGGGTGAGGGTCAGGTTTCGGGGAAGTGTTAGGGTTAGGGTTCGGGCTAGGGTTAGGGTTAGGGGACGGGGACGGTTTAGGGTCCAGGTGAGGGTACGACAACGCTTTAGGGGGAGCGTACGTGTGAGGGCGCGGGTTAGTGTTACCGTACGGGTTAGGATTAGGGGACGGGTGAGGGTCAGGCTTCGGGCAAGTGTTAGGGTTAGGGTTCAGGCTAGGGTTAGGGTTAGGGGACGGGGACGGTTTAGGGTCCAGGTGAGGGTACGACAACGCTTTCGGGGAGCGAACGTGTGAGGGCGCTGGTTAGTGTTATCGTACGTGTTAGGATTTGGGGACGGGTGAGGGTCAGGCTTCGGGGAAGTTTTAGGCTTAGGGTTCGGGCTAGGGTTAGGGTTAGGGGACGGGGATAGTTTAGGGTCCAGGTGAGGGTACGACAACGCTTTAGGGTGAGCGTATGTGTGAGGGCGGGGGTCAGTGTTAGCGTACGGGTTAGGATTAGGGGACGGGTGAGGGTCAGGCTTCGGGCAAGGGTTAGGGTTAAGGTTCGGGCGAGGGTTAGGGTTAGGGGACGGGGACGGTTTAGGGTCCATGTGAGGGTACGACAACGCTTTAGGGGGAGCGTACGTATGAGGGCGCGGGTTAGTGTTAGCGTACGGGTTAAGATTAGGGGACGGGTGAGGATCAGGCTTCGGGGAAGTGTTAGGGTTAGGGTTCAGGCTAGGGTTAGGTTTAGGGGACGGGGACGGTTTAGGGTCCAGGTGAGGGTACAACAACGCTTTAGGGGGAGCGTACGTGTGAGGGCGCGGGTTAGTGTTAGCGTACGGGTTAGGATTAGGGGACGGGTGAGGGTCAGGCTTCGGGCAACGGTTAGGGTTAGGGTTCGGGCTAGGGTTATGGTTAGGGGACGGGGACGGTTTAGGGTCCAGGTGAGGGTACGACAACGCTTTAGGGGGAGCGTACGTGTGAGGGCGAAGGTTAGTGTTAGCGTACGGGTTAGGATTAGGGGAAGGGTGAGTGTCAGGCTTCGGACAAGGGTTAGGGTTAGGGTTCGGGCTAGGGTTAGGGTTAGGCGACGGGGATGGTTTAGGGTCCAGGTGAGGGTACGACAACGCGTTAGGGGGAGCGTACGTGTGAGGGCGCGGGTTAGTGTTAGCGTACGATTTAGGATTAGGGGACAGGTGAGGGTCAGGCTTCAGGGAAGGGTTAGGTTTAGGTTTCGGGCTAGGGTTAGGGTTAGGGGACGGGGACGGTTTAGGGTCCAGGTGAGGGTACGACAACGCTTTGGGGGAGCGTACGTGTGAGGGCGCGGGTTAGTGTTAGCGTACGGTTTAGGATTAGGGGACGTGTGAGGGTCAGGCTTCGGGGAAGGGTTGGGGTTAGGGTTCGGGCTAGGGTTAGGGTTAGGGGACGGGGACGGTTTACGGTCCAGGTGAGGGTACGACAACGCTTTAGGGGGAGCGTACGTGTGAGGGCGCAGGTTATTGTTAGCCTACGGGTTAGGATTAGGGGACGGGTGAGGGTCCGGCTTCGGGCAAGTGTTAGGGTTAGAGTTCGGGCTAGGGTTAGGGTTAGGGGACGGGGACGGTTTAGGGTCCAGGTGAGGGTACGACAACGCTTTAGGGGGAGCGTACGTGTGAGGGCGAAGGTTAGTGTTAGCGTACGGGTTAGGATTAGGGGAAGGGTGAGTGTCAGGCTTCGGGCAAGGGTTAGGGTTAGGGTTCGGGCTAGGGTTAGGGTTAGGGTTAGGGGACGGTTTAGGGTCCAGGTGAGGGTACGACAACGCTTTGGGGGAGCGTACGTGTGAGGGCGCGGGTTAGTGTTAGCGTACGGTTTAGGATTAGGGGACGTGTGAGGGTCAGGCTTCGGGGAAGGGTTGGGGTTAGGGTTCGGGCTAGGGTTAGGGTTAGGGGACGGGGACGGTTTACGGTCCAGGTGAGGGTACGACAACGCTTTAGGGGGAGCGTACGTGTGAGGGCGCAGGTTATTGTTAGCCTACGGGTTAGGATTAGGGGACGGGTGAGGGTCCGGCTTCGGGCAAGTGTTAGGGTTAGAGTTCGGGCTAGGGTTAGGGTTAGGGGACGGGGACGGTTTAGGGTCCAGGTGAGGTTACGACACCGCTTTAGGGGGAGCGTACGTGTGAGGGCGCAGGTTAGTGTTAGCGTACGGGTTAGGATTAGGGGACGGGTGAGGGTCAGGCTTTGGGGAAGTGGTAGGCTTAGGGTTCGGGCTAGGGTTAGGGTTAGGGGATGGGGACGGTTTAGGGTCCAGGTGAGGGTACGACAACGCTTTAGGGGGAGCGTACGTATGAGGGGGCGGGTTAGTGTTAGCGTACTGGTTAGGATTAGGGGACGGGTGAGGGTCAGGCTTCGGGGAAGGGTTAGGGTTAAGGTTCAGGCTAGGGTTAGGGTTAGGGGACGGGGACAGTTTAGGATCCAGGTGAGGGTACGACAACGCTTTAGGGGGAGCGTACGTATGAGGGGGCGGGTTAGTGTTAGCGTACTGGTTAGGATTAGGGGACGGGTGAGGGTCAGGCTTCGGGGAAGGGTTAGGGTTAAGGTTCGGGCTAGGGTTAGGGTTAGGGGACGGGGACGGTTTACGGTCCAGGTGAGGGTACGACAACGCTTTAGGGGGAGCGTACGTGTGAGGGCGCAGGTTATTGTTAGCGTACGGGTTAGGATTAGGGGACGGGTAAGCGTCATGCTTCGGGGAAGTGTTAGGCTTAGGGTTCGGGCTAGGGTTAGGGTTAGGGGACGAGGACGGTTTAAGGTCCAGGTGAGGGTACAACAACGCTTTAGGGGGAGCGTACGTCTGAGGGCGCAGGTTAGTGTTAGCGTACGGGTTAGGATTAGGGGACGGGTGAGGGTCCGGCTTCGGGCAAGTGTTAGGGTTAGAGTTCGGGCTAGGGTTAGTGTTAGGGGACGGGGACGGTTTAGGGTCCAGGTGAGGGTACGACAACGCTTTATGGGGAGCGTACGTGTGAGGGCGCAGGTTAGTGTTAGCGTACGGGTTAGGATTAGGGGACGGGTGAGGGTCAGCCTTCGGGGAAGGGTTTGGCTTAGGGTTCAGGCTAGGGTTAGGATTAGGCGACGGGGACGGTTTAGGGTCCAGGTGAGGGTACGACAACGCTTTCGGGGGAGCGTACGTGTGAGGGCTAGGGTTAGTGTTAGCGTACGGGTTAGGATTAGGGGACGGGTGAGGGTCAGCCTTCGGGGAAGGGTTTGGCTTAGGGTTCAGGCTAGGGTTAGGATTAGGCGACGGGGACGGTTTAGGGTCCAGGTGAGGGTACGACAACGCTTTCGGGGGAGCGTACGTATGAGGGCACGGGTTAGTGTTAGCGTACTAGTTAGGATTAGGGGACGGGTGAGGGTCAGGCTTCGGGGAAGGGTTAGGGTTAAGGTTCGGGCTAGGGTTAGAGTTAGGGGACGGGGACGGTTTAGGGTCCAGGTGAGGGTACGGCAACGCTTTAGGGGGAGCGTACGTGTGAGGGCGCGGGTTAGTGTTAGCGTACGGGTTAGGATTAGGGGACGGGTGAGTGTCAGGCTTCGGGCAAGGGTTAGGGTTAGGGTTCCGGCTAGGGTTAGGGTTAGGGTTAGGGGACGGTTTAGGGTCCAGGTGAGGGTACGACAACGCTTTGGGGGAGCGTTCGTGTGAGGGCGCGGGTTAGTGTTAGCGTACGTGTTAGGATTAGGGGACGGGTGAGTGTCAGGCTTCGGGGAAGTGTTAGGCGTATGGTTCGGGCTAGGGTTAGAGTTAGGGGACGGGAACGGGTTAGGCTCCAGGTAAGGTTACGACAACGCTTTAGGGGGAGCGTACGTGTGAGGGCGCAGGTTAGTGTTAGCGTACGGGTTAGGATTAGGGGACGGGAGAGGTTCAGGCTTCTGGGAAGTGTTAGGCATAGGGTTCGGAGTAGGGTTAGGGTTAGGGGACGGGGATGGTTTAGGGTCCAGTTGATGGTACGACAACGCTTTTGGGGGAGCGTATGTGTGAGAGCGCGGGTTAGTGTTAGCGTAAGGGTTAGGATTATGGGATGGGTGAGGGTCAGGCTTCGGGGAAGGGTTAGAGATAGGGTTCGGGCTAGGGTTAGGGTTAGGGGACGGGGACGGTTTAGGGTCCAGGTGAGGGTACGACAACGCTTTAGGGGGATCGTACGTGTGAGGGCGCAGGTTAGTGTTAGCGTACGGGTTAGGATTAGGGGACGGGAGAGGTTCAGGCTTCTGGGAAGTGTTAGGCATAGGGTTCGGAGTAGGGTTAGGGTTAGGGGACGGGGACGGTTTAGGGTCCAGGTGAGGGATCGACAACGCTTTAGGGGAGGGTACATATGAGGGCGCGGGTTAGTGTTAGTGTACGGGTTACGATTAGGGGACGGGTGAGGGTCAAGCTTCGGGGAAGGTTTAGGTTTAGGATTCGGGCTAGGGTTAGGGTTAGGGGACGGGGACGGTTTAGGGTCCAGGTGAGGGTACGACAACGCTTTAGGGGGAGAGTACGTGTAAGGGCGCGGGTTACTGTTAGCGTACGGGTCAGGATTAGGGGACGGGTGAGGGTCAGGCTTTGGGCAAGGGTTAGGGTTAGGGTTCGGGCTAGGGTTAGGGTTAGGGGACAGGGATGGTTTAGGGTCCAGGTGAGGGTATGACAACGCTTTAGGGGGAGCGTATGTGTGAGGGCGCGGGTTAGTGTTAGCGTATGGGTTAGGATTAGGGGACGGGTGAGGGTCAGGCTTCGGGGAAGTGTTAGGGTTAGGGTTCGGGCTAGGGTTAGGGTTAGGGGACGGGGACGGTTTAGGGTCCAGGTGAGGGTACGACAACGCTTTAGGGGGAGCGTACGTGTGAGGGCGCGGATTAGTGTTACCGTACGGGTTAGGATTAGGGGACGGGTGAGGGTCAGGCTTCGGGCAAGTGTTAGGGTTAGGGTTCGGGCTAGGGTTAGGGTTAGGGGACGGGGACGGTTTAGTGTCCAGGTGAGGGTACGACAACGCTTTAAGGGGAGCATACTTGTGAGGGCGTGGGTTAGTGGTAGCGAACGGGTTAGGATTAGGGGACGGGTGAGGGTCAGGCTTCGGGGAAGGGTTAGGGTTAGGGTTCGGGCTAGGGTTAGGGTTAGGGGACGGGGACGGTTTAGGGTCCAGGTGAGGGTACGACAACGCTTTAGGGGGAGCGTACGTGTGAGGGCGCAGGTTAGCGTTAGCGTACGGGTTAGGATTAGGGGACGGGTGAGTGTCAGGCTTCGGGGAAGTGTTAGGGTTAGGGTTTGGGCTAGGGTTAGGGTTAGGGGACGGGGACGGTTTAGGGTCCAGGTGAGGTTACGACAACGCTTTAGGGGGAGCGTACGTGTGAGGGCGCAGGTTAGTGTTAGCGTACAGGTTAGGATTAGGGGACGGGTGAGGGTCAGGCTTCGGGGAAGTGTTAGGCTTAGGGTTCGGGCTAGGGTTAGGGTTAGGGGATGGGGACGGTTTAGGGTCCAGGTGACGGTACGACAACGCTTTAGGGGGAGCGTACGTATGAGGGCACGGGTTAGTGTTAGCGTACTAGTTAGGATTAGGGGACGGGTGAGGGTCAGGCTTCGGGGAAGGGTTAGGGTTAAGGTTCGGGCTAGGGTTAGGGTTAGGGGACGGGGACGGTTTAGGGTCCAGGTGAGGGTACGGCAACGCTTTAGGGGGAGCGTACGTGTGAGGGCGCGGGTTAGTGTTAGCGTACGGGTTAGGATTAGGGGACGGGTGAGTGTCAGGCTTCGGGCAAGGGTTAGGGTTAGGGTTCCGGCTAGGGTTAGGGTTAGGGTTAGGGGACGGTTTAGGGTCCAGGTGAGGGTACGACAACGCTTTGGGGGAGCGTTCGTGTGAGGGCGCGGGTTAGTGTTAGCGTACGTGTTAGGACTAGGGGACGGGTGAGGGTCAGGCTTCGGGGAAGGGTTGGGGTTAGGGTTCGGGCTAGGGTTAGGGTTAGGGGACGGGGACGGTTTAGGGTCCAGGTGAGGGTACGACAACGCTTTTGGGGGAGCGTACGTGTGAGGGCGTGGGTTAGTGTTAGCGTACGGGTTAGGATTAGGGGACGGGTGAGTGTCAGGCTTCGGGGAAGTGTTAGGCGTATGGTTCGGGCTAGGGTTAGAGTTAGGGGACGGGGACGGGTTAGGCTCCAGGTGAGGTTACGACAACGCTTTAGGGGGAGCGTACGTGTGAGGGCGCAGGTTAGTGTTAGCGTACGGGTTAGGATTAGGGGACGGGAGAGGTTCAGGCTTCTGGGAAGTGTTAGGCATAGGGTTCGGAGTAGGGTTAGGGTTAGGGGACGGGGATGGTTTAGGGTCCAGTTGATGGTACGACAACGCTTTTGGGGGAGCGTACGTTTGAGAGCGCGGGTTAGTGTTAGCGTAAGGGTTAGGATTATGGGATGGGTGAGGGTCAGGCTTCGGGGAAGGGTTAGAGATAGGGTTCGGGCTACGGTTAGGGTTAGGGGACGGGGACGGTTTAGGGTCCAGGTGAGGGTACGACAACGCTTTAGGGGGAGCGTACGTGTGAGGGCGCAGGTTAGTGTTAGCGTACGGGTTAGGATTAGGGGACGAGAGAGGTTCAGGCTTCTGGGAAGTGTTAGGCATAGGGTTCGGAGTAGGGTTAGGGTTAGGGGACGGGGACGGTTTAGGGTCCAGGTGAGGGTTCGACAACGCTTTAGGGGTGGGTACATATGAGGGCGCGGGTTAGTGTTAGTGTACGGGTTAGGATTAGGGGACGGGTGAGGGTCAGGCTTCGGGGAAGGTTTAGGTTTAGGATTCGGGCTAGGGTTAGGGTTAGGGGACGGGGACGGTTTAGGGTCCAGGTGAGGGTACGACAACGCTTTAGGGGGAGAGTACGTGTGAGGGCGCGGGTTAGTGTTAGCGTACGGGTCAGGATTAGGGGACGGGTGAGGGTCAGGCTTTGGGCAAGGGTTAGGGTTAGGGTTCTTGCTAGGGTTAGGGTTAGGGGACAGGGACGGTTTAGGGTCCAGGTGAGGGTATGACAACGCTTTAGGGGGAGCGTATGTGTGAGGGCGCGGGTTAGTGTTAGCGTACGGGTTAGGATTAGGGGACGGGTGAGGGTCAGGTTTCGGGGAAGTGTTAGGGTTAGGGTTCGGGCTAGGGTTAGGGTTAGGGGACGGGGACGGTTTAGGGTCCAGGTGAGGGTACGACAACGCTTTAGGGGGAGCGTACGTGTGAGGGCGCGGGTTAGTGTTACCGTACGGGTTAGGATTAGGGGACGGGTGAGGGTCAGGCTTCGGGCAAGTGTTAGGGTTAGGGTTCAGGCTAGGGTTAGGGTTAGGGGACGGGGACGGTTTAGGGTCCAGGTGAGGGTACGACAACGCTTTAGGGGGAGTTTACGTGTGAGGGCGCTGGTTAGTGTTATCGTACGTGTTAGGATTTGGGGACGGGTGAGGGTCAGGCTTCGGGGAAGTTTTAGGCTTAGGTTTCGGGCTAGGGTTAGGGTTAGGGGACGGGGATAGTTTAGGGTCCAGGTGAGGGTACGACAACGCTTTAGGGGGAGCGTATGTGTGAGGGCGGGGGTCAGTGTTAGCGTACGGGTTAGGATTAGGGGACGGGTGAGGGTCAGGCTTCGGGCAAGGGTTAGGGTTAGGGTTCGGGCGAGGGTTAGGGTTAGGGGACGGGGACGGTTTAGGGTCCATGTGAGGGTACGACAACGCTTTAGGGGGAGCGTACGTATGAGGGCGCGGGTTAGTGTTAGCGTACGGGTTAAGATTAGGGGACGGGTGAGGGTCAGGCTTCGGGGAAGTGTTAGGGTTAGGGTTCAGGCTAGGGTTAGGTTTAGGGGACGGGGACGGTTTAGGGTCCAGGTGAGGGTACGACAACGCTTTAGGGGGAGCGTACGTGTGAGGGCGCGGGTTAGTGTTAGCGTACGGGTTAGGATTAGGGGACGGGTGAGGGTCAGGCTTCGGGCAACGGTTAGGGTTAGGGTTCGCGCTAGGGTTAGGGTTAGGGGACGGGGACGGTTTAGGGTCCAGGTGAGGGTACGACAACGCTTTAGGGGGAGCGTACGTGTGAGGGCGAAGGTTAGTGTTAGCGTACGGGTTAGGATTAGGGGAAGGGTGAGTGTCAGGCTTCGGACAAGGGTTAGGGTTAGGGTTCGGGCTAGGGTTAGGGTTAGGCGACGGGGATGGTTTAGGGTCCAGGTGAGGGTACGACAACGCGTTAGGGGGAGCGTACGTGTGAGGGCGCGGGTGAGTGTTAGCGTACGAGTTAGGATTAGGGGACAGGTGAGGGTCAGGCTTCAGGGAAGGGTTAGGTTTAGGGTTCGGGCTAGGGTTAGGGTTAGGGGACGGGGACGGTTTAGGGTCCAGGTGAGGGTACGACAAAGCTTTAGTGGGAGCGTACGTGTGAGGGTGCGGGTTAGTGTTAGCGTACGGGTTAGTATTACGGGACGGGTGAGAGTCAGGCTTCGGGCAAGTGTTAGGGTTAGGGTTCGGGCTAGGGTTAGGATTAGGGGACGGGGATGGTTTAGGGTCCAGGTGAGGGTACGACAACGCTTCAGGGGGAGCGTAAGTGTGAGGGCGCGGGTTAGTTTTAGCGTACGGTTTAGGATTAGGGGACGGGAGAGGGTCAGGCTTCAGGGAAGTGTTAGGGTTAGGGTTCGGGCTAGGGTTAGGGTTAGGGGACGGGGACGGTTTAGGGTCCAGGTGAGGGTACGACAACGCTTTAGGGGGAGCGTACGTGTGAGGGCGCAGGTTAGCGTTAGCGTACGGGTTAGGATTAGGGGACGGGTGAGGGTCAGGCTTCGGGGAAGTGTTAGGGTTAGGGTTTGGGCTAGGGTTAGGGTTAGGGGACGGGGACGGTTTAGGGTCCAGGTGAGGTTACGACAACGCTTTAGGGGGAGCGTACGTGTGAGGGCGCAGGTTAGTGTTAGCGTACAGGTTAGGATTAGGGGACGGGTGAGGGTCAGGCTTCAGGGAAGTGTTAGGCTTAGGGTTCGGGCTAGGGTTAGGGTTAGGGGATGGGGACGGTTTAGGGTCCAGGTGACGGTACGACAACGCTTTAGCGGGAGCGTACGTATGAGGGCGCGGGTTAGTGTTAGCGTACTAGTTAGGATTAGGGGACCGGTGAGGGTCAGGCTTCGGGGAAGGGTTAGGGTTAAGGTTCGGGCTAGGGTTAGAGTTAGGGGACGGGGACGGTTTAGGGTCCAGGTGAGGGTACGGCAACGCTTTAGGGGGAGCGTACGTGTGAGGGCGCGGGTTAGTGTTAGCGTACGGGTTAGGATTAGGGGACGGGTGAGTGTCAGGCTTCGGGCAAGGGTTAGGGTTAGGGTTCCGGCTAGGGTTAGGTTTAGGGTTAGGGGACGGTTTAGGGTCCAGGTGAGGGTACGACAACGCTTTGGGGGAGCGTTCGTGTGAGGGCGCGGGTTAGTGTTAGCGTACGTGTTAGGATTAGGGGACGGGTGAGTGTCAGGCTTCGGGGAAGTGTTAGGCGTATGGTTCGGGCTAGGGTTAGAGTTAGGGGACGGGGACGGGTTAGGCTCCAGGTAAGGTTACGACAACGCTTTAGGGGGAGCGTACGTGTGAGGGCGCAGGTTAGTGTTAGCGTACGGGTTAGGATTAGGGGACGGGAGAGGTTCAGGCTTCTGGGAAGTGTTAGGCATAGGGTTCGGAGTAGGGTTAGGGTTAGGGGACGGGGATGGTTTAGGGTCCAGTTGATGGTACGACAACGCTTTTGGGGGAGCGTATGTGTGAGAGCGCGGGTTAGTGTTAGCGTAAGGGTTAGGATTATGGGATGGGTGAGGGTCAGGCTTCGGGGAAGGGTTAGAGATAGGGTTCGGGCTAGGGTTAGGGTTAGGGGACGGGGACGGTTTAGGGTCCAGGTGAGGGTACGACAACGCTTTAGGGGGAGCGTACGTGTGAGGGCGCAGGTTAGTGTTAGCGTACGGGTTAGGATTAGGGGACGGGTGAGGGTCAGGCTTCGGGCAAGTGTTAGGGTTAGGGTTAGGGTTAGGGTTAGGGTTAGGGTTCGGGCTAGGGTTAGGGTTAGGGGACGGGGACGGTTTAGGGTCCAGGTGAGGGTACGACAAAGCTTTGGGGGAGTGTACGTGTGAGGGCACGGGTTAGTGTTAGCGTACGGGTTAGGATTAGGGGATGGTTTAGGGTCAGGCTTCGGGGAAGGGTGAGGGTTAGGGTTTGGGCTAGGGTTAGGGTTAGGGGATGGGGACGGTTTAGGGTCCAGGTGAGGGTACGACAACGCTTTAGGGGGAGCGTACATGTGAGGGCACAGGTTAGTGTTAGCATACGGGTTAGGATTAGGGGACGGGTGAGTGTCATGCTTCGGGGAAGGGTTAGGCTTAGGGTTCGGGCTAGGATTAGGGTTAGGGGACGGGGACGGTTTAGGGTTCAGGTGACGGTACGACAACGCTTTGGGGGATCGTACGTGTGAGGGCGCGGGTTAGTTTTAGCGTACGGGTTAGGATTAGGGGACGGGTGAGGGTCAGGCTTCGGGGAAGGGTTAGGGTTAGGGTTCGGGCTAGGGTTAGGGTTAGGGGACGGGGACGGTTTACGGTCCAGGTGAGGGTACGACAACGCTTTGGGGGAGCGTACGTGTGAGGACGCGGGTTAGTGTTAGCGTACGGGTTAGGATTAGGGGACGGCTGAGGGTCAGGCTTCAGGGAAGGGTTAGGGTTAGGGTTCGGGCTAGGGTTAGGGTTAGGGGACGGGGACGGTTTAGGGTCCAGGTGAGGGTTCCACAACGCTTTACGGGGAGGGTATGTATGAGGGCGCGGGTTAGTGTTAGCGTACGGGTTAGGATTAGGGGACGGGTGAGGGTCAGGCTTCGGGGAAGTGTTAGGCTTAGGGTTCGGGCTAGAGTTAGGGATAGGGGACGGGGACGGTTTAGGGTCCAGGTGAGGGTACGACAACGCTTTAGGGGGAGCGTACGTGTGAGGGCATGGTTAGTGTTAGCGTACGGGTTAGGATTAGGGGACGGGTGAGGGTCAGGCTTCGGGCAAGGGTTAGGGTTAGGGTTCGGGCTAGGGTTAGGGTTAGGGGACGGGGACGGTTTAGGGTCCAGGTGAGGGTACGACAACGCTTTAGGGGGAGCGTACGTGTGAGTGCGCGGGTTAGTGTTAGCGTACGGGTTAGGATTAGGGGACGGGTGAGGGTCAGGCTTCCGGCAAGGTTTAGGCTTAGGGTGAGGGCTAGGGTTAGGGTTAGGGGACGGGGACGGTTTAGGGTCCAGGTGAGGGTACGACAACGCTTTAGGGGGAGCGTACGTATGAGGGCGTGGGTTAGCGTTAGCGTACGGGTTAGGATTAGGGGACGGGTTAGGGTCAGGCTTCGGGGAAGGGTTAGGGTTAGGGTTCGGGCTAGGGTTAGGGTTAGGGGACGGGGACGGTTTAGGGTCCAGGTGAGGTTACGACAACGCTTTAGGCGGAGCGTACGTGTGAGGGCGCAGGTTAGTGTTAGCGTACGGGTTAGGATTAGGGGACGGGTGAGAGTCAGGCTTCGGGGAAGTGTTAGGCTTAGGGTTCGGGCTAGGGTTAGGGTTAGTGGATGGGGACGGTTTAGGGTCCAGGTGAGGGTACGACGACGCTTTAGGGGGAGCGTACGTATGAGGGCGCGGGTTAGTGTTAGCGTCCGGGTTAGGATTAGGGGACGGGTGAGGGTCAGGCTTTGGGGAAGGGTTAGGGTTAGGGTTCGGGCTAAGGCTAGGGTTAGGTGACGGGGACGGTTTAGGGTCCAGGTGAGGGTATGACAACGCTTTAGGGGGAGCGTACGTGTGAGGGCGCGGGTTAGTGTTAGCGTACGGATTAGGATTAGGGGACGGGTGAGTGTCAGGCTTCGGGGAAGGGTTAGGGTTAGGGTTCGGGCTAGGGTTAGGGTTAGGGGACGGGGACGGTTTAGGGTCCAGGTGAGGGTACGACAACGCTTTAGGGGGAGCGTATGTGTGAGGGCGCAGGTTAGTGTTAGCGTACGGGTTAGGATTAGGGGACGGCTGAGGGTCAGGCTTCGGGCAAGTGTTAGGGTTAGGGTTAGGGTTAGGGTTAGGGTTAGGGTTCGGGCTAGGGTTAGGGTTAGGGGACGGGGACGGTTTAGGGTCCAGGTGAGGGTACGACAACGCTTTAGGGGGAGCGTACGTGTGAGTGCGCGGGTTAGTGTTAGCGTACGGGTTAGGATTAGGGGACGGGTGAGGGTCAGGCTTCCGGCAAGGTTTAGGCTTAGGGTGAGGGCTAGGGTTAGGGTTAGGGGACGGGGACGGTTTCGGATCCAGGTGAGGGTACGACAACGCTTTAGGGGGAGCGTACGTATGAGGGTGTGGGTTAGTGTTAGCGTACGGGTTAGGATTAGGGGAAGGGTAAGGGTCAGGCTTCGGGGAAGGGTTAGGGTTAGGGTTCGGGCTAGGGTTAGGGTTATGGGACGGGGACGGTTTAGTGTCCAGGTGAGGGTACGACAACGCTTTAGGGGGAGCGTACGTGTGAGGGCACGGGTTAATGTTAGCGTACGGGTTAGGATTAGGGGAAGGGTGAGGGTCAGGCTTCGGGCAAGGGTTAGGGTTAGGTTTCGGGCTAGGGTTAGGGTTAGGGGACGGGGACGGTTTAGGGTCCAGGTGAGGGTACGACAACGCTTTAGGGGGAGCGTACGTGTGAGGGCATGGGTTAGCGTTAGCGTACGGGTTATGATTAGGGGACGGGTGAGGGTCAGGCTTCGGGGAAGGGTTAGGGTTAGGGTTCGGGCTAGGGTTAGTGTTAGGGGACGGGGACGGTTTAGGGTCCAGGTGAGGGTACGACAACGCTTTAGGGGGAGCGTACGTGTGAGGGCGCGGGTTAGCGTTAGCGTACGGGTTAGGATTAGGGGACGGGTGAGTGTCAGGCTTTGGGCAAGGGTTAGGTTTAGGGTTCGGGCTAGGGTTACGGTTAGGGGACGGGGACGGTTTAGGGTCCAGGTGAGGGTACGACAACGCTTTAGGGGGAGTGTACGTGTGAGGGCGCGGGTTAGTGTTAGTGTTCGGGTTAGGATTAGGGGACGGGTGAGGGTCAGGCTTCGGGGAAGTCTTAGGCATAGGGTTCGGAGTAGGGTTAGGGTTAGGGGACGGGGACGGTTTGGGGTCCAGGTGAGGGTTCCACAACGCTTTAGGGGGAGGGTACGTATGAGGGCGCGGGTTAGTGTTAGCGTACGGGTTAGGATTAGGGGACGGGTGAGGGTCAGGCTTCGGGGAAGTGTTAGGCTTAGGGTTCGGGCTAGGGTTAGGGATAGGGGACGGGGACGTTTTAGGGTCCAGGTGAGGGTACGACAACGCTTTAGGGGGAGCGTACGTGTGAGGGCGCGTGTTAGTGTTAGCGTACGGGTTAGGATTAGTGGACCGGTGAGTGTCAGGCTTCGGGGAAGGGATAGGGTTAGGGTTCGGGCTAGGGTTAGGGATAGGGGACGGGGACGGTTTAGGGTCCAGGTGAGGGTACGACAACGCTTTAGGGGGAGCGTACGTGTGAGGGCGTGGTTTAATGTTAGCGTACAGGTTAGGATTAGGGGACGGGTGAGGGTCCGGCTTCGGGCAAGGGTTAGGGTTAGGGTTCGGGCTAGGGTTAGGGTTAGGGTACGGGGACGGTTTAGGGTCCAGGTGAGGGTACGACAACGCTTTAGGGGGAGCGTACGTGTGAGGGCGCGTGTTAGTGTTAGCGTACGGGTTAGGATTATTGGACCGGTGAGTGTCAGGCTTCGGGGAAGGGTTAGGGTTAGGGTTCGGGCTAGGGTTAGGGTTAGGGGACGGGGACGGTTTAGGGTCCAGGTGAGGGTACGACAACGCTTTAGGGGGAGCGTACGTGTGAGGACGCGGGTTAGTGGTAGCGTACGGGTTAGGATTAGGGGACGGGTGAGGGTCAGGCTTCGGGCAAGGGTTAGGGTTAGGGTTCGGGCTAGGGTTAGGGTTAGGGGACGGGGACGGTTTAGGGTCCAGGTGAGGGTACGACAACGCTTTAGGGGGAGCGTACGTGTGAGGGCGCGGGTTAGCGTTAGCGTACGGGTTAGGATTAGGGGACGGGTGAGTGTCAGGCTTTGGGCAAGGGTTAGGTTTAGGGTTCGGGCTAGGGTTACGGTTAGGGGACGGGGACGGTTTAGGGTCCAGGTGAGGGTACGACAACGCTTTAGGGGGAGTGTACGTGTGAGGGCGCGGGTTAGTGTTAGTGTACGGGTTAGGATTAGGGGACGGGTGAGGGTCAGGCTTCGGGGAAGTCTTAGGCATAGGGTTCGGAGTAGGGTTAGGGTTAGGGGACGGGGACGGTTTGGGGTCCAGGTGAGGGTTCCACAACGCTTTAGGGGGAGGGTACGTATGAGGGCGCGGGTTAGTGTTAGCGTACGGGTTAGGATTAGGGGACGGGTGAGGGTCAGGCTTCGGGGAAGTGTTAGGCTTAGGGTTCGGGCTAGGGTTAGGGATAGGGGACGGGGACGTTTTAGGGTCCAGGTGAGGGTACGACAACGCTTTAGGGGGAGCGTACGTGTGAGGGCGCGTGTTAGTGTTAGCGTACGGGTTAGGATTAGTGGACCGGTGAGTGTCAGGCTTCGGGGAAGGGATAGGGTTAGGGTTCGGGCTAGGGTTAGGGATAGGGGACGGGGACGGTTTAGGGTCCAGGTGAGGGTACGACAACGCTTTAGGGGGAGCGTACGTGTGAGGGCGTGGTTTAATGTTAGCGTACAGGTTAGGATTAGGGGACGGGTGAGGGTCAGGCTTCGGGCAAGGGTTAGGGTTAGGGTTCGGGCTAGGGTTAGGGTTAGGGTACGGGGACGGTTTAGGGTCCAGGTGAGGGTACGACAACGCTTTAGGGGGAGCGTACGTGTGAGGGCGCGTGTTAGTGTTAGCGTACGGGTTAGGATTATTGGACCGGTGAGTGTCAGGCTTCGGGGAAGGGTTAGGGTTAGGGTTCGGGCTAGGGTTAGGGTTAGGGGACGGGGACGGTTTAGGGTCCAGGTGAGGGTACGACAACGCTTTAGGGGGAGCGTACGTGTGAGGACGCGGGTTAGTGGTAGCGTACGGGTTAGGATTAGGGGACGGGTGAGGGTCAGGCTTCGGGCAAGGGTTAGGGTTAGGGTTCGGGCTAGGGTTAGGGTTAGGGGACGGGGACGGTTTAGGGTCCAGGTGAGGGTACGACAATGCTTTAGGGGGAGCGTATGTGTGAGGGCGAAGGTTAGTGTTAGCGTACGGGTTAGGATTAGGGGACGGGTGAGGGTCATGCTTCGGGGAAGGGTTAGGCTTAGGGTTCGGGCTAGGGTTAGGGTTAGGGGACGGGGACGGTTTAGGGTCCAGGTGAGGGTACGACAACGCTTTAGGGGGAGCGTACGTGTGAGGGCGCGGGTTAGTGTTAGCGTACGGGTTAGGATTAGGGGACGGGTGAGGGTCAGGTTTCGGGGAAGTGTTAGGGTTAGGGTTCGGGCTAGGGTTAGGGTTAGGGGACGGGGACGGTTTACGGTCCAGGTGAGGGTACGACAACGCTTTGGGGGAGCGTACGTGTGAGGGCGCGGGTTAGTGTTAGCGTACGGGTTAGGATTAGGGGACGGCTGAGGGTCAGGCTACGGGGAAGGGTTAGGGTTAGGGTTCGGGCTAGGGTTAGGGTTAGGGGACGGGGACGGTTTAGGGTCCAGGTGAGGGTTCCACAACGCTTTAGGGGGAGGGTATGTATGAGGGCGCGGGTTAGTGTTAGCGTACGGGTTAGGATTAGGGGACGGGTGAGGGTCAGGCTTCGGGGAAGTGTTAGGCTTAGGGTTCGGGCTAGGGTTAGGGATAGGGGACGGGGACGGTTTAGGGTCCAGGTGAGGGTACAACAACGCTTTAGGGGGAGCGTACGTGTGAGGGCATGGTTAGTGTTAGCGTACGGGTTAGGATTAGGGGACGGGTGAGGGTCAGGCTTCGGGCAAGGGTTAGGGTTAGGGTTCGGGCTAGGGTTAGGGTTAGGGGACGGGGACGGTTTAGGGTCCAGGTGAGGGTACGACAACGCTTTAGGGGGAGCGTACGTGTGAGGGCTCGGGTTCATGTTAGCGTACGGGTTAGGATTAGGGGACGGGTGAGGGTCAGGCTTCGGGCAAGGGTTAGGTTTAGGGTTCGGTCTAGGGTTACGGTTACGGGACCGGGACGGTTTAGGGTCCAGGTGAGGGTACGACAACGCTTTAGGGGGAGTGTATGTGTGAGGGCGCGGGTTAGTGTTAGCGTACGGGTTAGGATTAGGGGACGGGTGAGTGTCAGGTTTCGGGGAAGTGTTAGGCTAAGGGTTCGGGCTAGGGTTAGGGTTAGGGGACGGGGACGGTTTACGGTCCATGTGAGGGTACGACAACGCTTTAGGGGGAGCGTACGTGTGAGTGCGCGGGTTAGTGTTAGCGTACGGGTTAGGATTAGGGGACGGGTGAGGGTCAGGCTTCCGGCAAGGTTTAGGCTTAGCGTGAGGGCTAGGGTTAGGGTTAGGGGACGGGGACGGTTTAGGGTCCAGGTGAGGGTACGACAACGCTTTAGGGGGAGCGTACGTATGAGGGTGTGGGTTAGTGTTAGCGTACGGGTTAGGATTAGGGGACGGGTTAGGGTCAGGCTTCGGGGAAGGGTTAGGGTTAGGGTTCGGGCTAGGGTTACGGTTATGGGACGGGGACGGTTTAGTGTCCAGGTGAGGGTACGACAACGCTTTAGGGGGAGCGTACGTGTGACGGCACGGGTTAATGTTAGCGTACGGGTTAGGATTAGGGGAAGGGTGAGGGTCAGGCTTCGGGCAAGGGTTAGGGTTAGGTTTCGGGCTAGGGTTAGGGTTAGGGGACGGGGACGGTTTAGGGTCCAGGTGAGGGTACGACAACGCTTTAGGGGGAGCGTACGTGTGAGGGCGCGGGTTAGCGTTAGCGTACGGGTTATGATTAGGGGACGGGTGAGGGTCAGGCTTCGGGGAAGGGTTAGGGTTAGGGTTCGGGCTAGAGTTAGTGTTAGGGGACGGGGACGGTTTAGGGTCCAGGTGAGGGTACGACAACGCTTTAGGGGGAGCGTACGTGTGAGGGCGCGGGTTAGTGTTAGCGTACGGGTTAGGATTAGGGGACGGGTGAGTGTCAGGCTTTGGGCAAGGGTTAGGTTTAGGGTTCGGGCTAGGGTTACGGTTAGGGGACGGGGACGGTTTAGGGTCCAGGTGAGGGTACGACAACGCTTTAGGGGGAGTGTACGTGTGAGGGCGCGGGTTAGTGTTAGTGTACGGGTTAGGATTAGGGGACGGGTGAGGGTCAGGCTTCGGGGAAGTCTTAGGCATAGGGTTCGGAGTAGGGTTAGGGTTAGGGGACGGGGACGGTTTAGGGTCCAGGTGAGGGTACGACAACGCTTTAGGGGGAGCGTACGTGTGAGGGCGCGGTTTAATGTTAGCGTACAGGTTAGGATTAGGGGACGGGTGAGGGTCAGGCTTCGGGCAAGGGTTAGGGTTAGGGTTCGGGCTAGGGTTAGGGTTAGGGTACGGGGACGGTTTAGGGTCCAGGTGAGGGTACGACAACGCTTTAGGGGGAGCGTACGTGTGAGGGCATGGTTAGTGTTAGCGTACGGGTTAGGATTAGGGGACGGGTGAGGGTCAGGCTTCGGTCAAGGGTTAGGGTGAGGGTTCGGGCTAGGGTTAGGGTTAGGGGACGGGGACGGTTTAGGGTCCAGGTGAGGGTACGACAACGCTTTAGGGGGAGCGTACGTGTGAGGGCGCGGGTTAGCGTTAGCGTACGGGTTACGATTAGGGGACGGGTGAGGGTCAGGCTTCAGGGAAGGGTTAGGGTTAGTGTTCGGGCTAGGTTTAGGGTTAGGGGACGGGGACGGTTTAGGGTCCAGGTGAGGGTACGACAACGCTTTAGGGGGAGCGTACGTGTGAGGGCATGGGTTAGTGTTAGCGTACGGGTTAGGATTAGGGGACGGGTGAGGGTCAGGCTTCGTGGAAGGTTTAGGGTTAGGGTTCGGGCTAGGGTTAGGGTTAGGGGACGGGGACGGTTTAGGGTCCAGGTGAGGGTACGACAACGCTTTAGGGGGAGCGTAGGTGTGAGGGCGCGGGTTAGTGTTAGCGTACGGGTTAGGATTAGGGGACGGGTGGGGGTCAGGCTTCGGGCAAGGGTTAGGTTTAGGGTTCGGTCTAGGGTTAGGGTTAGGGGACCGGGACGGTTTAGGGTCCAGGTGAGGGTACGACAACGCTTTAGGGGGAGTGTATGTGTGAGGGCGCGGGTTAGCGTTAGCGTACGGGTTACGATTAGGGGACGGGTGAGGGTCAGGCTTCGGGGAAGTGTTAGGGTTAGGGTTCGGGCTAGGGTTAGGGTTAGGGGACGGGGACGGTTTAGTGTCCAGGTGAGGGTACGACAACGCTTTAGGGGGAGCGTACGTGTTAGGGCGCGGGTTAGTGATAGCGTACGGGTTAGGATTAGGGCACGGGTGAGGGTCAGGCTTCGGGGAAGGGTTAGGGTTAGGGTTCGGGCTAGGGTTAGGGATAGGGGACGGGGACGGTTTAGGGTCCAGGTGAGGGTACGACAACGCTTTAGGGGCAGCGTACGTGTGAGGGCGCGGGTTAGTGTTAGCGTATGGGTTAGGATTCTGGGACGGGTGAGGGTCAGGCTTCGGGGAAGGGTTAGGGTTAGGGTTCGGGCTAGGGTTAGGGTTAGGGGACAGGGACGGTTTAGGGTCCAGGTGAGGGTACGACAACGCTTTAGGGGCAGCGTACGTGTGAGGGCGCGGGTTAGTGTTAGCGTATGGGTTAGGATTCTGGGACGGGTGAGGGTCAGGCTTCGGGGAAGGGTTAGGGTTAGGGTTCGGGCTAGGGTTAGGGTTAGGAGACGGGGACGGTTTAGGGTCCAGGTGAGGGTACGAGAACGCTTTAGGGGGAGCGTACGTGTGAGGGCGCGGGTGAGTGTTAGCGTACGGTTTAGGATGAGGGGACGGGTGAGGGTCAGGCTTCGGGCAAGTGTTAGGGTTAGGGTTCGGGCTAGGGTTAGGGTTAGGGGACGGGGACGGTTTAAGTTCCAGCTGAGGGTACGACAACGCTTTAGGGGGAGCGTACGTGTGAGGGCGTGGGTTAGTGTTAGGGTACGGGTTAGGATTAGGGGACGGGTGAGGGTCAGGCTTCGGGGACGTGTTAGGGTTAGGGTTCGGGCTAGGGTTAGGGTTAGGGGACGGGGACGGTTTTGGGTCCAGGTGAGGGTACGACAACGCTTTAGGGGGAGCGTACGTGTGAGGGCGCAGGTTAGTGTTAGCGTATAGGTTAGGATTAGGGGACGGGGGAGGGTCATGCTTCGGGGAAGGATTAAGCTTAGGGTTCGGGCTAGGGTTAGGGTTAGGGGACGGGGACGGTTTAGGGTCCAGGTGAGGGTACGACAACGCTTTAGGGGAAGCGTACGTGTGAGGGCTCGGGTTAGTGTTAGTGTACGGGTTAGGATTAGGGGACGGGTGAGGGTCAGGCTTCGGGCAAGTGTTAGGGTTAGGGTTCGGGCTAGGGTTAGGGTTAGGGGACGGTGACGGTTTAGGGTCCAGGTGAGGGTACGACAACTCTTTGGGGGAGCGTACGTGTGAGGGCGCGGGTTAGTGTTAGCATACGGGTTAGGATTAGGGGTCGGGTGAGGGTCAGGCTTCGGGGAAGGGTTAGGGTTAGGGTGCGGGCTAGGTTTAGGGTTAGGGGACGGGGACGGTTTAGGGTCCAGGTGAGGGTACGACAACGCTTTAGGGGGAGCGTACGTGTGAGGGCGCAGGTTAGTGTTAGCGTACGGGTTAGGATTAGGGGACGGGTGTGTGTCAGGCTTCTGGCAAGGGTTAGGGTTAGGTTTCGGTCTAGGGTTAGGGTTAGGGGACGGGGAAGGTTTAGGGTCCAGGTGAGGGTACGACAACGCTTTAGGGGGAGCGTACGTTTGAGGGCGCGGGTTAGTGTTAGCGTACGGGTTAGGATTAGGGGACGGGTGAGGGTCAGTCTTCGGGCAAGGGTTAGGGTTAGGGTTCGGGCTAGGGTTAGGGTTAGGGGACGGGGACGGTTTAGGGTCCAGGTGAGGGTACGACAACGCTTTAGGGGGAGTGTATGTGTGAGGGCGCGGGTTAGTGTTAGCGTACGGGTTAGGATTAGGGGACGGGTGAGGGTCAGGCTTCGGGGAAGGGTTAGGCTTAGTGTTCGGGCTAGGATTAGGGTTAGGGGACGGGGACGGTTTAGGGTCCAGGTGAGGGTACGACAACGCTTTAGGGGGAGCGTACGTGTGAGGGCGTGGGTTAGTGTTAGCGTACGGGTTAGGATTAGGGGACGGGTGAGGGTCAGGCTTCGGGCAAGGATTAGGCTTAGGGTTCGGGCTAGGGTTAGGGTTAGGGGATGGGGACGGTTTAGGGTCCAAGTGAGGGTACGACAACGCTTTAGGGGGAGCGTACGTGTGAGGGCGCAGGTTAGTGTTAGCGTACGGGTTAGGATTAGCGGACGGGTTAGGGTCAGGCTTCGGGGAAGGGTTTGGCTTAGGGTTCGGGCTAGGGTTAGTGTTAGGGGACGGGGACGGTTTGGGTCCAGGTGAGGGTACGACAACGCTTTAGGGGGAGAGTACGTGTGAGAGCATGGCTTAGTGTTAGCGTACGGGTGAGGATTAGGGGACGGGTGAGTGTCAGGCTTCGGGGAATAGTTAGGCTTATGGTTCGGGCTAGGGTTCGGGTTAGGGGACGGGGACGGTTTGGGGTCCACGTAAGGATACGACAACGCTTTAGGGGGAGCGTACGTGTGAGGGCGCGGGTTAGTGTTAGTGTACGGGTTAGGATTATGGGACGGGTGAGTGTCAGGCTTCGGGGAAGTGTTAGGCTTATGGTTCGGGCTAGGGTTAGGGTTAGGGGACAGGGACGGTTTAGGGTCCAGGTGAGGGTACGACAACGCTTTAGGGGCAGCGTACGTGTGAGGGCGCGGGTTAGTGTTAGCGTATGGGTTAGGATTCTGGGACGGGTGAGGGTCAGGCTTCGGGGAAGGGTTAGGGTTAGGGTTCGGGCTAGGGTTAGGGTTAGGAGACGGGGACGGTTTAGGGTCCAGGTGAGGGTACGAGAACGCTTTAGGGGGAGCGTACGTGTGAGGGCGCGGGTGAGTGTTAGCGTACGGTTTAGGATGAGGGGACGGGTGAGGGTCAGGCTTCGGGCAAGTGTTAGGGTTAGGGTTCGGGCTAGGGTTAGGGTTAGGGGACGGGGACGGTTTAAGTTCCAGGTGAGGGTACGACAACGCTTTAGGGGGAGCGTACGTGTGAGGGCGTGGGTTAGTGTTAGGGTAAGGGTTAGGATTAGGGGACGGGTGAGGGTCAGGCTTCGGGGACGTGTTAGGGTTAGGGTTCGGGCTAGGGTTAGGGTTAGGGGACGGGGACGGTTTTGGGTCCAGGTGAGGGTACGACAACGCTTTAGGGGGAGCGTACGTGTGAGGGCGCAGGTTAGTGTTAGCGTATAGGTTAGGATTAGGGGACGGGGGAGGGTCAGGCTTCGGGGAAGGGTTAGGGTTAGGGTGCGGGCTAGGTTTAGGGTTAGGGGACGGGGACGGTTTAGGGTCCAGGTGAGGGTACGACAACGCTTTAGGGGGAGCGTACGTGTGAGGGCGCAGGTTAGTGTTAGCGTACGGGTTAGGATTAGGGGACGGGTGTGTGTCAGGCTTCTGGCAAGGGTTAGGGTTAGGTTTCGGTCTAGGGTTAGGGTTAGGGGACGGGGAAGGTTTAGGGTCCAGGTGAGGGTACGACAACGCTTTAGGGGGAGCGTACGTGTGAGGGCGCGGGTTAGTGTTAGCGTACGGGTTAGGATTAGGGGACGGGTGAGGGTCAGGCTTCGGGCAAGGGTTAGGGTTAGGGTTCGGGCTAGGGTTAGGGTTAGGGGACGGGGACGGTTTAGGGTCCAGGTGAGGGTACGACAACGCTTTAGGGGTAGTGTATGTGTGAGGGCGCGGGTTAGTGTTAGCGTACGGGTTAGGATTAGGGGACGGGTGAGGGTCAGGCTTCGGGGAAGGGTTAGGCTTAGTGTTCGGGCTAGGATTAGGGTTAGGGGACGGGGACGGTTTAGGGTCCAGGTGAGGGTACGACAACGCTTTAGGGGGAGCGTACGTGTGAGGGCGTGGGTTAGTGTTAGCGTACGGGTTAGGATTAGGGGACGGGTGAGGGTCAGGCTTCGGGCAAGGATTAGGCTTAGGGTTCGGGCTAGGGTTAGGGTTAGGGGATGGGGACGATTTAGGGTCCAGATGAGGGTACGACAACGCTTTAGGGGGAGCGTACGTGTGAGGGCGCGGGTTAGTGTTAGCGTACGGGTTAGGATTAGGGGACGGGTTAGGGTCAGGCTTCGGGGAAGGGTTAGGCTTAGGGTTCGGGCTAGGGTTAGTGTTAGGGGACGGGGACGGTTTGGGTCCAGGTGAGGGTAAGACAACGCTTTAGGGGGAGAGTACGTGTGAGAGCATGGCTTAGTGTTAGCGTACGGGTGAGGATTAGGGGACGGGTGAGTGTCAGGCTTCGGGGAAGCGTTAGGCTTATGGTTCGGGCTAGGGTTAGGGTTAGGGGACGGGGACGGTTTGGGGTCCACGTAAGGGTACGACAACGCTTTAGGGGGAGCGTACGTGTGAGGGCGCGGGTTAGTGTTAGTGTACGGGTTAGGATTATGGGACGGGTGAGTGTCAGGCTTCGGGGAAGTGTTAGGCTTATGGTTCGGGCTAGGGTTAGGGTTAGGGGACAGGGACGGTTTAGGGTCCAGGTGAGGGTACGATAACGCTTTAGGGGCAGCGTACGTGTGAGGGCGCGGGTTAGTGTTAGCGTATGGGTTAGGATTCTGGGACGGGTGAGGGTCAGGCTTCGGGGAAGGGTTAGGGTTAGGGTTCGGGCTAGGGTTAGGGTTAGGAGACGGGGACGGTTTAGGGTCCAGGTGAGGGTACGACAACGCTTTAGGGGGAGCGTACGTGTGAGGGCGCGGGTGAGTGTTAGCGTACGGTTTAGGATGAGGGGACGGGTGAGTGTCAGGCTTCGGGCATGTGTTAGGGTAAGGGTTCGGGCTAGGGTTAGGGTTAGGGGACGGGGACGGTTTAAGGTCCAGGTGAGGGTACGACAACGCTTTAGGGGGAGCGTACGTGTGAGGGCGTGGGTTAGTGTTAGGGTACGGGTTAGGATTGAGGACGGGTGAGGGTCAGGCTTCGGGGAACGGTTAGGGTTAGGGTTCGGGCTAGGTTTAGGGTTAGGGGACGGGGACAGTTTAGGGTCCAGTTGAGGGTACAACAACGCTTTGGGGGAGCGTACGTGTGAGGGCGCGGGTTAGTGTTAGCGTACGGGTTAGGAATAGGGGACGGTTGAGTGTCAGCCTTCGGGGAAGGGTTAGGGTTAGGGTTCGGGCTAGGGTTAGGGTTAGGGGACGGGGACGGTTCAGGGTCCAGGTGAGGGTACGACAACGCTTCAGGGGGAGCGTACGTGTGAGGGCGCAGGTTAGTGTTACCGTACGGGTTAGGATTAGGGGACGGGTGAGGGTCATGCTTCGGGGAAGGGTTAGGCTTAGGGTTCGGGCTAGGGTTAGGTTTAGGGGATGGGGATAGTTTAGGGTCCAGGTGAGGGTACGGCAACGCTTTAGGGGGAGCGTACGTGTGAGGGCGCGGGTTATTGTTAGCGTACGGGTTAGGATTAGGGGACGGGTGAGGGTCAGGCTTCGGGCAAGGGTTAGGCTTAGGGTTCGGGCTAGGGTTAGGGTTAGGTGACGGGGACGGTTTAGGGTCCAGGTGAAGGTACGACAACTCTTTAGGGGGAGCGTACGTATGAGGGCGCGGGTTAGTGTTAGCGTACGGGTTAGGATTGGGGACGTGTGAGGGTCAGGCTTCGGGGAAGTGTTAGGGTAGGGGTTCGGGCTAGGGTTAGGGTTAGGGGACGGGGACGGTTTAGGGTCCAGGTGAGGGTACGACAACGCTTTAGGGTGAGCGTACGTGTGAGGGCGCGGGTTATTGTTAGCGTACGGGTTAGGATTATGTGACGGGTGAGGGTCAGGCTTCGGGCAATGGTTAGGCTTAGGGTTCGGGCTAGGGTTAGGGTTAGGGGACGGGGACGGTTTAGGGTCCATGTGAGAGTACGACAACGCTTTAGGGGGAGCGTACGTGTGAGGCCGCAGGTTAGTGTTAGCGTACGGGTTAGGATTAGGGGACGGGTGAGGGTCAGGCTTCGGGGAAGGGTTAGGCTTAGGGTTCGGGCTAGGGTTAGGGTTAGGGGACGGGGACGGTTTAGGTTCCAGGTGAGGGTACGACAACGCTTTAGGGGGAGCGTACATATGAGGGCGCGGGTTAGTGTTAGCGTACGGGTTAGGATTGAGGACGGATGAGGGTCAGGCTTCGGGGAAGGGTTAGGGTTAGGGTTCGGGCTAGGTTTAGGGTTAGGGGACGGGGACAGTTTAGGGTCCAGTTGAGGGTACAACAACGCTTTGGGGGAGCGTACGTGTGAGGGCGCGGGATAGTGTTAGCGTACGGGTTAGGAATAGGGGACGGTTGAGTGTCAGGCTTCGGCGAAGGGTTAGGGTTAGGGTTCGCGCTAGGGTTAGGGTTAGGGGACGGGGACGGTTCAGGGTCCAGGTGAGGGTACGACAACACTTCAGGGGGAGTGTACGTGTGAGGGCGCAGGTTAGTGTTACCGTACGGGTTAGGATTAGGGGACGGGTGAGGGTCATGCTTCGGGGAAGGGTTAGGCTTAGGGTTCGGGCTAGGGTTAGGTTTAGGGGACGGGGATGGTTTAGGGTCCAGGTGAGGGTACGGCAATGCTTTAGGGGGAGGGTACGTGTGAGGGCGCGGGATAGTGTTATCGTACAGGTTAGGATTAGGGGACGGGTGAGGGTCAGGCTTCGGGTAAGGGTTAGGGTTAGGGTTCGGGCTAGGGTTAGGGTTAGGGGACGGGGACGGTTTAGGGTCCAGGTGAGGGTACGACAACGCTTTAGGGGGAGCGTACGTGTGAGGGCGCGGGTTAGTGTTAGCGTACGGGTTAGGATTAGTGGACGGGTGAGGGTCAGGCTTCGGGGAAGTGTTAGGCTTAGGGTTCGTGCTAGGGTTAGGGTTAGGGGACGGGGACGGTTTAGGGTCCAGGTGAGGGTACGACAAAGCTTTAGGGGGAGCGTACGTATGAGGGTGTGGTTTAGTTTTAGCGTACGGGTTAGGATTGGGGACGGGTGAGGGTCAGGCTTCGGGGAAGGGTTAGGGTTAGGGTCCGGGCTAGGGTTAGGGTTAGGGGACGGGGACGGTTTAGGGTCCAGGTGAGGGTACGACAAAGCTTTAGGGGGAGCGTACGTGTGAGGGCGCAGGTTAGTGTTAGCATACGGGTTAGGATTAGGGGTCGGGTGAGGGTCAGGCTTCGGGGAAGGGTTAGGGTTAGGGTTCGGGCTAGGGTTAGGGGACGGGGACGGGGACGGTTTAGGGTCCAGGTGAGGGTACGACAACGCTTTAGGGGGAGCGTACGTGTGACGCACGGGTTAGTGTTAGCGTACGGGTTAGGATTAGGGGACGGGTGAGGGTCAGGCTTTGGGGAAGGGTTAGGGTTAGGGTTCGGACTAGAGTTAGGGTTAGGGGACGGGGACGGTTTCGGGTCCACGTGAGCGTACGACAACGCTTTAGGGGTAGCGTACGTGTGAGGGCACGGGTTAGTGTTAGCGTAAGGGTTAGGATTAGGGGACGGGTGAGGGTCAGGCTTCGGGGAAGGGTTAAGCTTAGGGTTCGGGCTAGGGTTAGGGTTAGGGGACGGGGACGGTTTGGGGTCCAGGTGAGGGTACGACAACGCTTTAGGGGGAGCGTACGTGTGAGGGCGCGGGTTAGTGTTAGCGTATGGGTTAGGATTAGGGGACGGGTGAGTGTCAGGCTTCGGGGAAGTGTTAGGCTTATGGTTCGGGCTAGGGTTAGGGTTAGGTTTAGGGGACGGGGACGGTTTAGGGTCCATGTGAGAGTACGACAACGCTTTAGGGGGAGTGTATGTGTGAGGGCGCGGGTTAGTGTTAGCGTACAGGTTAGGATTCGGGGACGGGTGAGTGTCAGGCTTCGGGGAAGTGTTAGGCTTATGGTTCGGGCTAGGGTTAGGGTTAGGGGACGGGGACGGTTTAGGGTCCAGGTGAGGGTACGACAACGCTTTAGGGGGAGCATACGTGTGAGGGCGCGGGTTAGTGTTAGCGTACGGGTTAGGATTAGGGGACGGGTGAGTGTCAGGCTTCGGGGAAGGGTTAGGGTTAGGGTTCGGGCTAGGGTTAGGGTTAGGGGACGGGGACGGTTAAGGGTCCAGGTGAGGGTACGACAACGCTTTAGGGGGAACGCACGTGTGAGGGCGCGGGTTAGTGTTAGCGTACGGGATAGGATTAGGGGACGGGTGAGGGTCAGGCTTCGGGCAAGGGTTAGGCTTAGGGTTCGGGCTAGGGTTAGGGTTAGGGGACGGGGACGGTTTGGGGTCCAGGTGAGGGTACGACAATGCTTTAGGGGGAGCGTACGTGTGAGAGCGCGGGTTAGTGTTAGCATACGGGTTAGGATTAGGGGACGGGTGAGTGTCAGGCTTCGGGGAAGTGTTAGGCTTATGTTTCGGGCTAGGGTTAGGGTTAGGGGACGGGGACGGTTTGGGGTCCAGGTGAGGGTACGACAACGCTTTAGGGGCAGCGTACGTGTGAGGGCGCAGGTTAGTGTTAGCGTACGGGTTAGGATTAGGGGATGGGTGAGGGTCAGGCTTCGGGGAAGGGTTAGGGTTAGGGTTCGGGCTAGGGTTAGGGTTAGGGGACGGGGACGGTTTAGGGTCCAGATAAGGGTACGACAACGCTTTAGGGGGAGCGTACGTGTGAGGGCGCGAGTTATTGTCAGCGTACGGGTTAGGATTAGGGGACGGGTGAGGGTCTAGCTTCGGGCAAGGGTTAGGCTTAGGGTTCGGGCTAGGGTTAGGGTTAGGTGACGGGGACGGTTTAGGGTCCAGGTGAAGGTACGACAACTCTTTAGGGGGAGCGTACGTATGAGGGCGCGGGTTAGTGTTAGCGTACGGGTTAGGATTGGGGACGGGTGAGGGTCAGGCTTCGGGGAAGTGTTAGGGTAGGGGTTCGGGCTAGGGTTAGGGTTAGGGGACGGGGACGGTTTAGGGTCCAGGTGAGGGTACGACAACGCTTTAGGGGGAGCGTACGTGTGAGGGCGCGGGTTATTGTTAGCGTACGGGTTAGGATTAGGTGACGGGTGAGGGTCAGGCTTCGGGCAAGGGTTAGGCTTAGGGTTCGGGCTAGGGTTAGGGTTAGGGGACGGGGACGGTTTAGGGTCCAGGTGAGGGTACGACAACGCTTTAGGGGGAGCGTACGTGTGAGGGCGCGGGTTATTGTTAGCGCACGGGTTAGGATTAGGGGACGGGTGAGGGTCAGGCTTCGGGCAAGGGTTAGGCTTAGGGTTCGGGCTAGGGTTAGGGTTAGGGGACGGGGACGGTTTAGGGTCCAGGTGAGGGTACGACAACGCTTTAGGGGGAGCTTACGTATGAGGGCGCGGGTTAGTGTTAGCGTACGGGTTAGGATTGGGGACGGGTGAGGGTCAGGCTTCGGGGAAGGTTTAGGGTTAGGGTTCGGGCTAGGGTTAGGGTTAGGGGACGGTGACGGTTTAGGGTCCAGTTGAGGGTACAACAACGCTTTGGGGGAGCGTACGTGTGAAGGCGCGGGTTAGTGTTAGCGTCCAGGTTAGGATTAGGGGACGGTTGAGTGTTAGGCTTCGGGGAAGGGTTAGGCTTAGGGTTCGGGCTATGGTTAGGGTTAGGGGACGGGGACGGTTTAGGGTCCAGGTGAGGGTACGACCACGCTTTAGGGGGAGAGTACGTCTGAGGGCGCAGGTTAGTGTTAGCGTACGGGTTAGGATTAGGGGATGGGTGAGGGTCATGCTTTGGCTAAGGGTTAGGCTTAGGGTTCGGGCTAGGGTTAGGGTTAGGGGACGGGGAAGGTTTACGGTCCAGGTGAGTGTACGACAACGCTTTAGGGGGAGCGTACGTGTGAGGGTGTGGGATAGTGTTAGCGTAGAGGGTTAGGATTAGGGGACGGGTGAGGGTCAGGCTTTGGAGAAGGGTTAGGGTTAGGGTTAGGGGACGGGGACGGTTTAGGGTCCAGGTGAGGGTATGACAACCCTTTAGGGGGAGCGTACGTGTGAGGGAACGAGTTAGTGTTAGCGTACGGGTTAGGATTAGGGGACGGGTGAGGGTCAGGCTTCGGGGAAGGGTTAGGCTTAGGGTTCGGGCTAGGGTTAGGGTTAGGGGACGGGGACGGTTTGGGGTCCAGGTGAGGGTAGGACAACGCTTTAGGGGGAGCGTACATGTGAGAGCACTGCTTAGTGTTAGCGTACGGGTTAGGATTAGGGGACGGGTGAGTGTCAGGCTTCGGGGAAGTGTTAGGCTTATGGTTCGGGCTAGGGTTAGGGTTAGGGGACGGGCACGGTTTAGGGTCCATGTGAGAGTACGACAACGCTTTAGGGGGAGTGTATGTGTGAGGGCGCGGGTTAGTGTTAGCGTACGGGTTAGGATTAGGGGACGGGTGAGTGTCAGGCTTCGGGGAAGTGTTAGGCTTATGGTTCGGACTACGGTTAGGGTTAGGGGACGGGGACGGTTTAGGGTCCAGGTGAGGGTACGACAACGCTTTAGGGGGAGCGTACGGGTGAGGGCGCGTGTTAGTGTTAGCGTACGGGTTAGGATTAGGGGACGGGTGAGGGTCAGGCTTCGGGCAAGTGTTAGGCTTAGGGTTCGGGCTAGGGTTAGGGTTAGGGGACGGGGACTGTTTGGGGTCCAGGTGAGTGTACGACAACGCTTTAGGGGGAGCGTACGTGTGAGAGCGCGGGTTAGTGTTAGCGTACGGGTTAGGATTAGGGGACGGGTGAGTGTCAGGCTTCGGGGAAGGGTTAGGCTTATGGTTCGGGCTAGGGTTAGGGTTAGGGGACGGGGACGGTTTAGGGTCCATGTGAGAGTACGACAACGCTTTAGGGGGAGTGTATGTGTGAGGGCGCGGGTTAGTGTTAGCGTACAGGTTAGGATTCGGGGACGGGTGAGTGTCAGGCTTCGGGGAAGTGTTAGGCTTATGGTTCGGGCTAGGGTTAGGGTTAGGGGACGGGGACGGTTTAGGGTCCAGGTGAGGGTACGACAACGCTTTAGGGGGAGCGTACGTGTGAGGGCGCGGGTTAGTGTTAGCGTACGGTTTAGGATTAGGGGACGGGTGAGTGTCAGGCTTCGGGGAAGGGTTAGGGTTAGGGTTCGGGCTAGGGTTAGGGTTAGGGGACGGGGACGGTTAAGGGTCCAGGTGAGGGTACGACAACGCTTTAGGGGGAGCGCACGTGTGAGGGCGCGGGTTAGTGTTAGCGTACGGGTTAGGATTAGGGGACGGGTGATGGTCAGGCTTCGGGCAAGGGTTAGGCTTAGGGTTCGGGCTAGGGTTAGGGTTAGGGGATGGGGACGGTTTGGGGTCCAGGTGAGGGTACGACAATGCTTTAGGGGGAGCGTACGTGTGAGAGGGCGGGTTAGTGTTAGCGTACGGGTTAGGATTAGGGGACGGGTGAGTGTCAGGCTTCGGGGAAGTGTTAGGCTTATGTTTCGGGCTAGGGTTAGGGTTAGGGGACGGGGATGGTTTGGGGTCCAGGTGAGGGTACGACAACGCTTTAGGGGCAGCGTACGTGTGAGGGCGCAGGTTAGTGTTAGCGTACGGGTTAGGATTAGGGGACGGGTGAGGGTCAGGCTTCGGGGAAGGGTTAGGGTTAGGGTTCGGGCTAGGGTTAGGGTTACGGGACGGGGACGGTTTAGGGTCCAGGTGAGGGTACGACAACGCTTTAGGGGGAGCGTACGTGTGAGGGCGCGGGTTAGTGTTAGCGTACGGGTTAGGATGAGGGGACGGGTGAGAGTCAGGCTTCGGGCAGGGTTAGGATTAGGGTTCGGGCTAGGGTTAGGGTTAGGGGACGGGGACGGTTTAGGGTCCAGGTAAGGGTACGACAACGCTTTACGGGGAGCGTACGTGTGAGGGCGCAGGTTAGTGTTAGCGTACGGGTTAGGATTAGGGGACGGGTGAGGGTCAGGCTTCGGGCAAGGGTTAGGCTTAGGGTTCGGGCTAGGGTTAGGGTTAGGTGACGGGGACAGTTTAGGGTCCAGGTGAAGGTACGACAACTCTTTAGGGGGAGCGTACGTATGAGGGCGCGGGTTAGTGTTAGCGTACGGGTTAGGATTGGGGACGGGTGAGGGTCAGGCTTCGGGGAAGTGTTAGGGTAGGGGTTCGGGATAGGGTTAGGGTTAGGGGACGGGGACGGTTTAGGGTCCAGGTGAGGGTACGACAACGCTTTAGGGGGAGCGTACGTGTGAGGGCGCGGGTTATTGTTAGCGTACGGGTTAGGATTAGGTGACGGGTGAGGGTCAGGCTTCGGGCAAGGGTTAGGCTTAGGGTTCGGGCTAGGGTTAGGGTTAGGGGACGGGGACGGTTTAGGGTCCAGGTGAGGGTACGACAACGCTTTAGGGGGAGCGTACGTGTGAGGGCGCGGGTTATTGTTAGCGCACGGGTTAGGATTAGGGGACGGGTGAGGGTCAGGTTTCGGGCAAGGGTTAGGCTTAGGGTTCGGGCTAGGGTTAGGGTTAGGGGACGGGGACGGTTTAGGGTCCAGGTGAGGGTACGACAACGCTTTAGGGGGAGCTTACGTATGAGGGCGCGGGTTAGTGTTAGCGTACGGGTTAGGATTGGGGACGGGTGAGGGTCAGGCTTCGGGGAAGGTTTAGGGTTAGGGTTCGGGCTAGGGTTAGGGTTAGGGGACGGTGACGGTTTAGGGTCCAGTTGAGGGTACAACCACGCTTTGGGGGAGCGTACGTGTGAAGGCGCGGGTAAGTGTTAGCGTACGGTTTAGGATTAGGGGACGGTTGAGGGTTAGGCTTCGGGGAAGGGTTAGGGTTAGGGTTCGGGCTAGGGTTAGGGTTAGGGGACGGGGAGGGTTCAGGGTCCAGGTGAGGGTACGACAACGCTTTAGGGGGAGCGTACGTGTGAGGGCGCAGGTTAGTGTTAGCGTACGGGTTAGGATTAGGGGACGGGTGAGTGTCATGCTTCGGGGAAGGGTTAGGCTTAGGGTTCGGGCTAGGGTTAGGGTTAGGGGACAGGGACGGTTTAGGGTTCAGGTGAGTGTACGACAACGCTTTAGTGGAAGCGTTCGTTTGAGGGCGCAGGTTAGTGTTAGCGTACGGGTTAGGATAAGCGGACGGGTGAGGGTCATGCTTCGGGGAAGGGTTATGCTTAGGGTTCGGGCTAGGGTTAGGGTTAGGGGACGGGGACGGTTTAGGGTCCAGGTGAGGGTACGACAACGCTTTAGGGGGAGCGTACGTGTGAGGGCGCGAGTTAGTGTTAGCGTACGGGTTAGGATTAGGTGACGGGTGAGGGTTAGGCTTCGGGCAAGGTTTAGGCTTAGGGTTCGGGCTAGGGTTAGGGTTAGGGGACGGGGACGGTTTAGGGTCCAGGTGAGGGTACGACAACGCTTTAGGGGGAGCGTACGTGTGAGGGCGTGGGTTATTGTTAGCGCACGGGTTAGGATTAGGGGACGGGTGAGGGTCAGGCTTCGGGCAAGGGTTAGGCTTAGGGTTCAGGCTAGGGTTAGGGTTAGGGGACGGGGACGGTTTAGGGTCCAGGTGAGTGTACGACAACTCTTTAGGGGGAGCTTACGTATGAGGGCGTGGGTTAGTGTTAGCGTACGGGTTAGGATTGGGGACGGGTGAGGGTCAGGCTTCGGGGAAGGGTTAGGGTTAGGGTTCGGGCTAGGGTTAGGGTTAGGGGACGGGGACGGTTTAGGGTCCAGTTGAGGGTACAACAACGCTTTGGGGGAGCGTACGTGTGAGGGCGCGGGTTAGTGTTAGCGTACGGGTTAGGATTAGGGGACGGTTGAGTGTTAGGCTTTGGGGAAGGGTTAGGGTTAGGGTTCGGGCTAGGGTTAGGGTTAGGGGATGGGGACGGTTTAGGGTCCAGGTGAGGGTACGACAACGCTATAGGGGGAGCGTACGTGTGAGGGCGCAGGTTAGTGTTAGCGTACGGGTTAGGATTAGGGGACGGGTGAGTGTCATGCTTCGGGGAAGGGTTAGGCTTAGGGTTCGGGCTAGGTTAGGGTTAGGGGACAGGGACGGTTTAGGGTTCAGGTGAGTGTACGAGAACGCTTTAGTGGAAACGTTCTTGTGAGGGCGCAGGTTAGTGTTAGCGTACGGGTTAGGATTAGGGGACGGGTGAGGGTCATGCTTCGGGGAAGGGTTACGCTTAGGGTTCGGGCTAGGGTTAGGGTTAGGGGACGGGGACGGTTTAGGGTCCAGGTGAGGGTACGACAACGCTTTAGGGGGAGCGTACGTGTGAGGGCGTGAGTTAGTGTTAGTGTACGGGTTAGGATTAGGGGACGGGTGAGGGTCAGGCTTCGGGGAAGTGTTAGGCTTAGGGTTCGTGCTAGGGTTAGGGTTAGGGGACGGGGACGGTTTAGGGTCCAGGTGAGTGTACGACAACGCTTTAGGGGGAGCGTACGTATGAGGGCGTGGGTTAGTGTTAGCGTACGGGTTAGGATTGGGGACGGGTGAGGGTCAGGCTTCGGGGAAGTGTTAGGCTTATGTTTCGGGCTAGGGTTAGGGTTAGGGGACGGGGACGGTTTAGGGTCCATGTGAGAGTACGACAACGCTTTAGGGGGAGTGTATGTGTGAGGGCGCGGGTTAGTGTTAGCGTACAGGTTAGGATTCGGGGACAGGTGAGTGTCAGGCTTCGGGGAAGTGTTAGGCTTATGGTTCGGGCTAGGGTTAGGGTTAGGGGACGGGGACGGTTTAGGGTCCAGGTGAGGGTACGACAACGCTTTAGGGGGAGCATACGTGTGAGGGCGCGGGTTAGTGTTAGCGTACGGGTTAGGATTAGGGGACGGGTGAGTGTCAGGCTTCGGGGAAGGGTTAGGGTTAGGGTTCGGGCTAGGGTTAGGGTTAGGGGACGGGGACGGTTAAGGGTCCAGGTGAGGGTACGACAACGCTTTAGGGGGAACGCACGTGTGAGGGCGCGGGTTAGTGTTAGCGTACGGGATAGGATTAGGGGACGGGTGAGGGTCAGGCTTCGGGCAAGGGTTAGGCTTAGGGTTCGGGCTAGGGTTAGGGTTAGGGGACGGGGACGGTTTGGGGTCCAGGTGAGGGTACGACAATGCTTTAGGGGGAGCGTACGTGTGAGAGCGCGGGTTAGTGTTAGCATACGGGTTAGGATTAGGGGACGGGTGAGTGTCAGGCTTCGGGGAAGTGTTAGGCTTATGTTTCGGGCTAGGGATAGGGTTAGGGGACGGGGACGGTTTGGGGTCCAGGTGAGGGTACGACAACGCTTTAGGGGCAGCGTACGTGTGAGGGCGCAGGTTAGTGTTAGCGTACGGGTTAGGATTAGGGGATGGGTGAGGGTCAGGCTTCGGGGAAGGGTTAGGGTTAGGGTTCGGGCTAGGGTTAGGGTTAGGGGACGGGGACGGTTTAGGGTCCAGGTGAGGGTACGACAACGCTTTAGGGGGAGCGTACGTGTGAGGGCGCGGGTTAGTGTTAGCGTACGGGTTAGGATGAGGGGACGGGTGAGAGTCAGGCTTCGGGCAGGGTTAGGGTTAGGGTTCGGGCTAGGGTTAGGGTTAGGGGACGGGGACGGTTTAGGGTCCAGGTAAGGGTACGACAACGCTTTACGGGGAGCGTACGTGTGAGGGCGCAGGTTAGTGTTAGCGTACGGGTTAGGATTAGGGGACGGGTGAGGGTCAGGCTTCGGGGAAGTATTAGGCTTAGGGTTAGGGCTAGGGTTAGGGTTAGGGGACGGGGACGGTTTAGGGTCCAGATAAGGGTACGACAACACTTTAGGGGGAGCGTACGTGTGAGGGCGCGAGTTATTGTCAGCGTACGGGTTAGGATTAGGGGACGGGTGAGGGTCAGGCTTCGGGCAAGGCTTAGGCTTAGGGTTCGGGCTAGGGTTAGGGTTAGGTGACGGGGACGGTTTAGGGTCCAGGTGAAGGTACGACAACTCTTTAGGGGGAGCGTACGTATGAGGGCGCGGGTTAGTGTTAGCGTACGGGCTAGGATTGGGGACGGGTGAGGGTCAGGCTTCGGGGAAGTGTTAGGGTAGGGGTTCGGGCTAGGGTTAGGGTTAGGGGACGGGGACGCTTTAGGGTCCAGGTGAGGGTACGACAACGCTTTAGGGGGAGCGTACGTGTGAGGGCGCGGGTTATTGTTAGCGTACGGATTAGGATTAGGTGACGGGTGAGGGTCAGGCTTCGGGCAAGGGTTAGGCTTAGGGTTCGGGCTAGGGTTAGGGTTAGGGGACGGGGACGGTTTAGGGAACAGGTGAGGGTACGACAACGCTTTAGGGGGAGCGTACGTGTGAGGGCGCGGGTTATTGTTAGCGCACGGTTTAGGATTAGGGGACGGGTGAGGGTCAGGCTTTGGGCAAGGGTTAGGCTTAGGGTTCGGGCTAGGGTTAGGGTTAGGGGACGGGGACGGTTTAGGGTCCAGGTGAGGGTACGACAACGCTTTAGGGGGAGCGTACGTGTGAGGGCGCGGGTTAGTGTTAGCGTACGGGTTAGGATGAGGGGACGGGTGAGAGTCAGGCTTCGGGCAGGGTTAGGGTTAGGGTTCGGGCTAGGGTTAGGGTTAGGGGACGGGGACGGTTTAGGGTCCAGGTAAGGGTACGACAACGCTTTACGGGGAGCGTACGTGTGAGGGCGCAGGTTAGTGTTAGCGTACGGGTTAGGATTAGGGGACGGGTGAGGGTCAGGCTTCGGGGAAGTATTAGGCTTAGGGTTAGGGCTAGGGTTAGGGTTAGGGGACGGGGACGGTTTAGGGTCCAGATAAGGGTACGACAACGCTTTAGGGGGAGCGTACGTGTGAGGGCGCGAGTTATTGTCAGCGTACGGGTTAGGATTAGGGGACGGGTGAGGGTCAGGCTTCGGGCAAGGGTTAGGCTTAGGGTTCGGGCTAGGGTTAGGGTTAGGTGACGGGGACGGTTTAGGGTCCAGGTGAAGGTACGACAACTCTTTAGGGGGAGCGTACGTATGAGGGCGCGGGTTAGTGTTAGCGTACGGGTTAGGATTGGGGACGGGTGAGGGTCAGGCTTCGGGGAAGTGTTAGGGTAGGGGTTCGGGCTAGGGTTAGGGTTAGGGGACGGGGACGGTTTAGGGTCCAGGTGAGGGTACGACAACGCTTTAGGGGGAGCGTACGTGTGAGGGCGCGGGTTATTGTTAGCGTACGGGTTAGGATTAGGTGACGGGTGAGGGTCAGGCTTCGGGCAAGGGTTAGGCTTAGGGTTCGGGCTAGGGTTAGGGTTAGGGGACGGGGACGGTTTAGGGTCCAGGTGAGGGTACGACAACGCTTTAGGGGGAGCGTACGTGTGAGGGCGCGGGTTATTGTTAGCGCACGGGTTAGGATTAGGGGACGGGTGAGGGTCAGGCTTCGGGCAAGGGTTAGGCTTAGGGTTCGGGCTAGGGTTAGGGTTAGGGGACGGGGACGGTTTAGGGTCCAGGTGAGGGTACGACAACGCTTTAGGGGGAGCTTACGTATGAGGGCGCGGGTTAGTGTTAGCGTACGGGTTAGGATTGGGGACGGGTGAGGGTCAGGCTTCGGGGAAGGTTTAGGGTTAGGGTTCAGGCTAGGGTTAGGGTTAGGGGACGGTGACGGTTTAGGGTCCAGTTGAGGGTACAACAACGCTTTGGGGGAGCGTACGTGTGAAGGCGCGGGTTAGTGTTAGCGTCCAGGTTAGGATTAGGGGACGGTTGAGTGTTAGGCTTCGGGGAAGGGTTAGGCTTAGGGTTCGGGCTATGGTTAGGGTTAGGGGACGGGGACGGTTTAGGGTCCAGGTGAGGGTACGACCACGCTTTAGGGGGAGAGTACGTCTGAGGGCGCAGGTTAGTGTTAGCGTACGGGTTAGGATTAGGGGATGGGTGAGGGTCATGCTTTGGCTAAGGGTTAGGCTTAGGGTTCGGGCTAGGGTTAGGGTTAGGGGACGGGGAAGGTTTACGGTCCAGGTGAGTGTACGACAACGCTTTAGGGGGAGCGTACGTGTGAGGGTGTGGGATAGTGTTAGCGTAGAGGGTTAGGATTAGGGGACGGGTGAGGGTCAGGCTTTGGAGAAGGGTTAGGGTTAGGGTTAGGGGACGGGGACGGTTTAGGGTCCAGGTGAGGGTATGACAACCCTTTAGGGGGAGCGTACGTGTGAGGGAACGAGTTAGTGTTAGCGTACGGGTTAGGATTAGGGGACGGGTGAGGGTCAGGCTTCGGGGAAGGGTTAGGCTTAGGGTTCGGGCTAGGGTTAGGGTTAGGGGACGGGGACGGTTTGGGGTCCAGGTGAGGGTAGGACAACGCTTTAGGGGGAGCGTACATGTGAGAGCACTGCTTAGTGTTAGCGTACGGGTTAGGATTAGGGGACGGGTGAGTGTCAGGCTTCGGGGAAGTGTTAGGCTTATGGTTCGGGCTAGGGTTAGGGTTAGGGGACGGGCACGGTTTAGGGTCCATGTGAGAGTACGACAACGCTTTAGGGGGAGTGTATGTGTGAGGGCGCGGGTTAGTGTTAGCGTACGGGTTAGGATTAGGGGACGGGTGAGTGTCAGGCTTCGGGGAAGTGTTAGGCTTATGGTTCGGACTACGGTTAGGGTTAGGGGACGGGGACGGTTTAGGGTCCAGGTGAGGGTACGACAACGCTTTAGGGGGAGCGTACGGGTGAGGGCGCGTGTTAGTGTTAGCGTACGGGTTAGGATTAGGGGACGGGTGAGGGTCAGGCTTCGGGCAAGTGTTAGGCTTAGGGTTCGGGCTAGGGTTAGGGTTAGGGGACGGGGACTGTTTGGGGTCCAGGTGAGTGTACGACAACGCTTTAGGGGGAGCGTACGTGTGAGGGCGCGGGTTAGTGTTAGCGTACGGGTTAGGATTAGGGGACGGGTGAGTGTCAGGCTTCGGGGAAGGGTTAGGCTTATGGTTCGGGCTAGGGTTAGGGTTAGGGGACGGGGACGGTTTAGGGTCCATGTGAGAGTACGACAACGCTTTAGGGGGAGTGTATGTGTGAGGGCGCGGGTTAGTGTTAGCGTACAGGTTAGGATTCGGGGACGGGTGAGTGTCAGGCTTCGGGGAAGTGTTAGGCTTATGGTTCGGGCTAGGGTTAGGGTTAGGGGACGGGGACGGTTTAGGGTCCAGGTGAGGGTACGACAACGCTTTAGGGGGAGCGTACGTGTGAGGGCGCGGGTTAGTGTTAGCGTACGGTTTAGGATTAGGGGACGGGTGAGTGTCAGGCTTCGGGGAAGGGTTAGGGTTAGGGTTCGGGCTAGGGTTAGGGTTAGGGGACGGGGACGGTTAAGGGTCCAGGTGAGGGTACGACAACGCTTTAGGGGGAGCGCACGTGTGAGGGCGCGGGTTAGTGTTAGCGTACGGGTTAGGATTAGGGGACGGGTGAGGGTCAGGCTTCGGGCAAGGGTTAGGCTTAGGGTTCGGGCTAGGGTTAGGGTTAGGGGATGGGGACGGTTTGGGGTCCAGGTGAGGGTACGACAATGCTTTAGGGGGAGCGTACGTGTGAGAGGGCGGGTTAGTGTTAGCGTACGGGTTAGGATTAGGGGACGGGTGAGTGTCAGGCTTCGGGGAAGTGTTAGGCTTATGTTTCGGGCTAGGGTTAGGGTTAGGGGACGGGGATGGTTTGGGGTCCAGGTGAGGGTACGACAACGCTTTAGGGGCAGCGTACGTGTGAGGGCGCAGGTTAGTGTTAGCGTACGGGTTAGGATTAGGGGACGGGTGAGGGTCAGGCTTCGGGGAAGGGTTAGGGTTAGGGTTCGGGCTAGGGTTAGGGTTACGGGACGGGGACGGTTTAGGGTCCAGGTGAGGGTACGACAACGCTTTAGGGGGAGCGTACGTGTGAGGGCGCGGGTTAGTGTTAGCGTACGGGTTAGGATGAGGGGACGGGTGAGAGTCAGGCTTCGGGCAGGGTTAGGATTAGGGTTCGGGCTAGGGTTAGGGTTAGGGGACGGGGACGGTTTAGGGTCCAGGTAAGGGTACGACAACGCTTTACGGGGAGCGTACGTGTGAGGGCGCAGGTTAGTGTTAGCGTACGGGTTAGGATTAGGGGACGGGTGAGGGTCAGGCTTCGGGCAAGGGTTAGGCTTAGGGTTCGGGCTAGGGTTAGGGTTAGGTGACGGGGACAGTTTAGGGTCCAGGTGAAGGTACGACAACTCTTTAGGGGGAGCGTACGTATGAGGGCGCGGGTTAGTGTTAGCGTACGGGTTAGGATTGGGGACGGGTGAGGGTCAGGCTTCGGGGAAGTGTTAGGGTAGGGGTTCGGGATAGGGTTAGGGTTAGGGGACGGGGACGGTTTAGGGTCCAGGTGAGGGTACGACAACGCTTTAGGGGGAGCGTACGTGTGAGGGCGCGGGTTATTGTTAGCGTACGGGTTAGGATTAGGTGACGGGTGAGGGTCAGGCTTCGGGCAAGGGTTAGGCTTAGGGTTCGGGCTAGGGTTAGGGTTAGGGGACGGGGACGGTTTAGGGTCCAGGTGAGGGTACGACAACGCTTTAGGGGGAGCGTACGTGTGAGGGCGCGGGTTATTGTTAGCGCACGGGTTAGGATTAGGGGACGGGTGAGGGTCAGGTTTCGGGCAAGGGTTAGGCTTAGGGTTCGGGCTAGGGTTAGGGTTAGGGGACGGGGACGGTTTAGGGTCCAGGTGAGGGTACGACAACGCTTTAGGGGGAGCTTACGTATGAGGGCGCGGGTTAGTGTTAGCGTACGGGTTAGGATTGGGGACGGGTGAGGGTCAGGCTTCGGGGAAGGTTTAGGGTTAGGGTTCGGGCTAGGGTTAGGGTTAGGGGACGGTGACGGTTTAGGGTCCAGTTGAGGGTACAACCACGCTTTGGGGGAGCGTACGTGTGAAGGCGCGGGTAAGTGTTAGCGTACGGTTTAGGATTAGGGGACGGTTGAGGGTTAGGCTTCGGGGAAGGGTTAGGGTTAGGGTTCGGGCTAGGGTTAGGGTTAGGGGACGGGGAGGGTTCAGGGTCCAGGTGAGGGTACGACAACGCTTTAGGGGGAGCGTACGTGTGAGGGCGCAGGTTAGTGTTAGCGTACGGGTTAGGATTAGGGGACGGGTGAGTGTCATGCTTCGGGGAAGGGTTAGGCTTAGGGTTCGGGCTAGGGTTAGGGTTAGGGGACAGGGACGGTTTAGGGTTCAGGTGAGTGTACGACAACGCTTTAGTGGAAGCGTTCGTTTGAGGGCGCAGGTTAGTGTTAGCGTACGGGTTAGGATAAGCGGACGGGTGAGGGTCATGCTTCGGGGAAGGGTTATGCTTAGGGTTCGGGCTAGGGTTAGGGTTAGGGGACGGGGACGGTTCAGGGTCCAGGTGAGGGTACGACAACGCTTTAGGGGGAGCGTACGTGTGAGGGCGCGAGTTAGTGTTAGCGTACGGGTTAGGATTAGGGGACGGGTGAGGGTCAGGCTTCGGGGAAGTGTTAGGCTTAGGGTTCGTGCTAGGGTTAGGGTTAGGGGACGGGGACGGTTTAGGGTCCAGGTGAGGGTACGACAACGCTTTAGGGGGAGCGTACGTATGAGGGCGTGGGTTAGTGTTAGCGTACGGGTTAGGATTGGGGACGGGTGAGGGTCAGGCTTCGGGGAAGTGTTAGGGTAGGGGTTCGGGCTAGGGTTAGGGTTAGGGGACGGGGACGGTTTAGGGTCCATGTGAGGGTACGACAACGCTTTAGGGGGAGCGTACGTGTGAGGGCGCGGGTTATTGTTAGCGTACGGGTTAGGATTAGGTGACGGGTGAGGGTTAGGCTTCGGGCAAGGTTTAGGCTTAGGGTTCGGGCTAGGGTTAGGGTTAGGGGACGGGGACGGTTTAGGGTCCAGGTGAGGGTACGACAACGCTTTAGGGGGAGCGTACGTGTGAGGGCGTGGGTTATTGTTAGCGCACGGGTTAGGATTAGGGGACGGGTGAGGGTCAGGCTTCGGGCAAGGGTTAGGCTTAGGGTTCAGGCTAGGGTTAGGGTTAGGGGACGGGGACGGTTTAGGGTCCAGGTGAGTGTACGACAACTCTTTAGGGGGAGCTTACGTATGAGGGCGTGGGTTAGTGTTAGCGTACGGGTTAGGATTGGGGACGGGTGAGGGTCAGGCTTCGGGGAAGGGTTAGGGTTAGGGTTCGGGCTAGGGTTAGGGTTAGGGGACGGGGACGGTTTAGGGTCCAGTTGAGGGTACAACAACGCTTTGGGGGAGCGTACGTGTGAGGGCGCGGGTTAGTGTTAGCGTACGGGTTAGGATTAAGGGACGGTTGAGTGTTAGGCTTTGGGGAAGGGTTAGGGTTAGGGTTCGGGCTAGGGTTAGGGTTAGGGGATGGGGACGGTTTAGGGTCCAGGTGAGGGTACGACAACGCTATAGGGGGAGCGTACGTGTGAGGGCGCAGGTTAGTGTTAGCGTACGGGTTAGGATTAGGGGACGGGTGAGTGTCATGCTTCGGGGAAGGGTTAGGCTTAGGGTTCGGGCTAGGTTAGGGTTAGGGGACAGGGACGGTTTAGGGTTCAGGTGAGTGTACGAGAACGCTTTAGTGGAAACGTTCTTGTGAGGGCGCAGGTTAGTGTTAGCGTACGGGTTAGGATTAGGGGACGGGTGAGGGTCATGCTTCGGGGAAGGGTTACGCTTAGGGTTCGGGCTAGGGTTAGGGTTAGGGGACGGGGACGGTTTAGGGTCCAGGTGAGGGTACGACAACGCTTTAGGGGGAGCGTACGTGTGAGGGCGTGAGTTAGTGTTAGTGTACGGGTTAGGATTAGGGGACGGGTGAGGGTCAGGCTTCGGGGAAGTGTTAGGCTTAGGGTTCGTGCTAGGGTTAGGGTTAGGGGACGGGGACGGTTTAGGGTCCAGGTGAGTGTACGACAACGCTTTAGGGGGAGCGTACGTATGAGGGCGTGGGTTAGTGTTAGCGTACGGGTTAGGATTGGGGACGGGTGAGGGTCAGGCTTCGGGGAAGTGTTAGGCTTATGTTTCGGGCTAGGGTTAGGGTTAGGGGACGGGGACGGTTTAGGGTCCATGTGAGAGTACGACAACGCTTTAGGGGGAGTGTATGTGTGAGGGCGCGGGTTAGTGTTAGCGTACAGGTTAGGATTCGGGGACAGGTGAGTGTCAGGCTTCGGGGAAGTGTTAGGCTTATGGTTCGGGCTAGGGTTAGGGTTAGGGGACGGGGACGGTTTAGGGTCCAGGTGAGGGTACGACAACGCTTTAGGGGGAGCATACGTGTGAGGGCGCGGGTTAGTGTTAGCGTACGGGTTAGGATTAGGGGACGGGTGAGTGTCAGGCTTCGGGGAAGGGTTAGGGGTAGGGTTCGGGCTAGGGTTAGGGTTAGGGGACGGGGACGGTTAAGGGTCCAGGTGAGGGTACGACAACGCTTTAGGGGGAGCGCACGTGTGAGGGCGCAGGTTAGTGTTAGCGTACGGGTTAGGATTAGGGGACGGGTGAGGGTCAGGCTTCGGGCAAGGGTTAGGCTTAGGGTTCGGGCTAGGGTTAGGGTTAGGGGACGGGGACGGTTTGGGGTCCAGGTGAGGGTACGACAATGCTTTAGGGGGAGCGTACGTGTGAGAGGGCGGGTTAGTGTTAGCGTACGGGTTAGGATTAGGGGACGGGTGAGTGTCAGGCTTCGGGGAAGTGTTAGGCTTATGTTTCGGGCTAGGGTTAGGGTTAGGGGACGGGGACGGTTTGGGGTCCAGGTGAGGGTACGACAACGCTTTAGGGGCAGCGTACGTGTGAGGGCGCAGGTTAGTGTTAGCGTACGGGTTAGGATTAGGGGACGGGTGAGGGTCAGGCTTCGGGGAAGTGTTAGGGTTAGGGTTCGGGCTAGGGTTAGGGTTAGGGGACGGGGACGGTTTAGGGTCCAGGTGAGGGTACGACAACGCTTTAGGGGGAGCGTACGTGTGAGGGCGCGGGTTAGTGTTAGCGTACGGGTTAGGATGAGGGGACGGGTGAGAGTCAGGCTTCGGGCAGGGTTAGGGTTAGGGTTCGGGCTAGGGTTAGGGTTAGGGGACGGGGACGGTTTAGGGTCCAGGTAAGGGTACGACAACGCTTTACGGGGAGCGTACGTGTGAGGGCGCAGGTTAGTGTTAGCGTACGGGTTAGGATTAGGGGACGGTTGAGGGTCAGGCTTCGGGCAAGGGTTAGGCTTAGGGTTCGGGCTAGGGTTAGGGTTAGGTGACGGGGACAGTTTAGGGTCCAGGTGAAGGTACGACAACTCTTTAGGGGGAGCGTACGTATGAGGGCGCGGGTTAGTGTTAGCGTACGGGTTAGGATTGGGGACGGGTGAGGGTCAGGCTTCGGGGAAGTGTTAGGGTAGGGGTTCGGGCTAGGGTTAGGGTTAGGGGACGGGGACGGTTTAGGGTCCAGGTGAGGGTACGACAACGCTTTAGGGGGAGCGTACGTGTGAAGGCGCGGGTTAGTGTTAGCGTACGGTTTAGGATTAGGGGACGGTTGAGGGTCAGGCTTCGGGGAAGGGTTAGGGTTAGGGTTCGGGCTAGGGTTAGGGTTAGGGGACGGGGACGGTTTAGGGTCCAGGTGAGGGTACGACAATGCTTTAGTGGGAGCGTACGTCTGAGGGCGCAGGTTAGTGTTAGCGTACGGGTTAGGATTAGGGGATGGGTGAGGGTCATGCTTCGGGGAAGGGTTAGGCTTAGGGTTCGGGCTAGGGTTAGGGTTAGGGGACGGGGACGGTTTACGGTCCAGGTGAGGGTACGACAACGCTTTAGGGGGAGCGTACGTGTGAGGGCACTGGTTACTGTTAGCGTACGGGTTAGGATTAGGGGACGGGTGAGGGTCAGGCTTTGCGGAAGGTTTAGGGTTAGGGTTCGGACTAGGGTTAGGGTTAGGGGACGGGGACGGTTTAGGGTCCAGGTGAGGGTACGACAACGCTTTAGGGGGAGCGTACGTGTGAGGGCACGGGTTAGTGTTAGCGTACGGGTTAGGATTATGGGACGGGTGAGTGTCATGCTTCGGGGAAGTGTTAGGCTTATGGTTCGGGCTAGGGTTAGGGTTAGGGGTCGGGGACGGTTTAGGGTTCAGGTGAGTGTACGACAACGCTTTAGTGGAAGCGTTCGTGTGAGGGCGCAGGTTAGTGTTAGCGTACGGGTTAGGATAAGCGGACGGGTGAGGGTCATGCTTCGGGGAAGGGTTATGCTTAGGGTTCGGGCTAGGGTTAGGGTTAGGGGACGGGGACGGTTTAGGGTCCAGGTGAGGGTACGACAACGCTTTAGGGGGAGCGTACGTATGAGGGCGTGGGTTAGTGTTAGCGTACGGGTTAGGATTGGGGACGGGTGAGGGTCAGGCTTCGGGGAAGTGTTAGGGTAGGGGTTCGGGCTAGGGTTAGGGTTAGGGGACGGGGACGGTTTAGGGTCCATGTGAGGGTACGACAACGCTTTAGGGGGAGCGTACGTGTGAAGGCGAGGGTTATTGTTAGCGTACGGGTTAGGATTAGGTGACGGGTGAGGGTCAGGCTTCGGGCAAGGGTTAGGCTTAGGGTTCGGGCTAGGGTTAGGGTTAGGGGACGGGGACGGTTTAGGGTCCAGGTGAGGGTACGACAACGCTTTAGGGGGAGCGTACGTGTGAGGGCGTGGGTTATTGTTAGCGCACGGGTTAGGATTAGGGTACGGGTGAGGGTCTGGCTTCGGGCAAGGGTTAGGCTTAGGGTTCAGGCTAGGGTTAGGGTTAGGGGACGGGGACGGTTTAGGGTCCAGGTGAGTGTACGACAACGCTTTAGGGGGAGCTTACGTATGAGGGCGTGGGTTAGTGTTAGCGTACGGTTTAGGATTGGGGACGGGTGAGGGTCAGGCTTCGGGGAAGTGTTAGGGTTAGGTTTCGGGCTAGGGTTAGGGTTAGGGGACGGGGACGGTTTAGGGTCCAGTTGAGGGTACAACAACGCTTTGGGGGAGCGTACGTGTGAGGGCGCGGGTTAGTGTTAGCGTACGGGTTAGGATTAGGGGACGGGTGAGGGTCATGCTTCGGGGAAGGGTTACGCTTAGGGTTCGGGCTAGGGTTAGGGTTAGGGGACGGGGACGGTTTAGGGTCCAGGTGAGGGTACGACAACGCTTTAGGGGGAGCGTACGTGTGAGGGCGTGAGTAAGTGTTAGTGTACGGGTTAGGATTAGGGGACGGGTGAGGGTCAGGCTTCGGGGAAGTGTTAGGCTTAGGGTTCGTGCTAGGGTTAGGGTTAGGGGACGGGGACGGTTTAGGGTCCAGGTGAGTGTACAACAACGCTTTAGGGGGAGCGTACGTATGAGGGCGTGGGTTAGTGTTAGCGTACGGGTTAGGATTGGGGACGGGTGAGGGTCAGGCTTCGGGGAAGGGTTAGGGTTAGAGTCCGGGCTAGGGTTAGGGTTACGGGACGGGGACGGTTTAGGGTCCAGGTGAGTGTACGACAAAGCTTTAGGGGGAGCGTACGTGTGAGGGCGCAGGTTAGTGTTAGCGTACGCGTTAGGATTAGGGGTCGGGTGAGGGTCAGGCTTCGGGGAAGGGTTAGGGTTAGGGTTCGGGCTATGGTTAGGGTTAGGGGACGGGGACGGTTTAGGGTCCAGGTGAGGGTACGACAATGCTTTAGTGGGAGCGTACGTCTGAGGGCGCAGGTTAGTGTTAGCGTACGGGTTAGGATTAGGGGATGGGTGAGGGTCATGCTTCGGGGAAGGGTTAGGCTTAGGGTTCGGGCTAGGGTTAGGGTTAGGGGACGGGGACGGTTTACGGTCCAGGTGAGGGTACGACAACGCTTTAGGGGGAGCGTACGTGTGAGGGCACTGGTTACTGTTAGCGTACGGGTTAGGATTAGGGGACGGGTGAGGGTCAGGCTTTGCGGAAGGTTTAGGGTTAGGGTTCGGACTAGGGTTAGGGTTAGGGAACGGGGACGGTTTAGGGTCCAGGTGAGGGTACGACAACGCTTTAGGGGGAGCGTACGTGTGAGGGCACGGGTTAGTGTTAGCGTACGGGTTAGGATTATGGGACGGGTGAGTGTCAGGCTTCGGGGAAGTGTTAGGCTTATGGTTCGGGCTAGGGTTAGGGTTAGGGGTCGAGGACGGTTTAGGGTCCATGTGAGAGTACGACAACGCTTTAGGGGGAGTGTATGTGTGAGGGCGCGGGTTAGTGTTAGCGTACGGGTTAGGATTAGGGGACAGGTGCGTGTCAGGCTTCGGGGAAGTGTTAGGCTTATGGTTCGGGCTAGCGTTAGGGTTAGGGGACGGGGACGGTTTAGGGTCCAGGTGAGGGTACGACAACGCTTTAGGGGGAGCGCACGTGTGAGGGCGTGGGTTAGTGTTAGCGTACGGGTTAGGATTAGGGTACGGGTGAGGGTCAGGCTTCGGGCAAGGGTTAGGCTTAGGGTTCGGGCTAGGGTTAGGGTTAGGGGACGGGGACGGTTTGGGGTCCAGGTGAGGGTACGACAACGCTTTAGGGGGAGCGTACGTGTGAGGGCGCGGGTTAGTGTTAGCGTACGGGTTAGGATTAGGGGACGGGTGAGTGTCAGGCTTCGTGGAAGTGTTAGGCTTATGGTTCGGGCTAGGGTTAGGGTTAGGGGACGGGGATGGTTTAGGGTCAATGTGAGGGTACGACAACGCTTTAGGGGCAGCATACGTGTGAGGGCGCGGGTTAGTGTTAGCGTACGGGTTAGGATTAGGGGACGGATGAGGGTCAGGCTTCAGGGAAGTGTTAGGGTTAGGGTTCGGGCTAGGGTTAGGGTTAGGGGACGGGGACGGTTTAGGGTCCAGGTGAGGGTACGACAACGCTTTAGGGGGAGCGCACGTGTGAGGGCGCGGGTTAGTGTTAGCGTACGGGTTAGGATTAGGGGACGGGTGAGGGTCAGGCTTCGGTCAAGGGTTAGGCTTAGGGTTCGGGCTAGGGTTAGGGTTGGGGACGGGGACGGTTTGGGGTCCAGGTGAGGGTACGACAACGCTTTAGGGGGAGCGTATGTGTGAGAGCGCGGGTTAGTGTTAGCGTACGGGTTAGGATTAGGGGACGGGTGAGTGTCAGGCTTCGGGGAAGTGTTAGGCTTATGTTTCGGGCTAGGGTTAGGGTTAGGGGACGGGGACGGTTTGGGGTCAAGGTGAGGGTACGACAACGCTTTAGGGGGAGCGTACGTGTGAGGGCGCAGGTTAGTGTTAGCGTACGGGTTAGGATTAGGGGACGGGTGAGGGTCAGGCTTCGGGGAAGGGTTAGGCTTAGGGTTCGGGCTAGGGTTAGGGTTAGGGGACGGGGACGGTTTAGGGTTCAGGTGAGGGTACGACAACGCTTTAGGGGGAGCGTACGTATGAGGGCGCGGGTTAGTGTTAGCATACGGATTAGGATTGGGGACGGGTGAGGGTCAGGCTTCGGGGAAGGGTTAGGGTTAGGGTTCGGGCTAGGTTTAAGGTTAGGGGACGGGGACGGTTTAGGGTGCAGTTGAGGGTAAAACAACGCTTTGGGGGAGCGTACGTGTGAGGGCGCGGGTTAGTGTTAGCGTACGGCTTAGGAATAGGGGACAGTTGAGTGTCAGGTTTCGGGGAAGGGTTAGGGTTAGGGTTCGGGCTAGGGTTAGGGTTAGGGGACGGGGACGGTTCAGGGTCCAGGTGAGGGTACGACAACGCTTTAGGGGGAGGGTACGTGTGAGGGCGCAGGTTAGTGTTAGCGTATGGGTTAGGATTAGGGGACGGGTGAGGGTCATGCTTCGGGGAAGGGTTAGGGTTAGGGTTCGGGCTAGGGTTAGGGATAGGGGACGGGGACGGTTTAGGGTCCAGGTGAGGGTACGACAACGCTTTAGGGGGAGCGTACGTGTGAGGGAGCGAGTTAGTGTTAGCGTACGGGTTAGGATTAGGGGACGGGTGAGGGTCAGGCTTCGGGGAAGTGTTAGGCTTAGGGTTCGTGCTAGGGTTAGGGGACGGGGACGGTTTAGGGTCCAGGTGAGGGTACGACAACGCTTTAGGGGGAGCGTACGTGTGAGAGCACGGCTTAGTGTTAGCGTACGGGTTAGGATTAGGGGACGGGTGAGTGTCAGGCTTCGGGGAAGTGTTAGGCTTATGGTTCGGGCTAGGGTTAGGGTTAGGGGACGGGGACGGTTTAGGGTCCATGTAAGAGTACGACAACGCTTTAGGGGGAGTGTATGTGTGAGGGCGCGGGTTAGTGTTAGCGTACGGGTTAGGATTGGGGACGGGTGAGTGTCAGGCTTCGGGGAAGTGTTAGGCTTATGGTTCGGGCTAGGGTTAGGGTTAGAGGACAGGGACGGTTTAGGGTCCAGGTGAGGGTACGACAACGCTTTAGGGGGAGCGTTCGTGTGAGGGCGCGGGTTAGTGTTAGCGTACGGGTTAGGATTAGGGGACGGGTGAGGGTCAGGCTTCGGGCAAGGGTTAGGCTTAGGGTTCGGGCTAGGGTTAGGGTTAGGGGACGGGGACTGTTTGGGGTCCAGGTGAGGGTACGACAACGCTTTAGGGGGAGCGTACGTGTGAGGGCGCAGGTTAGTGTTAGCGTACGGGTTAGGATTAGGGGACGGGTGAGTGTCAGGCTTCGGGGAAGTGTTAGGCTTATGGTTCGGGCTAGGGTTAGGGTTAGGGGACGGGGACGGTTTAGGGTCCAGGTGAGGGTACGACAACGCTTTAGGGGCAGCGTACGTGTGAGGGCGCGGGTTAGTGTTAGCGTACGGGTTAGGATTAGGGGACGGGTGAGGGTCAGGCTTCAGGGAAGGGTTAGGGTTAGGGTTCGGGCTAGGGTTAGGGTTAGGGGACGGGGACGGTTTAGGGTCCAGGTGAGGGTACGACAACGCTTTAGGGGGAGCGCACGTGTGAGGGTGCGGGTTAGTGTTAGCGTACGGGTTAGGATTAGTGGACAGGTGAGGGTCAGGCTTCGGGCAAGGGTTAGGCTTAGGTTTCGGGCTAGGGTTAGGGTTAGGGGACGGGGACGGTTTGGGGTCCAGGTGAGGGTACGACAACGCTTTAGGGGGAGCGTACGTGTGATAGCGCGGGTTAGTGTTAGCGTACGGGTTAGGATTAGGGGACGGGTGAGTGTCAGGCTTCGGGGAAGTGTTAGGCTTATGTTTCGGGCTAGGGTTAGGGTCAGGGGACGGGGACGGTTTGGGGTCCAGGTGAGGGTACGACAACGCTTTAGGGGCAGCGTACGTGTGAGGGCGCGGGTTAGTGTTAGCGTACGGGTTAGGATTAGGGGACGGGTGAGGGTCAGGCTTCGTGCAAGTGTTAGGCTTAGGGTTCGGGCTAGGGTTAGGGTTAGGTGACGGGGACGGTTTAGGGTCCAGGTGAAGGTACGACAACGCTTTAGGGGGTGCGTACGTATGAGGGCGCGGGTTAGTGTTAGCGTACGGGTTAGGATTGGGGACGGGTGAGGGTCAGGCTTCGAGGAAGTGTTAGGGTAGGGGTTCGGGCTAGGGTTAGGGTTAGGGGACGGGGACGGTTTAGGGTCCAGCTGAGGGTACGACAACGCTTTAGGGGGAGCGTACGTGTGAGGCCGCAGGTTGGTGTTAGCGTACAGGTTAGGATTAGGGGACGGGTGAGGGTCAGGCTTCGGGGAAGGGTTAGGCTTAGGGTTCGGGCAAGGGTTAGGGTTAGGGGACGGGGACGGTTTGGGGTCCAGGTGAGGGTACGACAACGCTTTAGTGGGAGCGTACGTGTGAGGGCGCGGGTTAGTGTTAGCGTACGGGTTAGGATTAGGGGACGGGTGAGTGTCAGGCTTCGTGGAAGTGTTAGGCTTATGGTTCGGGCTAGGGTTAGGGTTAGGGGACGGGGACGGTTTAGGGTCCAGGTGAGGGTACGACAACGCTTTAGGGGGAGCGCACGTGTGAGGGCGTGGGTTAGTGTTAGCGTACGTGTTAGGATTAGGGTACGGGTGAGGGTCAGGATTCGGGCAAGGGTTAGGCTTAGGGTTCGGGCTAGGGTTAGGGTTAGGGGACGGGGACGGTTTGGGGTCCAGGTGAGGGTACGACAACGCTTTAGGGGGAGCGTACGTGTGAGAGCGCGGGTTAGTGTTAGCGTACGGGTTAGGATTAGGGGACGGGTGAGTGTCAGGCTTCGTGGAAGTGTTAGGCTTATGGTTCGGGCTAGGGTTAGGGTTAGGGGACGGGGACGGTTTAGGGTCAATGTGAGGGTAAGACAACGCTTTAGGGGCAGCGTACGTGTGAGGGCGCGGGTTAGTGTTAGCGTACGGGTTAGGATTAGGGGACGGGTGAGGGTCAGGCTTCAGGGAAGTGTTAGGGTTAGGGTTCGGGCTAGGGTTAGGGTTAGGGGACGGGGACGGTTTAGGGTCCAGGTGAGGGTACGACAACGCTTTAGGGGGAGCGCACGTGTGAGGTCGCGGGTTAGTGTTAGCGTACGGGTTAGGATTAGGGGACGGGTGAGGGTCAGGCTTCGGGCAAGTGTTAGGCTTAGGGTTCGGGCTAGGGTTAGGGTTGGGGACGGGGACGGTTTGGGGTCCAGGTGAGGGTACGACAACGCTTTAGGGGGAGCGTATGTGTGAGAGCGCGGGTTAGTGTTAGCGTACGGGTTAGGATTAGGGGACGGGTGAGTGTCAGGCTTCGGGGAAGTGTTAGGCTTATGTTTCGGGCTAGGGTTAGGGTTAGGGGACGGGGACGGTTTGGGGTCCAGGTGAGGGTACGACAACGCTTTAGGGGGAGCGTACGTGTGAGGGCGCAGGTTAGTGTTCGCGTACGGGTTAGGATTAGGGGACGGGTGAGGGTCAGGCTTCGGGGAAGGGTTAGGCTTAGGGTTCGGGCTAGGGTTAGGGTTAGGGGACGGGGACGGTTTAGGGTCCAGGTGAGGGTACGACAACGCTTTAGGGGGAGCGTACGTATGAGGGCGCGGGTTAGTGTTAGCGTACGGATTAGGATTGGGGACGGGTGAGGGTCAGGCTTCGGGGAAGGGTTAGGGTTAGGGTTCGGGCTAGGTTTAGGGTTAGGGGACGGGGACGGTTTAGGGTGCAGTTGAGGGTACAACAACGCTTTGGGGGAGCGTACGTGTGAGGGCGCGGGTTAGTGTTAGCGTACGGGTTAGGAATAGGGGACAGTTGAGTGTCAGGTTTCGGGGAAGGGTTAGGGTTAGGGTTCGGGCTAGGGTTAGGGTTAGGGGACGGGGACGGTTCAGGGTCCAGGTGAGGGTACGACAACGCTTTAGGGGGAGGGTACGTGTGAGGGCGCAGGTTAGTGTTAGCGTACGGGTTAGGATTAGGGGACGGGTGAGGGTCATGCTTCGGGGAAGGGTTACGCTTAGGGTTCGGGCTAGGGTTAGGGTTAGGGGACGGGGACGGTTTAGGGTCCAGGTGAGGGTACGACAACGCTTTAGGGGGAGCGTACGTGTGAGGGAGCGAGTTAGTGTTAGCGTACGGGTTAGGATTAGGGGACGGGTGAGGGTCAGGCTTCGGGGAAGTGTTAGGCTTAGGGTTCGTGCTAGGGTTAGGGTTAGGGGACGGGGACGGTTTAGGGTCCAGGTGAGGGTACGACAACGCTTTAGGGGGAGCGTACGTGTGAGAGCACGGCTTAGTGTTAGCGTACGGGTTAGGATTAGGGGACGGGTGAGTGTCAGGCTTCGGGGAAGTGTTAGGCTTATGGTTCGGGCTAGGGTTAGGGTTAGGGGACGGGGACGGCTTAGGGTCCATGTAAGAGTACGACAACGCTTTAGGGGGAGTGTATGTGTGAGGGCGCGGGTTAGTGTTAGCGTACGGGTTAGGATTGGGGACGGGTGAGTGTCAGGCTTCGGGGAAGTGTTAGGCTTATGGTTCGGGCTAGGGTTAGGGTTAGAGGACAGGGACGGTTTAGGGTCCAGGTGAGGGTACGACAACGCTTTAGGGGGAGCGTTCGTGTGAGGGCGCGGGTTAGTGTTAGCGTACGGGTTAGGATTAGGGGACGGGTGAGGGTCAGGCTTCGGGCAAGGGTTAGGCTTAGGGTTCGGGCTAGGGTTAGGGTTAGGGGACGGGGACGGTTTAGGGTCCAGGTGAGTGTACGACAACGCTTTAGGGGCAGCGTACGTGTGAGGGCGCGGGTTAGTGTTAGCGTACGGGTTAGGATTAGGGGACGGGTGAGGGTCAGGCTTCAGGGAAGGGTTAGGGTTAGGGTTCGGGCTAGGGTTAGGGTTAGGGGACGGGGACGGTTTAGGGTCCAGGTGAGGGTACGACAACGCTTTAGGGGGAGCGCACGTGTGAGGGTGCGGGTTAGTGTTAGCGTACGGGTTAGGATTAGTGGACGGGTGAGGGTCAGGCTTCGGGCAAGGGTTAGGCTTAGGGTTCGGGCTAGGGTTAGGGTTAGGGGACGGGGACGGTTTGGGGTCCAGGTGAGGGTACGACAACGCTTTAGGGGGAGCGTACGTGTGAGAGCGCGGGTTAGTGTTAGCGTACGGGTTAGGATTAGGGGACGGGTGAGTGTCAGGCTTCGGGGAAGTGTTAGGCTTATGTTTCGGGCTAGGGTTAGGGTCAGGGGACGGGGACGGTTTGGGGTCCAGGTGAGGGTACGACAACGCTTTAGGGGCAGCGTACGTGTGAGGGCGCGGGTTAGTGTTAGCGTACGGGTTAGGATTAGGGGACGGGTGAGGGTCAGGCTTCGTGCAAGTGTTAGGCTTCGGGTTCGGGCTAGGGTTAGGGTTAGGTGACGGGGACGGTTTAGGGTCCAGGTGAAGGTACGACAACGCTTTAGGGGGTGCGTACGTATGAGGGCGCGGGTTAGTGTTAGCGTACGGGTTAGGATTGGGGACGGGTGAGGGTCAGGCTTCGAGGAAGTGTTAGGGTAGGGGTTCGGGCTAGGGTTAGGGTTAGGGGACGGGGACGGTTTAGGGTCCAGCTGAGGGTACGACAACGCTTTAGGGGGAGCGTACGTGTGAGGCCGCAGGTTGGTGTTAGCGTACAGGTTAGTATTAGGGGACGGGTGAGGGTCAGGCTTCGGGGAAGGGTTAGGCTTAGGGTTCGGGCAAGGGTTAGGGTTAGGGGACGGGGACGGTTTAGGGTCCAGGTGAGGGTACGACAACGCTTTAGGGGGAGCGTACGTATGAGGGCGCGGGTTAGTGTTAGCGTACGGGTTAGGATTGAGGACGGGTGAGGGTCAGGCTTCGGGGAAGGGTTAGGGTTAGGGTTCGGGCTAGGTTTAGGGTTAGGGGACGGGGACAGTTTAGGGTCCAGTTGAGGGTACAACAACGCTTTGGGGGAGCGTACGTGTGAGGGCGCGGGTTAGTGTTAGCGTACGGGTTAGGAATAGGGTACGGTTGAGTGTCAGGCTTCGGGGAAGTGTTAGGGTTAGGGTTCGGGCTAGGGTTAGGGTTAGGGGACAGGGACGTTTCAGGGTCCAGGTGAGGGTACGACAACGCTTCAGGGGGAGCGTACGTGTGAGGGCGCAGGTTAGTGTTACCGTACGGGTTAGGATTAGGGGATGGGTGAGGGTCATGCTTCGGGGAAGGGTTAGGCTTAGGGTTCGGGCTAGGGTTAGGGTTAGGGGACGGGGATGGTGTAGGGTCCAGGTGAGGGTACGGCAACGCTTTAGGGGGAGCGTACGTGTGAGGGCGCGGGATAGTGTTATCGTACAGGTTAGGATTAGGGGACGGGTGAGTGTCAGGCTTCGGGGAAGTGTTAGGCTTATGGTTCGGGCTAGGGTTAGGGTTAGGGGACGGGGACGGTTTAGGGTCCATGTGAGAGTACGACAACGCTTTAGGGGGAGTGTATGTGTGAGGGTGCGGGTTAGTGTTAGCGTACGGGTTAGGATTAGGGGACGGGTGAGTGTCAGGCTTCGGGGAAGTGTTAGGCTTATGGTTCGGGCTAGCGTTAGGGTTAGGGGACGGGGACGGTTTAGTGTCCAGGTGAGGGTACGACAACGCTTTAGGGGGAGCGCACGTGTGAGGGCGCGGGTTAGTGTTAGCGTACGGGTTAGGATTAGGGGACGGGTGAGGGTCAGGCTTCGGGGAAGTGTTAGGCTTAGGGTTCGGGCTAGGGTTAGGGTTAGGGGACGGGGACGGTTTGGGGTCCAGGTGAGGGTACGACAACGCTTTAGGGGGAGCGTACGTGGGAGGGCGCGGGTTAGTGTTAGCGTACGGGTTAGGATTAGGGGACGGGTGAGTGTCAGGCTTCGGGGAAGTGTTAGGCTTATGTTTCGGGCTAGGTTTAGGGTTAGGGGACGGGGACGGTTTGGGGTCCAGGTGAGGGTACGACAACGCTTTAGGGGCAGCGTACGTGTGAGGGCGCAGGTTAGTGTTAGCGTACGGGTTAGGATTAGGGGACGGGTGAGGGTCAGGCTTCGGGGAAGGGTTAGGGTTAGGGTTCGGGCTAGGGGTAGGGTTAGGGGACGGGGACGGTTTAGGGTCCAGGTGAGGGTACGACAACGCTTTAGGGGGATCGCACGTGTGAGGGCGCGGGTTAGTGTTAGCGTACGGGTTAGGATTAGGGGACGGGTGAGGGTCAGGCTTCGGGCAAGGGTTAGGCTTAGGGTTCGGGCTAGGGTTAGGGTTAGGGGACGGGGACGGTTTAGGGTCCAGGTGAGGGTACGACAACGCTTTAGGGAGAGCGTATGTGTGAGGGCGCGGGTTAGTGTTAGCGTACGGGTTAGGATTAGGGTACGGGTGAGTGTCAGGCTTCGGGGAAGTGTTAGGCTTATGGTTCGGGCTAGGGTTAGGGTTAGGGGACGGGGACGGTTTAGGGTCCAGGTGAGGGTACGACAACGCTTTAGGAGGAGCGTACGTGTGAGGGCGCGGGTTAGTGTTAGCGTACGGGTTAGGATTAGGGGACATGTGAAGGTCAGGCTTCGGGGAGGGGTTAGGGTTAGGGTTCGGGCTAGGGTTAGGGTTAGGGGACGGGGACGGTGTAGGGTCCAGGTGAGGGTACGACAACGCTTTAGGGGGAGCGTATGTGTGAGGGCGCGGGTTAGTGTTAGCGTACGGGTTAGGATTAGGGGACGGGTGAGGGTCAGGTTTCGGGGAAGGGTTAGGCTTATGGTTCGGGCTAGGGTTAGGGTTAGGGGACGTGGACGGTTTGGGGTCCAGGTGAGGGTACGACAACGCTTTAGGGGGAGCGTACGTGTGAGGGCGCGGGTTAGTGTTAGCGTACGGGTTAGGATTAGGGGACGGGTGAGTGTCAGGCTTCGGGGAAGTGTTAGGCTTATGTTTCGGGCTAGGGTTAGGGTTAGGGGACGGGGACGGTTTAGTGTCCAGGTGAGGGTACGACAACGCTTTAGGGGCAGCGTACGTGTGAGGGCGCGGGTTATTGTTACCGTACGGGTTAGGATTAAGTGACGGGTGAGGGTCAGGCTTTGGGCAAGGGTTAGGCTTAGGGTTCGGGCTAGGGTTAGGGTTAGGGGACGGGGACGGTTTAGGGTCCAGGTGAGGGTACGACAACGCTTTCGGGGGAGCGTACGTGTGAGGGTGCGTGTTAGTGTTAGCGTACGGGTTAGGATTAGGGGACGGGTGAGGGTCAGGCTTCGGGCAAGGGTTAGGCTTAGGGTTCGGGCTAGGGTTAGGGTTAGGGGACGGGGACGGTTTAGGGTCCAGGTGAGGGTACTACAACGCTTTCGGGGGAGCGTACGTGTGAGGGTGCGTGTTAGTGTTAGCGTACGGGTTAGGATTAGGGGACGGGTGAGGGTCAGGCTTCGGGCAAGGGTTAGGCTTAGGGTTCGGGCTAGGTTTAGGGTTAGGGGACGGGGACGGTGTAGGGTCCAGGTGAGGGTACGACAACGCTTTAGGGGGAGCGTACGTGTGAGGGCGTGGGTTAGTGTTAGCGTACGGGTTAGGATTAGGGGACGGGTGAGGGTCAGGTTTCGGGGAAGGGTTAGGCTTATGGTTCGGGCTAGGGTTAGGGTTAGGGGACGGGGACGGTTTGGGGTCCAGGTGAGGGTACGACAACGCTTTAGGGGGAGCGTACGTGTGAGGGCGCAGGTTAGTGGTAGTGTACGTGTTAGGATTAGGGAATGGGTGAGGGTCATGCTTCGGAGAAGGGTTAGGCTTAGGGTTCGGGCTAGGGTTAGGGTTAGGGGTCGGGGACGGTTTACGGTCCAGGTGAGGGTACGACAACGCTTTAGGGGGAGCGTAAGTGTGAGGGCGCGGGATAGTGTTAGCGTACGGGTTAGGATTAGGGGACGGGTGAGGGTCAGGCTTTGGTGAAGGGTTAGGGTTAGGGTTCGGGCTAGGGTTAGGGTTAGGGGACGGGGACGGTTTAGGGTCCAGGTGAGGGTACGACAACGCTTTAGGGGGAGTGTATCTGTGAGTGCGCGGGTTAGTGTTAGCGTACGGGTTAGGATTAGGGGACGGCTGAGGGTCAGGCTTCGGGGAAGGTTTAGGCTTAGGGTTCGGGCTAGGATTAGGGTTAGGGGACGGGGACGGTTTAGGGTCCAGGTGAGGGTACGACAATGCTTTAGGGGGAGCGTACGTGTGAGGGCGCGGGTTAGTGTTAGTGTACGGGTTAGGTTTGGGGACGGGTGAGGGTCAGGCTTCGGGGAAGGGTTAGGGTTAGGGTTCGGGCTAAGGTTAGGGTTAGGGGACGGGGATGGTTTAGGGTCAATTTGAGGTTACAACAACGCTTTGGGGGAGCGTACGTGTGAGGGCGCGGGTTAGTGTTAGCGTACGGGTTAGGATTAGGGAACGGTTGAGTGTCAGGCTTCAGGGAAGGGTTAGGGTTAGGGTTCGATCTAGGGTTAGGGTTAGGGGACGAGGACGGTTCAGGGTCCAGGTGAGTGTACGACAACACTTTAGGGGGAGTGTACGTGTGAGGGCGAAGGTTAGTGTTAGCGTACGGGTTAGGAATAGGGGACGGGTGAGGGTCATGCTTCGGAGAAGGGTTAGAGTTAGGATTCGGGCTAAGGTTAGGGTTAGGGGACAGGGACGGTTTAGGGTCCAGGTGAGGGTACGACAACGCTTTAGGGGGAGCGTACGTGTGAGGGCGCGGGATAGTGTTAGCGTACAGGTTAGGATTAGGGGACGGGTGAGGGTCAGGCTTTGGGGAAGGGTTAAGGTTAGGGTTCGGGCTAGGGTTAGGGTTAGGGGACGGGGACGGTTTAGGGTCCAGGTGAGGGTACGACAACGCTTCAGGGGGAGCGTACGTGTGAGGGCGCAGGTTAGTGTTACCGTACGGGTTAGGATTAGGGGATGGGTGAGGGTCATGCTTCGGGGAAGGGTTAGGCTTAGGGTTCGGGCTAGGGTTAGGGTTAGGGGACGGGGATGGTGTAGGGTCCAGGTGAGGGTACGGCAACGCTTTAGGGGGAGCGTACGTGTGAGGGCGCGGGATAGTGTTATCGTACATGTTAGGATTAGGGGACGGGTGAGTGTCAGGCTTCGGGGAAGTGTTAGGCTTATGGTTCGGGCTAGGGTTAGGGTTAGGGGACGGGGACGGTTTAGGGTCCATGTGAGAGTACGACAACGCTTTAGGGGGAGTGTATGTGTGAGGGTGCGGGTTAGTGTTAGCGTACGGGTTAGGATTAGGGGACGGGTGAGTGTCAGGCTTCGGGGAAGTGTTAGGCTTATGGTTCGGGCTAGCGTTAGGGTTAGGGGACGGGGACGGTTTAGTGTCCAGGTGAGGGTACGACAACGCTTTAGGGGGAGCGCACGTGTGAGGGCGCGGGTTAGTGTTAGCGTACGGGTTAGGATTAGGGGACGGGTGAGGGTCAGGCTTCGGGGAAGTGTTAGGCTTAGGGTTCGGGCTAGGGTTAGGGTTAGGGGACGGGGACGGTTTGGGGTCCAGGTGAGGGTACGACAACGCTTTAGGGGGAGCGTACGTGGGAGGGCGCGGGTTAGTGTTAGCGTACGGGTTAGGATTAGGGGACGGGTGAGTGTCAGGCTTCGGGGAAGTGTTAGGCTTATGTTTCGGGCTAGGGTTAGGGTTAGGGGACGGGGACGGTTTGGGGTCCAGGTGAGGGTACGACAACGCTTTAGGGGCAGCGTACGTGTGAGGGCGCAGGTTAGTGTTAGCGTACGGGTTAGGATTAGGGGACGGGTGAGGGTCAGGCTTCGGGGAAGGGTTAGGGTTAGGGTTCGGGCTAGGGGTAGGGTTAGGGGACGGGGACGGTTTAGGGTCCAGGTGAGGGTACGACAACGCTTTAGGGGGATCGCACGTGTGAGGGCGCGGGTTAGTGTTAGCGTACGGGTTAGGATTAGGGGACGGGTGAGGGTCAGGCTTCGGGCAAGGGTTAGGCTTAGGGTTCGGGCTAGGGTTAGGGTTAGGGGACGGGGACGGTTTAGGGTCCAGGTGAGGGTACGACAACGCTTTAGGGAGAGCGTATGTGTGAGGGCGCGGGTTAGTGTTAGCGTACGGGTTAGGATTAGGGTACGGGTGAGTGTCAGGCTTCGGGGAAGTGTTAGGCTTATGGTTCGGGCTAGGGTTAGGGTTAGGGGACGGGGACGGTTTAGGGTCCAGGTGAGGGTACGACAACGCTTTAGGAGGAGCGTACGTGTGAGGGCGCGGGTTAGTGTTAGCGTACGGGTTAGGATTAGGGGACATGTGAAGGTCAGGCTTCGGGGAGGGGTTAGGGTTAGGGTTCGGGCTAGGGTTAGGGTTAGGGGACGGGGACGGTGTAGGGTCCAGGTGAGGGTACGACAACGCTTTAGGGGGAGCGTATGTGTGAGGGCGCGGGTTAGTGTTAGCGTACGGGTTAGGATTAGGGGACGGGTGAGGGTCAGGTTTCGGGGAAGGGTTAGGCTTATGGTTCGGGCTAGGGTTAGGGTTAGGGGACGTGGACGGTTTGGGGTCCAGGTGAGGGTACGACAACGCTTTAGGGGGAGCGTACGTGTGAGGGCGCGGGTTAGTGTTAGCGTACGGGTTAGGATTAGGGGACGGGTGAGTGTCAGGCTTCGGGGAAGTGTTAGGCTTATGTTTCGGGCTAGGGTTAGGGTTAGGGGACGGGGACGGTTTAGTGTCCAGGTGAGGGTACGACAACGCTTTAGGGGCAGCGTACGTGTGAGGGCGCGGGTTATTGTTACCGTACGGGTTAGGATTAAGTGACGGGTGAGGGTCAGGCTTTGGGCAAGGGTTAGGCTTAGGGTTCGGGCTAGGGTTAGGGTTAGGGGACGGGGACGGTTTAGGGTCCAGGTGAGGGTACGACAACGCTTTCGGGGGAGCGTACGTGTGAGGGTGCGTGTTAGTGTTAGCGTACGGGTTAGGATTAGGGGACGGGTGAGGGTCAGGCTTCGGGCAAGGGTTAGGCTTAGGGTTCGGGCTAGGGTTAGGGTTAGGGGACGGGGACGGTTTAGGGTCCAGGTGAGGGTACTACAACGCTTTCGGGGGAGCGTACGTGTGAGGGTGCATGTTAGTGTTAGCGTACGGGTTAGGATTAGGGGACGGGTGAGGGTCAGGCTTCGGGCAAGGGTTAGGCTTAGGGTTCGGGCTAGGTTTAGGGTTAGGGGACGGGGACGGTGTAGGGTCCAGGTGAGGGTACGACAACGCTTTAGGGGGAGCGTACGTGTGAGGGCGTGGGTTAGTGTTAGCGTACGGGTTAGGATTAGGGGACGGGTGAGGGTCAGGTTTCGGGGAAGGGTTAGGCTTATGGTTCGGGCTAGGGTTAGGGTTAGGGGACGGGGACGGTTTGGGGTCCAGGTGAGGGTACGACAACGCTTTAGGGGGAGCGTACGTGTGAGGGCGCAGGTTAGTGGTAGTGTACGTGTTAGGATTAGGGAATGGGTGAGGGTCATGCTTCGGAGAAGGGTTAGGCTTAGGGTTCGGGCTAGGGTTAGGCTTAGGGGTCGGGGACGGTTTACGGTCCAGGTGAGGGTACGACAACGCTTTAGGGGGAGCGTAAGTGTGAGGGCGCGGGATAGTGTTAGCGTACGGGTTAGGATTAGGGGACGGGTGAGGGTCAGGCTTTGGTGAAGGGTTAGGGTTAGGGTTCGGGCTAGGGTTAGGGTTAGGGGACGGGGACGGTTTAGGGTCCAGGTGAGGGTACGACAACGCTTTAGGGGGAGTGTATCTGTGAGTGCGCGGGTTAGTGTTAGCGTACGGGTTAGGATTAGGGGACGGCTGAGGGTCAGGCTTCGGGGAAGGTTTAGGCTTAGGGTTCGGGCTAGGATTAGGGTTAGGGGACGGGGACGGTTTAGGGTCCAGGTGAGGGTACGACAATGCTTTAGGGGGAGCGTACGTGTGAGGGCGCGGGTTAGTGTTAGTGTACGGGTTAGGTTTGGGGACGGGTGAGGGTCAGGCTTCGGGGAAGGGTTAGGGTTAGGGTTCGGGCTAAGGTTAGGGTTAGGGGACGGGGATGGTTTAGGGTCAATTTGAGGTTACAACAACGCTTTGGGGGAGCGTACGTGTGAGGGCGCGGGTTAGTGTTAGCGTACGGGTTAGGATTAGGGAACGGTTGAGTGTCAGGCTTCAGGGAAGGGTTAGGGTTAGGGTTCGATCTAGGGTTAGGGTTAGGGGACGAGGACGGTTCAGGGTCCAGGTGAGTGTACGACAACACTTTAGGGGGAGTGTACGTGTGAGGGCGAAGGTTAGTGTTAGCGTACGGGTTAGGAATAGGGGACGGGTGAGGGTCATGCTTCGGAGAAGGGTTAGAGTTAGGATTCGGGCTAAGGTTAGGGTTAGGGGACAGGGACGGTTTAGGGTCCAGGTGAGGGTACGACAACGCTTTAGGGGGAGCGTACGTGTGAGGGCGCGGGATAGTGTTAGCGTACAGGTTAGGATTAGGGGACGGGTGAGGGTCAGGCTTTGGGGAAGGGTTAAGGTTAGGGTTCGGGCTAGGGTTAGGGTTAGGGGACGGGGACGGTTTAGGGTCCAGGTGAGGGTACGACAACGCTTTAGGGGGAGCGTACGTGTGAGGGCGCCGGTTAGTGTTAGCGTACGGGTTAGGATTAGGGGACGGGTGAGGGTCAGGCTTCGGGGAAGGGTTAGGCTTAGGGTTCGGGCTAGGGTTGGGTTAGGGGACGTGGACTGTTTAGGGTCCAGGTGAGGGTACGACAACGCTTTAGAGGGAGCGTACGTGTGAGGGCGCAGGTTAGTGTTAGCGTACGGGTTAGGATTAGGGGACGGGTGAGGATCAGGCTTCGGGGAAGGGTTAGGCTTAGGGTTCGGGCTAGGGTTAGGGTTAGGGGATGGGGACGGTTTAGGGTCCAGGTGAGGGTACGACAACGCTTTAGGGGGAGCGTACGTGTGAGGGCGCGGGTTAGTGTTAGCGTACGGGTTAGGATTAGGGGACGGATGAGGGTCAGGCTTCGGGCAAGTGTTAGGGTTAGGGTTCGGGCTAGGGTTAGGGGACGGGGACGGTTTAGGGTCCAGGTGAGGGTACGACAACGCTTTAGGGGGAGCGTACGTGTGAGGGCACGGGTTAGTGTTAGCCTACGGGTTAGGATTAGGGGACGGGTGAGGGTCAGGCTTCGGGCAAGTGTTAGGGTTAGGGTTCGGGCTAGGGTTAGGGTTAGGGGACGGCGACGGTTTAGGGTCCAGGTGAGGGTACGACAACGCTTTAGGTGGAGCGTACGTGTGAGGGCGCAGGTTAGTGTTAGCGTACGGGTTAGGATTAGGGGACGGGTGAGGGTCAGGCTTCGGGGAAGTGTTAGGCTTAGGGTTCGGGCTAGGGTTAGGGTTAGGGGACGGGGACGGTTTAGGGTCCAGGTGAGGGTACGACAACGCTTTAGAGGGAGCGTACGTCTGAGGGCGCAGGTTAGAGTTAGCGTACGGGTTAGGATTAAGGTACGGGTGAGGGTCAGGCTTCGGGAAAGGTTTAGGCTTAGGGTTCGGGCTAGGGTTAGGGTTAGGGGATGAGGACGGTTTACGGTCCAGGTGAGGGTACGACAACGCTTTAGGGGGTGCGTACGTGTGAGGGCGCGGGATAGTGTTAGCGTATGGGTTAGGATTAGGGGACGGGTGTGGGTCACGCTTTGGGGAAGGGTTAGGGTTAGGGTTCGGGCTAGGGTTAGGGTTAGGGGACGGGGACGGTTTGGGGTCCAGGTGAGGGTACGACAACGCTTTAGGGGGAGCGTACGTGTGAGGGCGCAGGTTAGTGTTAGCGTACGGGTTAGGATTAGGGGACGGGTGAGTGTCAGGCTTCGGGGAAGTGTTAGGCTTAGGGTTCGGGCTAGGGTTAGGGCTAGGGGACGGGGACGGTTTAGGGTCCAGGTGAGGGTACGACAACGCTTTGGGGGAGCGTACGTGTGAGGGCGCGGGTTAGTGTTAGCGTACGGGTTAGGATTAGGGGACGGGTGAGGTTCATGCTTCAGGGAAGGGTTAAGCTTAGGGTTCGGGCTAGGTTTAGGGTTAGGGGACGGGGACGGTTTAGGGTCCAGGTGAGGGTACGACAACGCTTTAGGGGGAGAGTACATGTGAGGGCCCGGGTTAGTGTTACCGTACGGGTTAGGATGAGGGGCCAGGTGAGGGTCAGTCTTCGGGCAAGTGTTAGTCTTAGGGTTCGGGCTAGGGTTAGGGTTAGGGGACGGGGACGGATTAGGGTCCAGGTGAGGGTACGACAACGCTTTAGGGGGAGCGTACGTGTGAGGGCGCGGGTTAGTGTTAGCGTACGGGTTAGGATTAGGGGACGGGTGAGGGTCAGGCTTCGGGGAAGTGTTAGGCTTAGGGTTCGGGCTAGGGTTAGTGTTAGGGGACGGGGACGGTTTAAGGTCCAGGTGAGGGTACGACAACGCTTTAGGGGGAGCGTACTTGTGAGACCGTGGGTTATTGTTAGCGTACGCGTTAGGATTAGGGGACGGGTGAGGGTCAGGCTTCGGGCAAGGGTTAGGCTTAGGGTTCGGGCTAGGTTTAGGGTTAGGGGACGGGGACGGTTTAGGGTCCAGGTGAGGGTACGACAACGCTTTAGGGGGAGCGTACGTATGAGGGCGCGGGTTAGTGTTAGCGTACGGGTTAGGATTGGGGACGGAGGAGGGTCAGGCTTCGGGGAAGTGTTAGGTTTATGGTTCGGGCTAGGGTTAGGGTTAGGGGACGGGGACGGTTTAGGGTCCAGGTGAGGGTACGACAACGCTTTAGGGGGAGCGTAAGTGTGAGGGCGCGGGTTAGTGTTAGCGTACGGGTTAGGATTAGGGGATGGGTGAGTGTCAGGCTTCGGGGAAGGGTTAGGCTTATGGTTCGGGCTAGGTTTAGTTTTAGGGGACGGGGACGGTTTGGGGTCGAGGTGAGGGTACGACAACGCTTTGGGGGAGCGTATGTGTGAAGGCGTGGGTTAGTGTTAGCGTACTGGTTAGGATTAGGGGACGGGTGAGTGTCAGGCTTCAGGGAAGTTTTAGGCTTATGGTTCGGGCTAGGGTTAGGGTTAGGGGACGGGGACGGTTTAGGGTCCAGGTGTGGGTACGACAATGATTTAGGGGCAGCGTACGTGTGAGGGCGCGGGTTAGTGTTAGCGTACGGGTTAGGATTAGGGGACGGGTGAGGGACAGGCTTCGGGGAAGGGTTAGGGTTAGGGTTTGGGCTAGGGTTAGGGTTAGGGGACGGGGACGGTTTAGGGTCCAGGTGAGGGTACGACAACGCTTTAGGGGGAGCGTACGTGTGAGGGCGCAGGTTAGTGTTAGCGTATGGGTTAGGATTAGGGGACGGGTGAGTTTCAGGCTTTGGGGAAGGGTTAGGCTTAGGGTTCGGGCTAGGGTTAGGGTTAGGGGACGGGGACGGTTTAGGGTCCAGGTGAGGGTACGAAAACGCTTTAGGAGGAGCGTACGTGTGAGGGCGCGGGTTAGTGTTAGCGTACGTGTTAGGATTAGGGGACGGGTGAGGGTCAGGCTTCTGGCAAGTGTTAGGGTTAGGGTTCGGGCTAGGGTTAGGGTTAGGGAACGGGGAAGGTTTGGGGTCCAGGTGAGGGTACGACAACGCTTTAGGGGGAGCGTACGTGTGAGAGCGCGGGTTAGTGTTAGTGTATGGGTTAGGATTAGGGGACGGGTGAGTGTCAGGCCTCGGGGAAGTGTTAGGCTTATGGTTCGGCTAGGGTTAGGGTTAGGGGACGGGGACGGTTTAGGGTCCAGGTGAGGGTACGACAACGCTTTAGGGGGAGCAGACGTGTGAGGGCGCGGGTTAGTGTTAGCGTACGGGTTAGGATTAGGGGACGGATGAGGGTCAGGCTTCGGGGAAGGGTTAGGGTTAAAGTTCTGGCTACGGTTAGGGTTAGGGGACGGGGACGGTTTAGGGTCCAGGTGAGGGTACGACAACGCTTTAGGGGGAGCGTACGTGTGAGGGCGCGGGATAGTGTTAGCGTACGGTTTAGGATTAGGGGACGTGTGAGGGTCAGGCTTCGGGGAAGGGTTAGGGTTAGGGTTTGGGCTAGGGTTAGGGTTAGGTGACGGGGATGGTTTAGGGTCCAGGTGAGGGTACGACAACGCTTTAGGGCGAGCGTACGTGTGAGGGCGCAGGTTAGTGTTAGCGTACTGGTTAGGATTAGGGGACGGGTGAGGGTCAGGCTTCGGGGAAGTGTTAGGCTTAGTGTTCGGGCTAGGGTTAGGGTTAGGGGACGGGGACGGTTTAGGGTCCAGGTGAGGGTACGACAACGCTTTTGGGGGAGCGTACGTGTGAGGGCGCGGGTTAGTGTTAGGGTACGGGTTAGGATTAGGGGACGGGTGAGTGTCAGGCTTCGGGGAAGTGTTAGGCTTATGGTTCGGGCTAGGGTTAGGGTTAGGGGACGGGGACGGGTTAGCGTACAGGTGAGGGTACGACAACGCTTTAGGGGGAGCGTACGTGTGAGGGCGCGGGTTTTTGTTAGCGTACGGGTTAGGAGTAGGGGACGCGTGAGGATCAGGCTTCGGGGAAGTGTTAGGGTTAGGGTTCGGGCTAGGGTTAGGGTTAGGCGACGGGGACGGTTTATGGTCCAGGTGAGGTTACGACAACGCTTTAGGGGGAGCGTACGTGTGAGGGCGCGGCTTAGTGTTAGCGTACGGTTTAGGATTAGGGGACGGGTGAGGGTCAGGCTTCGGGCAATTTTAGGGTTAGGGTTTGGGCTAGGGTTAGGATTAGGGGACGGGGACGGTTTAGGGTCCAGGTGAGGGTACGACAACGCTTTAGGGGGAGTACACGTGTGAGGGCGGGGGTTAGTGTTAGCGTACGGGTTAGGATTAGGGGACGGGTGAGGGTCAGGATTCGGGGAAGTGTTAGGTTTAGGGTTCGGGCTAGGGTTAGGGTTAGGGGACGGGGACGGTTTAGTGTCCAGGTGAGGGTACGACAACGCTTTAAGGGGAGCATACTTGTGAGGGCGTGGGTTAGTGGTAGCGAACGGGTTAGGATTAGGGGACGGGTGAGGGTCAGGCTTCGGGGAAGGGTTAGGGTTAGGGTTCGGGCTAGGGTTAGGGTTAGGGGACGGGGACGGTTTAGGGTCCAGGTGAGGGTACGACAACGCTTTAGGGGGAGCGTACGTGTGAGGGCGCAGGTTAGCGTTAGCGTACGGGTTAGGATTATGGGACGGGTGAGGGTCAGGCTTCGGGGAAGTGTTAGGGTTAGGGTTTGGGCTAGGGTTAGGGTTAGGGGACGGGGACGGTTTAGGGTCCAGGTGAGGTTACGACAACGCTTTAGGGGGAGCGTACGTGTGAGGGCGCAGGTTAGTGTTAGCGTACAGGTTAGGATTAGGGGACGGGTGAGGGTCAGGCTTCACGGAAGTGTTAGGCTTATGGTTCGGGCTAGGGTTAGGGTTAGGGGATGGGGACGGTTTAGGGTCCAGGTGACGGTACGACAACGCTTTAGGGGGAGCGTACGTATGAGGGCACGGGTTAGTGTTAGCGTACTAGTTAGGATTAGGGGACGGGTGAGGGTCAGGCTTCGGGGAAGGGTTAGGGTTAAGGTTCGGGCTAGGGTTAGGGTTAGGGGACGGGGACGGTTTAGGGTCCAGGTGAGGGTACGGCAACGCTTTAGGGGGAGCGTACGTGTGAGGGCGCGGGTTAGTGTTAGCGTACGGGTTAGGATTAGGGGACGGGTGAGTGTCAGGCTTCGGGCAAGGGTTAGGGTTAGGGTTCCGGCTAGGGTTAGGGTTAGGGTTAGGGGACGGTTTAGGGTCCAGGTGAGGGTACGACAACGCTTTGGGGGAGCGTTCGTGTGAGGGCGCGGGTTAGTGTTAGCGTACGTGTTAGGACTAGGGGACGGGTGAGGGTCAGGCTTCGGGGAAGGGTTGGGGTTAGGGTTCGGGCTAGGGTTAGGGTTAGGGGACGGGGACGGTTTAGGGTCCAGGTGAGGGTACGACAACGCTTTTGGGGGAGCGTACGTGTGAGGGCGTGGGTTAGTGTTAGCGTACGGGTTAGGATTAGGGGACGTGTGAGTGTCAGGCTTCGGGGAAGTGTTAGGCGTATGGTTCGGGCTAGGGTTAGAGTTAGGGGACGGGGACGGGTTAGGCTCCAGGTGAGGTTACGACAACGCTTTAGGGGGAGCGTACGTGTGAGGGCGCAGGTTAGTGTTAGCGTACGGGTTAGGATTAGGGGACGGGAGAGGTTCAGGCTTCTGGGAAGTGTTAGGCATAGGGTTCGGAGTAGGGTTAGGGTTAGGGGACGGGGATGGTTTAGGGTCCAGTTGATGGTACGACAACGCTTTTGGGGGAGCGTACGTTTGAGAGCGCGGGTTAGTGTTAGCGTAAGGGTTAGGATTATGGGATGGGTGAGGGTCAGGCTTCGGGGAAGGGTTAGAGATAGGGTTCGGGCTACGGTTAGGGTTAGGGGACGGGGACGGTTTAGGGTCCAGGTGAGGGTACGACAACGCTTTAGGGGGAGCGTACGTGTGAGGGCGCAGGTTAGTGTTAGCGTACGGGTTAGGATTAGGGGACGAGAGAGGTTCAGGCTTCTGGGAAGTGTTAGGCATAGGGTTCGGAGTAGGGTTAGGGTTAGGGGACGGGGACGGTTTAGGGTCCAGGTGAGGGTTCGACAACGCTTTAGGGGTGGGTACATATGAGGGCGCGGGTTAGTGTTAGTGTACGGGTTAGGATTAGGGGACGGGTGAGGGTCAGGCTTCGGGGAAGGTTTAGGTTTAGGATTCGGGCTAGGGTTAGGGTTAGGGGACGGGGACGGTTTAGGGTCCAGGTGAGGGTACGACAACGCTTTAGGGGGAGAGTACGTGTGAGGGCGCGGGTTAGTGTTAGCGTACGGGTCAGGATTAGGGGACGGGTGAGGGTCAGGCTTTGGGCAAGGGTTAGGGTTAGGGTTCGGGCTAGGGTTAGGGTTAGGGGACAGGGACGGTTTAGGGTCCAGGTGAGGGTATGACAACGCTTTAGGGGGAGCGTATGTGTGAGGGCGCGGGTTAGTGTTAGCGTACGGGTTAGGATTAGGGGACGGGTGAGGGTCAGGTTTCGGGGAAGTGTTAGGGTTAGGGTTCGGGCTAGGGTTAGGGTTAGGGGACGGGGACGGTTTAGGGTCCAGGTGAGGGTACGACAACGCTTTAGGGGGAGCGTACGTGTGAGGGCGCGGGTTAGTGTTACCGTACGGGTTAGGATTAGGGGACGGGTGAGGGTCAGGCTTCGGGCAAGTGTTAGGGTTAGGGTTCAGGCTAGGGTTAGGGTTAGGGGACGGGGACGGTTTAGGGTCCAGGTGAGGGTACGACAACGCTTTAGGGGGAGTTTACGTGTGAGGGCGCTGGTTAGTGTTATCGTACGTGTTAGGATTTGGGGACGGGTGAGGGTCAGGCTTCGGGGAAGTTTTAGGCTTAGGGTTCGGGCTAGGGTTAGGGTTAGGGGACGGGGATAGTTTAGGGTCCAGGTGAGGGTACGACAACGCTTTAGGGGGAGCGTATGTGTGAGGGCGGGGGTCAGTGTTAGCGTACGGGTTAGGATTAGGGGACGGGTGAGGGTCAGGCTTCGGGCAAGGGTTAGGGTTAGGGTTCGGGCGAGGGTTAGGGTTAGGGGACGGGGACGGTTTAGGGTCCATGTGAGGGTATGACAACGCTTTAGGGGGAGCGTACGTATGAGGGCGCGGGTTAGTGTTAGCGTACGGGTTAAGATTAGGGGACGGGTGAGGGTCAGGCTTCGGGGAAGTGTTAGGGTTAGGGTTCAGGCTAGGGTTAGGTTTAGGGGACGGGGACGGTTTAGGGTCCAGGTGAGGGTACAACAACGCTTTAGGGGGAGCGTACGTGTGAGGGCGCGGGTTAGTGTTAGCGTACGGGTTAGGATTAGGGGACGGGTGAGGGTCAGGCTTCGGGCAACGGTTAGGGTTAGGGTTCGGGCTAGGGTTAGGGTTAGGGGACGGGGACGGTTTAGGGTCCAGGTGAGGGTACGACAACGCTTTAGGGGGAGCGTACGTGTGAGGGCGAAGGTTAGTGTTAGCGTACGGGTTAGGATTAGGGGAAGGGTGAGTGTCAGGCTTCGGACAAGGGTTAGGGTTAGGCTTCGGGCTAGGGTTAGGGTTAGGCGACGGGGATGGTTTAGGGTCCAGGTGAGGGTACGACAACGCGTTAGGGGGAGCGTACGTGTGAGGGCGCGGGTTAGTGTTAGCGTACGATTTAGGATTAGGGGACAGGTGAGGGTCAGGCTTCGGGCAAGGGTTAGGGTTAGGGTTCGGGCTAGGGTTAGGGTTAGGGTTAGGGGACGGTTTAGGGTCCAGGTGAGGGTACGACAACGCTTTGGGGGAGCGTACGTGTGAGGGCGCGGGTTAGTGTTAGCGTACGGGTTAGGATTAGGGGACGTGTGAGGGTCAGGCTTCGGGGAAGGGTTGGGGTTAGGGTTCGGGCTAGGGTTAGGGTTAGGGGACGGGGACGGTTTACGGTCCAGGTGAGGGTACGACAACGCTTTAGGGGGAGCGTACGTGTGAGGGCGCAGGTTATTGTTAGCCTACGGGTTAGGATTAGGGGACGGGTGAGGGTCCGGCTTCGGGCAAGTGTTAGGGTTAGAGTTCGGGCTAGGGTTAGGGTTAGGGGACGGGGACGGTTTAGGGTCCAGGAGAGGTTACGACACCGCTTTAGGGGGAGCGTACGTGTGAGGGCGCAGGTTAGTGTTAGCGTACGGGTTAGGATTAGGGGACGGGTGAGGGTCAGGCTTTGGGGAAGTGGTAGGCTTAGGGTTCGGGCTAGGGTTAGGGTTAGGGGATGGGGACGGTTTAGGGTCCAGGTGAGGGTACGACAACGCTTTAGGGGGAGCGTACGTATGAGGGGGCGGGTTAGTGTTAGCGTACTGGTTAGGATTAGGGGACGGGTGAGGGTCAGGCTTCGGGGAAGGGTTAGGGTTAAGGTTCTGGCTAGGGTTAGGGTTAGGGGACGGGGACAGTTTAGGGTCCAGGTGAGGGTACGACAACGCTTTATGGGGAGCGTACGTGTGAGGGCGCGGGTTAGCGTTAGCGTACGGGTTAGGATTAGGGGACGTGTGAGGGTCAGGCTTCGGGGAAGGGTTAGGCTTAGGGTTCGGGCTAGGGTTAGGGTTAGGGGACGGGGACGGTTTAGGGTCCAGGTGAGGGTACGACAACGCTTTAGGGGGAGCGTACGTGTGAGGGCGCAGGTTTGTGTTAGCGTACAGGTTAGGATTAGGGGACGGGTGAGGGTCAGGCTTCGGGGAAGTGTTAGGCTTAGGGTTCGGGCTAGGGTTAGGGTTAGGGTACGGGGACGGTTTAGGGTCCAGGTGAGGGTACGACCACGCTTTAGGGGGAGCGTACGTGTGAGGGCGCGGGTTAGTGTTAGCGTACGGGTTAGGATTAGGGGACGGGTGAGGGTCAGGCTTCGGGGAAGTGTTAGGCTTAGGGTTCGGGCTAGGGTTAGGGTTAGGGGACGGGGACGGTTTAGGGTCCAGCTGAGGGTACGACAACGCTTTAGGGGGAGCGTACATGTGAGGGCCCAGGTTAGTGTTAGCGTACGGGTTAGGATTAGGGGACGGGTGAGGGTCAGGCTTCGGGGAAGTGTTAGGCTTAGGGTTCGGGCTAGGGTTAGGGTTAGGGGATGGGGACGGTTTAGGGTCCAGGTTAGGGTACGAAAACGCTTTAGGGGGAGCGTACGTATGAGGGCGTGGGTTAGTGTTAGCGTACGGGTTAGGATTAGCGGACGGGTGAGGGTCAGGCTTCAGGGAAGGGTTAGGGTTAAGGTTCTGGCTAGGGTTAGGGTTAGGGGACGGGGACGGTTTAGGGTCCAGGTGAGGGTACGACAAAACTTTAGGGGGAGCGTACGTGTGAGGGAGCGGGTTAGTGTTAGCATACGGGTTAGTATTAGGGGACGGGTGAGGGTCAGGCTTCGGGGAAGGGTTAGGTTTAGGGTTTGGGCTAGGGTTAGGGTTAGGGGACGGGGACGGTTTAGGTTCCAGGTGAGGGTATGACAACGCTTTAGGGGGAGCGTACGTATGAGGGCGTGGGTTAGTGTTAGCGTACGGGTTAGGATTAGGGGACGGGTTAGGGTCAGGCTTCGGGGAAGGGTTAAGGTTAGGGTTCGGGCTAGGGTTAGGGTTAGGGGACGGGGACGGTTTAGGGTTCAGGTGAGGGTACGACAACGCTTTAGGGGGAGAGTACGTGTGAGGGCGCGGGTTAGTGTTAGCGTACGGGTTAGGATTAGGGGACGGGTGAGTGTCAGGCTTCGGGGAAGGGTTAGGGTTAGGGTTCGGGATAGGGTTAGGGTTAGGGGACGGGGAAGGTTTAGGGTCCAGGTGAGGGTACGACAACGCTTTAGGGGGAGCGTATGTGTGAGGGCGTGGGTTAGTGTTAGCGTACCGGTTAGGATTAGGGGACGGGTGAGGGTCAGGCTTCGTGCAAGGGTTAGGGTTAGGGTTCGGGCTAGGGTTAGGGTTAGGGGACGGGGACGGTTTAGGGTCCAGGTGAGGGTACGACAATGCTTTAGGGGGAGCGTACGTGTGAGGGCGCGGGTTAGCGTTATCGTACGGGTTAGGATTACGGGACGGGTGAGGGTCAGGCTTCGGGGAAGGGTTAGGGTTAGAGTTCGGGCTAGGGTTAGGGTTAGGGGACGGGGACGGTTTAGTGTCCAGGTGAGGGCACGACAACGCTTTAGGGGGAGCGTACGTGTGAGGGTGCGGGTTAGTGGTAGCGTACGGGTTAGGATTAGGGGACGGGTGAGGGTCAGGCTTCGGGGAAGGTTTAGGGTTAGGGTTCGGGCTAGGGTTAGGGTTAGGGGACGGGGACGGTTTAGGGTCCAGGTGAGGGTATGACAATGCTTTAGGGGGAGCGTACGTGTGAGGGCGAAGGTTAGTGTTAGCGTACGGGTTAGGATTAGGGGACGGGTGAGGGTCATGCTTCGGGAAAGGGTTAGGCTTAGGGTTCGGGCTAGGGTTAGGGTTAGGGGACGGGGACGGTTTAGGGTCCAGGTGAGGGTACGACAACGCTTTAGGGGGAGCGTACGTGTGAGGGCGCGGGTTAGTGTTAGCGTACGCATTAGGATTAGGGGACGGGTGAGGGTCAGGCTTCGGGGAAGTGTTAGGGTTAGGGTTCGGGCTAGGGTTAGGGTTAGGGGACGGGGACGGTTTAGGGTCCAGGTGAGGGTACGGCAACGCTTTCGGGGAGCGAACGTGTGAGGGCGCGGGTTAGTGTTAGCGTACGGGTCAGGATTACGGGACGGGTGAGGGTCAGGCTTCGGGGAAGTCTTAGGCATAGGGTTCGGAGTAGGGTTAGGGTTAGGGGACGGGGACGGTTTAGGGTCCAGGTGAGGGTACGACAACGCTTTAAGGGGAGCGTACTTGTGAGGGCGTGGGTTAGTGGTAGCGTACGGGTTAGGATTAGGGGACGGGTGAGGGTCAAGCTCGGGGAAGTGTTAGGCTTAGGGTTCGGGCTAGGGTTAGGGATAGGGGACGGGGACGGTTTAGGGTCCAGGTGAGGGTACGACAACGCTTTAGGGGGAGTACGTGTGAGGGCGGGGGTTAGTGTTAGCGTACGGGTTAGGATTAGGGGACGGGTGAGGGTCAGGATTCGGGGAAGTGTTAGGTTTAGGGTTCGGGCTAGGGTTAGGGTTAGGGGACGGGGACGGTTTAGTGTCCAGGTGAGGGTACGACAACGCTTTAAGGGGAGCATACTTGTGAGGGCGTGGGTTAGTGGTAGCGAACGGGTTAGGATTAGGGGACGGGTGAGGGTCAGGCTTCGGGGAAGGGTTAGGGTTATGGTTCGGGCTAGGGTTAGGGTTAGGGGACGGGGACGGTTTAGGGTCCAGGTGAGGGTACGACAACGCTTTAGGGGGAGCGTACGTGTGAGGGCGCAGGTTAACGTTAGCGTACGGGTTAGGATTAGGGGACGGGTGAGGGTCAGGCTTCGGGGAAGTGTTAGGCTTAGGGTTCGGGCTAGGGTCAGGGTTAGGGGATGGGGACGGTTTAGGGTCCAGGTGACGGTACGACAACGCTTTAGGGGGAGCGTACGTATGAGGGCACGGGTTAGTGTTAGCGTACTAGTTAGGATTAGGGGACGGGTGAGGGTCAGGCTTCGGGGAAGGGTTAGGGTTAAGGTTCGGGCTAGGGTTAGGGTTAGGGGACGGGGACGGTTTAGGGTCCAGGTGAGGGTACGGCAACGCTTTAGGGGGAGCGTACGTGTGAGGGCGTTGGTTAGTGTTAGCGTACGGGTTAGGATTAGGGAACGGGTGAGTGTCAGGCTTCGGGCAAGGGTTAGGGTTAGGGTTCCGGCTAGGGTTAGGGTTAGGGTTAGGGGACGGTTTAGGGTCCAGGTGAGGGTACGACAACGCTTTGGGGGAGCGTTCGTGTGAGGGCGCGGGTTAGTGTTAGCGTACGTGTTAGGACTAGGGGACGGGTGAGGGTCAGGCTTCGGGGAAGGGTTGGGGTTAGGGTTCGGGCTAGGGTTAGGGTTAGGGGACGGGGACGGTTTAGGGTCCAGGTGAGGGTACGACAACGCTTTTGGGGGAGCGTACGTGTGAGGGCGTGGGTTAGTGTTAGCGTACGGGTTAGGATTAGGGGACGGGTGAGTGTCAGGCTTCGGGGAAGTGTTAGGCGTATGGTTCGGGCTAGGGTTAGAGTTAGGGGACGGGGACGGGTTAGGCTCCAGGTGAGGTTACGACAACGCTTTAGGGGGAGCGTACGTGTGAGGGCGCAGGTTAGTGTTAGCGTACGGGTTAGGATTAGGGGACGGGAGAGGTTCAGGCTTCTGGGAAGTGTTAGGCATAGGGTTCGGAGTAGGGTTAGGGTTAGGGGACGGGGATGGTTTAGGGTCCAGTTGATGGTACGACAACGCTTTTGGGGGAGCGTACGTTTGAGAGCGCGGGTTAGTGTTAGCGTAAGGGTTAGGATTATGGGATGGGTGAGGGTCAGGCTTCGGGGAAGGGTTAGAGATAGGGTTCGGGCTACGGTTAGGGTTAGGGGACGGGGACGGTTTAGGGTCCAGGTGAGGGTACGACAACGCTTTAGGGGGAGCGTACGTGTGAGGGCGCAGGTTAGTGTTAGCGTACGGGTTAGGATTAGGGGACGAGAGAGGTTCAGGCTTCTGGGAAGTGTTAGGCATAGGATTCGGAGTAGGGTTAGGGTTAGGGGACGGGGACGGTTTAGGGTCCAGGTGAGGGTTCGACAACGCTTTAGGGGTGGGTACATATGAGGGCGCGGGTTAGTGTTAGTGTACGGGTTAGGATTAGGGGACGGGTGAGGGTCAGGCTTCGGGGAAGGTTTAGGTTTAGGATTCGGGCTAGGGTTAGGGTTAGGGGACAGGGACGGTTTAGGGTCCAGGTGAGGGTATGACAACGCTTTAGGGGGAGCGTATGTGTGAGGGCACGGGTTAGTGTTAGCGTACGGGTTAGGATTAGGGGACGGGTGAGGGTCAGGTTTCGGGGAAGTGTTAGGGTTAGGGTTCGGGCTAGGGTTAGGGTTAGGGGACGGGGACGGTTTAGGGTCCAGGTGAGGGTACGACAACGCTTTAGGGGGAGCGTACGTGTGAGGGCGCGGGTTAGTGTTACCGTACGGGTTAGGATTAGGGGACGGGTGAGGGTCAGGCTTCGGGCAAGTGTTAGGGTTAGGGTTCAGGCTAGGGTTAGGGTTAGGGGACGGGGACGGTTTAGGGTCCAGGTGAGGGTACGACAACGCTTTCGGGGAGCGAACGTGTGAGGGCGCTGGTTAGTGTTATCGTACGTGTTAGGATTTGGGGACGGGTGAGGGTCAGGCTTCGGGGAAGTTTTAGGCTTAGGGTTCGGGCTAGGGTTAGGGTTAGGGGACGGGGATAGTTTAGGGTCCAGGTGAGGGTACGACAACGCTTTAGGGTGAGCGTATGTGTGAGGGCGGGGGTCAGTGTTAGCGTACGGGTTAGGATTAGGGGACGGGTGAGGGTCAGGCTTCGGGCAAGGGTTAGGGTTAAGGTTCGGGCGAGGGTTAGGGTTAGGGGACGGGGACGGTTTAGGGTCCATGTGAGGGTACGACAACGCTTTAGGGGGAGCGTACGTATGAGGGCGCGGGTTAGTGTTAGCGTACGGGTTAAGATTAGGGGACGGGTGAGGATCAGGCTTCGGGGAAGTGTTAGGGTTAGGGTTCAGGCTAGGGTTAGGTTTAGGGGACGGGGACGGTTTAGGGTCCAGGTGAGGGTACAACAACGCTTTAGGGGGAGCGTACGTGTGAGGGCGCGGGTTAGTGTTAGCGTACGGGTTAGGATTAGGGGACGGGTGAGGGTCAGGCTTCGGGCAACGGTTAGGGTTAGGGTTCGGGCTAGGGTTATGGTTAGGGGACGGGGACGGTTTAGGGTCCAGGTGAGGGTACGACAACGCTTTAGGGGGAGCGTACGTGTGAGGGCGAAGGTTAGTGTTAGCGTACGGGTTAGGATTAGGGGAAGGGTGAGTGTCAGGCTTCGGACAAGGGTTAGGGTTAGGGTTCGGGCTAGGGTTAGGGTTAGGCGACGGGGATGGTTTAGGGTCCAGGTGAGGGTACGACAACGCGTTAGGGGGAGCGTACGTGTGAGGGCGCGGGTTAGTGTTAGCGTACGATTTAGGATTAGGGGACAGGTGAGGGTCAGGCTTCAGGGAAGGGTTAGGTTTAGGTTTCGGGCTAGGGTTAGGGTTAGGGGACGGGGACGGTTTAGGGTCCAGGTGAGGGTACGACAACGCTTTGGGGGAGCGTACGTGTGAGGGCGCGGGTTAGTGTTAGCGTACGGTTTAGGATTAGGGGACGTGTGAGGGTCAGGCTTCGGGGAAGGGTTGGGGTTAGGGTTCGGGCTAGGGTTAGGGTTAGGGGACGGGGACGGTTTACGGTCCAGGTGAGGGTACGACAACGCTTTAGGGGGAGCGTACGTGTGAGGGCGCAGGTTATTGTTAGCCTACGGGTTAGGATTAGGGGACGGGTGAGGGTCCGGCTTCGGGCAAGTGTTAGGGTTAGAGTTCGGGCTAGGGTTAGGGTTAGGGGACGGGGACGGTTTAGGGTCCAGGTGAGGGTACGACAACGCTTTAGGGGGAGCGTACGTGTGAGGGCGAAGGTTAGTGTTAGCGTACGGGTTAGGATTAGGGGAAGGGTGAGTGTCAGGCTTCGGGCAAGGGTTAGGGTTAGGGTTCGGGCTAGGGTTAGGGTTAGGGTTAGGGGACGGTTTAGGGTCCAGGTGAGGGTACGACAACGCTTTGGGGGAGCGTACGTGTGAGGGCGCGGGTTAGTGTTAGCGTACGGTTTAGGATTAGGGGACGTGTGAGGGTCAGGCTTCGGGGAAGGGTTGGGGTTAGGGTTCGGGCTAGGGTTAGGGTTAGGGGACGGGGACGGTTTACGGTCCAGGTGAGGGTACGACAACGCTTTAGGGGGAGCGTACGTGTGAGGGCGCAGGTTATTGTTAGCCTACGGGTTAGGATTAGGGGACGGGTGAGGGTCCGGCTTCGGGCAAGTGTTAGGGTTAGAGTTCGGGCTAGGGTTAGGGTTAGGGGACGGGGACGGTTTAGGGTCCAGGTGAGGTTACGACACCGCTTTAGGGGGAGCGTACGTGTGAGGGCGCAGGTTAGTGTTAGCGTACGGGTTAGGATTAGGGGACGGGTGAGGGTCAGGCTTTGGGGAAGTGGTAGGCTTAGGGTTCGGGCTAGGGTTAGGGTTAGGGGATGGGGACGGTTTAGGGTCCAGGTGAGGGTACGACAACGCTTTAGGGGGAGCGTACGTATGAGGGGGCGGGTTAGTGTTAGCGTACTGGTTAGGATTAGGGGACGGGTGAGGGTCAGGCTTCGGGGAAGGGTTAGGGTTAAGGTTCAGGCTAGGGTTAGGGTTAGGGGACGGGGACAGTTTAGGATCCAGGTGAGGGTACGACAACGCTTTAGGGGGAGCGTACGTATGAGGGGGCGGGTTAGTGTTAGCGTACTGGTTAGGATTAGGGGACGGGTGAGGGTCAGGCTTCGGGGAAGGGTTAGGGTTAAGGTTCGGGCTAGGGTTAGGGTTAGGGGACGGGGACGGTTTACGGTCCAGGTGAGGGTACGACAACGCTTTAGGGGGAGCGTACGTGTGAGGGCGCAGGTTATTGTTAGCGTACGGGTTAGGATTAGGGGACGGGTAAGGGTCATGCTTCGGGGAAGTGTTAGGCTTAGGGTTCGGGCTAGGGTTAGGGTTAGGGGACGAGGACGGTTTAAGGTCCAGGTGAGGGTACAACAACGCTTTAGGGGGAGCGTACGTCTGAGGGCGCAGGTTAGTGTTAGCGTACGGGTTAGGATTAGGGGACGGGTGAGGGTCCGGCTTCGGGCAAGTGTTAGGGTTAGAGTTCGGGCTAGGGTTAGTGTTAGGGGACGGGGACGGTTTAGGGTCCAGGTGAGGGTACGACAACGCTTTATGGGGAGCGTACGTGTGAGGGCGCAGGTTAGTGTTAGCGTACGGGTTAGGATTAGGGGACGGGTGAGGGTCAGCCTTCGGGGAAGGGTTTGGCTTAGGGTTCAGGCTAGGGTTAGGATTAGGCGACGGGGACGGTTTAGGGTCCAGGTGAGGGTACGACAACGCTTTCGGGGGAGCGTACGTGTGAGGGCTAGGGTTAGTGTTAGCGTACGGGTTAGGATTAGGGGACGGGTGAGGGTCAGCCTTCGGGGAAGGGTTTGGCTTAGGGTTCAGGCTAGGGTTAGGATTAGGCGACGGGGACGGTTTAGGGTCCAGGTGAGGGTACGACAACGCTTTCGGGGGAGCGTACGTATGAGGGCACGGGTTAGTGTTAGCGTACTAGTTAGGATTAGGGGACGGGTGAGGGTCAGGCTTCGGGGAAGGGTTAGGGTTAAGGTTCGGGCTAGGGTTAGAGTTAGGGGACGGGGACGGTTTAGGGTCCAGGTGAGGGTACGGCAACGCTTTAGGGGGAGCGTACGTGTGAGGGCGCGGGTTAGTGTTAGCGTACGGGTTAGGATTAGGGGACGGGTGAGTGTCAGGCTTCGGGCAAGGGTTAGGGTTAGGGTTCCGGCTAGGGTTAGGGTTAGGGTTAGGGGACGGTTTAGGGTCCAGGTGAGGGTACGACAACGCTTTGGGGGAGCGTTCGTGTGAGGGCGCGGGTTAGTGTTAGCGTACGTGTTAGGATTAGGGGACGGGTGAGTGTCAGGCTTCGGGGAAGTGTTAGGCGTATGGTTCGGGCTAGGGTTAGAGTTAGGGGACGGGAACGGGTTAGGCTCCAGGTAAGGTTACGACAACGCTTTAGGGGGAGCGTACGTGTGAGGGCGCAGGTTAGTGTTAGCGTACGGGTTAGGATTAGGGGACGGGAGAGGTTCAGGCTTCTGGGAAGTGTTAGGCATAGGGTTCGGAGTAGGGTTAGGGTTAGGGGACGGGGATGGTTTAGGGTCCAGTTGATGGTACGACAACGCTTTTGGGGGAGCGTATGTGTGAGAGCGCGGGTTAGTGTTAGCGTAAGGGTTAGGATTATGGGATGGGAGAGGGTCAGGCTTCGGGGAAGGGTTAGAGATAGGGTTCGGGCTAGGGTTAGGGTTAGGGGACGGGGACGGTTTAGGGTCCAGGTGAGGGTACGACAACGCTTTAGGGGGATCGTACGTGTGAGGGCGCAGGTTAGTGTTAGCGTACGGGTTAGGATTAGGGGACGGGAGAGGTTCAGGCTTCTGGGAAGTGTTAGGCATAGGGTTCGGAGTAGGGTTAGGGTTAGGGGACGGGGACGGTTTAGGGTCCAGGTGAGGGATCGACAACGCTTTAGGGGAGGGTACATATGAGGGCGCGGGTTAGTGTTAGTGTACGGGTTACGATTAGGGGACGGGTGAGGGTCAAGCTTCGGGGAAGGTTTAGGTTTAGGATTCGGGCTAGGGTTAGGGTTAGGGGACGGGGACGGTTTAGGGTCCAGGTGAGGGTACGACAACGCTTTAGGGGGAGAGTACGTGTAAGGGCGCGGGTTACTGTTAGCGTACGGGTCAGGATTAGGGGACGGGTGAGGGTCAGGCTTTGGGCAAGGGTTAGGGTTAGGGTTCGGGCTAGGGTTAGGGTTAGGGGACAGGGATGGTTTAGGGTCCAGGTGAGGGTATGACAACGCTTTAGGGGGAGCGTATGTGTGAGGGCGCGGGTTAGTGTTAGCGTATGGGTTAGGATTAGGGGACGGGTGAGGGTCAGGCTTCGGGGAAGTGTTAGGGTTAGGGTTCGGGCTAGGGTTAGGGTTAGGGGACGGGGACGGTTTAGGGTCCAGGTGAGGGTACGACAACGCTTTAGGGGGAGCGTACGTGTGAGGGCGCGGATTAGTGTTACCGTACGGGTTAGGATTAGGGGACGGGTGAGGGTCAGGCTTCGGGCAAGTGTTAGGGTTAGGGTTCGGGCTAGGGTTAGGGTTAGGGGACGGGGACGGTTTAGTGTCCAGGTGAGGGTACGACAACGCTTTAAGGGGAGCATACTTGTGAGGGCGTGGGTTAGTGGTAGCGAACGGGTTAGGATTAGGGGACGGGTGAGGGTCAGGCTTCGGGGAAGGGTTAGGGTTAGGGTTCGGGCTAGGGTTAGGGTTAGGGGACGGGGACGGTTTAGGGTCCAGGTGAGGGTACGACAACGCTTTAGGGGGAGCGTACGTGTGAGGGCGCAGGTTAGCGTTAGCGTACGGGTTAGGATTAGGGGACGGGTGAGTGTCAGGCTTCGGGGAAGTGTTAGGGTTAGGGTTTGGGCTAGGGTTAGGGTTAGGGGACGGGGACGGTTTAGGGTCCAGGTGAGGTTACGACAACGCTTTAGGGGGAGCGTACGTGTGAGGGCGCAGGTTAGTGTTAGCGTACAGGTTAGGATTAGGGGACGGGTGAGGGTCAGGCTTCGGGGAAGTGTTAGGCTTAGGGTTCGGGCTAGGGTTAGGGTTAGGGGATGGGGACGGTTTAGGGTCCAGGTGACGGTACGACAACGCTTTAGGGGGAGCGTACGTATGAGGGCACGGGTTAGTGTTAGCGTACTAGTTAGGATTAGGGGACGGGTGAGGGTCAGGCTTCGGGGAAGGGTTAGGGTTAAGGTTCGGGCTAGGGTTAGGGTTAGGGGACGGGGACGGTTTAGGGTCCAGGTGAGGGTACGGCAACGCTTTAGGGGGAGCGTACGTGTGAGGGCGCGGGTTAGTGTTAGCGTACGGGTTAGGATTAGGGGACGGGTGAGTGTCAGGCTTCGGGCAAGGGTTAGGGTTAGGGTTCCGGCTAGGGTTAGGGTTAGGGTTAGGGGACGGTTTAGGGTCCAGGTGAGGGTACGACAACGCTTTGGGGGAGCGTTCGTGTGAGGGCGCGGGTTAGTGTTAGCGTACGTGTTAGGACTAGGGGACGGGTGAGGGTCAGGCTTCGGGGAAGGGTTGGGGTTAGGGTTCGGGCTAGGGTTAGGGTTAGGGGACGGGGACGGTTTAGGGTCCAGGTGAGGGTACGACAACGCTTTTGGGGGAGCGTACGTGTGAGGGCGTGGGTTAGTGTTAGCGTACGGGTTAGGATTAGGGGACGGGTGAGTGTCAGGCTTCGGGGAAGTGTTAGGCGTATGGTTCGGGCTAGGGTTAGAGTTAGGGGACGGGGACGGGTTAGGCTCCAGGTGAGGTTACGACAACGCTTTAGGGGGAGCGTACGTGTGAGGGCGCAGGTTAGTGTTAGCGTACGGGTTAGGATTAGGGGACGGGAGAGGTTCAGGCTTCTGGGAAGTGTTAGGCATAGGGTTCGGAGTAGGGTTAGGGTTAGGGGACGGGGATGGTTTAGGGTCCAGTTGATGGTACGACAACGCTTTTGGGGGAGCGTACGTTTGAGAGCGCGGGTTAGTGTTAGCGTAAGGGTTAGGATTATGGGATGGGTGAGGGTCAGGCTTCGGGGAAGGGTTAGAGATAGGGTTCGGGCTACGGTTAGGGTTAGGGGACGGGGACGGTTTAGGGTCCAGGTGAGGGTACGACAACGCTTTAGGGGGAGCGTACGTGTGAGGGCGCAGGTTAGTGTTAGCGTACGGGTTAGGATTAGGGGACGAGAGAGGTTCAGGCTTCTGGGAAGTGTTAGGCATAGGGTTCGGAGTAGGGTTAGGGTTAGGGGACGGGGACGGTTTAGGGTCCAGGTGAGGGTTCGACAACGCTTTAGGGGTGGGTACATATGAGGGCGCGGGTTAGTGTTAGTGTACGGGTTAGGATTAGGGGACGGGTGAGGGTCAGGCTTCGGGGAAGGTTTAGGTTTAGGATTCGGGCTAGGGTTAGGGTTAGGGGACGGGGACGGTTTAGGGTCCAGGTGAGGGTACGACAACGCTTTAGGGGGAGAGTACGTGTGAGGGCGCGGGTTAGTGTTAGCGTACGGGTCAGGATTAGGGGACGGGTGAGGGTCAGGCTTTGGGCAAGGGTTAGGGTTAGGGTTCTTGCTAGGGTTAGGGTTAGGGGACAGGGACGGTTTAGGGTCCAGGTGAGGGTATGACAACGCTTTAGGGGGAGCGTATGTGTGAGGGCGCGGGTTAGTGTTAGCGTACGGGTTAGGATTAGGGGACGGGTGAGGGTCAGGTTTCGGGGAAGTGTTAGGGTTAGGGTTCGGGCTAGGGTTAGGGTTAGGGGACGGGGACGGTTTAGGGTCCAGGTGAGGGTACGACAACGCTTTAGGGGGAGCGTACGTGTGAGGGCGCGGGTTAGTGTTACCGTACGGGTTAGGATTAGGGGACGGGTGAGGGTCAGGCTTCGGGCAAGTGTTAGGGTTAGGGTTCAGGCTAGGGTTAGGGTTAGGGGACGGGGACGGTTTAGGGTCCAGGTGAGGGTACGACAACGCTTTAGGGGGAGTTTACGTGTGAGGGCGCTGGTTAGTGTTATCGTACGTGTTAGGATTTGGGGACGGGTGAGGGTCAGGCTTCGGGGAAGTTTTAGGCTTAGGTTTCGGGCTAGGGTTAGGGTTAGGGGACGGGGATAGTTTAGGGTCCAGGTGAGGGTACGACAACGCTTTAGGGGGAGCGTATGTGTGAGGGCGGGGGTCAGTGTTAGCGTACGGGTTAGGATTAGGGGACGGGTGAGGGTCAGGCTTCGGGCAAGGGTTAGGGTTAGGGTTCGGGCGAGGGTTAGGGTTAGGGGACGGGGACGGTTTAGGGTCCATGTGAGGGTACGACAACGCTTTAGGGGGAGCGTACGTATGAGGGCGCAGGTTAGTGTTAGCGTACGGGTTAAGATTAGGGGACGGGTGAGGGTCAGGCTTCGGGGAAGTGTTAGGGTTAGGGTTCAGGCTAGGGTTAGGTTTAGGGGACGGGGACGGTTTAGGGTCCAGGTGAGGGTACGACAACGCTTTAGGGGGAGCGTACGTGTGAGGGCGCGGGTTAGTGTTAGCGTACGGGTTAGGATTAGGGGACGGGTGAGGGTCAGGCTTCGGGCAACGGTTAGGGTTAGGGTTCGCGCTAGGGTTAGGGTTAGGGGACGGGGACGGTTTAGGGTCCAGGTGAGGGTACGACAACGCTTTAGGGGGAGCGTACGTGTGAGGGCGAAGGTTAGTGTTAGCGTACGGGTTAGGATTAGGGGAAGGGTGAGTGTCAGGCTTCGGACAAGGGTTAGGGTTAGGGTTCGGGCTAGGGTTAGGGTTAGGCGACGGGGATGGTTTAGGGTCCAGGTGAGGGTACGACAACGCGTTAGGGGGAGCGTACGTGTGAGGGCGCGGGTGAGTGTTAGCGTACGAGTTAGGATTAGGGGACAGGTGAGGGTCAGGCTTCAGGGAAGGGTTAGGTTTAGGGTTCGGGCTAGGGTTAGGGTTAGGGGACGGGGACGGTTTAGGGTCCAGGTGAGGGTACGACAAAGCTTTAGTGGGAGCGTACGTGTGAGGGTGCGGGTTAGTGTTAGCGTACGGGTTAGTATTACGGGACGGGTGAGAGTCAGGCTTCGGGCAAGTGTTAGGGTTAGGGTTCGGGCTAGGGTTAGGATTAGGGGACGGGGATGGTTTAGGGTCCAGGTGAGGGTACGACAACGCTTCAGGGGGAGCGTAAGTGTGAGGGCGCGGGTTAGTTTTAGCGTACGGTTTAGGATTAGGGGACGGGAGAGGGTCAGGCTTCAGGGAAGTGTTAGGGTTAGGGTTCGGGCTAGGGTTAGGGTTAGGGGACGGGGACGGTTTAGGGTCCAGGTGAGGGTACGACAACGCTTTAGGGGGAGCGTACGTGTGAGGGCGCAGGTTAGCGTTAGCGTACGGGTTAGGATTAGGGGACGGGTGAGGGTCAGGCTTCGGGGAAGTGTTAGGGTTAGGGTTTGGGCTAGGGTTAGGGTTAGGGGACGGGGACGGTTTAGGGTCCAGGTGAGGTTACGACAACGCTTTAGGGGAGCGTACGTGTGAGGGCGCAGGTTAGTGTTAGCGTACAGGTTAGGATTAGGGGACGGGTGAGGGTCAGGCTTCAGGGAAGTGTTAGGCTTAGGGTTCGGGCTAGGGTTAGGGTTAGGGGATGGGGACGGTTTAGGGTCCAGGTGACGGTACGACAACGCTTTAGCGGGAGCGTACGTATGAGGGCGCGGGTTAGTGTTAGCGTACTAGTTAGGATTAGGGGACCGGTGAGGGTCAGGCTTCGGGGAAGGGTTAGGGTTAAGGTTCGGGCTAGGGTTAGAGTTAGGGGACGGGGACGGTTTAGGGTCCAGGTGAGGGTACGGCAACGCTTTAGGGGGAGCGTACGTGTGAGGGCGCGGGTTAGTGTTAGCGTACGGGTTAGGATTAGGGGACGGGTGAGTGTCAGGCTTCGGGCAAGGGTTAGGGTTAGGGTTCCGGCTAGGGTTAGGTTTAGGGTTAGGGGACGGTTTAGGGTCCAGGTGAGGGTACGACAACGCTTTGGGGGAGCGTTCGTGTGAGGGCGCGGGTTAGTGTTAGCGTACGTGTTAGGATTAGGGGACGGGTGAGTGTCAGGCTTCGGGGAAGTGTTAGGCGTATGGTTCGGGCTAGGGTTAGAGTTAGGGGACGGGGACGGGTTAGGCTCCAGGTAAGGTTACGACAACGCTTTAGGGGGAGCGTACGTGTGAGGGCGCAGGTTAGTGTTAGCGTACGGGTTAGGATTAGGGGACGGGAGAGGTTCAGGCTTCTGGGAAGTGTTAGGCATAGGGTTCGGAGTAGGGTTAGGGTTAGGGGACGGGGATGGTTTAGGGTCCAGTTGATGGTACGACAACGCTTTTGGGGGAGCGTATGTGTGAGAGCGCGGGTTAGTGTTAGCGTAAGGGTTAGGATTATGGGATGGGTGAGGGTCAGGCTTCGGGGAAGGGTTAGAGATAGGGTTCGGGCTAGGGTTAGGGTTAGGGGACGGGGACGGTTTAGGGTCCAGGTGAGGGTACGACAACGCTTTAGGGGGAGCGTACGTGTGAGGGCGCAGGTTAGTGTTAGCGTACGGGTTAGGATTAGGGGACGGGAGAGGTTCAGGCTTCTGGGAAGTGTTAGGCATAGGGTTCGGAGTAGGGTTAGGGTTAGGGGACGGGGACGGTTTAGGGTCCAGGTGAGGGATCGACAACGCTTTAGGGGAGGGTACATATGAGGGCGCGGGTTAGTGTTAGTGTACGGGTTAGGATTAGGGGACGGGTGAGGGTCAAGCTTCGGGGAAGGTTTAGGTTTAGGATTCGGGCTAGGGTTAGGGTTAGGGGACGGGGACGGTTTAGGGTCCAGGTGAGGGTACGACAACGCTTTAGGGGGAGAGTACGTGTAAGGGCGCGGGTTACTGTTAGCGTACGGGTCAGGATTAGGGGACGGGTGAGGGTCAGGCTTTGGGCAAGGGTTAGGGTTAGGGTTCGGGCTAGGGTTAGGGTTAGGGGACAGGGACGGTTTAGGGTCCAGGTGAGGGTATGACAACGCTTTAGGGGGAGCGTATGTGTGAGGGCGCGGGTTAGTGTTAGCGTACGGGTTAGGATTAGGGGACGGGTGAGGGTCAGGCTTCGGGGAAGTGTTAGGGTTAGGGTTCAGGCTAGGGTTAGGTTTAGGGGACGGGGACGGTTTAGGGTCCAGGTGAGGGTACGACAACGCTTTAGGGGGAGCGTACGTGTGAGGGCGCGGGTTAGTGTTAGCGTACGGGTTAGGATTAGGGGACGGGTGAGGGTCAGGCTTCGGGCAACGGTTAGGGTTAGGGTTCGCGCTAGGGTTAGGGTTAGGGGACGGGGACGGTTTAGGGTCCAGGTGAGGGTACGACAACGCTTTAGGGGGAGCGTACGTGTGAGGGCGAAGGTTAGTGTTAGCGTACGGGTTAGGATTAGGGGAAGGGTGAGTGTCAGGCTTCGGACAAGGGTTAGGGTTAGGGTTCGGGCTAGGGTTAGGGTTAGGCGACGGGGATGGTTTAGGGTCCAGGTGAGGGTACGACAACGCGTTAGGGGGAGCGTACGTGTGAGGGCGCGGGTGAGTGTTAGCGTACGAGTTAGGATTAGGGGACAGGTGAGGGTCAGGCTTCAGGGAAGGGTTAGGTTTAGGGTTCGGGCTAGGGTTAGGGTTAGGGGACGGGGACGGTTTAGGGTCCAGGTGAGGGTACGACAAAGCTTTAGTGGGAGCGTACGTGTGAGGGTGCGGGTTAGTGTTAGCGTACGGGTTAGTATTACGGGACGGGTGAGAGTCAGGCTTCGGGCAAGTGTTAGGGTTAGGGTTCGGGCTAGGGTTAGGATTAGGGGACGGGGATGGTTTAGGGTCCAGGTGAGGGTACGACAACGCTTCAGGGGGAGCGTAAGTGTGAGGGCGCGGGTTAGTTTTAGCGTACGGTTTAGGATTAGGGGACGGGAGAGGGTCAGGCTTCAGGGAAGTGTTAGGGTTAGGGTTCGGGCTAGGGTTAGGGTTAGGGGACGGGGACGGTTTAGGGTCCAGGTGATGGTACGACAACGCTTTAGGGGGAGCGTACGTGTGAGGGCGCAGGTTAGCGTTAGCGTACGGGTTAGGATTAGGGGACGGGTGAGGGTCAGGCTTCGGGGAAGTGTTAGGGTTAGGGTTTGGGCTAGGGTTAGGGTTAGGGGACGGGGACGGTTTAGGGTCCAGGTGAGGTTACGACAACGCTTTAGGGGGAGCGTACGTGTGAGGGCGCAGGTTAGTGTTAGCGTACAGGTTAGGATTAGGGGACGGGTGAGGGTCAGGCTTCGGGGAAGTGTTAGGCTTAGGGTTCGGGCTAGGGTTAGGGTTAGGGGATGGGGACGGTTTAGGGTCCAGGTGACGGTACGACAACGCTTTAGCGGGAGCGTACGTATGAGGGCGCGGGTTAGTGTTAGCGTACTAGTTAGGATTAGGGGACCGGTGAGGGTCAGGCTTCGGGGAAGGGTTAGGGTTAAGGTTCGGGCTAGGGTTAGAGTTAGGGGACGGGGACGGTTTAGGGTCCAGGTGAGGGTACGGCAACGCTTTAGGGGGAGCGTACGTGTGAGGGCGCGGGTTAGTGTTAGCGTACGGGTTAGGATTAGGGGACGGGTGAGTGTCAGGCTTCGGGCAAGGGTTAGGGTTAGGGTTCCGGCTAGGGTTAGGTTTAGGGTTAGGGGACGGTTTAGGGTCCAGGTGAGGGTACGACAACGCTTTGGGGGAGCGTTCGTGTGAGGGCGCGGGTTAGTGTTAGCGTACGTGTTAGGATTAGGGGACGGGTGAGTGTCAGGCTTCGGGGAAGTGTTAGGCGTATGGTTCGGGCTAGGGTTAGAGTTAGGGGACGGGGACGGGTTAGGCTCCAGGTAAGGTTACGACAACGCTTTAGGGGGAGCGTACGTGTGAGGGCGCAGGTTAGTGTTAGCGTACGGGTTAGGATTAGGGGACGGGAGAGGTTCAGGCTTCTGGGAAGTGTTAGGCATAGGGTTCGGAGTAGGGTTAGGGTTAGGGGACGGGGATGGTTTAGGGTCCAGTTGATGGTACGACAACGCTTTTGGGGGAGCGTATGTGTGAGAGCGCGGGTTAGTGTTAGCGTAAGGGTTAGGATTATGGGATGGGTGAGGGTCAGGCTTCGGGGAAGGGTTAGAGATAGGGTTCGGGCTAGGGTTAGGGTTAGGGGACGGGGACGGTTTAGGGTCCAGGTGAGGGTACGACAACGCTTTAGGGGGAGCGTACGTGTGAGGGCACAGGTTAGTGTTAGCGTACGGGTTAGGATTAGGGGACGGGAGAGGTTCAGGCTTCTGGGAAGTGTTAGGCATAGGGTTCGGAGTAGGGTTAGGGTTAGGGGACGGGGACGGTTTAGGGTCCAGGTGAGGGATCGACAACGCTTTAGGGGAGGGTACATATGAGGGCGCGGGTTAGTGTTAGTGTACGGGTTAGGATTAGGGGACGGGTGAGGGTCAAGCTTCGGGGAAGGTTTAGGTTTAGGATTCGGGCTAGGGTTAGGGTTAGGGGACGGGGACGGTTTAGGGTCCAGGTGAGGGTACGACAACGCTTTAGGGGGAGAGTACGTGTAAGGGCGCGGGTTACTGTTAGCGTACGGGTCAGGATTAGGGGACGGGTGAGGGTCAGGCTTTGGGCAAGGGTTAGGGTTAGGGTTCGGGCTAGGGTTAGGGTTAGGGGACAGGGACGGTTTAGGGTCCAGGTGAGGGTATGACAACGCTTTAGGGGGAGCGTATGTGTGAGGGCGCGGGTTAGTGTTAGCGTACGGGTTAGGATTAGGGGACGGGTGAGGGTCAGGCTTCGGGGAAGTGTTAGGGTTAGGGTTCGGGCTAGGGTTAGGTTTAGGGGACGGGGACGGTTTAGGGTCCAGGTGAGGGTACGACAACGCTTTAGGGGGAGCGTACGTGTGAGGGCGCGGGTAAGTGTTACCGTACGGGTTAGGATTAGGGGACGGGTGAGGGTCAGGCTTCGGGCAAGTGTTAGGGTTAGGGTTCGGGCTAGGGTTAGGGTTAGGGGACGGGGACGGTTTAGGGTCCAGGTGAGGGTACGACAACGCTTTAGGGGGAGTTTACGTGTGAGGGCGCTGGTTAGTGCTATCGTACGTGTTAGGATTTGGGGACGGGTGAGGATCAGGCTTCGGGGAAGTGTTAGGCTTAGGGTTCGGGCTAGGATTAGGGTTAGGGGACGGGGACGGTTTAGGGTCCAGGTGAGGGTACGACAACGCTTTGGGGGAGCGTACGTGTGAGGGCGCGGATTAGTGTTAGCGTACGGGTTAGGATTAGGGGATGGTTGAGGGCCAGGATTCGGGGAAGGGTTAGGGTTAGGGTTTGGGCTTGGGTTAGGGTTAGGGGACGGGGATGATTTAGGGTCCAGGTGAGGGTACGACAACGCTTTAGGGGGAGCGTACGTGTGAGGGCACAGGTTAGTGTTAGCGTACGGGTTAGGATTAGGGTACGGGTGAGTGTCATGCTTCGGGGAAGTGTTAGGCTTAGGGTTCGGGCTAGGATTAGGGTTAGGGGACGGTGACGGTTTAGGGTTCAGGTGAGGGTACGAAAACGGTTTAGGGGGAGCGTACGTGTGAGGGCGCGGGTTAGTGTTAGCGTACGGGTTAGGATTAGGGGACGGGTGAGGGTCAGGCTTCGGGGAAGGGTTACGGTTAGGGTTCGGGCTAGGGTTAGGGTTAGGGGACGGGGACGGTTTAGGGTCCAGGTGAGGGTACGACAACGCTTTACGGTGAGCGTACGTGTGAGGGCGCGGGTTAGTGTTAGCGTACGGGTTAGGATTAGTTGACGGGTGAGGGTCAGGCTTCGGGCAAGTTTTAGGCTTAGGGTGTGGGCTCGGGTTAGGGTTAGGGGACGGGGACGGTTTAGGATCCAGGTGAGGGTACGACACGCTTTAGGGGGAGCGTACATGTGAGGGCGCGGGTTAGTGTTAGCGTACGGGTTAGGATTAGGGGACGGGTGAGGGTCAGGCTTCGGGGAAGGGTTAGGGTTAGGGTTCGCGCTAGGGTTAGGGTTAGGGGACGGGGACGGTTTAGGGTCCAGGTGAGGGTACGACAACAATTTAGGGGGAGTGTACGTGTGAGGGCGCGGGTTAGTGTTAGCGTACGGGTTAGGATTAGGGGACGGGTGAGGGTCAGGCTTCGGGGAAGTGTTAGGTTTAGGGTTCGGGCTAGGGTTAGGGTTAGGGGACGGGGACGGTTTAGGGTCCAGGTGAGGGTACGACAACGCTTTAGGGGGAGCGTACGTGTGAGGGTGCGGGTTAGTGTTAGCGTACGGGTTAGGATTAGGGGACGGGTGAGGGTCAGGCTTCGGGCAAGGCTTAGGCTTAGGGTGCGGGCTCGGGTTAGGGTTAGGGGACGGGGACGGTTTGGGATCCAGGTGAGGGTACGACAACGCTTTAGGGGGAGCGTACGTATGAGGGCGCGGGTTAGTGTTAGCGTACGGGTTAGGGTTAGGGGACGGGTTAGGGTCAGGCTTCGGGGAAGGGTTAGGGTTAGGGTTCGGGCTAGGGTTAGGGTTAGGGGACGGGGAAGGTTTAGGGTCCAGGTGAGGGTACGACAACGCTTTAGGGGGAGCGTACGTGTGAGGGCGCTGGTTAGTGTTAGCGTACGGGTTAGGGTTAGGGGACGGTTTAGGGTCAGGCTTCGGGGAAGTGTTAGGCTTAGGGTTCGGGCTAGGGTTAGGGTTAGGGGACGGGGACGGTTTAGGGTCCAGGTGAGGGTACGACAACGCTTTAGGGGGAGCGTACGTGTGAGGGCGCAGGTTAGTGTTAGCGTACGGGTTAGGATTAGGGGACGGGTGAGGGCCATGCTTCGGGGAAGGGTTAGGCTTAGGGTTCGGGCTAGGGTTAGGGCTAGGGGACGGGGACGGTTTAGGGTTCAGGTGAGGGTACGCCAACGCTTTAGGGGGAGCGTACGTGTGAGGGCGCGGATTAGTGTTAGCGTACGGGTTAGGATTATGGGACGGGTGAGGGTCCGGCTTCGGGGAAGGGTTAGGGTTAGGGTTCGGGCTAGGGTTAGGGTTAGGGGATGGGGACGGTTTAGGGTCCAGGTGAGGGTACGACAACGCTTTAGGGCGACCGTACGTGTGAGGGCGCAGGTTAGTGTTAGCGTACGGGTTAGGATTAGGAGAGGGGTGAGGGTCATGCTTCTGGGAAGTGTTAGGCTTAGGGTTCGGGCTAGGGTTAGGGTTAGGGGACGGGGACGGTTTAGGGTCCAGGTGAGGGTACGACAACGCTTTAGGGGGAACGTACGTGTGAGGGCGCGGGTTAGCGTTAGCGTACTGGTTAGGATTAGGGGAAGTTTGAGGGTCAGGCTTCAGGGAAGGCTTAGGGTTAGGGTTCGGGCTACGGTTAGGGTTAGGGGACGGGGACGGTTTAGGGTCCAGGTGAGGTTACGACAACGCTTTAGGCGGAGCGTACGTGTGAGGGCGCAGGTTAGTGTCAGCGTACGGGTTAGGATTAGGGGACGGGTGAGGGTCAGGCTTCGGGGAAGTGTTAGGCTTAGGGTTCGGGCTAGGGTTAGGGTTAGTGGATGGGGACGGTTTAGGGTCCAGGTGAGGGTACGACGACGCTTTAGGGGGAGCGTACGTATGAGGGTGCGGGTTAGTGTTAGCGTACGGGTTAGGATTAGGGGACGGGTGAGGGTCAGGTTTTGGGGAAGGGTTAGGGTTAGGGTTCGGGCTAGGGCTAGGGTTAGGTGACGGGGACGGTTTAGGGTCCAGGTGAGGGTATGACAACGCTTTAGGGGGAGCGTACATGTGAGGGCGCGGGTTAGTGTTAGCGTACGGATTAGGATTAGGGGACGGGTGAGTGTCAGGCTTCGGGGAAGGGTTAGGGTTAGGGTTCGGGCTAGGGTTAGGGTTAGGGGACGGGGACGGTTTAGGGTCCAGGTGAGGGTACGACAACGCTTTAGGGGGAGCGTATGTGTGAGGGCGCGGGTTAGTGTTAACGTACGGGTTAGGATTAGGGGACGGGTGAGTGTCATGCTTCGGGGAAGGTTTAGGCTTAGGGTTCGGGCTAGGATTAGGGTTAGGGGACGGGGACGGTTTAGGGTTCAGGTGACGGTACGACAACGCTTTGGGGGATCGTACGTGTGAGGGCGCGGGTTAGTTTTAGCGTACGGGTTAGGATTAGGGGACGGGTGAGGGTCAGGCTTCGGGGAAGGGTTAGGGTTAGGGTTCGGGCTAGGGTTAGGGTTAGGGGACGGGGACGGTTTAGGGTCCGGGTGAGGGTACGACAACGCTTTAGGGGGATCGTACGTGTGAGGGCGCGGGTTAGTGTTAGCGTACGGGTTAGGATTAGGGGACGGGTGAGTGTCAGGCTTTGGGCAAGCGTTAGGTTTAGGGTTCGGGCTAGGGTTACGGTTAGGGGACGGGGACGGTTTAGGGTCCAGGTGAGGGTACGACAACGCTTTAGGGGGAGTGTACGTGTGAGGGCGCGGGTTAGTGTTAGCGTACGGGTTAGGGTTAGGGGACGGGTGAGGGTCAGGCTTCGGGGAAGTCTTAGGCATAGGGTTCAGAGTAGGGTTAGGGTTAGGGGACGGGGACGGTTTGGGGTACAGGTGAGGGTTCCACAACGCTTTAGGGGGAGGGTACGTATGAGGGCGCGGGTTAGTGTTAGCGTACGGGTTAGGATTAGGGGACGGGTGAGGGTCAGGCTTCGGGGAAGTGTTAGGCTTAGGGTTCGGGCTAGGGTTAGGGATAGGGGACGGGGACGGTTTAGGGTCCAGGTGAGGGTACGACAACGCTTTAGGGGGAGCGTACGTGTGAGGGCGCGTGTTAGTGTTAGCGTACGGGTTAGGATTAGTGGACCGGTGAGTGTCAGGCTTCGGGGAAGGGTTAGGGTTAGGGTTCGGGATAGGGTTAGGGTTAGGGGACGGGGACGGTTTAGGGTCCAGGTGAGGGTACGACAACGCTTTAGGGGGAGCGTACGTGTGAGGGCACGGGTTAGTGTTAGCGTACGGTTAGGATTAGGGGACGGGTGAGGGTCAGGCTTCGGGCAAGGGTTAGGGATAGGGTTCGGGGACGGGGACGGTTTAGGGTCCAGGTGAGGGTACGACAACGCTTTAGGGGGAGCGTACATGTGAGGGCGTGGGTTAGCGTTAGAGTACGGGTTAGGATTAGGGGACGGGTGAGGGTCAGGCTTCGGGGAAGGGTTAGGGATAGGGTTCGGGCTAGGGTTAGGGTTAGGGGACGGGGACGGTTTAGTGTCCAGGTGAGGGTACGACAACGCTTTAGGGGGAGCGTACGTGTGAGGGCGCGGGTTAGTGGTAGCGTACGGGTTAGGATTAGGGGACGGGTGAGGGTCAGGCTTCGGGGAAGGGTTAGGGTTAGGGTTCGGGCTAGGGTTAGGGTTAGGGTACGGAGACGGTTTAGGGTCCAGGTGAGGGTACGACAATGCTTTAGGGGGAGCGTACGTGTGAGGGCGAAGTTTAGTGTTAGCGTACGGGTTAGGATTAGGGGACGGGTGAGGGTCATGCTTCGGGGAAGGGTTAGGCTTAGGGTTCGGGCTAGGGTTAGGGTTAGGGGACGGGGACGGTTTAGGGTCCAGGTGAGGGTACGACAACGCTTTAGGGGGAGCGTACGTGTGAGGGCGCGGGTTAGTGTTAGCGTATGGGTTAGGATTAGGGGACGGGTGAGGGTCAGGTTTCGGGGAAGTGTTAGGGTTAGGATTCGGGCTAGGGTTAGGGTTAGGGGACGGGGACGGTTTACGGTCCAGGTGAGGGTACGACAACGCTTTGGGGGAGCGTACGTGTGAGGGCGCGGGTTAGTGTTAGCGTACGGGTTAGGATTAGGGGACGGCTGAGGGTCAGGCTTCGGGGAAGGGTTAGGGTTAGGGTTCGGGCTAGGGTTAGGGTTAGGGGACCGGGACGGTTTAGGGTCCAGGTGAGGGTTCCACAACGCTTTAGGGGGAGGGTATGTATGAGGGCGCGGGTTAGTGTTAGCGTACGGGTTAGGATTAGGGGACGGGTGAGGGTCAGGCTTCGGGGAAGTGTTAGGCTTAGGGTTCGGGCTAGAGTTAGGGATAGGGGACGGGGACGGTTTAGGGTCCAGGTGAGGGTACGACAACGCTTTAGGGGGAGCGTACGTGTGAGGGCATGGTTAGTGTTAGCGTACGGGTTAGGATTAGGGGACGGGTGAGGGTCAGGCTTCGGGCAAGGGTTAGGGTTAGGGTTCGGGCTAGGGTTAGGGTTAGGGGACGGGGACGGTTTAGGGTCCAGGTGAGGGTACGACAACGCTTCAGGGGGAGCGTACGTGTGAGTGCGCGGGTTAGTGTTAGCGTACGGGTTAGGATTAGGGGACGGGTGAGGGTCAGGCTTCCGGCAAGGTTTAGGCTTAGGGTGAGGGCTAGGGTTAGGGTTAGGGGACGGGGACGGTTTAGGGTCCAGGTGAGGGTACGACAACGCTTTAGGGGGAGCGTACGTATGAGGGCGTGGGTTAGCGTTAGCGTACGGGTTAGGATTAGGGGACGGGTTAGGGTCAGGCTTCGGGGAAGGGTTAGGGTTAGGGTTCGGGCTAGGGTTAGGGTTAGGGGACGGGGACGGTTTAGGGTCCAGGTGAGGTTACGACAACGCTTTAGGCGGAGCGTACGTGTGAGGGCGCAGGTTAGTGTTAGCGTACGGTTTAGGATTAGGGGACGGGTGAGGGTCAGGCTTCGGGGAAGTGTTAGGCTTAGGGTTCGGGCTAGGGTTAGGGTTAGTGGATGGGGACGGTTTAGGGTCCAGGTGAGGGTACGACGACGCTTTAGGGGGACCGTACGTATGAGGGCGCGGGTTCGTGTTAGCGTACGGGTTAGGATTAGGGGACGGGTGAGGGTAAGGCTTTGGGGAAGGGTTAGGGTTAGGGTTCGGGCTAGGGCTAGGGTTAGGTGACGGGGACGGTTTAGGGTCCAGGTGAGGGTATGACAACGCTTTAGGGGGAGCGTACGTGTGAGGGCGCGGGTTAGTGTTAGCGTACGGATTAGGATTAGGGGACGGGTGAGTGTCAGGCTTCGGGGAAGGGTTAGGGTTAGGGTTCGGGCTAGGGTTAGGGTTAGGGGACGGGGACGGTTTAGGGTCCAGGTGAGGGTACGCAACGCTTTAGGGGGAGCGTATGTGTGAGGGCACAGGTTAGTGTTAGCGTACGGGTTAGGATTAGGGGACGGGTGAGGGTCAGGCTTCGGGCAAGTGTTAGGGTTAGGGTTAGGGTTAGGGTTAGGGTTAGGGTTCGGGCTAGGGTTAGGGTTAGGGGACGGGGACGGTTTAGGGTCCAGGTGAGGGTACGACAAAGCTTTGGGGGAGTGTACGTGTGAGGGCGTGGGTTAGTGTTAGCGTACGGGTTAGGATTAGGGGATGGTTTAGGGTCAGGCTTCGTGGAAGGGTGAGGGTTAGGGTTTGGGCTAGGGTTAGGGTTAGGGGATGGGGACGGTTTAGGGTCCAGGTGAGGGTACGACAACGCTTTAGGGGGAGCGTACGTGTGAGGGCACAGGTTAGTGTTAGCGTACGGGTTAGGATTAGGGGAAGGGTGAGTGTCATGCTTCGGGGAAGGGTTAGGCTTAGGGTTCGGGCTAGGATTAGGGTTAGGGGACGGGGACGGTTTAGGGTTCAGGTGACGGTACGACAACGCTTTGGGGGAGCGTACGTGTGAGGGCGCGGGTTAGTTTTAGCGTACGGGTTAGGATTAGGGGACGGGTGAGGGTCAGGCTTCGGGGAAGGGTTAGGGTTAGGGTTCGGGCTAGGGTTAGGGTTAGGGGACGGGGACGGTTTAGGGTCCAGGTGAGGGTACGACAACGCTTTAGGGGGATCGTACGTGTGAGGGCGCGGGTTAGTGTTAGCGTACGGGTTAGGATTAGGGGACGGGTGAGTGTCAGGCTTTGGGCAAGGGTTAGGTTTAGGGTTCGGGCTAGGGTTACGGTTAGGGGACGGGGACGGTTTAGGGTCCAGGTGAGGGTACGACAACGCTTTAGGGGGAGTGTACTTGTGAGGGCGCGGGTTAGTGTTAGCGTACGGGTTAGGGTTAGGGGACGGGTGAGGGTCAGGCTTCGGGGAAGTCTTAGGCATAGGGTTCGGAGTAGGGTTAGGGTTAGGGGACGGGGACGGTTTGGGGTCCAGGTGAGGGTTCCACAACGCTTTAGGGGGAGGGTACGTATGAGGGCGCGGGTTAGTGTTAGCGTACGGGTTAGGATTAGGGGACGGGTGAGGGTCAGGCTTCGGGGAAGTGTTAGGCTTAGGGTTCGGGCTAGGGTTAGGGATAGGGGACGGGGACGGTTTAGAGTCCAGGTGAGGGTACGACAACGCTTTAGGGGGAGCGTACGTGTGAGGGCGCGTGTTAGTGTTAGCGTACGGGTTAGGATTATTGGACCGGTGAGGGTCAGGCTTCGGGGAAGGGTTAGGGTTAGGGTTCGGGCTAGGGTTAGGGTTAGGGGACGGGGACGGTTTAGGGTCCAGGTGAGGGTACGACAACGCTTTAGGGGGATCGTACGTGTGAGGGCGCGGGTTAGTGTTAGCGTACGGGTTAGGATTAGGGGACGGGTGAGTGTCAGGCTTTGGGCAAGGGTTAGGTTTAGGGTTCGGGCTAGGGTTACGGTTAGGGGACGGGGACGGTTTAGGGTCCAGGTGAGGGTACGACAACGCTTTAGGGGGAGTGTACTTGTGAGGGCGTGGGTTAGTGTTAGCGTACGGGTTAGGGTTAGGGGACGGGTGAGGGTCAGGCTTCGGGGAAGTCTTAGGCATAGGGTTCGGAGTAGGGTTAGGGTTAGGGGACGGGGACGGTTTGGGGTCCAGGTGAGGGTTCCACAACGCTTTAGGGGGAGGGTACGTATGAGGGCGCGGGTTAGTGTTAGCGTACGGGTTAGGATTAGGGGACGGGTGAGGGTCAGGCTTCGGGGAAGTGTTAGGCTTAGGGTTCGGGCTAGGGTTAGGGATAGGGGACGGGGACGGTTTAGAGTACAGGTGAGGGTACGACAACGCTTTAGGGGGAGCGTACGTGTGAGGGCGCGTGTTAGTGTTAGCGTACGGGTTAGGATTATTGGACCGGTGAGTGTCAGGCTTCGGGGAAGGGTTAGGGTTAGGGTTCGGGCTAGGGTTAGGGTTAGGGGACGGGGACGGTTTAGGGTCCAGGTGAGGGTACGACAACGCTTTAGGGGGAGCGTACGTGTGACGGCGCGGGTTAGTGGTAGCGTACGGGTTAGGATTAGGGGACGGGTGAGGGTCAGGCTTCGGGGAAGGTTTAGGGTTAGGGTTCGGGCTAGGGTTAGGGTTAGGGTACGGGGACGGTTTAGGGTCCAGGTGAGGGTACGACAATGCTTTAGGGGGAGCGTATGTGTGAGGGCGAAGGTTAGTGTTAGCGTACGGGTTAGGATTAGGGGACGGGTGAGGGTCATGCTTCGGGGAAGGGTTAGGCTTAGGGTTCGGGCTACGGTTAGGGTTAGGGGACGGGGACGGTTTAGGGTCCAGGTGAGGGTACGACAACGCTTTAGGGGGAGCGTACGTGTGAGGGCGCGGGTTAGTGTTAGCGTATGGGTTAGGATTAGGGGACGGGTGAGTGTCAGGTTTCGGGGAAGTGTTAGGGTTAGGGTTCGGGCTAGGGTTAGGGTTAGGGGACGGGGACGGTTTACGGTCCAGGTGAGGGTACGACAACGCTCTGGTGGAGCGTACGTGTGAGGGCGCGGGTTAGTGTTAGCGTACGGGTTAGGATTAGGGGACGGCTGAGGGTCAGGCTACGGGGAAGGGTTAGGGTTAGGGTTCGGGCTAGGGTTAGGGTTAGGGGACGGGGACGGTTTAGGGTCCAGGTGAGGGTTCCACAACGCTTTAGGGGGAGGGTATGTATGAGGGCGCGGGTTAGTGTTAGCGTACGGGTTAGGATTAGGGGACGGGTGAGGGTCAGGCTTCGGGGAAGTGTTAGGCTTAGGGTTCGGGCTAGGGTTAGGGATAGGGGACGGGGACGGTTTAGGGTCCAGGTGAGGGTACGACAACGCTTTAGGGGGAGCGTACGTGTGAGGGCATGGTTAGTGTTAGCGTACGGGTTAGGATTAGAGGACGGGTGAGGGTCAGGCTTCGGGCAAGGGTTAGGGTTAGGGTTCGGGCTAGGGTTAGGGTTAGGGGACGGGGACGGTTTAGGGTCCAGGTGAGGGTACGACAACGCTTTAGGGGGAGCGTACGTGTGAGGGCACGGGTTCATGTTAGCGTACGGGTTAGGATTAGGGGACGGGTGAGGGTCAGGCTTCGGGCAAGGGTTAGGTTTAGGGTTCGGTCTAGGGTTACGGTTAGGGGACCGGGACGGTTTAGGGTCCAGGTGAGGGTACGACAACGCTTTAGGGGGAGCGTACGTGTGAGTGCGCGGGTTAGTGTTAGCGTACGGGTTAGGATTAGGGGACGGGTGAGGGTCAGGCTTCCGGCAAGGTTTAGGCTTAGGGTGAGGGCTAGGGTTAGGGTTAGGGTTAGGGGACGGTTTAGGGTCCAGGTGAGGGTACGACAACGCTTTAGGGGGAGCGTACGTATGAGGGTGTGGGTTAGTGTTAGCGTACGGGTTAGGATTAGGGGACGGGTTAGGGTCAGGCTTCGGGGAAGGGTTAGGGTTAGGGTTCGGGCTAGGGTTAGGGTTATGGGACGGGGACGGTTTAGTGTCCAGGTGAGGGTACGACAACGCTTTAGGGGGAGCGTACGTGTGAGGGCACGGGTTAGTGTTAGCGTACGGGTTAGGATTAGGGGAAGGGTGAGGGTCAGGCTTCGGGCAAGTGTTAGGGTTAGGTTTCGGGCTAGGGTTAGGGTTAGGGGACGGGGACGGTTTAGGGTCCAGGTGAGGGTACGACAACGCTTTAGGGGGAGCGTACGTGTGAGGGCGCGGGTTAGTGTTAGCGTACGGGTTAGGATTAGGGGACGGGTGAGTGTCAGGCTTTGGGCAAGGGTTAGGTTTAGGGTTCGGGCTAGGGTTACGGTTAGGGGACGGGGACGGTTTAGGGTCCAGGTGAGGGTACGACAACGCTTTAGGGGGAGTGTACGTGTGAGGGCGCGGGTTAGTGTTAGTGTACGGGTTAGGATTAGGGGACGGGTGAGGGTCAGGCTTCGGGGAAGTCTTAGGCATAGGGTTCGGAGTAGGGTTAGGGTTAGGGGACGGGGACGGTTTGGGGTCCATGTGAGGGTACGACAACGCTTTAGGGGGAGCGTACGTATGAGGGCGCGGGTTAGTGTTAGCGTACGGGTTAGGATTAGGGGACGGGTGAGGGTCAGGCTTCGGGGAAGTGTTAGGCTTAGGGTTCGGGCTAGGGTTAGGGATAGGGGACGGGGACGTTTTTGGGTCCAGGTGAGGGTACGACAACGCTTTAGGGGGAGCGTACGTGTGAGGGCGCGTGTTAGTGTTAGCGTACGGGTTAGGATTAGTGGACCGGTGAGTGTCAGGCTTCGGGGAAGGGATAGGGTTAGGGTTCGGGCTAGGGTTAGGGTTAGGGGACGGGGACGGTTTAGGGTCCAGGTGAGGGTACGACAACGCTTTAGGGGGAGCGTACGTGTGAGGGCGCGGTTTAATGTTAGCGTACAGGTTAGGATTAGGGGACGGGTGAGGGTCAGGCTTCGGGCAAGGGTTAGGGTTAGGGTTCGGGCTAGGGTTAAGGTTAGGGTACGGGGAAGGTTTAGGGTCCAGGTGAGGGTACGACAACGCTTTAGGGGGAGCGTACGTGTGAGGGCATGGTTAGTGTTAGCGTACGGGTTAGGATTAGGGGACGGGTGAGGGTCAGGCTTCGGGCAAGGGTTAGGGTGAGGGTTCGGGCTAGGGTTAGGGTTAGGGTTAGGGGACGGTTTAGGGTCCAGGTGAGGGTACGACAACGCTTTAGGGGGAGCGTACGTGTGAGGGCGCGGGTTAGTGATAGCGTACGGGTTAGGATTAGGGCACGGGTGAGGGTCAGGTTTCGGGGAAGGGTTAGGGTTAGGGTTCGGGCTAGGGTTAGGGATAGGGGACGGGGACGGTTTAGGGTCCAGGTGAGGGTACGACAACGCTTTAGGGGCAGCGTACGTGTGAGGGCGCGGGTTAGTGTTAGCGTATGGGTTAGGATTCTGGGACGTGTGAGGGTCAGGCTTCGGGGAAGGGTTAGGGTTAGGGTTCGGGCTAGGGTTAGGGTTAGGGGACAGGGACGGTTTAGGGTCCAGGTGAGGGTACGACAACGCTTTAGGGGCAGCGTACGTGTGAGGGCGCGGGTTAGTGTTAGCGTATGGGTTAGGATTCTGGGACGGGTGAGGGTCAGGCTTCGGGGAAGGGTTAGGGTTAGGGTTCGGGCTAGGGTAAGGGTTAGGAGACGGGGACGGTTTAGGGTCCAGGTGAGGGTACGAGAACGCTTTAGGGGGAGCGTACGTGTGAGGGCGCGGTTGAGTGTTAGCGTACGGTTTAGGATGAGGGGACGGGTGAGGGTCAGGCTTCGGGCAAGTGTTAGGGTTAGGGTTCGGGCTAGGGTTAGGGTTAGGGGACGGGGACGGTTTAAGTTCCAGGTGAGGGTACGACAACGCTTTAGGGGGAGCGTACGTGTGAGGGCGCAGGTTAGTGTTAGCGTATAGGTTAGGATTAGGGGACGGGGGAGGGTCATGCTTCGGGGAAGGGTTAAGCTTAGGGTTCGGGCTAGGGTTAGGGTTAGGGGACGGGGACGGTTTAGGGTCCAGGTGAGGGTACGACAACGCTTTAGGGGAAGCGTACGTGTGAGGGCGCGGGTTAGTGTTAGTGTACGGGTTAGGATTAGGGGACGGGTGAGGGTCAGGCTTCGGGCAAGTGTTAGGGTTAGGGTTCGGGCTAGGGTTAGGGTTAGGGGACGGTGACGGTTTAGGGTCCAGGTGAGGGTACGACAACTCTTTGGGGGAGCGTACGTGTGAGGGCGCGGGTTAGTGTTAGCATACGGGTTAGGATTAGGGGTCGGGTGAGGGTCAGGCTTCGGGGAAGGGTTAGGGTTAGGGTGCGGGCTAGGTTTAGGGTTAGGGGACGGGGACGGTTTAGGGTCCAGGTGAGGGTACGACAACGCTTTAGGGGGAGCGTACATATGAGGGCGTCGGTTAGCGTTAGCGTACGGGTTAGGATTAGGGGACGGGTTAGGGTCAGGCTTCGGGGAAGGGTTAGGGTTAGGGTTTGGGCTAGGGTTAGGGTTAGGGGACGGGGACGGTTTAGGGTCCAGGTGAGGTTACGACAACGCTTTAGGCGGAGCGTACGTGTGAGGGCGCAGGTTAGTGTTAGCGTACGGTTTAGGATTAGGGGACGGGTGAGGGTCAGGCTTCGGGGAAGTGTTAGGCTTAGGGTTCGGGCTAGGGTTAGGGTTAGTGGATGGGGACGGTTTAGGGTCCAGGTGAGGGTACGACGACGCTTTAGGGGGAGCGTACGTATGAGGGCGTGGGTTAGTGTTAGCGTACGGGTTAGGATTAGGGGACGGGTGAGGGTAAGGCTTTGGGGAAGGGTTAGGGTTAGGGTTCGGGCTAGGGCTAGGGTTAGGTGACGGGGACGGTTTAGGGTCCAGGTGAGGGTATGACAACGCTTTAGTGGGAGCGTACGTGTGAGGGCGCGGGTTAGTGTTAGCGTACGGATTAGGATTAGGGGACGGGTGAGTGTCAGGCTTCGGGGAAGGGTTAGGGTTAGGGTTCGGGCTAGGGTTAGGGTTAGGGGACGGGGACGGTTTAGGGTCCAGGTGAGGGTACGCAACGCTTTAGGGGGAGCGTATGTGTGAGGGCGCAGGTTAGTGTTAGCGTACGGGTTACGATTAGGGGACGGGTGAGGGTCAGGCTTCGGGCAAGTGTTAGGGTTAGGGTTAGGGTTAGGGTTAGGGTTAGGGTTAGGGTTCGGGCTAGGGTTAGGGTTAGGGGACGGGGACGGTTTAGGGTCCAGGTGAGGGTACGACAAAGCTTTGGGGGAGTGTACGTGTGAGGGCGTGGGTTAGTGTTAGCGTACGGGTTAGGATTAGGGGATGGTTTAGGGTCAGGCTTCGGGGAAGGGTGAGGGTTAGGGTTTGGGCTAGGGTTAGGGTTAGGGGATGGGGACGGTTTAGGGTCCAGGTGAGGGTACGACAACGCTTTAGGGGGAGCGTACGTGTGAGGGCACAGATTAGTGTTAGCGTACGGGTTAGGATTAGGGGAAGGGTGAGTGTCATGCTTCGGGGAAGGGTTAGGCTTAGGGTTCGGGCTAGGATTAGGGTTAGGGGACGGGGACGGTTTAGGGTTCAGGTGACGGTACGACAACGCTTTGGGGGAGCGTACGTGTGAGGGCGCGGGTTAGTTTTAGCGTACGGGTTAGGATTAGGGGACGGGTGAGGGTCAGGCTTCGGGGAAGGGTTAGGGTTAGGGTTCGGGCTAGGGTTAGGGTTAGGGGACGGGGACGGTTTAGGGTCCAGGTGAGGGTACGACAACGCTTTAGGGGGATCGTACGTGTGAGGGCGCGGGTTAGTGTTAGCGTACGGGTTAGGATTAGGGGACGGGTGAGTGTCAGGCTTTGGGCAAGGGTTAGGTTTAGGGTTCGGGCTAGGGTTACGGTTAGGGGACGGGGACGGTTTAGGGTCCAGGTGAGGGTACGACAACGCTTTAGGGGGAGTGTACTTGTGAGGGCGCGGGTTAGTGTTAGCGTACGGGTTAGGGTTAGGGGACGGGTGAGGGTCAGGCTTCGGGGAAGTCTTAGGCATAGGGTTCGGAGTAGGGTTAGGGTTAGGGGACGGGGACGGTTTGGGGTCCAGGTGAGGGTTCCACAACGCTTTAGGGGGAGGGTACGTATGAGGGCGCGGGTTAGTGTTAGCGTACGGGTTAGGATTAGGGGACGGGTGAGGGTCAGGCTTCGGGGAAGTGTTAGGCTTAGGGTTCGGGCTAGGGTTAGGGATAGGGGACGGGGACGGTTTAGAGTCCAGGTGAGTGTACGACAACGCTTTAGGGGGAGCGTACGTGTGAGGGCGCGTGTTAGTGTTAGCGTACGGGTTAGGATTATTGGACCGGTGAGTGTCAGGCTTCGGGGAAGGGTTAGGGTTAGGGTTCGGGCTAGGGTTAGGGTTAGGGGACGGGGACGGTTTAGGGTCCAGGTGAGGGTACGACAACGCTTTAGGGGGAGCGTACGTGTGAGGGCGCGGGTTAGTGGTAGCGTACGGGTTAGGATTAGGGGACGGGTGAGGGTCAGGCTTCGGGGAAGGGTTAGGGTTAGGGTTCGGGCTAGGGTTAGGGTTAGGGTACGGGGACGGTTTAGGGTCCAGGTGAGGGTACGACAATGCTTTAGGGGGAGCGTATGTGTGAGGGCGAAGGTTAGTGTTAGCGTACGGGTTAGGATTAGGGGACGGGTGAGGGTCATGCTTCGGGGAAGGGTTAGGCTTAGGGTTCGGGCTACGGTTAGGGTTAGGGGACGGGGACGGTTTAGGGTACAGGTGAGGGTACGACAACGCTTTAGGGGGAGCGTACGTGTGAGGGCGCGGGTTAGTGTTAGCGTATGGGTTAGGATTAGGGGACGGGTGAGGGTCAGGTTTCGGGGAAGTGTTAGGGTTAGGGTTCGGGCTAGGGTTAGGGTTAGGGGACGGGGACGGTTTACGGTCCAGGTGAGGGTACGACAACGCTTTGGTGGAGCGTACGTGTGAGGGCGCGGGTTAGTGTTAGCGTACGGGTTAGGATTAGGGGACGGCTGAGGGTCAGGCTACGGGGAAGTGTTAGGGTTAGGGTTCGGGCTAGGGTTAGGGTTAGGGGACGGGGACGGTTTAGGGTCCAGGTGAGGGTTCCACAACGCTTTAGGGGGAGGGTATGTATGAGGGCGTGGGTTAGTGTTAGCGTACGGGTTAGTATTAGGGGACGGGTGAGGGTCAGGCTTCGGGGAAGTGTTAGGCTTAGGGTTCGGGCTAGGGTTAGGGATAGGGGACGGGGACGGTTTAGGGTCCAGGTGAGGGTACGACAACGCTTTAGGGGGAGCGTACGTGTGAGGGCATGGTTAGTGTTAGCGTACGGGTTAGGATTAGAGGACGGGTGAGGGTCAGGCTTCGGGCAAGGGTTAGGGTTAGGGTTCGGGCTAGGGTTAGGGTTAGGGGACGGGGACGGTTTAGGGTCCAGGTGAGGGTACGACAACGCTTTAGGGGGAGCGTACGTGTGAGGGCACGGGTTCATGTTAGCGTACGGGTTAGGATTAGGGGACGGGTGAGGGTCAGGCTTCGGGCAAGGGTTAGGTTTAGGGTTCGGTCTAGGGTTACGGTTAGGGGACCGGGACGGTTTAGGGTCCAGGTGAGGGTACGACAACGCTTTAGGGGGAGTGTATGTGTGAGGGCGCGGGTTAGTGTTAGCGTACGGGTTAGGATTAGGGGACGGGTGAGTGTCAGGTTTCGGGGAAGTGTTAGGCTAAGGGTTCGGGCTAGGGTTAGGGTTAGGGGACGGGGACGGTTTAGGGTCCATGTGAGGGTACGACAACGCTTTAGGGGGAGCGTACGTGTGAGTGCGCGGGTTAGTGTTAGCGTACGGGTTAGGATTAGGGGACGGGTGAGGGTCAGGCTTCCGGCAAGGTTTAGGCTTAGGGTGAGGGCTAGGGTTAGGGTTAGGGGACGGGGACGGTTTAGGGTCCAGGTGAGGGTACGACAACGCTTTAGGGGGAGCGTACGTATGAGGGTGTGGGTTAGTGTTAGCGTACGGGTTAGGATTAGGGGACGGGTTAGGGTCAGGCTTCGGGGAAGGGTTAGGGTTAGGGTTCGGGCTAGGGTTAGGGTTATGGGACGGGGACGGTTTAGTGTCCAGGTGAGGGTACGACAACGCTTTAGGGGGAGCGTACGTGTGAGGGCACGGGTTAGTGTTAGCGTACGGGTTAGGATTAGGGGAAGGGTGAGGGTCAGGCTTCGGGCAAGGGTTAGGGTTAGGTTTCGGGCTAGGGTTAGGGTTAGGGGACGGGGACGGTTTAGGGTCCAGGTGAGGGTACGACAACGCTTTAGGGGGAGCGTACGTGTGAGGGCGCGGGTTAGTGTTAGCGTACGGGTTAGGATTAGGGGACGGGTGAGTGTCAGGCTTTGGGCAAGGGTTAGGTTTAGGGTTCGGGCTAGGGTTAGGGTTAGGGGACGGGGACGGTTTAGGGTCCAGGTGAGTGTACGACAACGCTTTAGGGGGAGCGTACGTGTGAGGGCGCGGGTTAGTGTTAGCGTACGGGTTAGGATTAGGTGACGGGTTAGGGTCAGGCTTTGGGGAAGGGTTAGGGTTAGGGTTCGGGCTAGGGTTAGGGTTAGGGGACGGGGACGGTTTAGGGTCCAGGTGAGGGTACGACAACACTTTAGGGGGAGCGTACGTGTGAGGCCGCGGGTTAGTGTTAGCGTACGGGTTAGGATTAGGGGTCGGGTGAGGGTCAGGCTTCGGGGAAGGGTTAGGGTTAGGGTTCGGGCTATGGTTAGGGTTAGGGGACGGGGACGGTTTAGGGTCCAGGTGAGGGTACGACAACGCTTTACGGGGAGCGTACGTCTGAGGGTGCAGGTTAATGTTAGCGTACGGGTTAGGATTAGGGGATGGGTGAGGGTCATGCTTCGGGGAAGGGTTAGGCTTAGGGTTCGGGCTAGGGTTAGGGTTAGGGGACGGGGACGGTTTACGGTGCAGGTGAGGGTACGACAACGCTTTAGGGGAGCGTACGTGTGAGGGCACGGGTTAGTGTTAGCGTACGGGTTAGGATTAGGGGACGGGTGAGTGTCAGGCTTTGGGGAAGGTTTAGGGTTAGGGTTCGGACTAGGGTTAGGGTTAGGGGTCGGGGACAGTTTAGGGTCCAGGTGAGGGTACGACAACGCTTTAGGGGTAGAGTACGTGTGAGGGCACAGGTTAGTGTTAGCGTACGGGTTAGGATTAGGGGACGGGTGAGGGTCAGGCTTCGGGGAAGGGTTAGGCTTAGGGTTCGGGCAAGGGTTAGGGTTAGGGGATGGGGACGGTTTGGGGTCCAGGTGAGCGTACGACAACGCTTTAGGGGGAGCGTACGTGTGAGAGCACGGCTTAGTGTTAGCGTACGGGTTAGGATTAGGGGAATGGTGAGTGTCAGGCTTCGGGGAAGTGTTAGGCTTATGGTTCGGGCTAGGGTTAGGGTTAGGGGACGGGGACGGTTTAGGGTCCATGTGAGAGTACGACAACGCTTTAGGGGGAGAGTACGTGTTAGGCCGCAGGTTAGTGTTAGCGTACGGGTTAGGATTAGGGGACGGGTGAGGGTCAGGCTTCGGGGAAGGGTTAGGCTTAGGGTTCGGGCTAGGGTTAGGGTTAGGGGACGGGGACGGTTTAGGGTCCAGGTGAGGGTACGACAACGCTTTAGGGGGAGCGTACGTATGAGGGCGCGGGTTAGTGTTAGCGTACGGGTTAGGATTGAGGACGGGTGAGGGTCAGGCTTCGGGGAACGGTTAGGGTTAGGGTTCGGGCTAGGTTTAGGGTTAGGGGACGGGGACAGTTTAGGGTCCAGTTGAGGGTACAACAACGCTTTGGGGGAGTGTACGTGTGAGGGCGCGGGTTAGTGTTAGCGTACGGGTTAGGAATAGGGGACGGTTGAGTGTCAGCCTTCGGGGAAGGGTTAGGGTTAGGGTTCGGGCTAGGGTTATGGTTAGGGGACGGGGACGGTTCAGGGTCCAGGTGAGGGTACGACAACGCTTCAGGGGGAGCGTACGTGTGAGGGCGCAGGTTAGTGTTACCGTACGGGTTAGGATTAGGGGACGGGTGAGGGTCATGCTTCGGGGAAGGGTTAGGCTTAGGGTTCGGGCTAGGGTTAGGGTTAGGGGACGGGGATGGTTTAGGGTCCAGGTGAGGGTACGGCAACGCTTTAGGGGGAGCGTACGTGTGAGGGCGCGGGATAGTGTTATCGTACAGGTTAGGATTAGGGGACGGGTGAGGGTCAGGCTTCGGGTAAGGGTTAGGGTTAGGGTTCGGGCTAGGGTTAGGGTTAGGGGACGGGGACGGTTTAGGGTCCAGATGAGGGTACGACAACGCTTTAGGGGGAGCGTACGTGTGAGGGCGCGAGTTCATGTTAGCGTACGGATTAGGATTAGTGGACGGGTGAGGGTCAGGCTTCGGGGAAGTGTTAGGCTTAGGGTTCGTGCTAGGGTTAGGGTTAGGGGACGGGGACGGTTTAGGGTCCAGGTGAGGGTACGACAACGCTTTAGGCGGAGCGTACGTATGAGGGCGTGGGTTAGTGTTAGCGTACGGGTTAGGATTGGGGACGGGTGAGGGTCAGGCTTCGGGGAAGGGTTAGGGTTAGGTTCCGGGCTAGTGTTAGGGTTAGGGGACGGGGACGGTTTAGGGTCCAGGTGAGGGTACGACAAAGCTTTAGGGGGAGCGTACGTGTGAGGGCGCAGGTTAGTGTTAGCGTACGGGTTAGGATTAGGGGTCGGTGAGGGTCAGGCTTCGGGGAAGGGTTAGGGTTAGGGTTCGGGCTATGGTTAGGGATAGGGGACGGGGACGGTTTAGGGTCCAGGTGAGGGTACGACAACGCTTTACGGGGAGCGTACGTCTGAGGGCGCAGGTTAGTGTTAGCGTACGGGTTAGGATTAGGGGATGGGTGAGGGTCATGCTTCGGGGAAGGGTTAGGCTTAGGGTTCGGGCTAGGGTTAGGGTAAGGGGACGGGGACGGTTTACGGTCCAGGTGAGGGTACGACAACGCTTTAGGGGGAGCGTACGTGTGACGGCACGGGTTAGTGTTAGCGTACGGGTTAGGATTAGGGGACGGGTGAGGGTCAGGCTTTGCGGAAGGGTTAGGGTTAGGGTTCGGACTAGGGTTAGGGTTAGGGGACGGGGACGGTTTAGGGTCCAGGTGAGGGTACGACAACGCTTTAGGGGTAGCGTACGTGTGAGGGCACGGGTTAGTGTTAGCGTACGTGTTAGGATTAGGGGACGGGTGAGGGTCAGGCTTCGGGGAAGGGTTAGGCTTAGGGTTCGGGCTAGGGTTAGGGTTAGGGGACGGGGACGGTTTGGGGTCCAGGTGAGGGTACGACAACGGTTTAGGGGGAGCGTACGTGTGAGAGCACGGCTTAGTGTTAGCGTACGGGTTAGGATTCGGGGACGGGTGAGTGTCAGGCTTCGGGGAAGTATTAGGCTTATGGTTCGGGCTAGGGTTAGGGTTAGGGGACGGGGACGGTTTAGGGTCCAGGTGAGGGTACGACAACGCTTTAGGGGGAGCGTACGTGTGAGGGCGTGGGTTAGTGTTAGCGTACGGGTTAGGATTAGGGGACGGGTGAGGGTCAGGCTTCGGCGAAGGGTTAGGGTTAGGGTTCGGGCTAGGGTTAGGATTAGGGGACAGGGACGGTTTAGGGTCCAGGTGAGGGTACGACAACGCTTTAGGGGGAGCGCACGTGTGAGAGCGCGGGTTAGTGTTAGCGTACGGGTTAGGATTAGGGGACGGGTGAGGGTCAGGCTTCGGGGAAGGGTTAGACTTAGGGTTCGGGCTTGGGTTAGGGTTGGGGACGGGGACGGTTTGGGGTCCAGGTGAGGGTACGACAACGCTTTATGGGGAGCGTACGTGTGAGGGCGTGGGTTAGTGTTAGCGTACGGGTTAGGATTAGGGGACGGGTGAGTGTCAGGCTTCGGGGAAGTGTCAGGCTTATGGTTCGGGCTAGGGTTAGGGTTAGGGGACGGGGACAGTTTAGGGTCCAGGTGAGGGTACGACAACGCTTTAGGGGCAGCATACGTGTGAGGGAGCAGGTTAGTGTTAGCGTACGGGTTAGGAATAGGGGACGGTTGAGTGTCAGGCTTCGGGGAAGGGTTAGGGTTAGCGTTCGGGCTAAGGTTAGGGTTAGGGGACGGGGACGGTTCAGGGTCCAGGTGAGGGTACGACAACGCTTCAGGGGGAGCGTACGTGTGAGGGCGCAGGTTAGTGTTACCGTACGGGTTAGGATTAGGGGACGGGTGAGGGTCATGCTTCGGGGAAGGGTTAGGCTTAGGGTTCGGGCTAGGGTTAGGGTTAGGGGACGGGGACTGTTTAGGGTCCAGGTGAGGGTACGGCAACGCTTTAGGGGGAGCGTACGTGTGAGGGCGCGGGATAGTGTTATCGTACAGGTTAGGATTAGGGGACGTGTGAGGGTCAGGCTTCGGGGAAGTGTTAGGCTTAGGGTTCGTGCTAGGGTTAGGGTTAGGGGACGGGGACGGTTTAGGGTCCAGGTGAGGGTACGACAACACTTTAGGGGGAGCGTACGTATGAGGGCGTGGGTTAGTGTTAGCGTACGGGTTAGGATTGGGGACGGGTGAGGGTCAGGCTTCGGGGAAGGGTTAGGGTTAGGGTCCGGGCTAGGGTTAGGGTTAGGGGATGGGGACGGTTTAGGGTCCAGGTGAGGGTACGACAAAGATTTAGGGGGAGCGTACGTGTGAGGCTGCAGGTTAGTGTTAGCGTACGGGTTAGGATTAGGGGTCGGGTGAGGGTCAGGCTTCGGGGAAGGGTTAGGGTTAGGGTTCGGGCTATGGTTAGGGTTAGGGGACGGGGACTGTTTAGGGTCCAGGTGAGGGTACGACAACGCTTTACGGAGAGCGTACGTCTGAGGGCGCAGGTTAGTGTTAGCGTATGGGTTAGGATTAGGGGATGGGTGAGGGTCATGCTTCGGGGAAGGGTTAGGCTTAGGGTTCGGGCTAGGGTTAGGGTTAGGGGACGGGGACGGTTTACGGTCCAGGTGAGGGTACGACAACGCTTTAGGGGAAGCGTACGTGTGAGGGCACGGGTTAGTGTTAGCGTACGGGTTAGGATTAGGGGACGGGTGAGGGTCAGGCTTCGGGGAAGGGTTAGGCTTAGGGTTCGGGCTAGGGTTAGGGTTAGGGGACGGGGATGGTTTGGGGTCCAGGTGAGGGTACGACAACGCTTTAGGGGGAGCGTACGTATGAGGGCGTGGTTTAGTGTTAGCGTACGGGTTAGGATTGGGGACGGGTGAGGGTCAGGCTTCGGGGAAGGGTTAGGGTTAGGGTCCGGGCTAGGGTTAGGGTTAGGGGACTGGGACGGTTTAGGGTCCAGGTGAGGGTACGACAAAGCTTTAGGGGGAGCGTACGTGTGAGGGCGCAAGTTAGTGTTAGCATACGGGTTAGGATTAGGGGTCTGGTGAGGGTCAGGCTTCGGGGAAGAGTTAGGGTTAGGGTTCGGGCTATGGTTAGGGTTAGGGGACGGGGACGGTTTAGGGTCCAGGTGAGGGTACGACAACGCTTTACGGGGAGCGTACGTGTGAGGGCGCAGGTTAGTGTTAGCGTACGGGTTAGGATTAGTGGACGGGTGAGGGTCAGGCTTCGGGGAAGTGTTAGGCTTAGGGTTCGTGCTAGGGTTAGGGTTAGGGGACGGGGACGGTTTAGGGTCCAGGTGAGGGTACGACAACGCTTTAGGGGGAGCGTACGTATGAGGGCGTGGTTTAGTTTTAGCGTACGGGTTAGGATTGGGGACGGGTGAGGGTCAGGCTTCGGGGAAGGGTTAGGGTTAGGGTCCGGGCTAGGGTTAGGGTTAGGGGACGGGGACGGTTTAGGGTCCAGGTGAGGGTACGACAAAGCTTTAGGGGGAGCGTACGTGTGAGGGCGCAGGTTAGTGTTAGCATACGGGTTAGGATTAGGGGTCGGGTGAGGGTCAGGCTTCGGGGAAGGGTTAGGGTTAGGGTTCGGGCTAGGGTTAGGGTTAGGGGACGGGGACGGTTTAGGGTCCAGGTGAGGGTACGACAACGCTTTACGGGGAGCGTACGTCTGAGGGCGCAGGTTAGTGTTAGCGTACGGGTTAGGATTAGGGGATGGGTGAGGGTCATGCTTCGGGGAAGGGTTATGCTTAGGGTTCGGGCTAGGGTTAGGGTTAGGGGACGGGGACGGTTTACGGTCCAGGTGAGGGTACGACAACGCTTTAGGGGGAGCGTACGTGTGACGGCACGGGTTAGTGTTAGCGTACGGGTTAGGATTAGGGGACGGGTGAGGGTCAGGCTTTGGGGAAGGGTTAGGGTTAGGGTTCGGACTAGTGTTAGGGTTAGGGGACGGGGACGGTTTCGGGTCCACGTGAGCGTACGACAACGCTTTAGGGGTAGCGTACGTGTGAGGGAACGGGTTAGTGTTAGCGTAAGGGTTAGGATTAGGGGACGGGTGAGGGTCAGGCTTCGGGGAAGGGTTAGGCTTAGGGTTCGGGCTAGGGTTAGGGTTAGGGGACGGGGACGGTTTGGGGTCCAGGTGAGGGTACGACAACGCTTTAAGGGGAGCGTACGTGTGAGGGCGCGGGTTAGTGTTAGCGTACGGGTTAGGATTAGGGGACGGGTGAGTGTCAGGCTTCGGGGAAGTGTTAGGCTTATGGTTCGGGCTAGGGTTAGGGTTAGGGGACGGGGACGGTTTAGGGTCCATGTGAGAGTACGACAACGCTTTAGGGGGAGTGTATGTGTGAGGGCGCGGGTTAGTGTTAGCGTACGGGTTAGGATTAGGGGACGGGTGAGGGTCAGGCTTCGGGGAAGTATTAGGCTTAGGGTTAGGGCTAGGGTTAGGGTTAGGGGACGGGGACGGTTTAGGGTCCAGATAAGGGTACGACAACGCTTTAGGGGGAGCGTACGTGTGAGGGCGCGAGTTATTGTCAGCGTACGGGTTAGGATTAGGGGACGGGTGAGGGTCAGGCTTCGGGCAAGGGTTAGGCTTAGGGTTCGGGCTAGGGTTAGGGTTAGGTGATGGGGACGGTTTAGGGTCCAGGTGAAGGTACGACAATACTTTAGGGGGAGCGTACGTATGAGGGCGCGGGTTAGTGTTAGCGTACGGGTTAGGATTGGGGACGGGTGAGGGTCAGGCTTCGGGGAAGTGTTAGGGTAGGGGTTCGGGCTAGGGTTAGGGTTAGGGGACGGGGACGGTTTAGGGTCCAGGTGAGGGTACGACAACGCTTTAGGGGGAGCGTACGTGTGAGGGCGCGGGTTATTGTTAGCGCACGGGTTAGGATTAGGGGACGGGTGAGGGTCAGGCTTCGGGCAAGGGTTAGGCTTAGGGTTCGGGCTAGGGTTAGGGTTAGGGGACGGGGACGGTTTAGGGTCCAGGTGAGGGTACGACAACGCTTTAGGGGGAGCGTACGTGTGAGGGCGCGGGTTATTGTTAGCGCACGGGTTAGGATTAGGGGACGGGTGAGGGTCAGGCTTCGGGCAAGGGTTAGGCTTAGGGTTCGGGCTAGGGTTAGGGTTAGGGGACGGGGACGGTTTAGGGTCCAGGTGAGGGTACGACAACGCTTTAGGGGGAGCTTACGTATGAGGGCGCGGGTTAGTGTTAGCGTACGGGTTAGGATTGGGGACGGGTGAGGGTCAGGCTTCGGGGAAGGTTTAGGGTTAGGGTTCGGGCTAGGGTTAGGGTTAGGGGACGGTGACGGTTTAGGGTCCAGTTGAGGGTACAACAACGCTTTGGGGGAGCGTACGTGTGAAGGCGCGGGTTAGTGTTAGCGTACGGGTTAGGATTAGGGGACGGTTGAGTGTTAGGCTTCGGGGAAGGGTTAGGCTTAGGGTTCGGGCTATGGTTAGGGTTAGGGGACGGGGACGGTTTAGGGTCCAGGTGAGGGTACGACAACGCTTTAGGGGGAGCGTACGTCTGAGGGCGCAGGTTAGTGTTAGCGTACGGGTTAGGATTAGGGGATGGGTGAGGGTCATGCTTTGGCTAAGGGTTAGGCTTAGGGTTCGGGCTAGGGTTAGGGTTAGGGGACGGGGAAGGTTTACGGTCCAGGTGAGGGTACGACAACGCTTTAGGGGGAGCGTACGTGTGAGGGTGCGGGATAGCGTTAGCGTAGAGGGTTAGGATTAGGGGACGGGTGAGGGTCAGGCTTTGTAGAAGGGTTAGGGTTAGGGTTAGGGGACGGGGACGGTTTAGGGTCCAGGTGAGGGTACGACAACGCTTTAGGGGGAGTGTATGTGTGAGGGCGCGGGTTAGTGTTAGCGTACGGGTTAGGATTAGGGGACGGGTGAGTGTCAGGCTTCGGGGAAGTGTTAGGCTTATGGTTCGGGCTACGGTTAGGGTTAGGGGACGGGGACGGTTTAGGGTCCAGGTGAGGGTACGACAACGCTTTAGGGGGAGCGTACGTGTGAGGGCGCGTGTTAGTGTTAGCGTACGGGTTAGGATTAGGGGACGGGTGAGGGTCAGGCTTCGGGCAAGTGTTAGGCTTAGGGTTCGGGCTAGGGTTAGGGTTAGGGGACGGGGACTGTTTGGGGTCCAGGTGAGTGTACGACAACGCTTTAGGGGGAGCGTACGTGTGAGGGCGCGGGTTAGTGTTAGCGTACGGGTTAGGATTAGGGGACGGTTGAGGGTTAGGCTTCGGGGAATGGTTAGGGTTAGGGTTCGGGCTAGGGTTAGGGTTAGGGGACGGGGAGGTTTCAGGGTCCAGGTGAGGGTACGACAACGCTTTAGGGGGAACGTACGTGTGAGGGCGCAGGTTAGTGTTAGCGTACGGGTTAGGATTAGGGGACGGGTGAGTGTCATGCTTCGGGGAAGGGTTAGGCTTAGGGTTCGGGCTAGGGTTAGGGTTAGGGGACAGGGACGGTTTAGGGTTCAGGTGAGTGTATGACAACGCTTTAGTGGAAGCGTTCGTGTGAGGGCGCAGGTTAGTGTTAGCGTACGGGTTAGGATAAGCGGACGGGTGAGGGTCATGCTTCGGGGAAGGGTTATGCTTAGGGTTCGGGCTAGGGTTAGGCTTAGGGGACGGGGACGGTTTAGGGTCCAGGTGACGGTACGACAACGCTTTAGGGGGAGCGTACGTGTGAGGGCGCGAGTTAGTGTTAGCGTACGGGTTAGGATTAGGGGACGGGTGAGGGTCAGTCTTCGGGGAAGTGTTAGGCTTAGGGTTCGTGCTAGGGTTAGGGTTAGGGGACGGGGACGGTTTAGGGTCCAGGTGAGGGTACGACAACGCTTTAGGGGGAGCGTACGTATGAGGGCGTGGGTTAGTGTTAGCGTACGGGTTAGGATTGGGGATGGGTGAGGGTCAGGCTTCGGGGAAGTGTTAGGGTAGGGGTTCGGGCTAGGGTTAGGGTTAGGGGACGGGGACGGTTTAGGGTCCAGGTGATGGTACGACAACGCTTTAGGGGGAGCGTACGTGTGAGGGCGTGGGTTATTGTTAGCGCACGGGTTAGGATTAGGGGATGGGTGAGGGTCAGGCTTCGGGCAAGGGTTAGGCTTAGGGTTCAGGCTAGGGTTAGGATTAGGGGACGGGGACGGTTTAGGGTCCAGGTGAGTGTACGACAACGCTTTAGGGGGAGCTTACGTATGAGGGCGTGGGTTAGTGTTAGCGTACGGGTTAGGATTGGGGACGGGTGAGGGTCAGGCTTCGGGGAAGGGTTAGGGTTAGGGTTCGGGCTAGGGTTAGGGTTAGGGGACGGGGACGGTTTAGGGTCCAGTTGAGGGTACAACAACGCTTTGGGGGAGCGTACGTGTGAGGGCGCGGGTTAGTGTTAGCGTACGGGTTAGGATTAGGGGACGGTTGAGTGTTAGGCTTCGGGGAAGGGTTAGGGTTAGGGTTCGGGCTAGGGTTAGGGTTAGGGGATGGGGACGGTTTAGGGTCCAGGTGAGGGTACGACAACGCTATAGGGGGAGCGTACGTGTGAGGGCGCAGGTTAGTGTTAGCGTACGGGTTAGGATTAGGGGACGGGTGAGTGTCATGCTTCGGGGAAGGGTTAGGCTTAGGGTTCGGGCTAGGTTAGGGTTAGGGGACAGGGACGGTTTAGGGTTCAGGTGAGTGTACGAGAACGCTTTAGTGGAAGCGTTCGTGTGAGGGCGCAGGTTAGTGTTAGCGTACGGGTTAGGATTAGGGGACGGGTGAGGGTCATGCTTCGGGGAAGGGTTACGCTTAGGGTTCGGGCTAGGGTTAGGGTTAGGGGACGGGGACGGTTTAGGGTCCAGGTGAGGGTACGACAACGCTTTAGGGGGAGCGTACGTGTGAGGGCGTGAGTTAGTGTTAGTGTACGGGTTAGGATTAGGAGACGGGTGAGGGTCAGGCTTCGGGGAAGTGTTAGGCTTAGGGTTCGTGCTAGGGTTAGGGTTAGGGGACGGGGACGGTTTAGGGTCCAGGTGAGTGTACGACAACGCTTTAGGGGGAGCGTACGTATGAGGGCGTGGGTTAGTGTTAGCGTACGGGTTAGGATTGGGGACGGGTGAGGGTCAGGCTTCGGGGAAGGGTTAGGGTTAGAGTCCGGGCTAGGGTTAGGGTTACGGGACGGGGACGGTTTAGGGTCCAGGTGAGGGTAGGACAACGCTTTAGGGGGAGCGTACGTGTGAGAGCACGGCTTAGTGTTAGCGTACGGGTTAGGATTAGGGGACGGGTGAGTGTCAGGCTTCGGGGAAGTGTTAGGCTTATGGTTTGGGCTAGGGTTAGGGTTAGGGGACGGGGACGATTTAGGGTCCATGTGAGAGTACGACAACGCTTTAGGGGGAGTGTATGTGTGAGGGCGCGGGTTAGTGTTAGCGTACGGGTTAGGATTAGGGGACGGGTGAGTGTCAGGCTTCGGGGAAGTGTTAGGCTTATGGTTCGGGCTAGGGTTAGGGTTAGGGGACGGGGACGGTTTAGGGTCCAGGTGAGGGTACGACAACGCTTTAGGGGGAGCGTACGTGTGAGGGCGCGGGTTAATGTTAGCGTACGGGTTAGGATTAGGGGACGGGTGAGGGTCAGGCTTCGGGAAAGTGTTAGGCTTAGGGTTCGGGCTAGGGTTAGGGTTAGGGGACGGGGACTGTTTGGGGTCCAGGTGAGTGTACGACAACGCTTTAGGGGGAGCGTACGTGTGAGGGCACGGGTTAGTGTTAGCGTACGGGTTAGGATTAGGGGACGGGTGAGTGTCAGGCTTCGGGGAAGGGTTAGGCTTATGGTTCGGGCTAGGGTTAGGGTTAGGGGACGGGGACGGTTTAGGGTCCAGGTGAGGGTACGACAACGCTTTAGGGGCAGCGTACGTGTGAGGGCGCGGGTTAGTGTTAGGGTACGGGTTAGGATTAGTGGACGGGTGAGGGTCAGGCTTCGGGCAAGGGTTAGGCTTAGGGTTCGGGCTAGGGTTAGGGTTAGGGGACGGGGACGGTTTGGGGTCCAGGTGAGGGTACGACAACGCTTTAGGGGGAGCGTACGTGTGAGAGCGCGGGTTAGTGTTAGCATACGGGTTAGGATTAGGGGACGGGTGAGTGTCAGGCTTCGGGGAAGTGTTAGGCTTATGTTTCGGGCTAGGGTTAGGCTTAGGGGACGGGGACGGTTTGGGGTCCAGGTGAGGGTACGACAACGCTTTAGGGGCAGCGTACGTGTGAGGGCGCAGGTTAGTGTTAGCGTACGGGTTAGGATTAGGGGACGGGTGAGGGTCAGGCTTCGGGCAGGTTTAGGGTTAGGGTTCGGGCTAGGGTTAGGGTTAGGGGACGGGGACGGTTTAGGGTCCAGCTGAGGGTACGACAACGCTTTAGGGGGAGCGTACCTGTGAGGCCGCAGGTTAGTGTTAGCGTACGGGTTAGGATTAGGGGACGGGTGAGGGTCAGGCTTCGGGGAAGGGTTAGGCTTAGGGTTCGGGCTAGGGTTAGGTTTAGGGGACGGGGACGGTTTAGGGTCCAGGTGAGGGTACGACAACGCTTTAGGGGGAGCGTACGTATGAGGGCGCGGGTTAGTGTTAGCGTACGGGTTAGGATTGAGGACGGGTGAGGGTCAGGCTTCGGGGAAGTGTTAGGGTTAGGGTTCGGGCTAGGTTTAGGGTTAGGGGAAGGGGACAGTTTAGGGTCCAGTTGAGGGTACAACAACGCTTTGGGGGAGCGTACGTGTGAGGGCGCGGGTTAGTGTTAGCGTACGGGTTATGAATAGGGTACGGTTGAGTGTCAGGCTTCGGGGAAGGGTTAGGGTTAGGGTTCGGGCTAGGGTTAGGGTTAGGGGACAGGGACGGTTCAGGGTCCAGGTGAGGGTACGACAAAGCTTCAGGGGGAGCGTACGTGTGAGGGCGCAGGTTAGTGTTACCGTACGGGTTAGGATTAGGGGATGGGTGAGGGTCAGGATTCGGGGAAGGGTTAGGGTTAGGGTTCGGGCTATGGTTAGGGTTAGGGGACGGAGACGGTTTAGGGTCCAGGTGAGGGTACGACAACGCTTTACAGGGAGCGTACGTCTGAGGGCGCAGGTTAGTGTTAGCGTACTGGTTAGGATTAGGGGATGGGTGAGGGTCATGCTTCGGGGAAGGGTTAGGCTTAGGGTTCGGGCTAGGGTTAGGGTTAGGGGACGGGGACGGTTTACGGTCCAGGTGAGGGTACGACAACGCTTTAGGGGGAGCGTACGTGTGAGGGCACGGGTTAGTGTTAGCGTACGGGTTAGGATTAGGGGACGGGTGAGGGTCAGGCTTTGGGGAAGGTTTAGGGTTAGGGTTCGGACTAGGGTTAGGGTTAGGGGACGGGGACGGTTTAGGGTCCAGGTGAGGGTACGACAACGCTTTAGGGGTAGCGTACGTGTGAGGGCACGGGTTAGTGTTACCGTACGGGTTAGGATTAGGGGACGGGTGAGGGTCAGGCTTCGGGGAAGGGTTAGGCTTAGGGTTTGGGCTAGGGTTAGGGGACAGGGACGGGGACGGTTTGTGGTCCAGGTGAGGGTACGACAACGCTTTAGGGGGAGCGTACGTGTGAGAGCACGGCTTAGTGTTAGCGTACGGGTTAGGATTAGGGGACGGGTGAGTGTCAGGCTTCGGGGAAGTGTTAGGCTTATGGTTCGGGCTAGGGTTAGGGTTAGGGGTCGGGGACGGTTTAGGGTCCATGTGAGAGTACGACAACGCTTTAGGGGGAGTGTATGTGTGAGGGCGCGGGTTAGTGTTAGCGTACGGGTTAGGATTAGGGGACAGGTGCGTGTCAGGCTTCGTGGAAGTGTTAGGCTTATGGTTCGGGCTAGCGTTAGGGTTAGGGGATGGGGACGGTTTAGGGTCCAGGTGAGGGTACGACAACGCTTTAGGGGGAGCGCACGTGTGAGGGCGTGGGTTAGTGTTAGCGTACGGGTTAGGATTAGGGTACGGGTGAGGGTCAGGCTTCGGGCAAGGGTTAGGCTTAGGGTTCGGGCTAGGGTTAGGGTTAGGGGACGGGGACGGTTTGGGGTCCAGGTGAGGGTACGACAACGCTTTAGGCGGAGCGTACGTGTGAGGGCGCGGGTTAGTGTTAGCGTACGGGTTAGGATTAGGGGACGGGTGAGTGTCAGGCTTCGTGGAAGTGTTAGGCTTATGGTTCGGGCTAGGGTTAGGGTTAGGGGACGGGGACGGTTTAGGGTCCATGTGAGGGTACGACAACGCTTTAGGGGCAGCGTACGTGTGAGGGCGCGGGTTAGTGTTAGCGTACGGGTTAGGATTAGGGGACGGGTGAGGGTCAGGCTTCAGGGAAGTGTTAGGGTTAGGGTTCGGGCTAGGGTTAGGGTTAGGGGACGGGACGGTTTAGGGTCCAGGAGAGGGTACGACAACGCTTTATGGGGAGCGCACGTGTGAGGGCGCGGGTTAGTGTTAGCGTACGGGTTAGGATTAGGGGACGGGTGAGGGTCAGGCTTCGGGCAAGGGTTAGGCTTAGGGTTCGGGCTAGGGTTAGGGTTGGGGACGGGGACGGTTTGGGGTCCAGGTGAGGGTACGACAACGCTTTAGGGGGAGCGTATGTGTGAGAGCGCGGGTTAGTGTTAGCGTACGTGTTAGGATTAGGGGACGGGTGAGTGTCAGGCTTCGGGGAAGTGTTAGGCTTATGTTTCGGGCTAGGGTTAGGGTTAGGGGACGGGGACGGTTTGGGGTCCAGGTGAGGGTACGACAACGCTTTAGGGGCAGCGTACGTGTGAGGGCGCAGGTTAGTGTTAGCGTACGGGTTAGGATTAGGGGACGGGTGAGGGTCAGGCTTCGGGGAAGGGTTAGGGTTAGGGTTCGGGCTAGGGTTAGGGTTAGGGGACGGGGACGGTTTAGGGTCCAGGTGAGGGTACGACAACGCTTTAGGGGGAGAGTACGTGTGAGGGCGTGGGTTAGTGTTAGCGTACGGGTTAGGATGAGGGGACGGGTGAGAGTCAGGCTTCGGGCAGGGTTAGGGTTAGGGTTCGGGCTAGGGTAGGGTTAGGGGACGGGGACGGTTTAGGGTCCAGGTAAGGGTACGACAACGCTTTACGGGGAGCGTACGTGTGAGGGCGCAGGTTAGTGTTAGCGTACGGGTTAGGATTAGGGGACGGGTGAGGGTCAGGCTTCGGCGAAGTGTTAGGCTTAGGGTTCGGGCTAGGGTTAGTGTTAGGGGACGGGGACGGTTTAGGGTGCACGTAAGGGTATGACAACGCTTTAGGGGGAGCGTACGTGTGAGGGCGCGGGTTAGTGTTAGCGTACGCGTTAGGATTAGGGGACGGGTGAGGGTCAGGCTTCGGGCAAGGGTTAGGCTAGGGGTTCGGGCTAGGGTTAGGGTTATGTGACGGGGACGGTTTAGGGTCCAGGTGAAGGTACGACAACGCTTTAGGGGGAGCGTACGTATGAGGGCGCGGGTTAGTGTTAGCGTACGGGTTAGGATTGGGGACGGGTGAGGGTCAGGCTTCGGGGAAGTGTTAGGATAGGGGTTCGGGCTAGGGTTAGGGTTAGGGAACGGGGACGGTTTAGGGTCCAGGTGAGGGTACGACAACGCTTTAGGGGGAGCGTACGTGTGAGGGCGCAGGTTAGTGTTAGCGTACGGGTTAGGATTAGGGGACGGGTGAGGGTCAGGCTTCGGGGAAGGGTTAGGCTTAGGGTTTGGGCTAGGGTTAGGGTTAGGGGACGGGGACGGTTTAGGGTGCAGTTGAGGGTACAACAACGCTTTGGGGGAGCGTACGTGTGAGGGCGCGGGTTAGTGTTAGCGTACGGGTTAGGAATAGGGGACAGGTGAGTGTCAGGTTTCGGGGAAGGGTTAGGGTTAGGGTTCGGGCTAGGGTTAGGGTTAGGGGACGGGGACGGTTCAGGGTCCAGGTGAGGGTACGACAACGCTTTAGGGGGAGGGTACGTGTGAGGGCGCAGGTTAGTGTTAGCGTACGGGTTAGGATTAGGGGACGGGTGAGGGTCATGCTTCGGGGAAGGGTTACGCTTAGGGTTCGGGCTAGGGTTAGGGTTAGGGGATGGGGACGGTTAAGGGTCCAGGTGAGGGTACGACAACGCTTTAGGGGGAGCGTACGTGTGAGGGAGCGAGTTAGTGTTAGCGTACGGGTTAGGATTAGGGGACGGGTGAGGGTCAGGCTTCGGGGAAGTGATAGGCTTAGGGTTCGTGCTAGGGTTAGGGTTAGGGGACGGGGACGGTTTAGGGTCCAGGTGAGGGTACGACAACGCTTTAGGGGGAGCGTACGTGTGAGAGCACAGCTTAGTGTTAGCGTACGGGTTAGGATTAGGGGACGGGTGAGTGTCAGGCTTCGGGGAAGTGTTAGGCTTATGGTTCGGGCTAGGGTTCGGGTTAGGGGACGGGGACGGTTTAGGGTCCATGTAAGAGTACGACAACGCTTTAGGGGGAGTGTATGTGTGAGGGCGCGGGTTAGTGTTAGCGTACGGGTTAGGATTGGGGACGGGTGAGTGTCAGGCTTCGGGGAAGTGTTAGGCTTATGGTTCGGGCTAGGGTTAGGGTTAGAGGACAGGGACGGTTTAGGGTCCAGGTGAGGGTACGACAACGCTTTAGGGGGAGCGTTCGTGTGAGGGCGCGGGTTAGTGTTAGCGTACGGGTTAGGATTAGGGGACGGGTCAGGGTCAGGCTTCGGGCAAGGGTTAGGATTAGGGTTCGGGCTAGGGTTAGGGTTAGGGGACGGGGACTGTTTGGGGTCCAGGTGAGGGTACGACAACGCTTTAGGGGGAGCGTACGTGTGAGGGCGCAGGTTAGTGTTAGCGTACGGGTTAGGATTAGGGGACGGGTGAGTGTCAGGCTTCGGGGAAGTGTTAGGCTTATGGTTCGGGCTAGGGTTAGGGTTAGGGGACGGGGACGGTTTGGGGTCCAGGTGAGGGTACGACAACGCTTTAGGGGGAGCGTACCTGTGAGGGCGCGGCTTAGTGTTAGCGTACGGGTTAGGATTAGGGGACGGGTGAGTGTCAGGCTTCGGGGAAGTGTTAGGCTTATGTTTCGGGCTAGGGTTAGGGTCAGGGGACGGGGACGGTTTGGGGTCCAGGTGAGGGTACGACAACGCTTTAGGGGCAGCGTACGTGTGAGGGCACGGGTTAGTGTTAGCGTACGGGTTAGGATTAGGGGACGGGTGAGGTTCAGGCTTCGTGCAAGTGTTAGGCTTAGGGTTCGGGCTAGGGTTAGGGTTAGGTGACGGGGACGGTTTAGGGTCCAGGTGAAGGTACGACAACGCTTTAGGGGGTGCGTACGTATGAGGGCGCGGGTTAGTGTTAGCGTACGGGTTAGGATTGGGGACGGGTGAGGGTCAGGCTTCGAGGAAGTGTTAGGGTAGGGGTTCGGGCTAGGGTTAGGGTTAGGGGACGGGGACGGTTTAGGGTCCAGCTGAGGGTACGACAACGCTTTAGGGGGAGCGTACGTGTGAGGGCGCGGGTTAGTGTTAGCGTACGGGTTAGGAATAGGGGACGGTTGAGTGTCAGGCTTCGGGGAAGGGTTAGGGTTAGGGTTCGGGCTAGGGTTAGGGTTAGGGGACAGGGACGGTTCAGGGTCCAGGTGAGGGTACGACAACGCTTCAGGGGGAGCGTACGTGTGAGGGCACAGGTTAGTGTTACCGTACGGGTTAGGATTAGGGGATGGGTGAGGGTCATGCTTCGGGGAAGGGTTAGGCTTAGGGTTCGGGCTAGGGTTAGGGTTAGGGGACGGGGATGGTGTAGGGTCCAGGTGAGGGTACGGCAACGCTTTAGGGGGAGCGTACGTGTGAGGGCGCGGGATAGTGTTATCGTACAGGTTAGGATTAGGGGACGGGTGAGTGTCAGGCTTCGGGGAAGTGTTAGGCTTATGGTTCGGGCTAGGGTTAGGGTTAGGGTTCGGGCTAGGGTTAGGGTTAGGGGACGGGGACGGTTTAGGGTCCAGGTGAGGGTACGACAACGCTTTAGGGGGAGCGTACGTGTGAGGGCGCGGCTTAGCGTCAGCGTACGGGTTAGGATTAGGGGACGGGTTAGGCTTATGGTTCGGGCTAGTGTTAGGGTTAGAGGACGGGGACGGTTTAGGGTCCAGGTGAGGGTACGACAACGCTTTAGGGGGAGCGCACGTGTGAGGGCGTGGGTTAGTGTTAGCGTACGGGTTAGGATTAGGGGACGGGTGAGGGTCAGGCTTCGGGGAAGTGTTAGGCTTAGGGTTCGGGCTAGGGTTAGGGTTAGGGGACGGGGACGGTTTGGGGTCCAGGTGAGGGTACGACAACGCTTTAGGGGGAGAGTACGTGGGAGGGCGCGGGTTAGTGTTAGCGTACGGGTTAGGATTACGGGACGGGTGAGTGTCAGGCTTCTGGGAAGTGTTAGGCTTATGTTTCGGGCTAGGGTTAGGGTTAGGGGACGGGGACGGTTTGGGGTCCAGGTGAGGGTACGACAACGCTTTAGGGGCAGCGTACGTGTGAGGGCGCAGGTTAGTGTTAGCGTACGGGTTAGGATTAGGGGACGGGTGAGGGTCAGGCTTCGGGGAAGGGTTAGGGTTAGGGTTCGGGCTAGGGGTAGGGTTAGGGGACGGGGACGGTTTAGGGTCCAGGTGAGGGTACGACAACGCTTTAGGGGGATCGCACGTGTGAGGGCGCGGGTTAGTGTTAGCGTACGGGTTAGGATTACGGGACGGGTGAGGGTCAGGCTTCGGGCAAGGGTTAGGCTTAGGGTTCGGGCTAGGGTTAGGGTTGGGGACGGGGACGGTTTGGGGTCCAGGTGAGGGTACGACAACGCTTTAGGGGGAGCGTATGTGTGAGAGCGCGGGTTAGTGTTAGCGTACGGGTTAGGATTAGGGGACGGGTGAGTGTCAGGCTTCGGGGAAGTGTTAGGCTTATGTTTCGGGCTAGGGTTAGGGTTAGGGGACGGGGACGGTGTAGGGTCCAGGTGAGGGTACGACAACGCTTTAGGGGGAGCGTACGTGTGAGGGCGCGGGTTAGTGTTAGCGTACGGGTTAGGATTAGGGGACGGGTGAGTGTCAGGTTTCGGGGAAGGGTTAGGCTTATGGTTCGGGCTAGGGTTAGGGTTAGGGGACGGGGACGGTTTGGGGTCCAGGTGAGGGTACGACAACGCTTTAGGGGGAGCGTACGTGTGAGGGCGCAGGTTAGTGTTAGTGTACGTGTTAGGATTAGGGAATGGGTGAGGGTCATGCTTCGGAGAAGGGTTAGGCTTAGGGTTCGGGCTAGGGTTAGGGTTAGGGGTCGGGGACGGTTTACGGTCCAGGTGAGGGTACGACAACGCTTTAGGGGGAGCGTACGTGTGAGGGCGCGGGATAGTGTTAGCGTACGGGTTAGGATTAGGGGACGGGTGAGGGTCAGGCTTTGGTGAAGGGTTAGGGTTAGGGTTCGGGCTAGGGTTAGGGTTAGGGGACGGGGACGGTTTAGGGTCCAGGTGAGGGTACGACAACGCTTTAGGAGGAGCGTACGTGTGAGGGCGCGGGTTAGTGTTAGCGTACGGGTTAGGATTAGGGGACATGTGAAGGTCAGGCTTCGGGGAGGGGTTAGGGTTAGGGTTCGGGCTAGGGTTAGGGTTAGGGGACGGGGACGGTGTAGGGTCCAGGTGAGGGTACGACAACGCTTTAGGGGGAGCGTATGTGTGAGGGCGCGGGTTGGTGTTAGCGTACGGGTTAGGATTAGGGGACGGGTGAGGGTCAGGTTTCGGGGAAGGGTTAGGCTTATGGTTCGGGCTAGGGTTAGGGTTAGGGGACGGGGACGGTTTGGGGTCCAGGTGAGGGTACGACAACGCTTTAGGGGGAGCGTACGTGTGAGGGCGCGGGTTAGTGTTAGCGTACGGGTTAGGATTAGGGGACGGGTGAGTGTCAGGCTTCGGGGAAGTGTTAGGCTTATGTTTCGGGCTAGGGTTAGGGTTAGGGGACGGGGACGGTTTAGTGTCCAGGTGAGGGTACGACAACGCTTTAGGGGGAGCGTACGTGTGAGGGCGCGGGTTATTGTTACCGTACGGGTTAGGATTAGGTGACGGGTGAGGGTCAGGCTTCGGGCAAGGGTTAGGCTTAGGGTTCGGGCTAGGGTTAGGGTTAGGGGACGGGGATGGTTTAGGGTCCAGGTGAGGGTACGACAACGCTTTAGGGGGAGCTTACGTGTGAGCGCGCGGGTTATTGTTAGCGTACGGGTTAGGATTAGGTGACGGGTGAGGGTCAGGCTTCTGGCAAGGGTTAGGCTTAGGGTTCGGGCTAGGGTTAGGGTTAGGGGACGGGGACGGTTTAGGGTCCAGGTGAGGGTACGACAACGCTTTCGGGGGAGCGTACGTGTGAGGGTGCGTGTTAGTGTTAGCGTACGGGTTAGGATTAGGGGACGGGTGAGGGTCAGGCTTCGGGCAAGGGTTAGGCTTAGGGTTCGGGCTAGGGTTAGGGTTAGGGGACGGGGACGGTGTAGGGTCCAGGTGAGGGTACGACAACGCTTTAGGGGGAGCGTACGTGTGAGGGCGCGGGTTAGTGTTAGCGTACGGGTTAGGATTATGGGACGGGTGAGGGTCATGCTTCGGGGAAGTGTTAGGCTTAGGGTTCGGGCTAGGGTTAGTGTTAGGGGACGGGGACGGTTTAGGGTCCAGGTGAGGGTACGACAACGCTTTAGGGGGAGCGTACGTGTGAGGGCGCGGGTTAGCGTTAGCGTACGGGTTAGGATTAGGGGAAAGGTGTGGGTCAGACGTCAGGGAAGGCTTAGGGTTAGGGTTCGGGCTAGGGTTAGGGTTAGGGGACGGGGACGGTTTAGTGTCCAGGTGAGGTTACGACAACGCTTTAGGCGGAGCGTTCGTGTGAGGGCGCAGGTTAGTGTTAGCGTACGGGTTAGGATTAGGGGACGGGTGAGGGTCAGGCTTCGGGGAAGTGTTAGGCTTAGGGTTCTGGCTAGGGTTAGGGTTAGGGGATGGGGACGGTTTAGGGTCCAGGTGAGGGTACGACAACGCTTTAGGGGGAGCGTACGTATGAGGGCGCGGGTTAGTGTTAGCGTACGGGTTAGGATTGAGGACGGGTGAGGGTCAGGCTTCGGGGAAGTGTTAGGGTTAGGGTTCGGGCTAGGTTTAGGGTTAGGGGAAGGGGACAGTTTAGGGTCCAGTTGAGGGTACAACAACGCTTTGGGGGAGCGTACGTGTGAGGGCGCGGGTTAGTGTTAGCGTACGGGTTAGGAATAGGGTACGGTTGAGTGTCAGGCTTCGGGGAAGGGTTAGGGTTAGGGTTCGGGCTAGGGTTAGGGTTAGGGGACAGGGACGGTTCAGGGTCCAGGTGAGGGTACGACAAAGCTTCAGGGGGAGCGTACGTGTGAGGGCGCAGGTTAGTGTTACCGTACGGGTTAGGATTAGGGGATGGGTGAGGGTCAGGATTCGGGGAAGGGTTAGGGTTAGGGTTCGGGCTATGGTTAGGGTTAGGGGACGGAGACGGTTTAGGGTCCAGGTGAGGGTACGACAACGCTTTACAGGGAGCGTACGTCTGAGGGCGCAGGTTAGTGTTAGCGTACTGGTTAGGATTAGGGGATGGGTGAGGGTCATGCTTCGGGGAAGGGTTAGGCTTAGGGTTCGGGCTAGGGTTAGGGTTAGGGGACGGGGACGGTTTACGGTCCAGGTGAGGGTACGACAACGCTTTAGGGGGAGCGTACGTGTGAGGGCACGGGTTAGTGTTAGCGTACGGGTTAGGATTAGGGGACGGGTGAGGGTCAGGCTTTGGGGAAGGTTTAGGGTTAGGGTTCGGACTAGGGTTAGGGTTAGGGGACGGGGACGGTTTAGGGTCCAGGTGAGGGTACGACAACGCTTTAGGGGTAGCGTACGTGTGAGGGCACGGGTTAGTGTTACCGTACGGGTTAGGATTAGGGGACGGGTGAGGGTCAGGCTTCGGGGAAGGGTTAGGCTTAGGGTTCGGGCTAGGGTTAGGGGACAGGGACGGGGACGGTTTGTGGTCCAGGTGAGGGTACGACAACGCTTTAGGGGGAGCGTACGTGTGAGAGCACGGCTTAGTGTTAGCGTACGGGTTAGGATTAGGGGACGGGTGAGTGTCAGGCTTCGGGGAAGTGTTAGGCTTATGGTTCGGGCTAGGGTTAGGGTTAGGGGTCGGGGACGGTTTAGGGTCCATGTGAGAGTACGACAACGCTTTAGGGGGAGTGTATGTGTGAGGGCGCGGGTTAGTGTTAGCGTACGGGTTAGGATTAGGGGACAGGTGCGTGTCAGGCTTCGTGGAAGTGTTAGGCTTATGGTTCGGGCTAGCGTTAGGGTTAGGGGATGGGGACGGTTTAGGGTCCAGGTGAGGGTACGACAACGCTTTAGGGGGAGCGCACGTGTGAGGGCGTGGGTTAGTGTTAGCGTACGGGTTAGGATTAGGGTACGGGTGAGGGTCAGGCTTCGGGCAAGGGTTAGGCTTAGGGTTCGGGCTAGGGTTAGGGTTAGGGGACGGGGACGGTTTGGGGTCCAGGTGAGGGTACGACAACGCTTTAGGCGGAGCGTACGTGTGAGGGCGCGGGTTAGTGTTAGCGTACGGGTTAGGATTAGGGGACGGGTGAGTGTCAGGCTTCGTGGAAGTGTTAGGCTTATGGTTCGGGCTAGGGTTAGGGTTAGGGGACGGGGACGGTTTAGGGTCCATGTGAGGGTACGACAACGCTTTAGGGGCAGCGTACGTGTGAGGGCGCGGGTTAGTGTTAGCGTACGGGTTAGGATTAGGGGACGGGTGAGGGTCAGGCTTCAGGGAAGTGTTAGGGTTAGGGTTCGGGCTAGGGTTAGGGTTAGGGGACGGGACGGTTTAGGGTCCAGGAGAGGGTACGACAACGCTTTAGGGGGAGCGCACGTGTGAGGGCGCGGGTTAGTGTTAGCGTACGGGTTAGGATTAGGGGACGGGTGAGGGTCAGGCTTCGGGCAAGGGTTAGGCTTAGGGTTCGGGCTAGGGTTAGGGTTGGGGACGGGGACGGTTTGGGGTCCAGGTGAGGGTACGACAACGCTTTAGGGGGAGCGTATGTGTGAGAGCGCGGGTTAGTGTTAGCGTACGTGTTAGGATTAGGGGACGGGTGAGTGTCAGGCTTCGGGGAAGTGTTAGGCTTATGTTTCGGGCTAGGGTTAGGGTTAGGGGACGGGGACGGTTTGGGGTCCAGGTGAGGGTACGACAACGCTTTAGGGGCAGCGTACGTGTGAGGGCGCAGGTTAGTGTTAGCGTACGGGTTAGGATTAGGGGACGGGTGAGGGTCAGGCTTCGGGGAAGGGTTAGGGTTAGGGTTCGGGCTAGGGTTAGGGTTAGGGGACGGGGACGGTTTAGGGTCCAGGTGAGGGTACGACAACGCTTTAGGGGGAGAGTACGTGTGAGGGCGTGGGTTAGTGTTAGCGTACGGGTTAGGATGAGGGGACGGGTGAGAGTCAGGCTTCGGGCAGGGTTAGGGTTAGGGTTCGGGCTAGGGTAGGGTTAGGGGACGGGGACGGTTTAGGGTCCAGGTAAGGGTACGACAACGCTTTACGGGGAGCGTACGTGTGAGGGCGCAGGTTAGTGTTAGCGTACGGGTTAGGATTAGGGGACGGGTGAGGGTCAGGCTTCGGCGAAGTGTTAGGCTTAGGGTTCGGGCTAGGGTTAGTGTTAGGGGACGGGGACGGTTTAGGGTGCACGTAAGGGTATGACAACGCTTTAGGGGGAGCGTACGTGTGAGGGCGCGGGTTAGTGTTAGCGTACGCGTTAGGATTAGGGGACGGGTGAGGGTCAGGCTTCGGGCAAGGGTTAGGCTAGGGGTTCGGGCTAGGGTTAGGGTTATGTGACGGGGACGGTTTAGGGTCCAGGTGAAGGTACGACAACGCTTTAGGGGGAGCGTACGTATGAGGGCGCGGGTTAGTGTTAGCGTACGGGTTAGGATTGGGGACGGGTGAGGGTCAGGCTTCGGGGAAGTGTTAGGATAGGGGTTCGGGCTAGGGTTAGGGTTAGGGAACGGGGACGGTTTAGGGTCCAGGTGAGGGTACGACAACGCTTTAGGGGGAGCGTACGTGTGAGGGCGCAGGTTAGTGTTAGCGTACGGGTTAGGATTAGGGGACGGGTGAGGGTCAGGGTTCGGGGAAGGGTTAGGCTTAGGGTTTGGGCTAGGGTTAGGGTTAGGGGACGGGGACGGTTTAGGGTCCAGGTGAGGGTACGACAACGCTTTAGGGGGAGCGTACGTATGAGGGCGCGGGTTAGTGTTAGCGTACGGATTAGGATTGGGGACGGGTGAGGGTCAGGCTTCGGGGAAGGGTTAGGGTTAGGGTTCGGGCTAGGTTTAGGGTTAGGGGACGGGGACGGTTTAGGGTGCAGTTGAGGGTACAACAACGCTTTGGGGGAGCGTACGTGTGAGGGCGCGGGTTAGTGTTAGCGTACGGGTTAGGAATAGGGGACAGGTGAGTGTCAGGTTTCGGGGAAGGGTTAGGGTTAGGGTTCGGGCTAGGGTTAGGGTTAGGGGACGGGGACGGTTCAGGGTCCAGGTGAGGGTACGACAACGCTTTAGGGGGAGGGTACGTGTGAGGGCGCAGGTTAGTGTTAGCGTACGGGTTAGGATTAGGGGACGGGTGAGGGTCATGCTTCGGGGAAGGGTTACGCTTAGGGTTCGGGCTAGGGTTAGGGTTAGGGGATGGGGACGGTTAAGGGTCCAGGTGAGGGTACGACAACGCTTTAGGGGGAGCGTACGTGTGAGGGAGCGAGTTAGTGTTAGCGTACGGGTTAGGATTAGGGGACGGGTGAGGGTCAGGCTTCGGGGAAGTGATAGGCTTAGGGTTCGTGCTAGGGTTAGGGTTAGGGGACGGGGACGGTTTAGGGTCCAGGTGAGGGTACGACAACGCTTTAGGGGGAGCGTACGTGTGAGAGCACAGCTTAGTGTTAGCGTACGGGTTAGGATTAGGGGACGGGTGAGTGTCAGGCTTCGGAGAAGTGTTAGGCTTATGGTTCGGGCTAGGGTTCGGGTTAGGGGACGGGGACGGTTTAGGGTCCATGTAAGAGTACGACAACGCTTTAGGGGGAGTGTATGTGTGAGGGCGCGGGTTAGTGTTAGCGTACGGGTTAGGATTGGGGACGGGTGAGTGTCAGGCTTCGGGGAAGTGTTAGGCTTATGGTTCGGGCTAGGGTTAGGGTTAGAGGACAGGGACGGTTTAGGGTCCAGGTGAGGGTACGACAACGCTTTAGGGGGAGCGTTCGTGTGAGGGCGCGGGTTAGTGTTAGCGTACGGGTTAGGATTAGGGGACGGGTGAGGGTCAGGCTTCGGGCAAGGGTTAGGCTTAGGGTTCGGGCTAGGGTTAGGGTTAGGGGACGGGGACTGTTTGGGGTCCAGGTGAGGGTACGACAACGCTTTAGGGGGAGCGTACGTGTGAGGGCGCAGGTTAGTGTTAGCGTACGGGTTAGGATTAGGGGACGGGTGAGTGTCAGGCTTCGGGGAAGTGTTAGGCTTATGGTTCGGGCTAGGGTTAGGGTTAGGGGACGGGGACGGTTTGGGGTCCAGGTGAGGGTACGACAACGCTTTAGGGGGAGCGTACCTGTGAGGGCGCGGCTTAGTGTTAGCGTACGGGTTAGGATTAGGGGACGGGTGAGTGTCAGGCTTCGGGGAAGTGTTAGGCTTATGTTTCGGGCTAGGGTTAGGGTCAGGGGACGGGGACGGTTTGGGGTCCAGGTGAGGGTACGACAACGCTTTAGGGGCAGCGTACGTGTGAGGGCACGGGTTAGTGTTAGCGTACGGGTTAGGATTAGGGGACGGGTGAGGTTCAGGCTTCGTGCAAGTGTTAGGCTTAGGGTTCGGGCTAGGGTTAGGGTTAGGTGTCGGGGACGGTTTAGGGTCCAGGTGAAGGTACGACAACGCTTTAGGGGGTGCGTACGTATGAGGGCGCGGGTTAGTGTTAGCGTACGGGTTAGGATTGGGGACGGGTGAGGGTCAGGCTTCGAGGAAGTGTTAGGGTAGGGGTTCGGGCTAGGGTTAGGGTTAGGGGACGGGGACGGTTTAGGGTCCAGCTGAGGGTACGACAACGCTTTAGGGGGAGCGTACGTGTGAGGCCGCAGGTTGGTGTTAGCGTACAGGTTAGGATTAGGGGACGGGTGAGGGTCAGGCTTCGGGGAAGGGTTAGGCTTAGGGTTCGGGCAAGGGTTAGGGTTAGGGGACGGGGACGGTTTAGGGTCCAGCTGAGGGTACGACAACGCTTTAGGGGGAGCGTACGTATGAGGGCGCGGGTTAGTGTTAGCGTACGGGTGAGGATTGAGGACGGGTGAGGGTCAGGCTTCGGGGAAGGGTTAGCGTTAGGGTTCGGGCTAGGTTTAGGGTTAGGGGACGGGGACAGTTTAGGGTCCAGTTGAGGGTACAACAACGCTTTGGGGGAGCGTACGTGTGAGGGCGCGGGTTAGTGTTAGCGTACGGGTTAGGAATAGGGGACGGTTGAGTGTCAGGCTTCGGGGAAGGGTTAGGGTTAGGGTTCGGGCTAGGGTTAGGGTTAGGGGACAGGGACGGTTCAGGGTCCAGGTGAGGGTACGACAACGCTTCAGGGGGAGCGTACGTGTGAGGGCACAGGTTAGTGTTACCGTACGGGTTAGGATTAGGGGATGGGTGAGGGTCATGCTTCGGGGAAGGGTTAGGCTTAGGGTTCGGGCTAGGGTTAGGGTTAGGGGACGGGGATGGTGTAGGGTCCAGGTGAGGGTACGGCAACGCTTTAGGGGGAGCGTACGTGTGAGGGCGCGGGATAGTGTTATCGTACAGGTTAGGATTAGGGGACGGGTGAGTGTCAGGCTTCGGGGAAGTGTTAGGCTTATGGTTCGGGCTAGGGTTAGGGTTAGGGGACGGGTACGGTTTAGGGTCCATGTGAGAGTACGACAACGCTTTAGGGGGAGTGTATGTGTGAGGGTGCGGGTTAGTGTTAGCGTACGGGTTAGGATTAGGGGACGGGTGAGTGTCAGGCTTCGGGGAAGTGTTAGGCTTATGGTTCGGGCTAGCGTTAGGGTTAGAGGACGGGGACGGTTTAGGGTCCAGGTGAGGGTACGACAACGCTTTAGGGGGAGCGCACGTGTGAGGGCGCGGGTTAGTGTTAGCGTACGGGTTAGGATTAGGGGACGGGTGAGGGTCAGGCTTCGGGGAAGTGTTAGGCTTAGGGTTCGGGCTAGGGTTAGGGTTAGGGGACGGGGACGGTTTGGGGTCCAGGTGAGGGTACGACAACGCTTTAGGGGGAGAGTACGTGGGAGGGCGCGGGTTAGTGTTAGCGTACGGGTTAGGATTACGGGACGGGTGAGTGTCAGGCTTCTGGGAAGTGTTAGGCTTATGTTTCGGGCTAGGGTTAGGGTTAGGGGACGGGGACGGTTTGGGGTCCAGGTGAGGGTACGACAACGCTTTAGGGGCAGCGTACCTGTGAGGGCGCAGGTTAGTGTTAGCGTACGGGTTAGGATTAGGGGACGGGTGAGGGTCAGGCTTCGGGGAAGGGTTAGGGTTAGGGTTCGGGCTAGGGGTAGGGTTAGGGGACGGGGACGGTTTAGGGTCCAGGTGAGGGTACGACAACGCTTTAGGGGGATCGCACGTGTGAGGGCGCGGGTTAGTGTTAGCGTACGGGTTAGGATTACGGGACGGGTGAGGGTCAGGCTTCGGGCAAGGGTTAGGCTTAGGGTTCGGGCTAGGGTTAGGGTTGGGGACGGGGACGGTTTGGGGTCCAGGTGAGGGTACGACAACGCTTTAGGGGGAGCGTATGTGTGAGAGCGCGGGTTAGTGTTAGCGTACGGGTTAGGATTAGGGGACGGGTGAGTGTCAGGCTTCGGGGAAGTGTTAGGCTTATGTTTCGGGCTAGGGTTAGGGTTAGGGGACGGGGACGGTGTAGGGTCCAGGTGAGGGTACGACAACGCTTTAGGGGGAGCGTACGTGTGAGGGCGCGGGTTAGTGTTAGCGTACGGGTTAGGATTAGGGGACGGGTGAGGGTCAGGTTTCGGGGAAGGGTTAGGCTTATGGTTCGGGCTAGGGTTAGGGTTAGGGGACGGGGACGGTTTGGGGTCCAGGTGAGGGTACGACAACGCTTTAGGGGGAGCGTACGTGTGAGGGCGCAGGTTAGTGTTAGTGTACGTGTTAGGATTAGGGAATGGGTGAGGGTCATGCTTCGGAGAAGGGTTAGGCTTAGGGTTCGGGCTAGGGTTAGGGTTAGGGGTCGGGGACGGTTTACGGTCCAGGTGAGGGTACGACAACGCTTTAGGGGGAGCGTACGTGTGAGGGCGCGGGATAGTGTTAGCGTACGGGTTAGGATTAGGGGACGGGTGAGGGTCAGGCTTTGGTGAAGGGTTAGGGTTAGGGTTCGGGCTAGGGTTAGGGTTAGGGGACGGGGACGGTTTAGGGTCCAGGTGAGGGTACGACAACGCTTTAGGAGGAGCGTACGTGTGAGGGCGCGGGTTAGTGTTAGCGTACGGGTTAGGATTAGGGGACATGTGAAGGTCAGGCTTCGGGGAGGGGTTAGGGTTAGGGTTCGGGCTAGGGTTAGGGTTAGGGGACGGGGACGGTGTAGGGTCCAGGTGAGGGTACGACAACGCTTTAGGGGGAGCGTATGTGTGAGGGCGCGGGTTGGTGTTAGCGTACGGGTTAGGATTAGGGGACGGGTGAGGGTCAGGTTTCGGGGAAGGGTTAGGCTTATGGTTCGGGCTAGGGTTAGGGTTAGGGGACGGGGACGGTTTGGGGTCCAGGTGAGGGTACGACAACGCTTTAGGGGGAGCGTACGTGTGAGGGCGCGGGTTAGTGTTAGCGTACGGGTTAGGATTAGGGGACGGGTGAGTGTCAGGCTTCGGGGAAGTGTTAGGCTTATGTTTCGGGCTAGGGTTAGGGTTAGGGGACGGGGACGGTTTAGTGTCCAGGTGAGGGTACGACAACGCTTTAGGGGGAGCGTACGTGTGAGGGCGCGGGTTATTGTTACCGTACGGGTTAGGATTAGGTGACGGGTGAGGGTCAGGCTTCGGGCAAGGGTTAGGCTTAGGGTTCGGGCTAGGGTTAGGGTTAGGGGACGGGGATGGTTTAGGGTCCAGGTGAGGGTACGACAACGCTTTAGGGGGAGCTTACGTGTGAGCGCGCGGGTTATTGTTAGCGTACGGGTTAGGATTAGGTGACGGGTGAGGGTCAGGCTTCTGGCAAGGGTTAGGCTTAGGGTTCAGGCTAGGGTTAGGGTTAGGGGACGGGGACGGTTTAGGGTCCAGGTGAGGGTACGACAACGCTTTCGGGGGAGCGTACGTGTGAGGGTGCGTGTTAGTGTTAGCGTACGGGTTAGGATTAGGGGACGGGTGAGGGTCAGGCTTCGGGCAAGGGTTAGGCTTAGGGTTCGGGCTAGGGTTAGGGTTAGGGGACGGGGACGGTGTAGGGTCCAGGTGAGGGTACGACAACGCTTTAGGGGGAGCGTACGTGTGAGGGCGCGGGTTAGTGTTAGCGTACGGGTTAGGATTATGGGACGGGTGAGGGTCATGCTTCGGGGAAGTGTTAGGCTTAGGGTTCGGGCTAGGGTTAGTGTTAGGGGACGGGGACGGTTTAGGGTCCAGGTGAGGGTACGACAACGCTTTAGGGGGAGCGTACGTGTGAGGGCGCGGGTTAGCGTTAGCGTACGGGTTAGGATTAGGGGAAAGGTGTGGGTCAGACGTCAGGGAAGGCTTAGGGTTAGGGTTCGGGCTAGGGTTAGGGTTAGGGGACGGGGACGGTTTAGTGTCCAGGTGAGGTTACGACAACGCTTTAGGCGGAGCGTTCGTGTGAGGCCGCAGGTTAGTGTTAGCGTACGGGTTAGGATTAGGGGACGGGTGAGGGTCAGGCTTCGGGGAAGTGTTAGGCTTAGGGTTCGGGCTAGGGTTAGGGTTAGGGGATGGGGACGGTTTAGGGTCCAGGTGAGGGTACGACAACGCTTTAGGGGGAGCGTACATATGAGGGCGCGGGTTAGTGTTAGCGTACGGGTTAGGATTAGGGGACGGGTGAGGGTCAGGCTTCGGGGAAGTGTTAGGGTTAGGGTTCGGGCTAGGATTAGGGTTAGGGGACGGGGACGGTTTAGGGTCCAGGTGAGGGTACGACAACGCTTTAGGGGGAGCGTACGTGTGAGGGCGCGGGTTAGTGTTAGCGTACGGGTTAGGATTAGGGGACGGGTGAGTGTCAGGCTTCGGGGAAGGGTTAGGGTTAGGGTTCAGGCTAGGGTTAGGGTTAGGGGACGGGGACGGTTTAGGGTCCAGGTGAGGGTACGACAACGCTTTAGGGGGAGCGTATGTTTGAGGGCACGGGTTAGTGTTAGCGTACGGGTTAGGATTAGGGGACGGGTGAGGGTCAGGCTTTGGGCAAGTTTTAGGGTTAGGGTTCGGGCTAGGGTTAGGGTTAGGGGACGGGGACGGTTTAGGGTCCAGGTGAGGGTACGACAAAGCTTTGGGGGAGGGTACGTGTGAGGGCGCGGGTTAGTGTTAGCGTACGGGTTAGGATTAGGGGACGGGTGAGGGTCAGGCTTCGGGGAAGGGTTAGGGTTAGGGTTCGGGCTAGGGTTAGGGTTAGGGGACGGGGACGGTTTAGGGTCCCGGTGAGGGTACGAAAACGCTTTAGGGGGAGCGTACGTGTGAGGGCGCGGGTAAGTGTTAGCGTACGGGTTACGATCAGGGGACGGGTGAGTGTCAGGCTTCGGGGAAGGGTTAGGGTTAGGGTTCAGGCTAGGGTTAGGGTTAGGGGACGGGGACGGTTTAGGGTCCAGGTGAGGGTACGACAACGCTTTAGGGGGAGCGTTTGTTTGAGGGCGCGGGTTAGTGTTAGCGTACGGGTTAGGATTAGGGGACGGGTGAGGTTCAGGCTTCGGGCAAGTGTTAGGGTTAGGGTTCGTGCTAGGGTTAGGGTTAGGGGACGGGGACGGTTTAGGGTCCAGGTGAGGGTACGACAAAGCTTTGGGGGAGGGTACGTGTGAGGGCGCGGGTTAGTGTTAGTGTACGGGTTAGGATTAGGGGATGGTTGAGGGTCAGGCTTCGGGGAAGGGTTAGAGTTAGGGTTTGGGCTAGGGTTAGGGTTAGGGGATGGGGACGGTTTAGGGTCCAGGTGAGGGTACGACAACGCTTTAGGGGGAGCGTACGTGTGAGGGCACAGGTTAGTGTTAGCGTACGGGTTAGGATTAGGGGACGGTTGAGTGTCATGCTTCGGGGAAGGGTTAGGCTTAGGGTTCGGGCTAGGATTAGGGTTAGGGGACGGGGACGGTTTAGGGTTCAGGTGAGGGTACGACAACGCTTTGGGGGAGCGTACGTGTGAGGGCGCGGGTTAGTGTTAGCGTACGGGTTAGGATTAGGGGACGGTTGAGGGTCAGGCTTCGGGGAAGGGTTAGGGTTAGGTTTCGGGCTAGGGTTACGGTTAGGGGACGGGGAAGGTTTAGGGTCCAGGTGAGGGTACGACAACGCTTTGAGGGAGCGTACGTGTGAGGGCGCGGGTTAGTGTTAGCGTACGGGTTAGGATTATGGGACGGGTGAGGGTCAGGCTTCGGGGAAGGGTTAGGCTTAGGGTTCGGGCTAGGGTTAGGGTTAGGGGACGGGGACGGTTTAGGGTCCAGGTGAGTGTACGACAACGCTTTATGGGGAGCGTACGTATGAGGGCGCGGGTTAGTGTTAGCGTACGGGTTAGGATTAGGGGACGGGTTAGGGTCAGGCTTCGGGGAAGGGTTAGGGTTAGCGTTTGGGCTAGGGTTAGGGTTAGGGGATGGGGACGGGTTAGGGTCCAGGTGAGGGTACGACAACGCTTTAGGGGGAGCGTACGTGTGAGGGCACAGGTTAGTGTTAGCGTACGGGTTAGGATTAGTGGACGGTTGAGTGTCATGCTTCGGGGAAGGGTTACGCTTAGGGTTCGGGCTAGGATTAGGGTTAAGGGACGGGGACGGTTTAGGGTTCAGGTGAGGGTACGACAACGCTTTGGGGGAGCGTACGTGTGAGGGCGCGGGTTAGTGTTAGCGTATGGGTTAGGATTAGGGGACGGTTGAGGGTCAGGCTTCGGGGAAGGGTTAGGGTTAGGGTTTGGGCTAAAGTTAGGGTTAGGGGACGGGGACGGTTTAGGGTCCAGGTGAGGGTACGACAACGCTTTGAGGGATCGTACGTGTGAGGGCGCGGGTTAGTGTTAGCGTACGGGTTAGGATTATGGAACGGGTGAGGGTCAGGCTTCGGGGAAGGGTTAGGGTTAGGGTTCGGGCTAGGGTTAGGGTTAGGGGACGGGGACGGTTTAGGGTCCAGGTGAGGGTACGACAACGCTTTAGGGGGAGCGTACGTGTGAGGGCGCGGGTTAGTGTTAGCGTACGGGTTAGGATTAGGGGACGGGTGAGTGTCAGGCTTCGGGGAAGGGTTAGGGTTAGGGTTCGGGCTAGGGTTAGGGTTAGGGGATGGGGACGGTTTGGGGTCCAGGTGAGGGTACGACAACGCTTTAGGGGTCGCGTATGTTTGAGGGCGCGGGTTAGTGTTAGCGTACGGGTTAGGATTAGGGGACGGGTGAGGGTCAGGCTTCGGGCAAGTGTTAGGGTTAGGGTTCGGGCTTGGGTTAGGGTTAGCGGACGGGGACGGTTTAGGGTCCAGGTGAGGGTACGACAAAGCTTTGGGGGAGGGTACGTGTGAGGGCGCGGGTTAGTGTTAGTGTACGGGTTAGGATTAGGGGATGGTTGAGGGTCAGGCTTCGGGGAAGGGTTAGAGTTAGGGTTTGGGCTAGGGTTAGGGTTAGGGGATGGGGACGGTTTAGGGTCCAGGTGAGGGTACGACAACGCTTTAGGGGGAGCGTACGTGTGAGGGCACAGGTTAGTGTTAGCGTACGGGTTAGGATTAGGGGACGTGTGAGTGTCATGCTTCGGGGAAGGGTTAGGCTTAGGGTTCGGGCTAGGATTAGGGTTAGGGGACGGGGACGGTTTAGGGTTCAGGTGAGGGTACGACAACGGTTTGGGGGAGCGTACGTGTGAGGGCGCGGGTTAGTGTTAGCGTACGGGTTAGGATTAGGGGACGGTTGAGGGTCAGGCTTCGGGGAAGGGTTAGGGTTAGGGTTCGGGCTAGGGTTAGGGTTAGGGGACGGGGACGGTTTAGGGTCCAGGTGAGGGTACGACAACGCTTTGGGGGAGCTTACGTGTGAGGGCGCGAGTTAGTGTTAGCGTACGGGTTAGGATTATGGGACGGGTGAGGGTCAGGCTTCGGGGAAGGGTTAGGGTTAGGGTTCGGGCTAGGGTTAGGGTTAGGGGACGGGGACGGTTTAGGGTCCAGTTGAGTGTACGACAACGCTTTAGGGGGAGCGTACGTATGAGGGCGCGGGTTAGTGTTAGCGTACGGTTTAGGATTAGGGGACGGGTTAGGGTCAGGCTTCGGGGAAGGGTTAGGGTTAGGGTTCGGGCTAGGGTTAGGGTTAGGGGACGGGGACGGTTTAGGGTCCAGGTGAGGGTACGACAACGCTTTAGGGGGAGCGTACGTGTGAGGGCGCGGGTTAGTGTTAGCGTACGGGTTAGGATTGGGGACGGGTGAGGGTCAGGCTTCGGGCAAGTGTTAGGGTTAGGGTTCGGGCTAGGGTTAGGGTTAGGGCACGGGGACGGTTTAGGGTCCAGGTGAGGGTACGACAACGCTTTAGGGGGAGCGTACGTGTGAGGGCGCGGGTTAGCGTTAGCGTACGGGTTAGGATTAGGGGACGGGTGAGGGTCAGGCTTCGGGGAAGGGTTAGGGTTAGGTTTCGGGCTAGGGTTAGGGTTAGGGGACGGGGACGGTTTAGGGTCCAGGTGAGGGTACGACAACGCTTTAGGGGGAGCGTACGTGTGAGGGCGCGGGTTAGTGTTAGCGTACGGGTTAGGATTAGGGGACGGGTGAGTGTCAGGCTTCAGGGAAGGGTTAGGGTTAGGGTTCGGGCTAGGGTTAGGGTTAGGGGACGGGGACGGTTTAGGGTCCAGGTGAGGGTACGACAACGCTTTAGGGGGAGCGTACGTTTGAGGGCGCGGGTTAGTGTTAGCGTACGAGTTAGGATTAGGGGACGGGTGAGGGTCAGGCTTCGGGCAAGGGTTAGGGTTAGGGTTCGGGCTAGGGTTAGGGTTAGGGGACGGGGACGGTTTAGGCTCCAGGTGAGGGTACGACAACGCTTTAGGGGGAGCGTACGTGTGAGGGCACGGGTTAGTGTTAGCGAACGGGTTAGGATTAGGGGACGGGTGAGTGTCATGCCTCGGGGAAGGGTTAGGCTTAGGGTTCGGGCTAGGATTAGGGTTAGGGGACGGGGACGGTTTAGGGTTCAGGTGAGGGTACGACAACGCTTTGGGGGAGCGTACGTGTGAGGGCGCGGGTTAGTGTTAGCGTACGGGTTAGGATTAGGGGACGGGTGAGGGTCAGGCTTCGGGGAAGGGTTAGGGTTAGGGTTCGGGCTAGGGTTAGGGTTAGGGGACGGGGACGGTTTAGGGTCCAGGTGAGGGAACGACAACGCTTTAGGGGGAGCGTACGTATGAGGGCGCGGGTTAGTGTTAGCGTACGGGTTAGGATTAGGGGACGGGTGAGGGTCAGGCTTCGGGCAAGGGTTAGGGTTAGGTTTCGGGTTACGGTTAGGGGACGGGGACGGTTTAGGGTCCAGGTGAGGGTACGACAACGCTTTAGGGGGAGCGTACGTGTGAGGGCGCGCGTTAGCGTTAGCGTACGGGTTAGGATTAGGGGACGGGTGAGGGTCAGGCTTCGGGAAAGTGTTAGGCTTAGGGTTCGGGCTAGGGTTAGGGTTAGGGGACGGGGACGGTTTAGTGTCCAGGTGAGGGTACGACAACGTTTTAGGGGGAGCATACGTGTGAGGGCGCGGGTTAGTGTTAGCGTACGGGATAGGATTAGGGGACGGGTGAGGGTCAGGCTTCGGGGAAGGTTTAGGGTTAGGGTTCGGGCTAGGGTTAGGGTTAGGGTACGGGGACGGTTTAGGGTCCAGGTGAGGGTACGACAATGCTTTAGAGGGAGCGTACGTGTGAGGGCGAAGGTTAGTGTTAGCGTACGGGTTAGGATTAGGGGACGGGTGAGGGTCATGCTTCGGGAAAGGGTTAGGCTTAGGGTTCGGGCTAGGGTTAGGGTTAGGGGACGGGGACGGTTTAGTGTCCAGGTGAGGGTACGACAACGCTTTAGAGGGAGCGTACGTGTGAGGGCCCGGGTTAGTGTTAGCGTACGGGTTAGGATTAGGGGACGGGTGAGGGTCAGGCTTCGGGGAAGTGTTAGGCTTAGGGTTCGGGCTAGGTTTAGGGTTAGGGGATGGGGACAGTTTAGGGTCCAGGTGAGGGTACGACAACGCTTTAGGGGGAGCGTAAGCGTGAGGGCGCGGGTTAGTGTTAGCGTACTGGTTAGGATTAGGGGACGGGTGAGTGTCAGGCTTCGGGCAAGTGTTAGGCTTAGGGTTCGGGCTAGGCTTAGGGTTAGGGGACGGGGACGGTTTAGGGTCCAGGTGAGTGTACGAAAACGCTTTAGGGGGAGCGTACGTATGAGGGCGTGGGTTAGTGTTAGCGTATGGGTTAGGATTGGGGACGGGTGAGGGTCAGGCTTCGGGGAAAGGTTAGGTTTAGGGTTAGGGCTAGGGTTAGGATTAGGGGACGGGGACGGTTTAGGGTCCAGGTGAGCTTACGACAACGCTTTAGGGGGAGCATACGTGTGAGGGCGCGGGTTAGTGTTAGCGTACGGGTTAGGATTATGGGACGGGTGAGGGTCAGGCTTCGGGGAAGGGTTAGGGTTAGGGTTCAGGCTAGGGTTAGGGTTAGGGGACGGGGACGGTTTAGTGTCCAGGTGAGGGAACGACAACGCTTTAGGGGGAGCGTACGTATGAGGGCGCGGGTTAGTGTTAGCGTACGGGTTAGGATTAGGGGACGGGTTAGGGTCAGGCTTCGGGGAAGGGTTAGGGTTAGTGTTCGGGCTAGGGATAGGGTTAGGGGACGGGGACGGTTTAGGGTCCAGGTGAGGGTACGACAGCGCTTTAGGGGGAACGTATGTGTGAGGGCACGGGTTAGTGTTAGCGTACGGGTTAGGATTAGGGTACGGTTGAGGGTCAGGCTTCGGGCAAGGGTTAGGGTTAGGGTTCGGGCTAGGGTGAGGGTTAGGGGACGGGGACGGTTTAGGGTCCAGGTGAGGGTACAACAACGCTTTAGGGGGAGCGTACGTGTGAGGGCGCGGGTTAGCGTTAGCGTACGGGTTAGGATTAGGGGACGGGTGAGGGTCAGGCTTCGGGGAAGGGTTAGGGTTAGGGTTCGGGCTAGGGTTAGGGTTAGGGGACGGAGACGGTTTAGTGTCCAGGTGAGGGTACGACAACGTTTTAGGGGGAGCGTACGTGTGAGGGCGCGGGTTAGTGTTAGCGTACGGGTTAGGATTAGGGGACGGGTGAGGGTCAGGCTTCGGGGAAGCGTTAAGGTTAGGGTTCGGGCTAGGGATAGGGTTCGGGGACGGGGACGATTTAGGGTCCACATGAGGTTACGACAACGCTTTAGAGTGAGCGTACGTGTGAGGGCGCAGGTTAGTGTTAGCGTACAGTTTAGGATTAGGGGACGGGTGAGCGTCAGGCTTCGGGGAAGTGTTAGGCTTAGGGTTTGGGCTAGGGTTAGGGTTAGGGGACGGGGACGGTTTAGGGTCCAGGTGAGGGTACGACAACGCTTTGGGGGAGCGTACGTGTGAGGGCGCGGGTTAGTGTTAGAGTACGGGTTAGGATTAGGGGACGGGTGAGGGTCAGGCTTCGGGGAAGGGTTAGGGTTAGGGTTCGGGCTAGGGTTAGGGTTAGGGGATGGGGACGGTTTAGAATCCAGGTGAGGGTACTACAACGCTTTAGGGGGAGCGTACGTGTGAAGACGCAGGTTAGTGTTAGCGTACGGGTTAGGATTAGGGGACGGGTGAGGGTCAGGCTTCGGGCAAGGGTTAGGGTTAGTGTTCGGCTAGGGTTAGGGGACGGGGACGTGGACGGTTTAGGGTCCAGGTGAGGGTACGACAACGCTTTAGGGGGAGTGTACGTGTGAGGGCATGGCTTAGTGTTAGCGTACGGTTAGGATTAGGGGACGGGTGAGGGTCAGGCTTCGGGGAAGGGTTAGGGTTAGGGTTCAGGCTAGGGTTAGGTTTAGGGGATGGGGACGGTTCAGGGTCCAGGTGAGGGTACGACAACGCTTTAGGGGGAGCGTACGTGTCAGGACGCAGGTTAGTGTTAGCGTACGGGTTATTATTGGGGATGGGTGAGGCTCATGCTTCAGGGAAGGGTTAGGCTTAGGGTTCGGGATAGGGTTAGGGTTAGTGGACGGGGACGGTTGAGGGTTCAGGTGAGTGTACGACAACGCTTTAGGGGGAGCGTACGTGTGAGGGCGCAGGTTAGTATTAGCGTACTGGTTAGGATTAGGGGACGGGTGAGGGTCATGCTTCGGGGAAGGGTTAGGCTTAGGGTTCGGGCTAGGGTTAGGGTTAGGGGACGGGGACGGTTTACGGTCCAGGTGAGGGTATGACAACGCTTTAGGGGGAGCGTACGTGTGAGGGCGCGAGATAGTGTTAGCGTACGGGTTAGGATTACGGGACGGGTGAGGGTCAGGCTTCGGGGAAGGGTTAGGGTTAGGGTTCGGGCTAGGGTTAGGGTTAGGGGACGGGGACGGTTTAGGGTCCAGGTGAGGGTACGACAACGTTTTAGGGGGAGCGTACGTGTAAGGGCGCAGGTTAGTGTTAGCGTACGGGTTAGGATTAGGGGACGGGTGAGGGTCAGGCTTCGGGCAAGGGTTCGGCTTACGGTTCGGGCTAAGGTTAGGGTTAGGCGACGGGGACGGTTTAGGGTCCAGGTGAGGGTACGACAACGCTTTAGGGGGAGCGTACGTGTGAGGGCGCAGGTAAGTGTTAGCGTACGGGTTAGGATTAGGGGACGGGTGAGGGTCACGCTTCGGGCAAGTGTTAGGGTTAAGGTTTGGGCTAGGGTTAGGGTTAGGGGACGGGGACGGTTTAGGGTCCAGGTGAGGGTACGACAACGCTTTAGGGGGAGCGTACGTGTGAGGGCGCAGGTTAGTGTTAGCGTACGGGTTAGGATTAGGGGACGGGTGAGGGTCATGCTTCGGGGAAGGGTTAGGCTTAGGGTTCGGGCTAGGGTTAGGGCTAGGGGACGGGGACGGTTTAGGATTCAGGTGAGGGTACGACAACGCTTTAGGGGGAGCGTACGTGTGAGGGCGCGGGTTAGTGTTAGCGTACGGGTTAGGATTAGGGGACGGGTGAGGGTCAGGCTTCGGGGAAGGGTTAGGGTGAGGGTTCAGGCTAGGGTTACGGTTAGGGGACGGGGACGGTTTAGGGTCCAGGTGAGGGTACGACAACGCTTTAGGGGGAGCGTACGTGTGAGGGCGCAGGTTAGTGTTAGCGTACGGGTTAGGATTAGGGAACGGGTGAGGGTCTTGCTTCGGGGAAGGTTTAGGCTTAGGGTTCGGGCTAGGATTAGGGTTAGGGGACGGGGACGGTTTAGGGTTCAGGTGAGGGTACGACAACGCTTTGGGGGAGTGTACGTGTGAGGGCGCGGGTTAGTGTTAGCGTACGGGTTAGGATTAGGGGACGGGTGAGGGTCAGGCTTCCGGGAAGGTTTAGGGTTAGGGTTCGGGCTAGGGTTAGGGTTAGGGGACGGGGACGGTTTAGGGTCCAGGTGAGGGTACGACAACGCTTTCGGGGATGGTACGTGTGAGGGCGCGGGTTAGTGTTAGCGTACGGGTTAGGATTAGGGGACGGGTGAGGGTCAGGCTTCGGGGAAGTCTTAGGCATAGGGTTCGGAGTAGGGTTAGGGTTAGGGGACGGGGACGGTTTAGGGTCCAGGTGAGGGTTCGACAACGTTTTAGGGGGAGGGTACGTATGAAGGCGCGGGTTAGTGTTAGCGTACGGGTTAGGATTAAGTGACGGGTGAGGGTCAGGCTTCGGGGAAGTGTTAGGCTTAGGGTTCGGGTTAGGGTTAGGGATAGGGGACGGGGACAGTTTAGGGTCCAGGTGAGTGTACGAAAACGCTTTAGGGGGAGCGTACGTATGAGGGCGTGGGTTAGTGTTAGCGTACGGGTTAGGATTGGGGACGGGTGAGGGTCAGGCTTCGGGGAAAGGTTAGGTTTAGGGTTAGGGCTAGGGTTAGGATTAGGGGACGGGGACGGTTTAGGGTCCAGGTGAGCTTACGACAACGCTTTAGGGGGAGCATACGTGTGAGGGCGCGGGTTAGTGTTAGCGTACGGGTTAGGATTATGGGACGGGTGAGGGTCAGGCTTCGGGGAAGGGTTAGGGTTAGGGTTCGGGCTAGGGTTAGGGTTAGGGGACGGGGACGGTTTAGTGTCCAGGTGAGGGAACGACAACGCTTTAGGGGGAGCGTACGTATGAGGGCGCGGGTTAGTGTTAGCGTACGGGTTAGGATTAGGGGACGGGTTAGGGTCAGGCTTCGGGGAAGGGTTAGGGTTAGTGTTCGGGCTAGGGATAGGGTTAGGGGACGGGGACGGTTTAGGGTCCAGGTGAGGGTACGACAGCGCTTTAGGGGGAGCGTATGTGTGAGGGCACGGGTTAGTGTTAGCGTACGGGTTAGGATTAGGGTACGGTTGAGGGTCAGGCTTCGGGCAAGGGTTAGGGTTAGGGTTCGGGCTAGGGTGAGGGTTAGGGGACGGGGACGGTTTAGGGTCCAGGTGAGGGTACAACAACGCTTTAGGGGGAGCGTACGTGTGAGGGCGCGGGTTAGCGTTAGCGTACGGGTTAGGATTAGGGGACGGGTGAGGGTCAGGCTTCGGGGAAGGGTTAGGGTTAGGGTTCGGGCTAGGGTTAGGGTTAGGGGACGGAGACGGTTTAGTGTCCAGGTGAGGGTACGACAACGTTTTAGGGGGAGCGTACGTGTGAGGGCGCGGGTTAGTGTTAGCGTACGGGTTAGGATTAGGGGACGGGTGAGGGTCAGGCTTCGGGGAAGCGTTAAGGTTAGGGTTCGGGCTAGGGATAGGGTTCGGGGACGGGGACGATTTAGGGTCCACATGAGGTTACGACAACGCTTTAGAGTGAGCGTACGTGTGAGGGCGCAGGTTAGTGTTAGCGTACAGTTTAGGATTAGGGGACGGGTGAGCGTCAGGCTTCGGGGAAGTGTTAGGCTTAGGGTTTGGGCTAGGGTTAGGGTTAGGGGACGGGGACGGTTTAGGGTCCAGGTGAGGGTACGACAACGCTTTGGGGGAGCGTACGTGTGAGGGCGCGGGTTAGTGTTAGAGTACGGGTTAGGATTAGGGGACGGGTGAGGGTCAGGCTTCGGGGAAGGGTTAGGGTTAGGGTTCGGGCTAGGGATAGGGTTAGGGGATGGGGACGGTTTAGAATCCAGGTGAGGGTACTACAACGCTTTAGGGGGAGCGTACGTGTGAAGACGCAGGTTAGTGTTAGCGTACGGGTTAGGATTAGGGGACGGGTGAGGGTCAGGCTTCGGGCAAGGGTTAGGGTTAGTGTTCGGCTAGGGTTAGGGGACGGGGACGTGGACGGTTTAGGGTCCAGGTGAGGGTACGACAACGCTTTGGGGGAGCGTACGTGTGAGGGCGCGGGTTAGTGTTAGCGTACGGGTTAGGATTAGGGGACGGGTGAGGGTCAGGCTTCGGGGAAGGGTTATGGTTAGGGTTTGGGCTAGGGTTAGGGTTAGGGGACGGGGACGGTTTAGGGTCCAGGTGAGGGTACGACAACGCTTTAGGGGGAGCGTACGTGTGAGGGCGCAGGTTAGTGTTTGCGTACGGGTTAGGATTAGGGGACGGGTGAGGGTCATGCTTCGGGGAAGGTTTAGGCTTAGGGTTCGGGCTAGGGTTAGGGTTAGGGGACGGGGACGGTTTAGGGTCCAGGTGAGTTTACGACAACGCTTTAGGCGGAGCGTACGTGTGAGGCCGCAGGTTAGTGTTAGCGTACGGGTTAGGATTAGGGGACGGGTGAGGGTCAGGCTTCGGGGAAGCGTTAGGGTTAGGGTTCGGGCTAGGGTTAGGGTTAGGGGACTGGGACGGTTTAGGGTCCAGGTGAGGGTACGACAACGCTTTAGGGGGAGCGTACGTGTGAGGGCGCGGGTTAGCGTTAGCGTATGGGTTAGGATTAGGGGACGGGTGAGGGTCAGGCTTCGGGGAAGGGTTAGTGTTAGGGTTTGGGCTAGGGTTAGGGTTAGGGGACGGGGACGGTTTAGTGTCCAGGTGAGGGTACGACAATGCTTTAGGGGGAGCGTACGTGTGAGGGCGCGGGTTAGTGGTAGCGTACGGGTTAGGATTAGGGGACTGGTGAGGGTCACGCTTCAGGGAAGGTTTAGTGTTAGGTTTTGGGCTAGGGTTAGGGTTAGGGTACGGGGAAGGTTTAGGGTCCAGGTGAGGGTACGACAATGCTTTAGGAGGAGCGTACGTGTGAGGGCGAAGGTTAGTGTTAGCGTACGGGTTAGGATTAGGGGACGGGTGAGGGTCAGGCTTCGGGGAAGTCTTAGGCATAGGGTTCGGAGTAGGGTTAGGGTTAGGGGACGGGGACGGTTTAGGGTCCAGGTGAAGGTTCGACAACGCTTTAGGGGGAGGGTACGTATGAAGGCGCGGGTTAGTGTTAGCGTACGGGTTAGGATTAGGGGACGTGTGAGGGTCAGGCTTCGGGGAAGTGTTAGGCTTAGGGTTCGGGTTAGGGTTAGGGATAGGGGACGGGGACAGTTTAGGGTCCAGGTGAGGGTACGACAACGCTTTAGGGGGAGCGTACGTGTGAGGGCGCGGGTTAGTGTTAGCGTACGGGTTAGGATTATGGGACGGGTGAGGGTCAGGCTTCGGGGAAGTCTTAGGCATAGGGTTCGAAGTAGGGTTAGGGTTAGGGGACGGGGAGGTTTAGGGTCCAGGTGAGCGTTCGACAATGCTTTAGGGGGAGGGTACGTTTGAGGGCGCGGGATAGTGTTAGCGTATGGGTTAGGATTAGGGGACGGGTGAGGGTCAGGCTTCGGGGAAGTGTTAGGCTTAGGGTTCGGGTTTGGGTTAGGGATAGGGGACGGGGACGGTTTAGGGTCCAGGTGAGGGTACGACAACGCTTTAGGGGGAGCGTACATGTGAGGGCGCGGGTTAGTGTTAGCGTACGGGTTAGGATTAGGGGACGGGTGAGGATCAGGCTTCGGGCAAGGGTTAGGGTTAGGGTTCGGGCTAGGGTTAGGGTTAGGGGACGGGGATGGTTTAGGGTCCAGGTGAGGGTACGACAACGCTTTAGGGGGAGTGTACGTGTGAGGGCATGGGTTAGTGTTAGCGTACGGTTAGGATTAGGGGACGGGTGAGGGTCAGGCTTCGGGGAAGGGTTAGGGTTAGGGTTCAGGCTAGGGTTAGGTTTAGGGGATGGGGACGGTTCAGGGTCCAGGTGAGGGTACGACAACGCTTTAGGGGGAGCGTACGTGTCAGGACGCAGGTTAGTGTTAGCGTACGGGTTATTATTGGGGATGGGTGAGGCTCATGCTTCAGGGAAGGGTTAGGCTTAGGGTTCGGGATAGGGTTAGGGTTAGTGGACGGGGACGGTTGAGGGTTCAGGTGAGTGTACGACAACGCTTTAGGGGGAGCGTACGTGTGAGGGCGCAGGTTAGTGTTAGCGTACTGGTTAGGATTAGGGGACGGGTGAGGGTCATGCTTCGGGGAAGGGTTAGGCTTAGGGTTCGGGCTAGGGTTAGGGTTAGGGGACGGGGACGGTTTACGGTCCAGGTGAGGGTACGACAACGCTTTAGGGGGAGCGTACGTGTGAGGGCGCGAGATAGTGTTAGCGTACGGGTTAGGATTACGGGACGGGTGAGGGTCAGGCTTCGGGGAAGGGTTAGGGTTAGGGTTCGGGCTAGGGTTAGGGTTAGGGGACGGGGACGGTTTAGGGTCCAGGTGAGGGTACGACAACGTTTTAGGGGGAGCGTACATGTAAGGGCGCAGGTTAGTGTTAGCGTACGGGTTAGGATTAGGGGACGGGTGAGGGTCAGGCTTCGGGCAAGGGTTCGGCTTACGGTTCGGGCTAAGGTTAGGGTTAGGCGACGGGGACGGTTTAGGGTCCAGGTGAGGGTACGACAACGCTTTAGGGGGAGCGTACGTGTGAGGGCGCAGGTTAGTGTTAGCGTACGGGTTAGGATTAGGGGACGGGTGAGGGTCACGCTTCGGGCAAGTGTTAGGGTTAGGGTTTGGGCTAGGGTTAGGGTTAGGGGACGGGGACGGTTTAGGGTCCAGGTGAGGGTACGACAACGCTTTAGGGGGATCGTACGTGTGAGGGCGCAGGTTAGTGTTAGCGTACGGGTTAGGATTAGGGGACGGGTGAGGGTCAGGCTTCGGGGAAGTCTTAGGCATAGGGTTCGGAGTAGGGTTAGGGTTAGGGGACGGGGACGGTTTAGGGTCCAGGTGAGGGTTCGACAACGTTTTAGGGGGAGGGTACGTATGAAGGCGCGGGTTAGTGTTAGCGTACGGGTTAGGATTAAGTGACGGGTGAGGGTCAGGCTTCGGGGAAGTGTTAGGCTTAGGGTTCGGGTTAGGGTTAGGGATAGGGGACGGGGACAGTTTAGGGTCCAGGTGAGTGTACGAAAACGCTTTAGGGGGAGCGTACGTATGAGGGCGTGGGTTAGTGTTAGCGTACGGGTTAGGATTGGGGACGGGTGAGGGTCAGGCTTCGGGGAAAGGTTAGGTTTAGGGTTAGGGCTAGGGTTAGGATTAGGGGACGGGGACGGTTTAGGGTCCAGGTGAACTTACGACAACGCTTTAGGGGGAGCATACGTGTGAGGGCGCGGGTTAGTGTTAGCGTACGGGTTAGGATTATGTGACGGGTGAGGGTCAGGCTTCGGGGAAGGGTTAGGGTTAGGGTTCGGGCTAGGGTTAGGGTTAGGGGACGGGGACGGTTTAGTGTCCAGGTGAGGGAACGACAACGCTTTAGGGGGAGCGTACGTATGAGGGCGCGGGTTAGTGTTAGCGTACGGGTTAGGATTAGGGGACGGGTTAGGGTCAGGCTTCGGGGAAGGGTTAGGGTTAGTGTTCGGGCTAGGGATAGGGTTAGGGGACGGGGACGGTTTAGGGTCCAGGTGAGGGTACGACAGCGCTTTAGGGGGAGCGTATGTGTGAGGGCACGGGTTAGTGTTAGCGTACGGGTTAGGATTAGGGTACGGTTGAGGGTCAGGCTTCGGGCAAGGGTTAGGGTTAGGGTTCGGGCTAGGGTGAGGGTTAGGGGACGGGGACGGTTTAGGGTCCAGGTGAGGGTACAACAACGCTTTAGGGGGAGCGTACGTGTGAGGGCGCGGGTTAGCGTTAGCGTACGGGTTAGGATTAGGGGACGGGTGAGGGTCAGGCTTCGGGGAAGGGTTATGGTTAGGGTTCGGGCTAGGGTTAGGGTTAGGGGACGGAGACGGTTTAGTGTCCAGGTGAGGGTACGACAACGTTTTAGGGGGAGCGTACGTGTGAGGGCGCGGGTTAGTGTTAGCGTACGGGTTAGGATTAGGGGACGGGTGAGGGTCAGGCTTCGGGGAAGCGTTAAGGTTAGGGTTCGGGCTAGGGATAGGGTTCGGGGACGGGGACGATTTAGGGTCCACATGAGGTTACGACAACGCTTTAGAGTGAGCGTACGTGTGAGGGCGCAGGTTAGTGTTAGCGTACAGTTTAGGATTAGGGGACGGGTGAGCGTCAGGCTTCGGGGAAGTGTTAGGCTTAGGGTTTGGGCTAGGGTTAGGGTTAGGGGACGGGGACGGTTTAGGGTCCAGGTGAGGGTACGACAACGCTTTGGGGGAGCGTACGTGTGAGGGCGCGGGTTAGTGTTAGAGTACGGGTTAGGATTAGGGGACGGGTGAGGGTCAGGCTTCGGGGAAGGGTTAGGGTTAGGGTTCGGGCTAGGGATAGGGTTAGGGGATGGGGACGGTTTAGAATCCAGGTGAGGGTACTACAACGCTTTAGGGGGAGCGTACGTGTGAAGACGCAGGTTAGTGTTAGCGTACGGGTTAGGATTAGGGGACGGGTGAGGGTCAGGCTTCGGGCAAGGGTTAGGGTTAGTGTTCGGCTAGGGTTAGGGGACGGGGACGTGGACGGTTTAGGGTCCAGGTGAGGGTACGACAACGCTTTGGGGGAGCGTACGTGTGAGGGCGCGGGTTAGTGTTAGCGTACGGGTTAGGATTAGGGGACGGGTGAGGGTCAGGCTTCGGGGAAGGGTTATGGTTAGGGTTTGGGCTAGGGTTAGGGTTAGGGGACGGGGACGGTTTAGGGTCCAGGTGAGGGTACGACAACGCTTTAGGGGGAGCGTACGTGTGAGGGCGCAGGTTAGTGTTTGCGTACGGGTTAGGATTAGGGGACGGGTGAGGGTCATGCTTCGGGGAAGGTTTAGGCTTAGGGTTCGGGCTAGGGTTAGGGTTAGGGGACGGGGACGGTTTAGGGTCCAGGTGAGTTTACGACAACGCTTTAGGCGGAGCGTACGTGTGAGGCCGCAGGTTAGTGTTAGCGTACGGGTTAGGATTAGGGGACGGGTGAGGGTCAGGCTTCGGGGAAGCGTTAGGGTTAGGGTTCGGGCTAGGGTTAGGGTTAGGGGACTGGGACGGTTTAGGGTCCAGGTGAGGGTACGACAACGCTTTAGGGGGAGCGTACGTGTGAGGGCGCGGGTTAGCGTTAGCGTATGGGTTAGGATTAGGGGACGGGTGAGGGTCAGGCTTCGGGGAAGGGTTAGTGTTAGGGTTTGGGCTAGGGTTAGGGTTAGGGGACGGGGACGGTTTAGTGTCCAGGTGAGGGTACGACAATGCTTTAGGGGGAGCGTACGTGTGAGGGCGCGGGTTAGTGGTAGCGTACGGGTTAGGATTAGGGGACTGGTGAGGGTCACGCTTCAGGGAAGGTTTAGTGTTAGGTTTTGGGCTAGGGTTAGGGTTAGGGTACGGGGAAGGTTTAGGGTCCAGGTGAGGGTACGACAATGCTTTAGGAGGAGCGTACGTGTGAGGGCGAAGGTTAGTGTTAGCGTACGGGTTAGGATTAGGGGACGGGTGAGGGTCAGGCTTCGGGGAAGTCTTAGGCATAGGGTTCGGAGTAGGGTTAGGGTTAGGGGACGGGGACGGTTTAGGGTCCAGGTGAAGGTTCGACAACGCTTTAGGGGGAGGGTACGTATGAAGGCGCGGGTTAGTGTTAGCGTACGGGTTAGGATTAGGGGACGTGTGAGGGTCAGGCTTCGGGGAAGTGTTAGGCTTAGGGTTCGGGTTAGGGTTAGGGATAGGGGACGGGGACAGTTTAGGGTCCAGGTGAGGGTACGACAACGCTTTAGGGGGAGCGTACGTGTGAGGGCGCGGGTTAGTGTTAGCGTACGGGTTAGGATTATGGGACGGGTGAGGGTCAGGCTTCGGGGAAGTCTTAGGCATAGGGTTCGAAGTAGGGTTAGGGTTAGGGGACGGGGAGGTTTAGGGTCCAGGTGAGCGTTCGACAATGCTTTAGGGGGAGGGTACGTTTGAGGGCGCGGGATAGTGTTAGCGTATGGGTTAGGATTAGGGGACGGGTGAGGGTCAGGCTTCGGGGAAGTGTTAGGCTTAGGGTTCGGGTTTGGGTTAGGGATAGGGGACGGGGACGGTTTAGGGTCCAGGTGAGGGTACGACAACGCTTTAGGGGGAGCGTACATGTGAGGGCGCGGGTTAGTGTTAGCGTACGGGTTAGGATTAGGGGACGGGTGAGGATCAGGCTTCGGGCAAGGGTTAGGGTTAGGGTTCGGGCTAGGGTTAGGGTTAGGGGACGGGGATGGTTTAGGGTCCAGGTGAGGGTACGACAACGCTTTAGGGGGAGTGTACGTGTGAGGGCATGGGTTAGTGTTAGCGTACGGTTAGGATTAGGGGACGGGTGAGGGTCAGGCTTCGGGGAAGGGTTAGGGTTAGGGTTCAGGCTAGGGTTAGGTTTAGGGGATGGGGACGGTTCAGGGTCCAGGTGAGGGTACGACAACGCTTTAGGGGGAGCGTACGTGTCAGGACGCAGGTTAGTGTTAGCGTACGGGTTATTATTGGGGATGGGTGAGGCTCATGCTTCAGGGAAGGGTTAGGCTTAGGGTTCGGGATAGGGTTAGGGTTAGTGGACGGGGACGGTTGAGGGTTCAGGTGAGTGTACGACAACGCTTTAGGGGGAGCGTACGTGTGAGGGCGCAGGTTAGTGTTAGCGTACTGGTTAGGATTAGGGGACGGGTGAGGGTCATGCTTCGGGGAAGGGTTAGGCTTAGGGTTCGGGCTAGGGTTAGGGTTAGGGGACGGGGACGGTTTACGGTCCAGGTGAGGGTACGACAACGCTTTAGGGGGAGCGTACGTGTGAGGGCGCGAGATAGTGTTAGCGTACGGGTTAGGATTACGGGACGGGTGAGGGTCAGGCTTCGGGGAAGGGTTAGGGTTAGGGTTCGGGCTAGGGTTAGGGTTAGGGGACGGGGACGGTTTAGGGTCCAGGTGAGGGTACGACAACGTTTTAGGGGGAGCGTACATGTAAGGGCGCAGGTTAGTGTTAGCGTACGGGTTAGGATTAGGGGACGGGTGAGGGTCAGGCTTCGGGCAAGGGTTCGGCTTACGGTTCGGGCTAAGGTTAGGGTTAGGCGACGGGGACGGTTTAGGGTCCAGGTGAGGGTACGACAACGCTTTAGGGGGAGCGTACGTGTGAGGGCGCAGGTTAGTGTTAGCGTACGGGTTAGGATTAGGGGACGGGTGAGGGTCACGCTTCGGGCAAGTGTTAGGGTTAGGGTTTGGGCTAGGGTTAGGGTTAGGGGACGGGGACGGTTTAGGGTCCAGGTGAGGGTACGACAACGCTTTAGGGGGATCGTACGTGTGAGGGCGCAGGTTAGTGTTAGCGTACGGGTTAGGATTAGGGGACGGGTGAGGGTCATGCTTTGGGGAAGGGTTAGGCTTAGGGTTCGGGCTAGGGTTAGGGCTAGGGGACGGGGACGGTTTAGGATTCAGGTGAGGGTACGACAACGCTTTAGGGGGAGCGTACGTGTGAGGGCGCGGGTTAGTGTTAGCGTACGGGTTAGGATTAGGGGACGGGTGAGGGTCAGGCTTCGGGGAAGGGTTAGGGTGAGGGTTCAGGCTAGGGTTAGGGTTAGGGGACGGGGACGGTTTAGGGTCCAGGTGAGGGTACGACAACGCTTTAGGGGGAGCGTACGTGTGAGGGCGCAGGTTAGTGTTAGCGTACGGGTTAGGATTAGGGAACGGGTGAGGGTCATGCTTCGGGGAAGGTTTAGGCTTAGGGTTCGGGCTAGGATTAGGGTTAGGGGACGGGGACGGTTTAGGGTTCAGGTGAGGGTACGACAACGCTTTGGGGGAGTGTACGTGTGAGGGCGCGGGTTAGTGTTAGCGTACGGGTTAGGATTAGGGGACGGGTGAGGGTCAGGCTTCCGGGAAGGGTTAGGGTTAGGGTTCGGGCTAGGGTTAGGGTTAGGGAACGGGGACGGTTTAGGGTCCAGGTGAGGGTACGACAACGCTTTCGGGGATGGTACGTGTGAGGGCGCGGGTTAGTGTTAGCGTACGGGTTAGGATTAGGGGACGGGTGAGGGTCAGGCTTCGGGGAAGTCTTAGGCATAGGGTTCGGAGTAGGGTTAGGGTTAGGGGACGGGGACGGTTTAGGGTCCAGGTGAGGGTTCGACAACGTTTTAGGGGGAGGGTACGTATGAAGCCGCGGGTTAGTGTTAGCGTACGGGTTAGGATTAAGTGACGGGTGAGGGTCAGGCTTCGGGGAAGTGTTAGGCTTAGGGTTCGGGTTAGGGTTAGGGATAGGGGACGGGGACAGTTTAGGGTCCAGGTGAGGGTACGACAACGCTTTAGGGGGAGCGTACGTGTGAGGGCGCGGGTTAGTGTTAGCGTACGGGTTAGGATTAGGGGACGGGTGAGGGTCAGGCTTCGGGCAAGGGTTAGGGTTAGGGTTCAGGCTAGGGTTAGGGTTAGGGGACGGGGACGGTTTAGGGTCCAGGTGAGGGTACGACAAAGCTTTAGGGGGAGTGTACGTGTGAGGGCACGGGTTAGTGTTAGCGTACGGGTTATTATTGGGGATGGGTGAGGCTCATGCTTCAGGGAAGGGTTAGGCTTAGGGTTCGGGATAGGTTTAGGGTTAGTGGACGGGGACGGTTTAGGTTTCAGGTGAGTGTACGACAACGCTTTAGGGGGAGCGTACGTGTGAGGGCGCGAGATAGTGTTAGCGTACGGGTTAGGATTAGGGGACGGGTGAGGGTCAGGCTTCGGGGAAGGGTTAGGGTTAGGGTTCGGGCTAGGGTTAGGGTTAGGGGACGGGGACGGTTTAGGGTCCAGGTGAGGGTACGACAACGTTTTAGGGGGAGCGTACGTGTGAGGGCGCGGGTTAGTGGTAGCGTACGGGTTAGGATTAGGGGACGGGTGAGGGTCAGGCTTCGGGCAAGGGTTCGGCTTACGGTTCGGGCTAGGGTTAGGGTTAGGCGACGGGGACGGTTTAGGGTCCAGGTGAGGGTACGACAACGCTTTAGGGGGAGCGTACGTGTGAGGGCGTGGGTTATTGTTAGCGTACGGGTTAGGATTAGGGGACGGGTGAGGGTCACGCTTCGGGCAAGTGTTAGGGTTAGGGTTTGGGCTAGGGTTAGGGTTAGGGGACGGGGACGGTTTAGGGTCCAGGTGAGGTTACGACAACGCTTTAGGCGGACCGTACGTGTGAGGGCGCAGGTTAGTTTTAGCCTACGTGTTAGGATTAGGGGACGGGTGAGGGTCAGGCTTCGGGGAAGTGTTAGGCTTAGGGTTCGCGCTAGGGTTAGGGTTAAGGGATGGGGACGGTTTAGGGTCCAGGTGAGGGTACGACAACGCTTTGGGGGAGCGTACGTGTGAGGGCGCGGGTTAGTGTTAGCGTACGGGTTAGGATTAGGGGATGGTTGAGGGTCAGGCTTCGGGGAAGGATTAAGATTAGGGTTTGGGCTAGGGTTAGGGTTAGGTGACGGGGACGGTTTAGGGTCCAGGTGAGGGTACGACAACGCGTTAGGGGGAGCGTACGTGTGAGGGCGCAGGTTAGTGTTAGCGTACGGGTTAGGATTAGGGGACGGGTGAGGGTCATGCTTCGTGGAAGGGTTAGGCTTAGGGTTCGGGCTAGGGTTAGGATTAGGGGACGGGGACGGTTTAGGGTTCAGGTGAGGGTACGACAACGCTTTAGGGGGAGCGTACGTGTGAGGGCACCGGTTAGTGTTAGCGTACGTGTTAGGATTAGGGGACGGGTGAGGGTCAGGCTTCGGGGAAGGGTTAGGGTTAGGGTTCGGGCTAGGGTTAGGGTTAGGGGACGGGGACGGTTTAGGGTCCAGGTGAGGGTACGACAACGCTTTACGGGGAGCGTACTTGTGAGGGCGCGAGTTAGTGTTAGCGTACGGGTTAGGATTAGGGGACGGGTGAGGGTCAGGCTTCGGGCAAGGGTTAGGGTTCGGGCTAGGGTTAGGGTTAGGGGACGGGGACGGTTTAGTGTCCAGGTGAGGGTACGACAACGCTTTATGGGGAGTGTACGTGTGAGGGCGTGGGTTAGTGTTAGCGTACGGGTTAGGATTAGGGGACGGGTGAGGGTCAGGCTTCGGGGAAGCGTTAAGGTTAGGGTTCGGGCTAGGGATAGGGTTCGGGGACGGGGACGATTTAGGGTCCAGATGAGGTTACGACAACGCTTTAGAGTGAGCGTACGTGTGAGGGCGCAGGTTAGTGTTAGCGTACAGGTTAGGATTAGGGGACGGGTGAGCGTCAGGCTTCGGGGAACTCTTAGGCTTAGGGTTCGGGCTAGGGTTAGGGTTAGGGGACGGGGACGGTTTAGGGTCCAGGTGAGGGTACGACAACGCTTTGGGGGAGCGTACGTGTGAGGGCGCGGGTTAGTGTTAGAGTACGGGTTAGGATTAGGGGACGGGTGAGGGTCAGGCTTCGGGGAAGGGTTAGGGTTAGGGTTCGGGCTAGGGTTAGGGTTAGGGGACGAGGTCGGTTTAGAATCCAGGTGAGGGTACTACAACGCTTTAGGGGGAGCGTACGTGTGAAGACGCAGGTTAGTGTTAGCGTACGGGTTAGGATTAGGGGACGGGTGAGGTTCAGGCTTCGGGCAAGGGTTAGGGTTAGGGTTCGGGCTAGGGTTAGGGGACGGGGACGGGGACGGTTTAGGGTCCAGGTGAGGGTACGACAACGCTTTGGGGGAGCGTACGTGTGAGGGCGCGGGTTAGTGTTAGCGTACGGGTTAGGATTAGGGGACGGGTGAGGGTCAGGCTTCGGGGAAGGGTTAGGGTTAGGGTTCAGGCTAGGGTTAGGTTTAGGGGATGGGGACGGTTCAGGGTCCAGGTGAGGGTACGACAACGCTTTAGGGGGAGCGTACGTGTCAGGACGCAGGTTAGTGTTAGCGTACGGGTTATTATTGGGGATGGGTGAGGTTCATGCTTCAGGGAAGTGTTAGGCTTAGGGTTCGGGATAGGGTTAGGGTTATTGGACGGGGACGGTTTAGGGTTCAGGTGAGTGTACGACAACGCTTTAGGGGGAGCGTACGTGTGAGGGCGCAGGTTAGTGTTAGCGTACTGGTTAGGATTAGGGGACGGGTGAGGGTCAGGCTTCGGGGAAGGGTTAGGGTTAGGGTTCGGGCTAGGGTTAGGGTTAGGGGACGGGGACGGTTTAGGTTCCAGGTGAGGGTACGACAACGTTTTAGGGGGAGCGTTCGTGTGAGGGCGCAGGTTAGTGTTAGCGTACGGGTTAGGAATAGGGGACGGGTGAGGGTCAGGCTTCGGGCAAGGGTTCGGCTTACGGTTCGGGCTAGGGTTAGGGTTAGGCGACGGGGACGGTTTAGGGTCCAGGTGAGGGTACGACAACGCTTTAGGGGGAGCGTACGTGTGAGGGCGCAGGTTAGTGTTAGCGTACGGGTTAGGATTAGGGGACGGGTGAGGGTCATGCTTCGGGGAAGGGTTAGGCTTAGGGTTCGGGCTAGGGTTAGGGCTAGGGGACGGGGACGGTTTAGGATTCAGGTGAGGGTACGACAACGCTTTAGGGGGAGCGTACGTGTGAGGGCGCGGGTTAGTGTTAGCGTACGGGTTAGGATTAGGGGACGGGTGAGTGTCAGGCTTCGGGGAAGGGTTAGGGTGAGGGTTCAGGCTAGGGTTAGGGTTAGGGGACGGGGACGGTTTAGGGTCCAGGTGAGGGTACGACAACGCTTTAGGGGGAGCGTACGTGTGAGGGCGCAGGTTAGTGTTAGCGTACGGGTTAGGATTAGGGAACGGGTGAGGGTCATGCTTCGGGGAAAGTTTAGGCTTAGGGTTCGGGCTAGGATTAGGGTTAGGGGACGGGGACGGTTTAGGGTTCAGGTGAGGGTACGACAACGCTTTGGGGGAGCGTACGTGTGAGGGCGCGGGTTAGTGTTAGCGTACGGGTTAGGATTAGGGGACGGGTGAGGGTCAGGCTTCCAGGAAGGGTTAGGGTTAGGGTTCGGGCTAGGGTTAGGGTTAGGGGACGGGGACGGTTTAGGGTCCAGGTGAGGGTACGACAACGCTTTCGGGGAGCGCACGTGTGAGGGCGCGGGTTAGTGTTAGCGTACGGTTTAGGATTAGGGGACGGGTGAGGGTCAGGCTTCGGGGAAGTCTTAGGCATAGGGTTCGGAGTAGGGTTAGGGTTAGGGGACGGGGACGGTTTAGGGTCCAGGTGAGGGTTCGACAACGCTTTAGGTGGAGCGTACATATGAGGGAGCAGGTTAGTGTTAGCGTACGGGTTAGGATTAGGGGACGGGTGAGGGTCAGGCTTCGGGGAAGGGTTAGGGTTAGGGTTTGGGCTACGGTTAGGGTTAGGGGATGGGGACGGTTTAGGGTCCAGGTGAGAGTACGAAAAAGCTTTAGGGGGAGCGTACGTGTGAGGGCACAGGTTAGTGTTAGCGTACGGGTTAGGATTAGGGGACAGGTGAGGGTCATGCTTCGCGGAAGGGTTAGGCTTAGGGTTCGTGCTAGGGTTAGGGTTAGGGGACGGGGACGGTTTAGTGTCCAGGTGAGGGTACGACAACGCTTTAAGGGGAGCGTACTTGTGAGGGCGCGGGTTAGTGGTAGCGTACGGGTTAGGATTAGGGGACGGGTGAGGTTCAGGCTTCGGGGAAGGTTTAGTGTTAGGTTTCGGGCTAGGGTTAGGGTTAGGGTACGGGGAAGTTTTAGGGTCCAGGTGAGGGTACGACAATGCTTTAGGGGGAGCTTACGTGTGAGGGCGAAGGTTAGTGTTAGCGTACGGGTTAGGATTAGGGGACGGGTGAGGGTCATGCTTCGCGGAAGGGTTAGGCTTAGGGTTCGTGCTAGGGTTAGGGTTAGGGGACGGGGACGGTTTAGTGTCCAGGTGAGGGTACGAAAACGCTTTAAGGGGAGCGTACTTGTGAGGGCGCGGGTTAGTGGTAGCGTACGGGTTAGGATTAGGGGACGGGTGAGGGTCAGGCTTCAGGGAAGGGTTAGGGTTAGGGTTCTGGCTAGGGTTAGGGTTAGGGTACGGGGACGGTTTAGGGTCCAGGTGAGGGTACGACAACGCTTTAGGGGGAGCGTACGTGTGAGGGCGCGGGTTAGTGTTAGCGTACGGGTTAGGATTAGGGGACGGGTGAGGGTCATGCTTCGGGGAAGGTTTAGGCTTAGGGTTCGGGCTAGGGTTAAGGTTAGGGGACGGTGACGGTTTAGGGTCCAGGTGAGGGTACGACAACGCTTTAGGGGGAGCGTACGTGTGAGGGCACGGGTTAGTGTTAACGTACGGGTTAGGATTAGGGGACGGGTGAGGGTCAGGCTTCGGGGAAGGGTTAGGGTTAGGGTTCGGGCTAGGGTTAGGGTTAGGGGACGGGGACGGTTTAGGGTCCAGGTGAGGGTACGACAACGCTTTGGGGGAGCGTACGTGTGAGGGCGCGGGTTAGTGTTAGCGTACGGGTTAGGATTAGGGGATGGTTGAGGGTCAGGCTTCGGGGAAGGGTTAGGATTAGGGTTTGGGCTAGGGTTAGGGTTAGGGGACGGGGACGGTTTAGGGTCCAGGTGAGGGTACGACAACGCTTTAGGGGGAGCGTACGTGTGAGGGCACAGGTTAGTGTTAGCGTACGGGTTAGGATTAGGGGACGGGTGAGGGTCATGCTTCGGGGAAGGGTTAGGCTTAGGGTTCGGGCTAGGGTTAGGGTTAGGGGACGGGGACGGTTTAGGGTTCAGGTGAGGGTACGACAACGCTTTAGGGGGAGTGTACGTGTGAGGGCACGGGTTAGTGTTAGCGTACCTGTTAGGATTAGGGGACGGGTGAGGGTCAGGCTTCGGGGAAGGTTTATGGTTAGGGTTCGGGCTAGGGTTAGGGTTAGGGGACGGGGACGGTTCAGGGTCCAGGTGAGGGTACGACAACGCTTTAGGTGGAGCGTACATGTCAGGACGCAGGTTAGTGTTAGCGTACGGGTTATTATTGGGGATGGGTGAGGCTCATGCTTCAGGGAAGGGTTAGGCTTAGGGTTCGGGATAGGGTTAGGGTTAGTGGACGGGGACGGTTTAGGGTTCAGATGAGTGTACGACAACGCTTTAGGGGGAGGGTACGTGTGAGGGTGCGGGTTAGTGTTAGCGTACGTGTTAGGATTAGGGGACGGGTGAGGGTCAGGCTTCGGGGAAGGGTTAGACTTAGGGTTCGGGCTAGGGTTAGGGTTAGGGGACGGTGACGGTTTACGGTCCAGGTGAGGGTACGACAATGCTTTAGGGGGAGCGTACGTGTGAGGGCGCGAGATAGTGTTAGCGTACGGGTTAGGATTAGGGGACGGGTGAGGGTCAGGCTTCGGGGAAGTGTTAGGGTTAGGGTTCGGGCTAGGGTTAGGGTTAGGGGACGGGGACGGTTTAGGGTCCAGGTGAGGGTACGACAACGTTTTAGGGGGAGCGTACGTGTGAGGGCGCAGGTTAGTGTTAGCGTACGGGTTAGGATTAGGGGACGGGTGAGGGTCAGGCTTCGGGCAAGGGTTCGGCTTATGGTTCGGGCTAGGGTTAGGGTTAGGCGACGGGGACGGTTTAGGGTCCAGGTGAGGGTACGACAACGCTTTAGGGGGAGCGTACGTGTGAGGGCGCGGGTTAGTGTTAGCGTACGGGTTAGGATTAGGGGACGGGTGAGTGTCACGCTTCGGGCAAGTGTTAGAGTTAGGGTTTGGGCTAGGGTTAGGGTTAGGGTTAGTGGACGGGGACGGTTTAGGGTCCAGGTGAGGGTACGACAACGCTTTAGGGGGAGCATACGTGTGAGGGCACCGGTTAGTGTTAGCGTACGTGTTAGGATTAGGGGACGGGTGAGGGTCAGGCTTCGGGGAAGGGTTAGGGTTAGGGTTCGGGCTAGGGTTAGGGTTAGGGGACGGGGACGGTTTAGGGTCCAGGTGAGGGTACGACAACGCTTTACGGGGAGCGTACTTGTGAGGGCGCGAGTTAGTGTTAGCGTACGGGTTAGGATTAGGGGACGGGTGAGGGTCAGGCTTCGGGCAAGGGTTAGGGTTCGGGCTAGGGTTAGGGTTAGGGGACGGGGACGGTTTAGGGTCCAGGTGAGGGTACGACAACGCTTTAGGGGGAGTGTACGTGTGAGGGCGCGGGTTAGTGTTAGCGTACGGGTTAGGATTAGGGGACGGGTGAGAGTCAGGCTTCGGGGAAGCGTTAAGGTTAGGGTTCGGGCTAGGGATAGGGTTCGGGGACGGGGACGATTTAGGGTCCAGATGAGGTTACGACAACGCTTTAGAGTGAGCGTACGTGTGAGGGCGCAGGTTAGTGTTAGCGTACAGGTTAGGATTAGGGGACGGGTGAGCGTCAGGCTTCGGGGAACTGTTAGGCTTAGGGTTCGGGCTAGGGTTAGGGTTAGGGGACGGGGACGGTTTAGGGTCCAGGTGAGGGTACGACAACGCTTTGGGGGAGCGTACGTGTGAGGGCGCGGGTTAGTGTTAGAGTACGGGTTAGATTAGGGGACGGGTGAGGGTCAGGCTTCGGGGAAGGGTTAGGGTTAGGGTTCGGGCTAGGGTTAGGGTTAGGGGACGAGGTCGGTTTAGAATCCAGGTGAGGGTACTACAACGCTTTAGGGGGAGCGTACGTGTGAAGACGCAGGTTAGTGTTAGCGTACGGGTTAGGATTAGGGGACGGGTGAGGTTCAGGCTTCGGGCAAGGGTTAGGGTTAGGGTTCGGGCTAGGGTTAGGGGACGGGGACGGGGACGGTTTAGGGTCCAGGTGAGGGTACGACAACGCTTTGGGGGAGCGTACGTGTGAGGGCGCGGGTTAGTGTTAGCGTACGGGTTAGGATTAGGGGACGGGTGAGGGTCAGGCTTCGGGGAAGGGTTAGGGTTAGGGTTCAGGCTAGGGTTAGGTTTAGGGGATGGGGACGATTCAGGGTCCAGGTGAGGGTACGACAACGCTTTAGGGGGAGCGTACGTGTCAGGACGCAGGTTAGTGTTAGCGTACGGGTTATTATTGGGGATGGGTGAGGCTCATACTTCAGGGAAGGGTTAGGCTTAGGGTTCGGGATAGGGTTAGGGTTAGTGGACGGGGACGGTTTAGGGTTCAGGTGAGTGTACGACAACGCTTTAGGGGGAGCGTACGTGTGAGGGCGCAGGTTAGTGTTAGCGTACTGGTTAGGATTAGGGGACGGGTGAGGGTCATGCTTCGGGGAAGGGTTAGGCTTAGGGTTCGGGCTAGGGTTAGGGTTAGGGGACGGGGACGGTTTACGGTCCAGGTGAGGGTACGACAATGCTTTAGGGGGAGCGTACGTGTGAGGGCGCGAGATAGTGTTAGCGTACGGGTTAGGATTACGGGACGGGTGAGGGTCAGGCTTCGGGGAAGGGTTAAGGTTAGGGTTCGGGCTAGGGTTAGGGTTAGGGGACGGGGACGGTTTAGGTTCCAGGTGAGGGTACGACAACGTTTTAGTGGGAGCGTTCGTGTGAGGGCGCAGGTTAGTGTTAGCGTACGGGTTAGGATTAGGGGACGGGTGAGGGTCAGGCTTCGGGCAAGGATTCGGCTTACGGTTCGGGCTAGGGTTAGGGTTAGGCGACGGGGACGGTTTAGGGTCCAGGTGAGGGTACGACAACGCTTTAGGGGGAGCGTACGTGTGAGGGCGCAGGTTAGTGTTAGCGTACGGGTTAGGATTAGGGAACGGGTGAGGGTCATGCTTCGGGGAAAGTTTAGGCTTAGGGTTCGGGCTAGGATTAGGGTTACGGGACGGGGACGGTTTAGGGTTCAGGTGAGGGTACGACAACGCTTTGGGGGAGCGTACGTGTGAGGGCGCGGGTTAGTGTTAGCGTACGGGTTAGGATTAGGGGACGGGTGAGGGTCAGGCTTCCAGGAAGGGTTAGGGTTAGGGTTCGGGCTAGGGTTAGGGTTAGGGGACGGGGACGGTTTAGGGTCCAGGTGAGGGTACGACAACGCTTTCGGGGAGCGCACGTGTGAGGGCGCGGGTTAGTGTTAGCGTACGGGTTAGGATTAGGGGACGGGTGAGGGTCAGGCTTCGGGGAAGTCTTAGGCATAGGGTTCGGAGTAGGGTTAGGGTTAGGGGACGGGGACGGTTTAGGGTCCAGGTGAGGGTTCGACAACGTTTTAGGGGGAGGGTACGTATGAAGGCGCGGGTTAGTGTTAGCGTACGGGTTAGGATTAAGGGACGGGTGAGGGTCAGGCTTCGGGGAAGTGTTAGGCTTAGGGTTCGGGTTAGGGTTAGGGATAGGGGACGGGGACAGTTTAGGGTCCAGGTGAGGGTACGACAACGCTTTAGGGGGAGCGTACGTGTGAGGGCGCGGGTTAGTGTTAGCGTACGGGTTAGGATTAGGGGACGTGTCAGGGTCAGGCTTCGGGCAAGGGTTAGGGTTAGGGTTCGGGCTAGGGTTAGGGTTAGGGGACGGGGACGGTTTAGAATCCAGGTGAGGGTACTACAACGCTTTAGGGGGAGCGTACGTGTGAAGACGCAGGTTAGTGTTAGCGTACGGGTTAGGATTAGGGGACGGGTGAGGTTCAGGCTTCGGGCAAGGGTTAGGGTTAGGGTTCGGGCTAGGGTTAGGGGACGGGGACGGGGACGGTTTAGGGTCCAGGTGAGGGTACGACAACGCTTTGGGGGAGCGTACGTGTGAGGGCGCGGGTTAGTGTTAGCGTACGGGTTAGGATTAGGGGACGGGTGAGGGTCAGGCTTCGGGGAAGGGTTAGGGTTAGGGTTCAGGCTAGGGTTAGGTTTAGGGGATGGGGACGGTTCAGGGTCCAGGTGAGGGTACGACAACGCTTTAGGGGGAGCGTACGTGTCAGGACGCAGGTTAGTGTTAGCGTACGGGTTATTATTGGGGATGGGTGAGGCTCATGCTTCAGGGAAGTGTTAGGCTTAGGGTTCGGGATAGGGTTAGGGTTATTGGACGGGGACGGTTTAGGGTTCAGGTGAGTGTACGACAACGCTTTAGGGGGAGCGTACGTGTGAGGGCGCAGGTTAGTGTTAGCGTACTGGTTAGGATTAGGGGACGGGTGAGGGTCATGCTTCGGGGAAGGGTTAGGCTTAGGGTTCGGGCTAGGGTTAGGGTTAGGGGACGGGGACGGTTTACGGTCCAGGTGAGGGTACGACAATGCTTTAGGGGGAGCGTACGTGTGAGGGCGCGAGATAGTGTTAGCGTACGGGTTAGGATTACGGGACGGGTGAGGGTCAGGCTTCGGGGAAGGGTTAGGGTTAGGGTTCGGGCTAGGGTTAGGGTTAGGGGACGGGGACGGTTTAGGTTCCAGGTGAGGGTACGACAACGTTTTAGGGGGAGCGTTCGTGTGAGGGCGCAGGTTAGTGTTAGCGTACGGGTTAGGAATAGGGGACGGGTGAGGGTCAGGCTTCGGGCAAGGGTTCGGCTTACGGTTCGGGCTAGGGTTAGGGTTAGGCGACGGGGACGGTTTAGGGTCCAGGTGAGGGTACGACAACGCTTTAGGGGGAGCGTACGTGTGAGGGCGCAGGTTAGTGTTAGCGTACGGGTTAGGATTAGAGGACGGGTGAGGGTCACGCTTCGGGCAAGTGTTAGCGTTAGGGTTTGGGCTAGGGTTAGGGTTAGGGGACGGGGACGGTTTAGGGTCCAGGTGAGGGTACGACAACGCTTTAGGGGGAGCGTACGTGTGAGGGCGCAGGTTAGTGTTAGCGTACGGGTTAGGATTAGGGGACGGGTGAGGGTCATGCTTCGGGGAAGGGTTAGGCTTAGGGTTCGGGCTAGGGTTAGGGCTAGGGGACGGGGACGGTTTAGGATTCAGGTGAGGGTACGACAACGCTTTAGGGGGAGCGTACGTGTGAGGGCGCGGGTTAGTGTTAGCGTACGGGTTAGGATTAGGGGACGGGTGAGTGTCAGGCTTCGGGGAAGGGTTAGGGTGAGGGTTCAGGCTAGGGTTAGGGTTACGGGACGGGGACGGTTTAGGGTCCAGGTGAGGGTACGACAACGCTTTAGGGGGAGCGTACGTGTGAGGGCGCAGGTTAGTGTTAGCGTACGGGTTAGGATTAGGGAACGGGTGAGGGTCATGCTTCGGGGAAAGTTTAGGCTTAGGGTTCGGGCTAGGATTAGGGTTAGGGGACGGGGACGGTTTAGGGTTCAGGTGAGGGTACGACAACGCTTTGGGGGAGCGTACGTGTGAGGGCGCGGGTTAGTGTTAGCGTACGGGTTAGGATTAGGGGACGGGTGAGGGTCAGGCTTCCAGGAAGGGTTAGGGTTAGGGTTCGGGCTAGGGTTAGGGTTAGGGGACGGGGACGGTTTAGGGTCCAGGTGAGGGTACGACAACGCTTTCGGGGAGCGCACGTGTGAGGGCGCGGGTTAGTGTTAGCGTACGGTTTAGGATTAGGGGACGGGTGAGGGTCAGGCTTCGGGGAAGTCTTAGGCATAGGGTTCGGAGTAGGGTTAGGGTTAGGGGACGGGGACGGTTTAGGGTCCAGGTGAGGGTTCGACAACGCTTTAGGTGGAGCGTACATATGAGGGAGCAGGTTAGTGTTAGCGTACGGGTTAGGATTAGGGGACGGGTGAGGGTCAGGCTTCGGGGAAGGGTTAGGGTTAGGGTTTGGGCTACGGTTAGGGTTAGGGGATGGGGACGGTTTAGGGTCCAGGTGAGAGTACGAAAAAGCTTTAGGGGGAGCGTACGTGTGAGGGCACAGGTTAGTGTTTGCGTACGGGATAGGATTAGGGGACAGGTGAGGGTCATGCTTCGCGGAAGGGTTAGGCTTAGGGTTCGTGCTAGGGTTAGGGTTAGGGGACGGGGACGGTTTAGTGTCCAGGTGAGGGTACGACAACGCTTTAAGGGGAGCGTACTTGTGAGGGCGCGGGTTAGTGGTAGCGTACGGGTTAGGATTAGGGGACGGGTGAGGTTCAGGCTTCGGGGAAGGTTTAGTGTTAGGTTTCGGGCTAGGGTTAGGGTTAGGGTACGGGGAAGTTTTAGGGTCCAGGTGAGGGTACGACAATGCTTTAGGGGGAGCTTACGTGTGAGGGCGAAGGTTAGTGTTAGCGTACGGGTTAGGATTAGGGGACGGGTGAGGGTCATGCTTCGCGGAAGGGTTAGGCTTAGGGTTCGTGCTAGGGTTAGGGTTAGGGGACGGGGACGGTTTAGTGTCCAGGTGAGGGTACGAAAACGCTTTAAGGGGAGCGTACTTGTGAGGGCGCGGGTTAGTGGTAGCGTACGGGTTAGGATTAGGGGACGGGTGAGGGTCAGGCTTCAGGGAAGGGTTAGGGTTAGGGTTCGGGCTAGGGTTAGGGTTAGGGTACGGGGACGGTTTAGGGTCCAGGTGAGGGTACGACAACGCTTTAGGGGGAGCGTACGTGTGAGGGCGCGGGTTAGTGTTAGCGTACGGGTTAGGATTAGGGGACGGGTGAGGGTCATGCTTCAGGGAAGGTTTAGGCTTAGGGTTCGGGCTAGGGTTAAGGTTAGGGGACGGTGACGGTTTAGGGTCCAGGTGAGGGTACGACAACGCTTTAGGGGGAGCGTACGTGTGAGGGCACGGGTTAGTGTTAACGTACGGGTTAGGATTAGGGGACGGGTGAGGGTCAGGCTTCGGGGAAGGGTTAGGGTTAGGGTTCGGGCTAGGGTTAGGGTTAGGGGACGGGGACGGTTTAGGGTCCAGGTGAGGGTACGACAACGCTTTGGGGGAGCGTACGTGTGAGGGCGCGGGTTAGTGTTAGCGTACGGGTTAGGATTAGGGGATGGTTGAGGGTCAGGCTTCGGGGAAGGGTTAGGATTAGGGTTTGGGCTAGGGTTAGGGTTAGGGGACGGGGACGGTTTAGGGTCCAGGTGAGGGTACGACAACGCTTTAGGGGGAGCGTACGTGTGAGGGCACAGGTTAGTGTTAGCGTACGGGTTAGGATTAGGGGACGGGTGAGGGTCATGCTTCGGGGAAGGGTTAGGCTTAGGGTTCGGGCTAGGGTTAGGGTTAGGGGACGGGGACGGTTTAGGGTTCAGGTGAGGGTACGACAACGCTTTAGGGGGAGCGTACGTGTGAGGGCACGGGTTAGTGTTAGCGTACGTGTTAGGATTAGGGGACGGGTGAGGGTCAGGCTTCGGGGAAGGTTTATGGTTAGGGTTCGGGCTAGGGTTAGGGTTAGGGGACGGGGACGGTTCAGGGTCCAGGTGAGGGTGCGACAACGCTTTAGGGGGAGCGTACATGTCAGGACGCAGGTTAGTGTTAGCGTACGGGTTATTATTGGGGATGGGTGAGGCTCATGCTTCAGGGAAGGGTTAGGCTTAGGGTTCGGGATAGGGTTAGGGTTAGTGGACGGGGACGGTTTAGGGTTCAGGTGAGTGTACGACAACGCTTTAGGGGGAGGGTACGTGTGAGGGTGCGGGTTAGTGTTAGCGTACGTGTTAGGATTAGGGGACGGGTGAGGGTCAGGCTTCGGGGAAGGGTTAGACTTAGGGTTCGGGCTAGGGTTAGGGTTAGGGGACGGTGACGGTTTACGGTCCAGGTGAGGGTACGACAATGCTTTAGGGGGAGCGTACGTGTGAGGGCGCGAGATAGTGTTAGCGTACGGGTTAGGATTAGGGGACGGGTGAGGGTCAGGCTTCGGGGAAGTGTTAGGGTTAGGGTTCGGGCTAGGGTTAGGATTAGGGGACGGGGACGGTTTAGGGTCCAGGTGAGGGTACGACAACGTTTTAGGGGGAGCGTACGTGTGAGGGCGCAGGTTAGTGTTAGCGTACGGGTTAGGATTAGGGGACGGGTGAGGGTCAGGCTTCGGGCAAGGGTTCGGCTTATGGTTCGGGCTAGGGTTAGGGTTAGGCGACGGGGACGGTTTAGGGTCCAGGTGAGGGTACGACAACGCTTTAGGGGGAGCGTACGTGTGAGGGCGCGGGTTAGTGTTAGCGTACGGGTTAGGATTAGGGGACGGGTGAGGGTCACGCTTCGGGCAAGTGTTAGAGTTAGGGTTTGGGCTAGGGTTAGGGTTAGGGTTAGTGGACGGGGACGGTTTAGGGTCCAGGTGAGGGTACGACAACGCTTTAGGGGGAGCATACGTGTGAGGGCACCGGTTAGTGTTAGCGTACGTGTTAGGATTAGGGGACGGGTGAGGGTCAGGCTTCGGGGAAGGGTTAGGGTTAGGGTTCGGGCTAGGGTTAGGGTTAGGGGACGGGGACGGTTTAGGGTCCAGGTGAGGGTACGACAACGCTTTACGGGGAGCGTACTTGTGAGGGCGCGAGTTAGTGTTAGCGTACGGGTTAGGATTAGGGGACGGGTGAGGGTCAGGCTTCGGGCAAGGGTTAGGGTTCGGGCTAGGGTTAGGGTTAGGGGACGGGGACGGTTTAGGGTCCAGGTGAGGGTACGACAACGCTTTAGGGGGAGTGTACGTGTGAGGGCGCGGGTTAGTGTTAGCGTACGGGTTAGGATTAGGGGACGGGTGAGAGTCAGGCTTCGGGGAAGCGTTAAGGTTAGGGTTCGGGCTAGGGATAGGGTTCGGGGACGGGGACGATTTAGGGTCCAGATGAGGTTACGACAACGCTTTAGAGTGAGCGTACGTGTGAGGGCGCAGGTTAGTGTTAGCGTACAGGTTAGGATTAGGGGACGGGTGAGCGTCAGGCTTCGGGGAACTGTTAGGCTTAGGGTTCGGGCTAGGGTTAGGGTTAGGGGACGGGGACGGTTTAGGGTCCAGGTGAGGGTACGACAACGCTTTGGGGGAGCGTACGTGTGAGGGCGCCGGTTAGTGTTAGAGTACGGGTTAGGATTAGGGGACGGGTGAGGGTCAGGCTTCGGGGAAGGGTTAGGGTTAGGGTTCGGGCTAGGGTTAGGGTTAGGGGACGAGGTCGGTTTAGAATCCAGGTGAGGGTACTACAACGCTTTAGGGGGAGCGTACGTGTGAAGACGCAGGTTAGTGTTAGCGTACGGGTTAGGATTAGGGGACGGGTGAGGTTCAGGCTTCGGGCAAGGGTTAGGGTTAGGGTTCGGGCTAGGGTTAGGGGACGGGGACGGGGACGGTTTAGGGTCCAGGTGAGGGTACGACAACGCTTTGGGGGAGCGTACGTGTGAGGGCGCGGGTTAGTGTTAGCGTACGGGTTAGGATTAGGGGACGGGTGAGGGTCAGGCTTCGGGGAAGGGTTAGGGTTAGGGTTCAGGCTAGGGTTAGGTTTAGGGGATGGGGACGATTCAGGGTCCAGGTGAGGGTACGACAACGCTTTAGGGGGAGCGTACGTGTCAGGACGCAGGTTAGTGTTAGCGTACGGGTTATTATTGGGGATGGGTGAGGCTCATACTTCAGGGAAGGGTTAGGCTTAGGGTTCGGGATAGGGTTAGGGTTAGTGGACGGGGACGGTTTAGGGTTCAGGTGAGTGTACGACAACGCTTTAGGGGGAGCGTACGTGTGAGGGCGCAGGTTAGTGTTAGCGTACTGGTTAGGATTAGGGGACGGGTGAGGGTCATGCTTCGGGGAAGGGTTAGGCTTAGGGTTCGGGCTAGGGTTAGGGTTAGGGGACGGGGACGGTTTACGGTCCAGGTGAGGGTACGACAATGCTTTAGGGGGAGCGTACGTGTGAGGGCGCGAGATAGTGTTAGCGTACGGGTTAGGATTACGGGACGGGTGAGGGTCAGGCTTCGGGGAAGGGTTAAGGTTAGGGTTCGGGCTAGGGTTAGGGTTAGGGGACGGGGACGGTTTAGGTTCCAGGTGAGGGTACGACAACGTTTTAGTGGGAGCGTTCGTGTGAGGGCGCAGGTTAGTGTTAGCGTACGGGTTAGGATTAGGGGACGGGTGAGGGTCAGGCTTCGGGCAAGGGTTCGGCTTACGGTTCGGGCTAGGGTTAGGGTTAGGCGACGGGGACGGTTTAGGGTCCAGGTGAGGGTACGACAACGCTTTAGTGGGAGCGTACGTGTGAGGGCGCAGGTTAGTGTTAGCGTACGGGTTAGGATTAGAGGACGGGTGAGGGTCACGCTTCGGGCAAGTGTTAGCGTTAGGGTTTGGGCTAGGGTTAGGGTTAGGGGACGGGGACGGTTTAGGGTCCAGGTGAGGGTACGACAACGCTTTAGGGGGAGCGTACGTGTGAGGGCGCAGGTTAGTGTTAGCGTACGGGTTAGGATTAGGGAACGGGTGAGGGTCATGCTTCGGGGAAAGTTTAGGCTTAGGGTTCGGGCTAGGATTAGGGTTACGGGACGGGGACGGTTTAGGGTTCAGGTGAGGGTACGACAACGCTTTGGGGGAGCGTACGTGTGAGGGCGCGGGTTAGTGTTAGCGTACGGGTTAGGATTAGGGGACGGGTGAGGGTCAGGCTTCCAGGAAGGGTTAGGGTTAGGGTTCGGGCTAGGGTTAGGGTTAGGGGACGGGGACGGTTTAGGGTCCAGGTGAGGGTACGACAACGCTTTCGGGGAGCGCACGTGTGAGGGCGCGGGTTAGTGTTAGCGTACGGGTTAGGATTAGGGGACGGGTGAGGGTCAGGCTTCGGGGAAGTCTTAGGCATAGGGTTCGGAGTAGGGTTAGGGTTAGGGGACGGGGACGGTTTAGGGTCCAGGTGAGGGTTCGACAACGTTTTAGGGGGAGGGTACGTATGAAGGCGCGGGTTAGTGTTAGCGTACGGGTTAGGATTAGGGGACGGGTGAGGGTCATGCTTCGGGGAAGTGTTAGGCTTAGGGTTCGGGCTAGGGTTAGGGCTAGGGGATGGGGACGGTTTAGGGTTCAGGTGAGGGTACGACAACGCTTTAGGGGGAGCGTACGTGTTAGGGCGCGAGTTAGTGTTAGCGTACGGGTTAGGATTAGGGGACGGGTGAGGGTCAGGCTTCGGGCAAGGGTTAGGGTTAGGGTTCGGGCTAGGGTTAGGGTTAGGTGACGGGGACGGTTTAGGGACCAGGTGAGGGTACGACAACGCTTTAGGGGGAGCGTACGTGTGAGGGCTCAGGTTAGTGTTAGCGTACGGGTTAGGATTAGGGGACGGGTGAGGGTCATGCTTCGGGGAAGTGTTAGGCTTAGGGTTCGGGGTAGGGTTACTGTTAGGGGACGGGGACGGTTTAGGGTTCAGGTGAGGGTACGACAACGCTTTAGGGGGAGCGTACGTGTGAGGGCGCGGGTTAGCGTTAGCGTACGGGTTAGGATTAGGGGAAGGGTGAGGGTCAGGCCTCTGGGAAGGCTTAGGGTTAGGGTTCGGGCTAGGGTTAGGGTTAGGGGACGGGGACGGTTTAGGGTCCAGGTGAGGTTACGACAACGCTTTAGGCGGAGCGTACGTGTGACGGCGCAGGTTAGTGTTAGCGTACGGCTTAGAATTAGGGGACGGGTGAGGGTCAGGCTTCGGGGAAGTGTTATGCTTAGGGTTCGGGCTAGGGTTAGGGTTAGGGGATGGGGACGGTTTAGGGTCCAGGTGAGGGTACGACAACGCTTTAGGGGGAGCGTACGTGTGAGGGCGCGGGTTAGTGTTAGCGTACAGGTTAGGATTAGGGGACGGGTGAGGGTCAGGCTTCGGGGAAGTGTTAGGCTTAGGGTTCGGGCTAGGGTTAGGGATAGGGGACGGGGACGGTTTAGGGTCCAGGTGAGGGTACGACAACGCTTTAGGGGGAGTGTACGTGTGAGGGCGCGGGTTAGTGTTAGCGTAGGCGTTAGGATTAGGGGACGGGTGAGGGTCAGGCTTCGGGCAAGTGTTAGGGTTAGGGTTCGTGTTAGGGTTAGGGTTAGGGGACGGGGACGGTTTAGGGTCCAGGTGAGGGTACGACAAAGCTTTAGGGGGAGTGTACGTGTGAGGCCGTGGGTTAGTGTTAGCGTACGGGTTAGGATTAGTGGACGGGTGAGGGTCAGGATTCGGGCAAGTGTTAGGCTTAGGGTTCGGGCTAGGGTTAGGGATAGGGGACGGGGACGGTTTAGGTTCCTGGTGAGGGTACGACAACGCTTTAAGGGGAGCGTACTTGTGAGGGCGCGGGTTAGTGGTAACGTACGGGTTAGGATTAGGGGACGGGTGAGGGTCAGGCTTCGGGGAAGGGTTAGGGTTAGGGTTCGGCCTAGGGTTAGGGTTAGGGTACGGGGACGGTTTAGGGTCCAGGTGAGGGTACTACAACGCTTTAGGAGGAGCGTACGTGTGAAGACGCAGGTTAGTGTTAGCGTACGGGTTAGGATTAGGGGACGGGTGAGGGTCAGGCTTCGGGCAAGGGTTAGGGTTAGGGTTCGGGCTAGGGTTAGGGTTAGGGGACGGGGACAGTTTAGGGTCCAGGTGAGGGTACGAGAACGCTTTAGGGGGAGCGTACGTGTGAGGGCGCGGATTAGTGTTAACGTACGGGTTAGGATTAGGGGACGGGTGAGGGTCAGCCTTCGGGGAAGGGTTAGGGTTAGGGTTCGGGCTAGGGTTAGGGTTAGGGGACGGGGACGGTTTAGGGTCCAGGTGAGGGTACGACAACGCTTTGGGGGAGCATACGTGTGAGGGCACGGGTTATTGTTAGCGTACGTGTTAGGATTAGTGGACGGGTGAGGGTCAGGCTTCGGGGAAGGGTTATGGTTAGGGTTCGGGCTAGGGTTAGGGTTAGGGGACGGGGACGGTTTAGGGTTCAGGAGAGGGTACGACAACGCTTTAGGGGGAGCGTACGTGTGAGGGCGCGGGTTAGCGTTAGCGTACGGGTTAGGATTAGGGGAAGGGTGAGGGTCAGGCCTCTGGGAAGGCTTAGGGTTAGGGTTCGGGCTAGGGTTAGGGTTAGGGGACGGGGACGGTTTAGGGTCCAGGTGAGGTTACGACAACGCTTTAGGCGGAGCGTACGTGTGACGGCGCAGGTTAGTGTTAGCGTACGGCTTAGAATTAGGGGACGGTTGAGGGTCAGGCTTCGGGGAAGTGTTATGCTTAGGGTTCGGGCTAGGGTTAGGGTTAGGGGATGGGGACGGTTTAGGGTCCAGGTGAGGGTACGACAACGCTTTAGGGGGAGCGTACGTGTGAGGGCGCGGGTTAGTGTTAGCGTACAGGTTAGGATTAGGGGACGGGTGAGGGTCAGGCTTCGGGGAAGTGTTAGGCTTAGGGTTCGGGCTAGGGTTAGGGATAGGGGACGGGGACGGTTTAGGGTCCAGGTGAGGGTACGACAACGCTTTAGGGGGAGTGTACGTGTGAGGGCGCGGGTTAGTGTTAGCGTAGGCGTTAGGATTAGGGGACGGGTGAGGGTCAGGCTTCGGGCAAGTGTTAGGGTTAGGGTTCGTGTTAGGGTTAGGGTTAGGGGACGGGGACGGTTTAGGGTCCAGGTGAGGGTACGACAAAGCTTTAGGGGGAGTGTACGTGTGAGGCCGTGGGTTAGTGTTAGCGTACGGGTTAGGATTAGTGGACGGGTGAGGGTCAGGATTCGGGCAAGTGTTAGGCTTAGGGTTCGGGCTAGGGTTAGGGATAGGGGACGGGGACGGTTTAGGTTCCTGGTGAGGGTACGACAACGCTTTAAGGGGAGCGTACTTGTGAGGGCGCGGGTTAGTGGTAACGTACGTGTTAGGATTAGGGGACGGGTGAGGGTCAGGCTTCGGGGAAGGGTTAGGGTTAGGGTTCGGCCTAGGGTTAGGGTTAGGGTACGGGGACGGTTTAGGGTCCAGGTGAGGGTACTACAACGCTTTAGGAGGAGCGTACGTGTGAAGACGCAGGTTAGTGTTAGCGTACGGGTTAGGATTAGGGGACGGGTGAGGGTCAGGCTTCGGGCAAGGGTTAGGGTTAGGGTTCGGGCTAGGGTTAGGGTTAGGGGACGGGGACAGTTTAGGGTCCAGGTGAGGGTACGAGAACGCTTTAGGGGGAGCGTACGTGTGAGGGCGCGGATTAGTGTTAACGTACGGGTTAGGATTAGGGGACGGGTGAGGGTCAGCCTTCGGGGAAGGGTTAGGGTTAGGGTTCGGGCTAGGGTTAGGGTTAGGGGACGGGGACGGTTTAGGGTCCAGGTGAGGGTACGACAACGCTTTGGGGGAGCGTACGTGTGAGGGCACGGGTTATTGTTAGCGTACGTGTTAGGATTAGTGGACGGGTGAGGGTCAGGCTTCGGGGAAGGGTTATGGTTAGGGTTCGGGCTAGGGTTAGGGTTAGGGGACGGGGACGGTTTAGGGTTCAGGAGAGGGTACGACAACGCTTTAGGGGGAGCGTACGTGTGAGGGCGCGGGTTAGTGTTAGCGTACGGGTTAGGATTAGGGGACGGGTGAGGTTCATGCTTCGGGGAAGGGTTAGGCTTAGGGTTCGGGCTAGGGTTAGGGCTAGGGGATGGGGACGGTTTAGGGTTCAGGAGAGGGTACGACAACGCTTTAGGGGGAGCGTACGTGTGAGGGCGCGGGTTAGTGTTAGCGTACGGGTTAGGATTAGGGGACGGGTGAGGGTCAGGCTTCGGGCAAGTGTTAGGGTTAGGGTTCGGGCTAGGGTTAGGGTTAGGGGACGGGGACGGTTTAGGGTCCAGGTGAGGGTACGACAACGCTTTAGGGGGACCGTACGTGTGAGGGCGCAGTTTAGTGTTAGCGTACGGGTTAGGATTAGGGGACGGGTGAGGGTCATGCTTCGGGGAAGTGTTAGGCTTAGGGTTCGGGCTAGGGTTAGTGTTAGGGGACGGGGACGGTTTAGGGTCCAGGTGAGGGTACGACAACGCTTTAGGGGGAGCGTACGTGTGAGGGCGCGGGTTAGCGTTAGCGTACGGGTTAGGATTAGGGGAATGGTGAGGGTCAGGCTTCAGGGAAGGCTTAGGGTTAGGGTTCGGGCTAGGGTTAGGGTTAGGGGACGGGGACGGTTTAGGGTCCAGGTGAGGTTACGACAACGCTTTAGGCGGAGCGTACGTGTGAGGGCGCAGGTTAGTGTTAGCGTACGGGTTAGGATTAGGGGACGGGTGAGGGTCAGGCTTCGGGGAAGTGTTAGGCTTAGGGTTCGGGCTAGGGTTAGGGTTAGGGGATGGGGACGGTTTAGGGTCCAGGTGAGGGTACGACAACGCTTTAGGGGGAGCGTACATATGAGGGCGCGGGTTAGTGTTAGCGTACGGGTTAGGATTAGGGGACGGGTGAGGGTCAGGCTTCGGGGAAGGGTTAGGGTTAGGGTTCGGGCTAGGATTAGGGTTAGGGGACGGGGACGGTTTAGGGTCCAGGTGAGGGTACGACAACGCTTTAGGGGGAGCGTACGTGTGAGGGCGCGGGTTAGTGTTAGCGTACGGGTTAGGATTAGGGGACGGGTGAGTTTCAGGCTTCGGGGAAGTGTTAGGGTTAGGGTTCAGGCTAGGGTTAGGGTTAGGGGACGGGGACGGTTTAGGGTCCAGGTGAGGGTACGACAACGCTTTAGGGTGAGCGTATGTTTGAGGGCGCGGGTTAGTGTTAGCGTACGGGTTAGGATTAGGGGACGGGTGAGGGTCAGGCTTCGGGCAAGTGTTAGGGTTAGGGTTCGGGCTAGGGTTAGGGTTAGGGGACGGGGACGGTTTGGGGTCCAGGTGAGGGTACGACAAAGCTTTGGGGGAGGGTACGTGTGAGGGCGCGGGTTAGTGTTAGTGTACGGGTTAGGATTAGGGGATGGTTGAGGGTCAGGCTTCGGGGAAGGGTTAGAGTTAGGGTTTGGGCTAGGGTTAGGGTTAGGGGATGGGGACGGTTTAGGGTCCAGGTGAGGGTACGACAACGCTTTAGGGGGAGCGTACGTGTGAGGGCACAGGTTAGTGTTAGCGTACGGTTTAGGATTAGGGGACGGTTGAGTGTCATGATCGGGGAAGGGTTAGGCTTAGGGTTCGTGCTAGGATTAGGGTTAGGGGACGGGGACGGTTTAGGGTTCAGGTGAGGGTACGACAACGCTTTGGGGGAGCGTACATGTGAGGGCGCGGGTTAGTGTTAGCGTACGGGTTAGGATTAGGGGACGGTTGAGGGTAAGGCTTCGGGGAAGGGTTAGGGTTCTGGTTCGGGCTAGGGTTAGGGTTAGGGGACGGGGACGGTTTAGGGTCCAGGTGAGGGTACGACAACGCTTTGAGGGAGCGTACGTGTGAGGGCGCGGGTTAGTGTTAGCGTACGGGTTAGGATTATGGGACGGGTGAGGGTCAGGCTTCGGGGAAGGGTTAGGCTTAGGGTTCGGGCTAGGGTTAGGGTAGGGGACGGGGACGGTTTAGGGTCCAGTTGAGGGTACGACAACGCTTTAGGGGGAGCGTACGTATGAGGGCGCGGGTTAGTGTTAGCGTACGGGTTAGGATTAGGGGACGGGATAGGGTCAGGCTTCGGGGAAGGGTTAGGGTTAGGGTTCGGGCTAGGGTTAGGGTTAGGGGACGGGGACGGTTTAGGGTCCAGGTGAGGTTACGACAACGCTTTAGGCGGAGCGTACGTGTGAGGGCGCAGGTTAGTGTTAGCGTACGGGTTAGGATTAGGGGACGGGTGAGGGTCAGGCTTCGGGGAAGTGTTAGGCTTAGGGTTCGGGCTAGGGTTAGGGTTAGGGGATGGGGACGGTTTAGGGTCCACGTGAGGGTACGACAACGCTTTAGGGGGAGCGTACATATGAGGGCGCGGGTTAGTGTTAGCGTACGGGTTAGGATTAGGGGACGGGTGAGGGTCAGGCTTCGGGGAAGGGTTAGGGTTAGGGTTCGGGCTAGGGTTAGGGTTAGGGGACGGGGACGGTTTAGGGTCCAGGTGAGGGTACGAAAACGCTTTAGGGGGAGCGTACGTGTGAGGGCGCGGGTAAGTGTTAGCGTACGGGTTACGATTAGGGGACGGGTGAGTGTCAGGCTTCGGGGAAGGGTTAGGGTTAGGGTTCGGGCTAGGGTTAGGGTTAGGGGACGGGGACGGTTTGGGGTCCAGGTGAGGGTACGACAACGCTTTAGGGGTCGCGTATGTTTGAGGGCGCGGGTTAGTGTTAGCGTACGGGTTAGGATTAGGGGACGGTTGAGTGTCATGCTTCGGGGAAGGGTTAGGCTTAGGGTTCGGGCTAGGATTAGGGTTAGGGGACGGGGACGGTTTAGGGTTCAGGTGAGGGTACGACAATGCTTTGGGGGAGCGTACGTGTGAGGGCACGGGTTAGTGTTAGCGTACGGGTTAGGATTAGGGGACGGTTGAGGCTCAGGCTTCGGGGAAGGGTTAGGGTTAGGTTTCGGGCTAGGGTTACGGTTAGGGGACGGGGACGGTTTAGGGTCCAGGTGAGGGTACGACAACGCTTTGAGGGAGCGTACGTATGAGGGCGCGGGTTAGTGTTAGCGTACGGGTTAGGATTAGGGGACGGGTGAGGGTCAGGCTTCGGGGAAGGGTTAGGGTTAGGGTTCGGGCTAGGGTTAGGGTTAGGGGACGGGGACGGTTTAGGGTCCAGGTGAGGGTACGACAACGCTTTGGGGGAGCTTACGTGTGAGGGCGCGGGTTAGTGTTAGCGTACGGGTTAGGATTATGGGACGGGTGAGGGTCAGGCTTCGGGGAAGGGTTAGGGTTAGGGTTCGGGCTAGGGTTAGGGTTAGGGGACGGGGACGGTTTAGGGTCCAGTTGAGGGTACGACAACGCTTTAGGGGGAGCGTACGTATGAGGGCGCGGGTTAGTGTTAGCGTACGGGTTAGGATTAGGGGACGGGTGAGGGTCAGGCTTCGGGGAAGGGTTAGGGTTAGGGTTCGGGCTAGGGTTAGGGTTAGGGGACGGGGACGGTTTAGGGTCCAGGTGAGGGTACGACAACGCTTTAGGGGAGCGTACGTGTGAGGGCGCGGGTTAGTGTTAGCGTACGGGTTAGGATTGGGGACGGGTGAGGGTCAGGCTTCGGGCAATGGTTAGGGTTAGGGTTCGGGCTAGGGTTAGGGTTAGGGGACGGGGACGGTTTAGGGTCCAGGTGAGGGTACGACAACGCTTTAGGGGGAGCGTACGTGTGAGGGCGCGGGTTAGCGTTAGCGTACGGGTTAGGATTAGGGGATGGGTGAGGGTCAGGCTTCGGGGAACGGTTAGGGTTAGGTTTCGGGCTAGGGTTAGGGTTAGGGGACGGGTTAGGGTCAGGCTTCGGGGAAGGGTTAGGGTTAGCGTTTGGGCTAGGGTTAGGGTTAGGGGATGGGGATGGGTTAGGGTCCAGGTGAGGGTACGACAACGCTTTAGGGGGAGCGTACGTGTGAGGGCACAGGTTAGTGTTAGCGTACGGGTTAGGATTAGTGGACGGTTTTGTGTCATGCTTCGGGGAAGGGTTAGGCTTAGGGTTCGGGCTAGGATTAGGGTTAGGGGACGGGGACGGTTTAGGGTTCAGGTGAGGGTACGACAACGCTTTGGGGGAGCGTACGTGTGAGGGCGCGGGTTAGTCTTAGCGTACGGGTTAGGATTAGGGGACGGGTGAGGGTCAGGCTTCGGGCAAGGGTTAGGGTTAGGGTTCGGGCTAGGGTTAGGGTTAGGGGACGGGGACGGTTTAGGGTCCAGGTGAGGGTACGACAACGCTTTAGGGGGAGCGTACGTGTGAGGGCGCAGGTTAGTGTTAGCGTACGGGTTAGGATTAGGGAACGGGTGAGGGTCATGCTTCGGGGAAGTGTTAGGCTTAGGGTTCGGGCTAGGGTTAGGGCTAGGGGATGGGGACGGTTTAGGGTTCAGGTGAGGGTACGACAACGCTTTAGGGGGAGCGTACGTGTTAGGGCGCTAGTTAGTGTTAGCGTACGGGTTAGGATTAGGGGACGGGTGAGGGTCAGGCTTCGGGCAAGGGTTAGGGTTAGGGTTCGGGCTAGGGTTAGGGTTAGGTGACGGGGACGGTTTAGGGACCAGGTGAGGGTCCGACAACGCTTTAGGGGGAGCGTACGTGTGAGGGCTCAGGTTAGTGTTAGCGTACGGGTTAGGATTAGGGGACGGGTGAGGGTCATGCTTCGGGGAAGTGTTAGGCTTAGGGTTCGGGGTAGGGTTACTGTTAGGGGACGGGGACGGTTTAGGGTTCAGGTGAGGGTACGACAACGCTTTAGGGGGAGCGTACGTGTGAGGGCGCGGGTTAGCGTTAGCGTACGGGTTAGGATTAGGGGAAGGGTGAGGGTCAGGCCTCTGGGAAGGCTTAGGGTTAGGGTTCGGGCTAGGGTTAGGGTTAGGGGACGGGGACGGTTTAGGGTCCAGGTGAGGTTACGACAACGCTTTAGGCGGAGCGTACGTGTGACGGCGCAGGTTAGTGTTAGCGTACGGCTTAGAATTAGGGGACGGTTGAGGGTCAGGCTTCGGGGAAGTGTTATGCTTAGGGTTCGGGCTAGGGTTAGGGTTAGGGGATGGGGACGGTTTAGGGTCCAGGTGAGGGTACGACAACGCTTTAGGGGGAGCGTACGTGTGAGGGCGCGGGTTAGTGTTAGCGTACAGGTTAGGATTAGGGGACGGGTGAGGGTCAGGCTTCGGGGAAGTGTTAGGCTTAGGGTTCGGGCTAGGGTTAGGGATAGGGGACGGGGACGGTTTAGGGTCCAGGTGAGGGTACGACAACGCTTTAGGGGGAGTGTACGTGTGAGGGCGCGGGTTAGTGTTAGCGTAGGCGTTAGGATTAGGGGACGGGTGAGGGTCAGGCTTCGGGCATGTGTTAGGGTTAGGGTTCGTGTTAGGGTTAGGGTTAGGGGACGGGGACGGTTTAGGGTCCAGGTGAGGGTACGACAAAGCTTTAGGGGGAGTGTACGTGTGAGGCCGTGGGTTAGTGTTAGCGTACGGGTTAGGATTAGTGGACGGGTGAGGGTCAGGATTCGGGCAAGTGTTAGGCTTAGGGTTCGGGCTAGGGTTAGGGATAGGGGACGGGGACGGTTTAGGTTCCTGGTGAGGGTACGACAACGCTTTAAGGGGAGCGTACTTGTGAGGGCGCGGGTTAGTGGTAACGTACGGGTTAGGATTAGGGGACGGGTGAGGGTCAGGCTTCGGGGAAGGGTTAGGGTTAGGGTTCGGCCTAGGGTTAGGGTTAGGGTACGGGGACGGTTTAGGGTCCAGGTGAGGGTACTACAACGCTTTAGGAGGAGCGTACGTGTGAAGACGCAGGTTAGTGTTAGCGTACGGGTTAGGATTAGGGGACGGGTGAGGGTCAGGCTTCGGGCAAGGGTTAGGGTTAGGGTTCGGGCTAGGGTTAGGGTTAGGGGACGGGGACAGTTTAGGGTCCAGGTGAGGGTACGAGAACGCTTTAGGGGGAGCGTACGTGTGAGGGCGCGGATTAGTGTTAACGTACGGGTTAGGATTAGGGGACGGGTGAGGGTCAGCCTTCGGGGAAGGGTTAGGGTTAGGGTTCGGGCTAGGGTTAGGGTTAGGGGACGGGGACGGTTTAGGGTCCAGGTGAGGGTACGACAACGCTTTGGGGGAGCGTACGTGTGAGGGCACGGGTTATTGTTAGCGTACGTGTTAGGATTAGTGGACGGGTGAGGGTCAGGCTTCGGGGAAGGGTTATGGTTAGGGTTCGGGCTAGGGTTAGGGTTAGGGGACGGGGACGGTTTAGGGTTCAGGAGAGGGTACGACAACGCTTTAGGGGGAGCGTACGTGTGAGGGCGCGGGTTAGTGTTAGCGTACGGGTTAGGATTAGGGGACGGGTGAGGTTCATGCTTCGGGGAAGGGTTAGGCTTAGGGTTCGGGCTAGGGTTAGGGCTAGGGGATGGGGACGGTTTAGGGTTCAGGAGAGGGTACGACAACGCTTTAGGGGGAGCGTACGTGTGAGGGCGCGGGTTAGTGTTAGCGTACGGGTTAGGATTAGGGGACGGGTGAGGGTCAGGCTTCGGGCAAGTGTTAGGGTTAGGGTTCGGGCTAGGGTTAGGGTTAGGGGACGGGGACGGTTTAGGGTCCAGGTGAGGGTACGACAACGCTTTAGGGGGACCGTACGTGTGAGGGCGCAGTTTAGTGTTAGCGTACGGGTTAGGATTAGGGGACGGGTGAGGGTCATGCTTCGGGGAAGTGTTAGGCTTAGGGTTCGGGCTAGGGTTAGTGTTAGGGGACGGGGACGGTTTAGGGTCCAGGTGAGGGTACGACAACGCTTTAGGGGGAGCGTACGTGTGAGGGCGCGGGTTAGCGTTAGCGTACGGGTTAGGATTAGGGGAATGGTGAGGGTCAGGCTTCAGGGAAGGCTTAGGGTTAGGGTTCGGGCTAGGGTTAGGGTTAGGGGACGGGGACGGTTTAGGGTCCAGGTGAGGTTACGACAACGCTTTAGGCGGAGCGTACGTGTGAGGGCGCAGGTTAGTGTTAGCGTACGGGTTAGGATTAGGGGACGGGTGAGGGTCAGGCTTCGGGGAAGTGTTAGGCTTAGGGTTCGGGCTAGGGTTAGGGTTAGGGGATGGGGACGGTTTAGGGTCCAGGTGAGGGTACGACAACGCTTTAGGGGGAGCGTACATATGAGGGCGCGGGTTAGTGTTAGCGTACGGGTTAGGATTAGGGGACGGGTGAGGGTCAGGCTTCGGGGAAGGGTTAGGGTTAGGGTTCGGGCTAGGATTAGGGTTAGGGGACGGGGACGGTTTAGGGTCCAGGTGAGGGTACGACAACGCTTTAGGGGGAGCGTACGTGTGAGGGCGCGGGTTAGTGTTAGCGTACGGGTTAGGATTAGGGGACGGGTGAGTTTCAGGCTTCGGGGAAGTGTTAGGGTTAGGGTTCAGGCTAGGGTTAGGGTTAGGGGACGGGGACGGTTTAGGGTCCAGGTGAGGGTACGACAACGCTTTAGGGTGAGCGTATGTTTGAGGGCGCGGGTTAGTGTTAGCGTACGGGTTAGGATTAGGGGACGGGTGAGGGTCAGGCTTCGGGCAAGTGTTAGGGTTAGGGTTCGGGCTAGGGTTAGGGTTAGGGGACGGGGACGGTTTGGGGTCCAGGTGAGGGTACGACAAAGCTTTGGGGGAGGGTACGTGTGAGGGCGCGGGTTAGTGTTAGTGTACGGGTTAGGATTAGGGGATGGTTGAGGGTCAGGCTTCGGGGAAGGGTTAGAGTTAGGGTTTGGGCTAGGGTTAGGGTTAGGGGATGGGGACGGTTTAGGGTCCAGGTGAGGGTACGACAACGCTTTAGGGGGAGCGTACGTGTGAGGGCACAGGTTAGTGTTAGCGTACGGTTTAGGATTAGGGGACGGTTGAGTGTCATGATCGGGGAAGGTTTAGGCTTAGGGTTCGTGCTAGGATTAGGGTTAGGGGACGGGGACGGTTTAGGGTTCAGGTGAGGGTACGACAACGCTTTGGGGGAGCGTACATGTGAGGGCGCGGGTTAGTGTTAGCGTACGGGTTAGGATTAGGGGACGGTTGAGGGTAAGGCTTCGGGGAAGGGTTAGGGTTCTGGTTCGGGCTAGGGTTAGGGTTAGGGGACGGGGACGGTTTAGGGTCCAGGTGAGGGTACGACAACGCTTTGAGGGAGCGTACGTGTGAGGGCGCGGGTTAGTGTTAGCGTACGGGTTAGGATTATGGGACGGGTGAGGGTCAGGCTTCGGGGAAGGGTTAGGCTTAGGGTTCGGGCTAGGGTTAGGGTAGGGGACGGGGACGGTTTAGGGTCCAGTTGAGGGTACGACAACGCTTTAGGGGGAGCGTACGTATGAGGGCGCGGGTTAGTGTTAGCGTACGGGTTAGGATTAGGGGACGGGATAGGGTCAGGCTTCGGGGAAGGGTTAGGGTTAGGGTTCGGGCTAGGGTTAGGGTTACGGGACGGGGACGGTTTAGGGTCCAGGTGAGGTTACGACAACGCTTTAGGCGGAGCGTACGTGTGAGGGCGCAGGTTAGTGTTAGCGTACGGGTTAGGATTAGGGGACGGGTGAGGGTCAGGCTTCGGGGAAGTGTTAGGCTTAGGGTTCGGGCTAGGGTTAGGGTTAGGGGATGGGGACGGTTTAGGGTCCACGTGAGGGTACGACAACGCTTTAGGGGGAGCGTACATATGAGGGCGCGGGTTAGTGTTAGCGTACGGGTTAGGATTAGGGGACGGGTGAGGGTCAGGCTTCGGGGAAGGGTTAGGGTTAGGGTTCGGGCTAGGGTTAGGGTTAGGGGACGGGGACGGTTTAGGGTCCAGGTGAGGGTACGAAAACGCTTTAGGGGGAGCGTACGTGTGAGGGCGCGGGTAAGTGTTAGCGTACGGGTTACGATTAGGGGACGGGTGAGTGTCAGGCTTCGGGGAAGGGTTAGGGTTAGGGTTCGGGCTAGGGTTAGGGTTAGGGGACGGGGACGGTTTGGGGTCCAGGTGAGGGTACGACAACGCTTTAGGGGTCGCGTATGTTTGAGGGCGCGGGTTAGTGTTAGCGTACGGGTTAGGATTAGGGGACGGTTGAGTGTCATGCTTCGGGGAAGGGTTAGGCTTAGGGTTCGGGCTAGGATTAGGGTTAGGGGACGGGGACGGTTTAGGGTTCAGGTGAGGGTACGACAATGCTTTGGGGGAGCGTACGTGTGAGGGCACGGGTTAGTGTTAGCGTACGGGTTAGGATTAGGGGACGGTTGAGGCTCAGGCTTCGGGGAAGGGTTAGGGTTAGGTTTCGGGCTAGGGTTACGGTTAGGGGACGGGGACGGTTTAGGGTCCAGGTGAGGGTACGACAACGCTTTGAGGGAGCGTACGTATGAGGGCGCGGGTTAGTGTTAGCGTACGGGTTAGGATTAGGGGACGGGTGAGGGTCAGGCTTCGGGGAAGGGTTAGGGTTAGGGTTCGGGCTAGGGTTAGGGTTAGGGGACGGGGACGGTTTAGGGTCCAGGTGAGGGTACGACAACGCTTTGGGGGAGCTTACGTGTGAGGGCGCGGGTTAGTGTTAGCGTACGGGTTAGGATTATGGGACGGGTGAGGGTCAGGCTTCGGGGAAGGGTTAGGGTTAGGGTTCGGGCTAGGGTTAGGGTTAGGGGACGGGGACGGTTTAGGGTCCAGTTGAGGGTACGACAACGCTTTAGGGGGAGCGTACGTATGAGGGCGCGGGTTAGTGTTAGCGTACGGGTTAGGATTAGGGGACGGGTGAGGGTCAGGCTTCGGGGAAGGGTTAGGGTTAGGGTTCGGGCTAGGGTTAGGGTTAGGGGACGGGGACGGTTTAGGCTCCAGGTGAGGGTACGACAACGCTTTAGGGGAGCGTACGTGTGAGGGCGCGGGTTAGTGTTAGCGTACGGGTTAGGATTGGGGACGGGTGAGGGTCAGGCTTCGGGCAATGGTTAGGGTTAGGGTTCGGGCTAGGGTTAGGGTTAGGGGACGGGGACGGTTTAGGGTCCAGGTGAGGGTACGACAACGCTTTAGGGGGAGCGTACGTGTGAGGGCGCGGGTTAGCGTTAGCGTACGGGTTAGGATTAGGGGATGGGTGAGGGTCAGGCTTCGGGGAACGGTTAGGGTTAGGTTTCGGGCTAGGGTTAGGGTTAGGGGACGGGTTAGGGTCAGGCTTCGGGGAAGGGTTAGGGTTAGCGTTTGGGCTAGGGTTAGGGTTAGGGGATGGGGATGGGTTAGGGTCCAGGTGAGGGTACGACAACGCTTTAGGGGGAGCGTACGTGTGAGGGCACAGGTTAGTGTTAGCGTACGGGTTAGGATTAGTGGACGGTTTTGTGTCATGCTTCGGGGAAGGGTTAGGCTTAGGGTTCGGGCTAGGATTAGGGTTAGGGGACGGGGACGGTTTAGGGTTCAGGTGAGGGTACGACAACGCTTTGGGGGAGCGTACGTGTGAGGGCGCGGGTTAGTGTTAGCGTACGGGTTAGGATTAGGGGACGGTTGAGGGTCAGGCTTCGGGGAAGGGTTAGGGTTAGGGTTCGGGCTAGGGTTAGGGTTAGGGGACGGGGACGATTTAGGGTCCAGGTGAGGGTACGACAACGCTTTGAGGGAGCGTACGTGTGAGGGCGCGGGTTAGTGTTAGCGTACGGGTTAGGATTATGGGACGGGTGAGGGTCAGGCTTCGGGGAAGGGTTAGGGTTAGGGTTCGGGCTAGGGTTAGGTTTAGGGGACGGGGACGGTTTAGGGTCCAGGTGAGGGTACGACAACGCTTTAGGGGGAGCGTACGTGTGAGGGCGCGGGTTAGTGTTAGCGTACGGGTTAGGATTAGGGGACGGGTGAGTGTCAGGCTTCGGGGAAGGGTTAGGGTTAGGGTTCGGGCTAGGGTTAGGGTTAGGGGACGGGGACGGTTTGGGGTCCAGGTGAGGGTACGACAACGCTTTAGGGGTCGCGTATGTTTGAGGGCGCGGGTTAGTGTTAGCGTACGGGTTAGGATTAGGGGACGGGTGAGGGTCAGGCTTCGGGCAAGTGTTAGGGTTAGGGTTCGGGCTAGGGTTAGGGTTAGGGGACGGGGACGGTTTAGGGTCCAGGTGAGGGTACGACAAAGCTTTGGGGGAGGGTACGTGTGAGGGCGCGGGTTAGTGTTAGTGTACGGGTTAGGATTAGGGGATGGTTGAGGGTCAGGCTTCGGGGAAGGGTTAGAGTTAGGGTTTGGGCTAGGTTTAGGGTTAGGGGATGGGGACGGTTTAGGGTCCAGGTGAGGGTACGACAACGCTTTAGGGGGAGCGTACGTGTGAGGGCACAGGTTAGTGTTAGCGTACGGGTTAGGATTAGGGGACGTGTGAGTGTCATGCTTCGGGGAAGGGTTAGGCTTAGGGTTCGGGCTAGGATTAGGGTTAGGGGACGGGGACGGTTTAGGGTTCAGGTGAGGGTACGACAACGCTTTGGGGGAGCATACGTGTGAGGGCGCGGGTTAGTGTTAGCGTACGGGTTAGGATTAGGGGACGGTTGAGGGTCAGGCTTCGGGGAAGGGTTAGGGTTAGGGTTCGGGCTAGGGTTAGGGTTAGGGGACGGGGACGGTTTAGGGTCCAGGTGAGGGTACGACAACGCTTTGGGGGAGCTTACGTGTGAGGGCGCGGGTTAGTGTTACCGTACGGGTTAGGATTATGGGACGGGTGAGGGTCAGGCTTCGGGGAAGGGTTAGGGTTAGGGTTCGGGCTAGGGTTAGGGTTAGGGGACGGGGACGGTTTAGGGTCCAGTTGAGGGTACGACAACGCTTTAGGGGGAGCGTACGTATGAGGGCGCGGGTTAGTGTTAGCGTACGGGTTAGGATTAGGGGACGGGTGAGGGTCAGGCTTCGGGGAAGGGTTAGGGTTAGGGTTCGGGCTAGGGTTAGGGTTAGGGGACGGGGACGGTTTAGGGTCCAGGTGAGGGTACGACAACGCTTTAGGGGGAGCGTACGTGTGAGGGCGCGGGTTAGTGTTAGCGTACGGGTTAGGATTGGGGACGGGTGAGGGTCAGGCTTCGGGCAAGGGTTAGGGTTAGGGTTCGGGCTAGGGTTAGGGTTAGGGGACGGGGACGGTTTAGGGTCCAGGTGAGGGTACGACAACGCTTTAGGGGGAGCGTACGTGTGAGGGCGCGGGTTAGCGTTAGCGTACGGGTTAGGATTAGGGGACGGGTGAGGGTCAGGCTTCGGGGAAGGGTTAGGGTTAGGTTTCGGGCTAGGGTTAGGGTTAGGGGACGGGGACGGTTTAGGGTCCAGGTGAGGGTACGACAACGCTTTAGGGGGAGCGTACGTGTGAGGGCGCGGGTTAGTGTTAGCGTACGGGTTAGGATTAGGGGACGGGTGAGTGTCAGGCTTCGGGGAAGGGTTAGGGTTAGGGTTCGGGCTAGGGTTAGGGTTAGGGGACGGGGACGGTTTAGGGTCCAGGTGAGGGTACGACAACGCTTTAGGGGGAGCGTATGTTTGAGGGCGCGGGTTAGTGTTAGCGTACGGGTTAGGATTAGGGGACGGGTGAGGGTCAGGCTTCGGGCAAGTGTTAGGGTTAGGGTTAGGGTTCGGGCTAGCGTTAGGGTTAGGGGACGGGGACGGTTTAGGGTGCAGGTGAGGGTACGACAAAGCTTTGGGGGAGGGTACGTGTGAGGGCGCGGGTTAGTGTTAGTGTACGGGTTAGGATTAGGGGATGGTTGAGCGTCAGGCTTCGGGGAAAGGTTAGGGTTAGGGTTTGGGCTAGGGTTAGGGTTAGGGGATGGGGACGGTTTAGGGTCCAGGTGAGGGTACGACAACGCTTTAGGGGGAGCGTACGTGTGAGGGCACGGGTTAGTGTTAGCGTACGGGTTAGGATTAGGGGACGGGTGAGTGTCATGCCTCGGGGAAGGGTTAGGGTTAGGGTTCGGGCTAGGGTTAGGGTTAGGGGACGGGGACGGTTTAGGGTCCAGGTGAGGGTACGACAACGCTTTAGGGGGAGCGTACGTGTGAGGGCGCGGTTTAGTGTTAGCGTACCGGTTAGGATTAGGGGACGGGTGAGGGTCAGGCTTCGGGGAAGGGTTAGGGTTAGGGTTCGGGCTAGGGTTAGGGTTAGGGGACGGGGACTGTTTAGGGTCCAGGTGAGGGTACGACAACGCTTTAGGGGGAGCGTACGTGGAAGGGCGCGGGTTACCGTTAGCGTACGGGTTAGGATTAGGGGACGGGTGAGGGTCAGGCTTCGGGGAAGGGTTAGGGTTAGGGTTCGGGCTAGGGTTAGGGTTAGGGGACGGGGACGGTTTAGGGTCCAGGTGAGGGTACGACAACGCTTTGGGGGAGCGTACGTGTGAGGGCGCGGGTTAGTGTTAGCGTACGGGTTAGGATTAGGGGACGGGTGAGGGTCAGGCTTCGGGGAAGTCTTAGGCATAGGGTTCGGAGTAGGGTTAGGGTTAGGGGACGGGGACGGTTTAGGGTCCAGGTGAGGGTTCGACAACGCTTTAGGGGGAGGGTACGTAAGAGGGCGCAGGTTAGTGTTAGCGTACGGGTTAGGATTAGGGGACGGGTGAGGGTCAGGCTTCGGGCAAGTGTTAGGCTTAGGGTTCGGGCTAGGCTTAGTGTTAGGGGACGGGGACGGTTTAGGGTCCAGGTGAGGGTACGAAAACGCTTTAGGTGGAGCGTACGTATGAGGGCGTGGGTTAGTGTTAGCGTACGGTTTAGGATTGGGGACGCGTGAGGGTCAGGCTTCGGGGAAAGGTTAGGGTTAGGGTTAGGGCTAGGGTTAGGGTTAGGGGACGGGGACGGTTTAGGGTCCAGGTGAGGGTACGACAAAGCATTAGGGGGAGCGTACGTGTGAGGTCGCAGGTTTGTTTTAACGTACGGGTTAGGATTAGCGGACGGGTGAGCGTCAGGCTTCGGGGAAGGGTTAGGGTTAGGGTTCGGGTTCGGGTTACGGTTAGGGGACGGGGACGGTTTAGGGTCCACGTGAGGGTACGACAACGCTTTAGGGGGAGCATACGTGTGAGGGCGCTGGTTAGTGTTAGCGTACGGGTTAGGATTATGGGACGGGTGAGGGTCAGGTTTCGGGGAAGGTTTAGGGTTAGGGTTCGGACTAGGGTTAGGGTTAGGGGCCGGGGACGGTTTAGGGTCCAGGTGAGGGAACGACAACGCTTTAGGGGGAGCGTACGTATGAGGGCGCGGGTTAGTGTTAGCGTATGGGTTAGGATTAGGGGACGGGTTAGGGTCAGGCTTCGGGGAAGGGTTAGGGTTAGGGTTCGGGCTAGGGTTAGGGTTAGGGGACGGGGACGGTTTAGGGTCCAGGTGAGGGTACGACAGCGCTTTAGGGGGAGCGTATGTGTGAGGGCACGGGTTAGTGTTAGCGTACGGGTTAGGATTAGGGGACGGGTGAGGGTCAGGCTTCGGGCAAGGGTTAGGGTTAGGGTTCGGGCTAGGGTTAGGGTTAGGGGACGGGGACGGTTTAGGGTCCACGTGGGGGTACGACAATGCTTTAGAGGGAGCGTACGTGTGAGGCCGAAGGTTAGTGTTAGCGTACGGGTTAGGATTAGGGGACGGGTGAGGGTCATGCTTCGGGAAAGGGTTAGGCATAGGGTTCGGGCTAGGGTTAGGGTTAGGGGACGGGGACGGTTTAGGGTCCAGGTGAGGGTACGACAACGCTTTGGGGGAGCGTACGTGTGAGGGCGCGGGTTAGTGTTAGCGTACGGGTTAGGATTAGGGGACGGGTGAGGGTCAGGCTTCGGGGAAGTCTTAGGCATAGGGTTCGGAGTAGGGTTAGGGTTAGGGGACGGGGACGGTTTAGGGTCCAGGTGAGGGTTCGACAACGCTTTAGGGGGAGGGTACGTATGAGGGCGCGGGTTAGTGTTTGCGTACGGGTTAGGATTAGGGGACGTGTGAGGGTCAGGCTTCGGGGAAGTGTTAGGCTTAGGGTTCGGGCTCGGGTTAGGGTTAGGGGACGGGGACGGTTTAGGGTCCAGGTGAGGGTACGACAACGCTTTAAGGGGAGCGTACGTGTGAGGGCGCGGGTTAGTGTTAGCGTACGGGTTAGGCTTAGGGGACGGGTGAGTGTCAGGCTTCGGGGAAGGGTTAGGGTTAGGGTTCGGGATAGGGTTAGGGTTAGGGGACGGGGACGGTTTAGGTTCCATTTGAGGTTACGACAATGCTTTAGGGGGAGCGTACGTGTGAGGGCGTGGGTAAGTGTTAGCGTACGGGTTAGGATTAGGGGACGGGTGAGGGTCATGCTTCGGGAAAGGTTTAGGCTTAGGTTTCGGGCTAGGGTTAGGGTTAGGGGACGGGGACGGTTTAGGGTCCAGGTGAGGGTACGACAACGCTTTAGGGGGAGCGTACGTTTGAGGGCGCGGGTTAGTGTTAGCGTACGGGTTAGGATTAGGGGACGGGTGAGGGTCAGGCTTCGGGGAAGGGTTAGGCTTAGGGTTCGGGCTAGGGTTAGGGTTAGGGGACGGGGACAGTTTAGGGTCCAGGTGAGGGTACGACAACGCTTTGGGGGAGCTTACGTGTGAGGGCGCGGGTAAGTGTTAGCGTACGGGTTAGGATTAGGGGACGGGTGAGGGTCAGGCTTCGGGCAAGGGTTAGGATTAGGGTTCGGGCTAGGGTTAGGGTTAGGGGACGGGGACGGTTTAGGGTCCAGGTGAGGGTACGACAACGCTTTAGGGGGAGCGTACGTGTGAGGGCGCGGGTTAGCGTTAGCGTACGGGTTAGGATTAGGGGACGGGTGAGGGTCAGGCTTCGGGGAAGGGTTAGGGTTAGGGTTCGGGCTAGGGTTAGGTTTAGGGGACGGGGACGGTTTAGTGTCCAGGTGAGGGTACGACAACGTTTTAGGGGGATCGTACGTGTGAGGGCGCGGGTTAGTGTTAGCGTACGGGTTAGGATTAGGGGACGGGTGAGGGTCAGGCTTCGGGGAAGGTTTAGGGTTAGGGTTCGGGCTAGGGTTAGGGTTAGGGTACGGGGACGGTTTAGGGTCCAGGTGAGGGTACGACAACGCTTTAGGGGGAGCGTACGTGTGAGGGCCCGGGTTAGTGTTAGCGTACGGGTTAGGATTAGGGGACGGGTGAGGGTCAGTCTTCGGGGAAGTGTTAGGCTTAGGGTTCGGGCTAGGTTTAGGGTTAGGGGATGGGGACAGTTTAGGGTCCAGGTGAGGGTACGACAACGCTTTAGGGGGAGCGTAAGCGTGAGGGCGTGGGTTAGTGTTAGCGTACGGGTTAGGATTAGGGGACGGGTGAGTGTCAGGCTTCGGGCAAGTGTTAGGCTTAGGGTTCGGGCTAGGCTTAGGGTTAAGGGACGGGGACGGTTTAGGGTCCAGGTGAGTGTACGAAAACGCTTTAGGGGGAGCGTACGTATGAGGGCGTGGGTTAGTGTTAGCGTACGGGTTAGGATTGGGGAAGGGTGAGGGTCAGGCTTCGGGGAAAGGTTAGGGTTAGGGTTAGGGCTAGGATTAGGGTTAGGGGACGGGGAAGGTTTAGGGTCCAGGTGAGGGTACGACAAAGCATTAGGGGGAGCGTACGTGTGAGGTCGCAGGTTAGTTTTAGCGTACGGGTTAGGATTAGCGGACGGGTGAGCGTCAGGCTTCAGGGAAGGGTTAGGGTTCGGGTTCGGGTTAGGGTTAGGGGACGGTTTAGGGTCCAGGTGAGCTTACGACAACGCTTTAGGGGGAGCATACGTGTGAGGGCGCGGGTTAGTGTTAGCGTACGGGTTAGGATTATGGGACGGGTGAGGGTCAGGCTTCGGGGAAGGGTTAGGGTTAGGGTTCGGGCTAGGGTTAGGGTTAGGGGACGGGGACGGTTTAGTGTCCAGGTGAGGGAACGACAACGCTTTAGGGGGAGCGTACGTATGAGGGCGCGGGTTAGTGTTAGCGTACGGTTTAGGATTAGGGGACGGGTTAGTGTCAGGCTTCGGGGAAGGGTTAGGGTTAGTGTTCGGGCTAGGGATAGGGTTAGGGGACGGGGACGGTTTAGGGTCCAGGTGAGGGTACGACAGCGCTTTAGGGGGAGCGTATGTGTGAGGGCACGGGTTAGTGTTAGCGTACGGGTTAGGATTAGGGTACGGTTGAGGGTCAGGCTTCGGGCAAGGGTTAGGGTTAGGGTTCGGGCTAGGGTTAGGGTTAGGGGACGGGGACGGTTTAGGGTCCAGGTGAGGGTACGACAACGCTTTAGGGGGAGCGTACGTGTGAGGGTGCGGGTTAGCGTTAGCGTACGGGTTAGGATTAGGGGACGGGTGAGGGTCAGGCTTCGGGGAAGGGTTAGGGTTAGGGTTCGGGCTAGGGTTAGGGTTAGGGGACGGGGACAGTTTAGTGTCCAGGTGAGGGTACGACAACGTTTTAGGGGGAGCGTACGTGTGAGGGCGCGGGTTAGTGTTAGCGTACGGGTTAGGATTAGGGGACGGGTGAGGGTCAGGCTTCGGGGAAGGTTTAGGGTTAGGGTTCGGGCTAGGGTTAGGGTTAGGGGACGGGGACGGTTTAGGGTCCAGGTGAGGGTACGACAATGCTTACGAGGGAGCGTACGTGTGAGGGCGAAGGTTAGTGTTAGCGTACGGGTTAGGATTAGGGGACGGGTGAGGGTCATGCTTCGGGAAAGGTTTAGGCTTAGGTTTCGGGCTAGGGTTAGGGTTAGGGGACGGGGACGGTTTAGGGTCCAGGTGAGGGTACGACAACGCTTTAGGGGGAGCGTACGTGTGAGGGTGCTGGTTAGCGTTAGCGTACGGGTTAGGATTAGGGGACGGGTGAGGGTCAGGCTTCGGGGAAGTCTTAGGCATAGGGTTCGGAGTAGGGTTAGGGTTAGGGGACGGGGACGGTTTAGGGTCCAGGTGAGGGTTCGACAACGCTTTAGGGGGAGGGTACGTATGAGGGCGCGGGTTAGTGTTAGCGTACGGGTTAGGATTAGGGGACGGGTGAGGGTCAGGCTTCGGGGAAGTGTTAGGCTTAGGGTTCGGGCTAGGGTTAGGGTTAGGGGACGGGGACGGTTTAGGGTCCAGGTGAGGGTACGACAACGCTTTAAGGGGAGCGTACGTGTGAGGGCGCGGGTTAGTGTTAGCGTACGGGTTAGGATTAGGGGACGGGTGAGGGTCAGGCTTCGGGGAAGGGTTAGGGTTAGGGTTCGGGATAGGGTTAGGGTTAGGGGACGGGGACGGTTTAGGTTCCAGGTGAGGGTACGAAAACGCTTTAGGGGGAGCGTACGTGTGAGGGCGCGGGTTAGTGTTAACGTACGGGTTAGGATTAGGGGACGGGTGAGGGTCAGGCTTCGGGGAAGGGTTAGGGTTAGGGTTCGGGCTAGGGTTAGGGTTAGGGGACGGGGACGGTTTAGGGTCCAGGTGAGGGTACGAAAACGCTTTAGGGGGAGCGTACGTATGAGGGCGTGGGTTAGTTTTAGCGTACGGGTTAGGATTGGGGACGGGTGAGGGTCAGGCTTCGGGGAAAGGTTAGGGTTAGGGTTAGGGCTAGGGTTAGGTTTAGGGGACGGGGACGGTTTAGGGTCCAGGTGAGGGTACGACAAAGCATTAGGGGGAGCGTACGTGTGAGGGCGCGGGTTAGTGTTAGCGTACGGGTTAGGATTAGGGGACGGGTTAGGGTCAGGCTTCGGGGAAGGGTTAGGGTTAGGGTTCGGGCTAGGGTTAGGGTTAGGGTTAGGGGACGGGGACGGTTTAGGGTCCAGGTGAGGGTACGACAGCGCTTTAGGGGGAGCGTATGTGTGAGGGCATGGGTTAGTGTTAGCGTACGGGTTAGGATTAGGGGACGGGTGAGGGTCAGGCTTCGGGCAAGGGTTAGGGTTAGGGTTCGGGCTAGGGTTAGGGTTAGGGGACGGGGACGGTTTAGGGTCAAGGGGAGGGTACGACAACACTTTAGGGGGAGCGTACGTGTGAGGGCGCGGCTTAGTGTTAGCGTACGGGTTAGGATTAGGGGACGGGTGAGGGTCAGGCTTCGGGGAAGGGTTAGGGTTAGGGTTCGGGCTAGGGTTAGGGTTAGGGGACGGGGACGGTTTAGTGTCCAGGTGAGGGTACGAGAACGTTTTAGGAGGAGCGTACGTGTGAGGGCGCGGGTTAGTGTTAGCGTACGGGTTAGGATTAGGGGACGGGTGAGGGTCAGGCTTCGGGGAAGGTTTAGGGTTAGGGTTCGGGCTATGGTTAGGGTTAGGGTACGGGGACGGTTTAGGGTCCAGGTGAGGGTACGACAATGCTTTAGAGGGAGCGTACGTGTGAGGGCGAAGGTTAGTGTTAGCGTACGGGTTAGGATTAGGGGACGGGTGAGGGTCATGCTTCGGGAAAGGGTTAGGCTTAGGGTTCGGGCTAGGGTTAGGGTTAGGGGACGTAGACGGTTTAGGGTCCAGGTGAGGGTACGACAACGCTTTAAGGGGAGCATACGTGTGAGGGTGCGGGTTAGTGTTAGCGTACGGGTTAGGATTAGGGGACGGGTGAGGGTCAGGCTTCGGGGAAGGGTTAGGGTTAGGGTTCGGGATACGGTTAGGGTTAGGGGACGGGGACGGTTTAGGTTCCAAGTGAGGGTACGACAACGCTTTAGGGGGAGCGTACGTGTGAGGGCGCGGGTTAGTGTTAACGCACGGGTTAGGATAAGGGGACGGGTGAGGGTCAGGCTTCGGGGAAGGGTTAGGGTTAGGGTTCGGGCTAGGGTTAGGGTTAGGGGACGGGGACGGTTTAGGGTCCAGGTGAGGGTACGACAACGCTTTAGGGGGAGCGTACGTGTGAGGGCGCGGGTTAGTGTTAGCGTACGGGTTAGGATTAGGGGACGGGTGAGGGTCAGGCTTCGGGCAAGGGTTAGGGTTAGGGTTCGGGCCAGGGTTAGGGTTAGGGGACGGGGACGGTTTACGGTCCAGGTGAGGGTACGACAACGCTTTATGGGGAGCGTACGTGTGAGGGCGCGGGTTAGCGTTAGCGTACGGGTTAGGATTAGGGGACGGGTGAGGGTCAGGCTTCGGGGAAGGTTTAGGCTTAGGGTTCGGGCTAGGGTTAGGGTTAGGGGACGGGGACGGTTTAGGGTCCAGGTGAGGTTACGACAACGCTTTAGGGGGAGCGTACGTGTGAGGGCGCAGGTTTGTGTTAGTGTACAGGTTAGGATTAGGGGTCGGGTGAGGGTCAGGCTTCGGGGAAGTGTTAGGCTTAGGGTTCGGGCTAGGGTTAGGGTTAGGGTACGGGGACGGTTTAGGGTCCAGGTGAGGGTACGACAACGCTTTAGGGGGAGCGTATGTGTGAGGGTGCGGGTTAGTGTTAGCATATGGGTTAGGATTAGGGGACGGGTGAGGGTCAGGCTTCGGGGAAGTGTTAGGCTTAGGGTTCGGGCTAGGGTTAGGGTTAGGGGACGGGGACGGTTTAGGGTCCAGGTGAGGGTACGACAAGGCTTTAGGGGGAGTGTACGTGTGAGGGCACTGGTAAGTGTTAGCGTACGTGTTAGGATTAGGGGACGGGTGAGGGTCAGGCTTCGGGGAAGGGTTGGGGTTAGGGTTCTGGCTAGGGTTAGGGTTAGGGGACGGGGACGGTTTAGGATCCAGGTGAGGGTACGACAACGCTTTACGGGGAGCGTACGTGTGAGGGCGCGGGTTAGTGTTAGCGTATGGGTTAGGATTAGGGGACGGGTGAGGGTCAGGCTTCGGGCAAGGGTTAGGGTTAGGGTTCGGGCTAGGGTTAGGGTTAGGGGACGGGGACGGTTTAGGGTCCAGGTGAGGGTACGACAAGGCTTTAGGGGGAGTGTACGTGTGAGGGCACGGGTTAGTGTTAGCGTACGGGTTAGGATTAGGGGACGGGTGAGGGTCAGGCTTCGGGAAAGCGTTAAGATTAGGGTTCGGGCTAGGGATAGGGATCGGGGACGGGGACGATTTAGGGTCCAGATGAGGTTACGACAACGCTTTAAGGGGAGCGTACGTGTGAGGGCGCAGGTTAGTGTTAGTGTACAGGTTAGGATTAGGGGACGGGTGAGGGTCAGGCTTCGGGGAAGTGTTAGGCTTAGGGTTCGGGCTAGGGTTAGGGTTAGGGGACGGGGACGGTTTAGGGTCCAGGTGAGGGTACGACAACGCTTTGGGGGAGTGTACGTGTGAGGGCGCGGGTTAGTGTTAGTGTACGGGTTAGGATTAGGGGATGGTTGAGCGTCAGGCTTCGGGGAAAGGTTAGGGTTAGGGTTTGGGCTAGGGTTAGTGTTAGGGGATGGGGACGGTTTAGGGTCCAGGTGAGGGTACGAGAACGCTTTAGGGGGAGCGTACGTGTGAGGGCACGGGTTAGTGTTAGCGTACGGGTTAGGATTAGGGGACGGGTGAGTGTCATGCCTCGGGGAAGGGTTAGGCTTAGGGTTCGGGCTAGGATTAGGGTTAGGGGACGGGGACGGTTTAGGGTTCAGGTGAGGGTACGACAACGCTTTGGGGTAGCGTACGTGTGAGGGCGCGGGTTAGTGTTAGCGTACGGGTTAGGATTAGGGGACGGGTGAGGGTCAGGCTTCGGGGAAGGGTTAGGGTTAGGGTTCGGGCTAGGGTTAGGGTTAGGGGACGGGGACGGTTTAGTGTCCAGGTGAGGGTACGAGAACGTTTTAGGAGGAGCGTACGTGTGAGGGCGCGGGTTAGTGTTAGCGTACGGGTTAGGATTAGGGGACGGGTGAGGGTCAGGCTTCGGGGAAGGTTTAGGGTTAGGGTTCGGGCTATGGTTAGGGTTAGGGTACGGGGACGGTTTAGGGTCCAGGTGAGGGTACGACAATGCTTTAGAGGGAGCGTACGTGTGAGGGCGAAGGTTAGTGTTAGCGTACGGGTTAGGATTAGGGGACGGGTGAGGGTCATGCTTCGGGAAAGGGTTAGGCTTAGGGTTCGGGCTAGGGTTAGGGTTAGGGGACGTAGACGGTTTAGGGTCCAGGTGAGGGTACGACAACGCTTTAGGGGGAGCGTACGTGTGAGGGCGCGGGTTAGTGTTAGCGTACGGGTTAGGATTAGGGGACGGGTGAGTGTCAGGCTTCGGGGAAGGGTTAGGGTTAGGGTTCGGAGTAGGATTAGGGTTAGGGGACGGGGACGGTTTAGGGTCCAGGTGAAGGTTCGACAACGCTTTAGGGGGAGGGTACGTATGAGGGCGTGGGTTAGTGTTAGCGTACGGGTTAGGATTAGGGGACGGGTGAGGGTCAGGCTTCGGGGAAGTGTTAGGCTTAGGGTTCGGGCTAGGGTTAGGGTTAGGGGACGGGGACGGTTTAGGGTCCAGGTGAGGGTACGACAACGCTTTAAGGGGAGCATACGTGTGAGGGTGCGGGTTAGTGTTAGCGTACGGGTTAGGATTAGGGGACGGGTGAGGGTCAGGCTTCGGGGAAGGGTGAGGGTTAGGGTTCGGGATACGGTTAGGGTTAGGGGACGGGGACGGTTTAGGTTCCAAGTGAGGGTACGACAACGCTTTAGGGGGAGCGTACGTGTGAGGGCGCGGGTTAGTGTTAACGCACGGGTTAGGATAAGGGGACGGGTGAGGGTCAGGCTTCGGGGAAGGGTTAGGGTTAGGGTTCGGGCTAGGGTTAGGGTTAGGGGACGGGGACGGTTTAGGGTCCAGGTGAGGGTACGACAACGCTTTAGGGGGAGCGTACGTGTGAGGGCGCGGGTTAGTGTTAGCGTACGGGTTAGGATTAGGGGACGGGTGAGGGTCAGGCTTCGGGCAAGGGTTAGGGTTAGGGTTCGGGCCAGGGTTAGGGTTAGGGGACGGGGACGGTTTACGGTCCAGGTGAGGGTACGACAACGCTTTATGGGGAGCGTACGTGTGAGGGCGCGGGTTAGCGTTAGCGTACGGGTTAGGATTAGGGGACGGGTGAGGGTCAGGCTTCGGGGAAGGTTTAGGCTTAGGGTTCGGGCTAGGGTTAGGGTTAGGGGACGGGGACGGTTTAGGGTCCAGGTGAGGTTACGACAACGCTTTAGGGGGAGCGTACGTGTGAGGGCGCAGGTTTGTGTTAGTGTACAGGTTAGGATTAGGGGTCGGGTGAGGGTCAGGCTTCGGGGAAGTGTTAGGCTTAGGGTTCGGGCTAGGGTTAGGGTTAGGGTACGGGGACGGTTTAGGGTCCAGGTGAGGGTACGACAACGCTTTAGGGGGAGCGTATGTGTGAGGGTGCGGGTTAGTGTTAGCATATGGGTTAGGATTAGGGGACGGGTGAGGGTCAGGCTTCGGGGAAGTGTTAGGCTTAGGGTTCGGGCTAGGGTTAGGGTTAGGGGACGGGGACGGTTTAGGGTCCAGGTGAGGGTACGACAAGGCTTTAGGGGGAGTGTACGTGTGAGGGCACTGGTAAGTGTTAGCGTACGTGTTAGGATTAGGGGACGGGTGAGGGTCAGGCTTCGGGGAAGGGTTGGGGTTAGGGTTCTGGCTAGGGTTAGGGTTAGGGGACGGGGACGGTTTAGGATCCAGGTGAGGGTACGACAACGCTTTACGGGGAGCGTACGTGTGAGGGCGCGGGTTAGTGTTAGCGTATGGGTTAGGATTAGGGGACGGGTGAGGGTCAGGCTTCGGGCAAGGGTTAGGGTTAGGGTTCGGGCTAGGGTTAGGGTTAGGGGACGGGGACGGTTTAGGGTCCAGGTGAGGGTACGACAAGGCTTTAGGGGGAGTGTACGTGTGAGGGCACGGGTTAGTGTTAGCGTACGGGTTAGGATTAGGGGACGGGTGAGGGTCAGGCTTCGGGAAAGCGTTAAGATTAGGGTTCGGGCTAGGGATAGGGATCGGGGACGGGGACGATTTAGGGTCCAGATGAGGTTACGACAACGCTTTAAGGGGAGCGTACGTGTGAGGGCGCAGGTTAGTGTTAGTGTACAGGTTAGGATTAGGGGACGGGTGAGGGTCAGGCTTCGGGGAAGTGTTAGGCTTAGGGTTCGGGCTAGGGTTAGGGTTAGGGGACGGGGACGGTTTAGGGTCCAGGTGAGGGTACGACAACGCTTTGGGGGAGTGTACGTGTGAGGGCGCGGGTTAGTGTTAGTGTACGGGTTAGGATTAGGGGATGGTTGAGCGTCAGGCTTCGGGGAAAGGTTAGGGTTAGGGTTTGGGCTAGGATTAGTGTTAGGGGATGGGGACGGTTTAGGGTCCAGGTGAGGGTACGAGAACGCTTTAGGGGGAGCGTAGGTGTGAGGGCACGGGTTAGTGTTAGCGTACGGGTTAGGATTAGGGGACGGGTGAGTGTCATGCCTCGGGGAAGGGTTAGGCTTAGGGTTCGGGCTAGGATTAGGGTTAGGGGACGGGGACGGTTTAGGGTTCAGGTGAGGGTACGACAACGCTTTGGGGTAGCGTACGTGTGAGGGCGCGGGTTAGTGTTAGCGTACGGGTTAGGATTAGGGGACGGGTGAGGGTCAGGCTTCGGGGAAGGGTTAGGGTTAGGGTTCGGGCTAGGGTTAGGGTTAGGGGACGGGGACGGTTTAGGGTCCAGGTGAGGGTACGACAACGCTTTAGGGGGAGCGTACGTGTGAGGGCGCGGGTTAGTGTTAGCGTACGGGTTAGGATTAGGGGACGGGTGAGTGTCAGGCTTCGGGGAAGGGTTAGGGTTAGGGTTCGGAGTAGGATTAGGGTTAGGGGACGGGGACGGTTTAGGGTCCAGGTGAGGGTTCGACAACGCTTTAGGGGGAGGGTACGTATGAGGGCGCGGGTTAGTGTTAGCGTACGGGTTAGGATTAGGGGACGGGTGAGGGTCAGGCTTCGGGGAAGTGTTAGGCTTAGGGTTCGGGCTAGGGTTAGGGTTAGGGGACGGGGACGGTTTAGGGTCCAGGTGAGGGTACGACAACGCTTTAAGGGGAGCATACGTGTGAGGGTGCGGGTTAGTGTTAGCGTACGGGTTAGGATTAGGGGACGGGTGAGGGTCAGGCTTCGGGGAAGGGTTAGGGTTAGGGTTCGGGATACGGTTAGGGTTAGGGGACGGGGACGGTTTAGGTTCCAAGTGAGGGTACGACAACGCTTTAGGGGGAGCGTACGTGTGAGGGCGCGGGTTAGTGTTAACGCACGGGTTAGGATAAGGGGACGGGTGAGGGTCAGGCTTCGGGGAAGGGTTAGGGTTAGGGTTCGGGCTAGGGTTAGGGTTAGGGGACGGGGACGGTTTAGGGTCCAGGTGAGGGTACGACAACGCTTTAGGGGGAGCGTACGTGTGAGGGCGCGGGTTAGTGTTAGCGTACGGGTTAGGATTAGGGGACGGGTGAGGGTCAGGCTTCGGGCAAGGGTTAGGGTTAGGGTTCGGGCCAGGGTTAGGGTTAGGGGACGGGGACGGTTTACGGTCCAGGTGAGGGTACGACAACGCTTTATGGGGAGCGTACGTGTGAGGGCCCGGGTTAGCGTTAGCGTACGGGTTAGGATTAGGGGACGGGTGAGGGTCAGGCTTCGGGGAAGGTTTAGGCTTAGGGTTCGGGCTAGGGTTAGGGTTAGGGGACGGGGACGGTTTAGGGTCCAGGTGAGGTTACGACAACGCTTTAGGGGGAGCGTACGTGTGAGGGCGCAGGTTTGTGTTAGTGTACAGGTTAGGATTAGGGGTCGGGTGAGGGTCAGGCTTCGGGGAAGTGTTAGGCTTAGGGTTCGGGCTAGGGTTAGGGTTAGGGTACGGGGACGGTTTAGGGTCCAGGTGAGGGTACGACAACGCTTTAGGGGGAGCGTATGTGTGAGGGTGCGGGTTAGTGTTAGCATATGGGTTAGGATTAGGGGACGGGTGAGGGTCAGGCTTCGGGGAAGTGTTAGGCTTAGGGTTCGGGCTAGGGTTAGGGTTAGGGGACGGGGACGGTTTAGGGTCCAGGTGAGGGTACGACAAGGCTTTAGGGGGAGTGTACGTGTGAGGGCACTGGTAAGTGTTAGCGTACGTGTTAGGATTAGGGGACGGGTGAGGGTCAGGCTTCGGGGAAGGGTTGGGGTTAGGGTTCTGGCTAGGGTTAGGGTTAGGGGACGGGGACGGTTTAGGATCCAGGTGAGGGTACGACAACGCTTTACGGGGAGCGTACGTGTGAGGGCGCGGGTTAGTGTTAGCGTATGGGTTAGGATTAGGGGACGGGTGAGGGTCAGGCTTCGGGCAAGGGTTAGGGTTAGGGTTCGGGCTAGGGTTAGGGTTAGGGGACGGGGACGGTTTAGGGTCCAGGTGAGGGTACGACAAGGCTTTAGGGGGAGTGTACGTGTGAGGGCACGGGTTAGTGTTAGCGTACGGGTTAGGATTAGGGGACGGGTGAGGGTCAGGCTTCGGGAAAGCGTTAAGATTAGGGTTCGGGCTAGGGATAGGGATCGGGGACGGGGACGATTTAGGGTCCAGATGAGGTTACGACAACGCTTTAAGGGGAGCGTACGTGTGAGGGCGCAGGTTAGTGTTAGTGTACAGGTTAGGATTAGGGGACGGGTGAGGGTCAGGCTTCGGGGAAGTGTTAGGCTTAGGGTTCGGGCTAGGGTTAGGGTTAGGGGACGGGGACGGTTTAGGGTCCAGGTGAGGGTACGACAACGCTTTGGGGGAGTGTACGTGTGAGGGCGCGGGTTAGTGTTAGTGTACGGGTTAGGATTAGGGGATGGTTGAGCGTCAGGCTTCGGGGAAAGGTTAGGGTTAGGGTTTGGGCTAGGGTTAGTGTTAGGGGATGGGGACGGTTTAGGGTCCAGGTGAGGGTACGAGAACGCTTTAGGGGGAGCGTAGGTGTGAGGGCACGGGTTAGTGTTAGCGTACGGGTTAGGATTAGGGGACGGGTGAGTGTCATGCCTCGGGGAAGGGTTAGGCTTAGGGTTCGGGCTAGGATTAGGGTTAGGGGACGGGGACGGTTTAGGGTTCAGGTGAGGGTACGACAACGCTTTGGGGTAGCGTACTTGTGAGGGCGCGGGTTAGTGTTAGCGTACGGGTTAGGATTAGGGGACGGGTGAGGGTCAGGCTTCGGGGAAGGGTTAGGGTTAGGGTTCGGGCTAGGGTTAGGGTTAGGGGACGGGGACGGTTTAGGGTCCAGGTGAGGGTACGACAACACTTTAGGGGGAGCGTACGTGTGAGGGCGCGGTTTAGTGTTAGCGTACCTGTTAGGATTAGGGGACGGGTGAGGGTCAGGCTTCGGGCAAGGGTTAGGGTTAGGGTTCGGGCTAGGGTTAGGGTTAGGGGACGGGGACTGTTTAGGGTCCAGGTGAGGGTACGACAACGCTTTAGGGGGAGCGTACGTGGAAGGGCGCGGGTTACCGTTAGCGTACGGGTTAGGATTAGGGGACGGGTGAGGGTCAGGATTCGGGGAAGGGTTAGGGTTAGGGTTCGGGCTAGGGTTAGGGTTAGGGGACGGGGACGGTTTAGGGTCCAGGTGAGGGTACGACAACGCTTTGGGGGAGCGTACGTGTGAGGGCGCGGGTTAGTGTTAGCGTACGGGTTAGGATTAGGGGACGGGTGAGGGTCAGGCTTCGGGGAAGTCTTAGGCATAGGGTTCGGAGTAGGGTTAGGGTTAGGGGACGGGGACGGTTTAGGGTCCAGGTGAGGGTTCGACAACGCTTTAGGGGGAGGGTACGTAAGAGGGCGCGGGTTAGTGTTAGCGTACGGGTTAGGATTAGGGGACGGGTGAGGGTCAGGCTTCGGGCAAGTGTTAGGTTTAGGGTTCGGGCTAGGCTTAGTGTTAGGGGACGGGGACGGTTTAGGGTCCAGGTGAGGGTACGAAAACGCTTTAGGGGGAGCGTACGTATGAGGGCGTGGGTTAGTGTTAGCGTACGGTTTAGGATTGGGGACGGGTGAGGGTCAGGCTTCGGGGAAAGGTTAGGGTTAGGGTTAGGGCTAGGGTTAGGGTTAGGGGACGGGGACGGTTTAGGGTCCAGGTGAGGGTACGACAAAGCATTAGGGGGAGCGTACGTGTGAGGTCGCAGGTTTGTTTTAACGTACGGGTTAGGATTAGCGGACGGGTGAGCGTCAGGCTTCGGGGAAGGGTTAGGGTTAGGGTTCGGGTTCGGGTTAGGGTTAGGGGACGGGGACGGTTTAGGGTCCAGTTGAGGGTACGACAACGCTTTAGGGGGAGCATACGTGTGAGGGCGCGGGTTAGTGTTAGCGTACGGGTTAGGATTATGGGACGGGTGAGGGTCAGGTTTCGGGGAAGGGTTAGGGTTAGGGTTCGGACTAGGGTTAGGGTTAGGGGCCGGGGACGGTTTAGGGTCCAGGTGAGGGAACGACAACGCTTTAGGGGGAGCGTACGTATGAGGGCGCGGGTTAGTGTTAGCGTATGGGTTAGGATTAGGGGACGGGTTAGGGTCAGGCTTCGGGGAAGGGTTAGGGTTAGGGTTCGGGCTAGGGTTAGGGTTAGGGGACGGGGACGGTTTAGGGTCCAGGTGAGGGTACGACAGCGCTTTACGGGGAGCGTATGTGTGAGGGCACGGGTTAGTGTTAGCGTACGGGTTAGGATTAGGGGACGGGTGAGGGTCAGGCTTCGGGCAAGGGTTAGGGTTAGGGTTCGGGCTAGGGTTAGGGTTAGGGGACGGGGACGGTTTAGGGTCCAAGTGGGGTTACGACAATGCTTTAGAGGGAGCGTACGTGTGAGGGCGAAGGTTAGTGTTAGCGTACGGGTTAGGATTAGGGGACGGGTGAGGGTCATGCTTCGGGAAAGGGTTAGGCATAGGGTTCGGGCTAGGGTTAGGGTTAGGGGACGGGGACGGTTTAGGGTCCAGGTGAGGGTACGACAACGCTTTGGGGGAGCGTACGTGTGAGGGCGCGGGTTAGTGTTAGCGTACGGGTTAGGATTAGGGGACGGGTGAGGGTCAGGCTTCGGGGAAGTCTTAGGCATAGGGTTCGGAGTAGGGTTAGGGTTAGGGGACGGGGACGGTTTAGGGTCCAGGTGAGGGTTCGACAACGCTTTAGGGGGAGGGTACGTATGAGGGCGCGGGTTAGTGTTAGCGTACGGGTTAGGATTAGGGGACGTGTGAGGGTCAGGCTTCGGGGAAGTGTTAGGCTTAGGGTTCGGGCTCGGGTTAGGGTTAGGGGACGGGGATGGTTTAGGTTCCAGGTGAGGGTACGACAATGCTTTACGGGGAGCGTACGTGTGAGGGCGCGGGTTAGTGTTAACGTACGGGTTAGGATTAGGGGACGGGTGAGGGTCAGACTTCGGGGAAGGGTTAGGGTTAGGGTTCGGGCTAGGATTAGGGTTAGGGGACGGGGACGGTTTAGGGTCCAGGTGAGGGTACGACAACGCTTTAGGGGGAGCGTACGTGTGAGGGCGCGGGTTAGCGTTAGCGTACGGGTTAGGATTAGGGGACGGGTGAGGGTCAGGCTTCGGGGAAGGGTTAGGGTTAGGGTTCGGGCTAGGGTTAGGGTTAGGGGACGGGGACGGTTTAGTGTCCAGGTGATGGTACGACAACGTTTTAGGGGGAGCGTACGTGTGAGGGCGCGGGTTAGTGTTAGCGTACGGGTTAGGATTAGGGGACGGGTGAGGGTCAGGCTTCGGGGAAGGGTTAGGGTTAGGGTTCGGGGTAGGGTTAGGGTTAGGGGACGGGGACGGTTTAGGGTCCAGGTGAGGGTACGACAAAGCTTTGGGGGAGGGTACGTGTGAGGGCGCGGGTTAGTGTTAGTGTACGGGTTAGGATTAGGGGATGGTTGAGGGTCAGGCTTCGGGGAAGGGTTAGAGTTAGGGTTTGGGCTAGGGTTAGGGTTAGGGGATGGGGACGGTTTAGGGTCCAGGTGAAGGTACGACAACGCTTTAGGGGGAGCGTACGTGTGAGGGCACAGGTTAGTGTTAGCGTACGGGTTAGGATTAGGGGACGGTTGAGTGTCATGATCGGGGAAGGGTTAGGCTTAGGGTTCGGGCTAGGATTAGGGTTAGGGGACGGGGACGGTTTAGGGTTCAGGTGAGGGTACGACAACGCTTTGGGGGAGCGTACATATGAGGGCGCGGGTTAGTGTTAGCGTACGGGTTAGGATTAGGGGACGGTTGAGGGTAAGGCTTCGGGGAAGGGTTAGGGTTCTGGTTCGGGCTAGGGTTAGGGTTAGGGGACGGGGACGGTTTAGGGGCCAGGTGAGGGTACGACAACGCTTTGAGGGAGCGTACATGTGAGGGCGCGGGTTAGTGTTAGCGTACGGGTTAGGATTATGGGACGGGTGAGGGTCAGGCTTCGGGGAAGGGTTAGGCTTAGGGTTCGGGCTAGGGTTAGGGTAGGGGACGGGGACGGTTTAGGGTCCAGTTGAGGGTACGACAACGCTTTAGGGGGAGCGTACGTATGAGGGCGCGGGTTAGTGTTAGCGTACGGGTTAGGATTAGGGGACGGGATAGGGTCAGGCTTCGGGGAAGGGTTAGGGTTAGGGTTCGGGCTAGGGTTAGGGTTAGGGGACGGGGACGGTTTAGGGTCCAGTTGAGGGTACGACAACGCTTTAGGCGGAGCGTACGTATGAGGGCGCGGGTTAGTGTTAGCGTACGGGTTAGGATTAGGGGACGGGATAGGGTCAGGCTTCGGGGAAGGGTTAGGGTTAGGGTTCGGGCTAGGGTTAGGGTTAGGGGACGGGGACGGTTTAGGGTCCAGGTGAGGGTACGACAACGCTTTAGGGGGAGCGTTTGTTTGAGGGCGCGGGTTAGTGTTAGCGTACGGGTTAGGATTAGGGGACGGGTGAGGGTCAGGCTTCGGGCAAGTGTTAGGGTTAGGGTTCGTGCTAGGGTTAGGGTTAGGGGACGGGGACGGTTTAGGGTCCAGGTGAGGGTACGACAAAGCTTTTGGGGAGGGTACGTGTGAGGGCGCGGGTTAGTGTTAGTGTACGGGTTAGGATTAGGGGATGGTTGAGGGTCAGGCTTCGGGGAAGGGTTAGAGCTAGGGTTTGGGCTAGGGTTAGGGTTAGGGGATGGGGACGGTTTAGGGTCCAGGTGAGGGTACGACAACGCTTTGAGGGAGCGTACGTGTGAGGGCGCGGGTTAGTGTTCGCGTACTGGTTAGGATTATGGGACGGGTGAGGGTCAGGCTTCGGGGAAGGGTTAGGCTTAGGGTTCGGGCTAGGGTTAGGGTTAGGGGACGGGGACGGTTTAGGGTCCAGGTGAGTGTACGACAACGCTTTAAGGGGAGCGTACGTATGAGGGCGCGGGTTAGTGTTAGCGTACGGGTTAGGATTAGGGGACGGGTTAGGGTCAGGCTTCAGGGAAGGGTTAGGGTTAGCGTTTGGGCTAGGGTTAGGGTTAGGGGATGGGGACGGGTTAGGGTCCAGGTGAGGGTACGACAACGCTTTAGGGGGAGCGTACGTGTGAGGGCACAGGTTAGTGTTAGCGTACGGGTTAGGATTAGTGGACGGTTTTGTGTCATGCTTCGGGGAAGTGTTAGGCTTAGGGTTCGGGCTAGGATTAGGGTTAGGGGACGGGGACGGTTTAGGGTTCAGGTGAGGGTACGACAACGCTTTGGGGGAGCGTACGTGTGAGGGCGCGGGTTAGTGTTAGCGTACGGGTTAGGATTAGGGGACGGTTGAGGGTCAGGCTTCGGGGAAGGGTTAGGGTTAGGGTTCGGGCTAGGGTTAGGGTTAGGGGACGGGGACGGTTTAGGGTCCAGGTGAGGGTACGACAACGCTTTGAGGGAGCGTACGTGTGAGGGCGCGGGTTAGTGTTAGCGTACGGGTTACGATTATGGGACGGGTGAGGGTCAGGCTTCGGGGAAGGGTTAGGGTTAGGGTTCGGGCTAGGGTTAGGGTTAGGGGACGGGGACGGTTTAGGGTCCAGGTGAGGGTACGACAACGCTTTAGGGGGAGCGTACGTGTGAGGGCGCGGGTTAGTGTTAGCGTACGGGTTAGGATTAGGGGACGGGTGAGTGGCAGGCTTCGGGGAAGGGTTAGGGTTAGGGTTCGGGCTAGGGTTAGGGTTAGGGGACGGGGACGGTTTGGGGTCCAGGTGAGGGTACGACAACGCTTTAGGGGTCGCGTATGTTTGAGGGCGCGGGTTAGTGTTAGCGTACGGGTTAGGATTAGGGGACGGGTGAGGGTCAGGCTTCGGGCAAGTGTTAGGGTTAGGGTTCGGGCTAGGGTTAGGGTTAGGGGACGGGGACGGTTTAGGGTCCAGGTGAGGGTACGACAAAGCTTTGGGGGAGGGTACGTGTGAGGGCGTGGGTTAGTGTTAGTGTACGGGTTAGGATTAGGGGATGGTTGAGGGTCAGGCTTCGGGGAAGGGTTAGAGTTAGGGTTTGGGCTAGGGTTAGGGTTAGGGGATGGGGACGGTTTAGGGTCCAGGTGAGGGTACGACAACGCTTTAGGGGGAGCGTACGTGTGAGGGCACAGGTTAGTGTTAGCGTACGGGTTAGGATTAGGGGACGTGTGAGTGTCATGCTTCGGGGAAGGCTTAGGCTTAGGGTTCGGGCTAGGATTAGGGTTAGGGGACGGGGACGGTTTAGGGTTCAGGTGAGGGTACGACAACGCTTTGGGGGAGCATACGTGTGAGGGCGCGGGTTAGTGTTAGCGTACGGGTTAGGATTAGGGGACGGTTGAGGGTCAGGCTTCGGGGAAGGGTTAGGGTTAGGTTTCGGGCTAGGGTTAGGGTTAGGGGACGGGGACGGTTTAGGGTCCAGGTGAGGGTACGACAACGCTTTGGGGGAGCTTACGTGTGAGGGCGCGGGTTAGTGTTAGCGTACGGGTTAGGATTATGGGACGGGTGAGGGTCAGGCTTCGGGGAAGGGTTAGGGTTAGGGTTCGGGCTAGGGTTAGGGTTAGGGGACGGGGACGGTTTAGGGTCCAGTTGAGGATACGACAACGCTTTAGGGGGAGCGTACGTATGAGGGCGCGGGTTAGTGTTAGCGTACGGGTTAGGATTAGGGGACGGGTGAGGGTCAGGCTTCGGGGAAGGGTTAGGGTTAGGGTTCGGGCTAGGGTTAGGGTTAGGGGACGGGGACGGTTTAGGGTCCAGGTGAGGGTACGACAACGCTTTAGGGGAGCGTACGTGTGAGGGCGCGGGTTAGTGTTAGCGTACGGGTTAGGATTGGGGACGGGTGAGGGTCAGGCTTCGGGCAAGTGTTAGGGTTAGGGTTCGGGCTAGGGTTAGGGTTAGGGGACGGGGACGGTTTAGGGTCCAGGTGAGGGTACGACAACGCTTTAGGGGGAGCGTACGTGTGAGGGCGCGGGTTAGCGTTAGCGTACGGGTTAGGATTAGGGGACGGGTGAGGGTCAGGCTTCGGGGAAGGGTTAGGGTTAGGTTTCGGGCTAGGGTTAGGGTTAGGGGACGGGTTAGGGTCAGGCTTCGGGGAAGGGTTAGGGTTAGCGTTTGGGCTAGGGTTAGGGTTAGGGGATGGGGACGGGTTAGGGTCCAGGTGAGGGTACGACAACGCTTTAGGGGGAGCGTACGTGTGAGGGCACAGGTTAGTGTTAGCGTACGGGTTAGGATTAGTGGACGGTTTTGTGTCATGCTTCGGGGAAGGGTTAGGCTTAGGGTTCGGGCTAGGATTAGGGTTAGGGGACGGGGACGGTTTAGGGTTCAGGTGAGGGTACGACAACGCTTTGGGGGAGCGTACGTGTGAGGGCGCGGGTTAGTGTTAGCGTACGGGTTAGGATTAGGGGACGGTTGAGGGTCAGGCTTCGGGGAAGGGTTAGGGTTAGGGTTCGGGCTAGGGTTAGGGTTAGGGGACGGGGACGGTTTAGGGTCCAGGTGAGGGTACGACAACGCTTTGAGGGAGCGTACGTGTGAGGGCGCGGGTTAGTGTTAGCGTACGGGTTAGGATTATGGGACGGGTGAGGGTCAGGCTTCGGGGAAGGGTTAGGGTTAGGGTTCGGGCTAGGGTTAGGGTTAGGGGACGGGGACGGTTTAGGGTCCAGGTGAGGGTACGACAACGCTTTAGGGGGAGCGTACGTGTGAGGGCGCGGGTTAGTGTTAGCGTACGGGTTAGGATTAGGGGACGGGTGAGTGTCAGGCTTCGGGGAAGGGTTAGGGTTAGGGTTCGGGCTAGGGTTAGGGTTAGGGGACGGGGACGGTTTGGGGTCCAGGTGAGGGTACGACAACGCTTTAGGGGTCGCGTATGTTTGAGGGCGCGGGTTAGTGTTAGCGTACGGGTTAGGATTAGGGGACGGGTGAGGGTCAGGCTTCGGGCAAGTGTTAGGGTTAGGGTTCGGGCTAGGGTTAGGGTTAGGGGACGGGGACGGTTTAGGGTCCAGGTGAGGGTACGACAAAGCTTTGGGGGAGGGTACGTATGAGGGCGCGGGTTAGTGTTAGTGTACGGGTTAGGATTAGGGGATGGTTGAGGGTCAGGCTTCGGGGAAGGGTTAGAGTTAGGGTTTGGGCTAGGGTTAGGGTTAGGGGATGGGGACGGTTTAGGGTCCAGGTGAGGGTACGACAACGCTTTAGGGGGAGCGTACGTGTGAGGGCACAGGTTAGTGTTAGCGTACGGGTTAGGATTAGGGGACGTGTGAGTGTCATGCTTCGGGGAAGGGTTAGGCTTAGGGTTCGGGCTAGGATTAGGGTTAGGGGACGGGGACGGTTTAGGGTTCAGGTGAGGGTACGACAACGCTTTGGGGGAGCATACGTGTGAGGGCGCGGGTTAGTGTTAGCGTACGGGTTAGGATTAGGGGACGGTTGAGGGTCAGGCTTCGGGGAAGGGTTAGGGTTAGGGTTCGGGCTAGGGTTAGGGTTAGGGGACGGGGACGGTTTAGGGTCCAGGTGAGGGTACGACAACGCTTTGGGGGAGCTTACGGGTGAGGGCGCGGGTTAGTGTTAGCGTACGGGTTAGGATTATGGGACGGGTGAGGGTCAGGCTTCGGGGAAGGGTTAGGGTTAGGGTTCGGGCTAGGGTTAGGGTTAGGGGACGGGGACGGTTTAGGGTCCAGTTGAGGGTACGACAACGCTTTAGGGGGAGCGTACGTATGAGGGCGCGGTTTAGTGTTAGCGTACGGGTTAGGATTAGGGGACGGGTGAGGGTCAGGCTTCGGGGAAGGGTTAGGGTTAGGGTTCGGGCTAGGGTTAGGGTTAGGGGACGGGGACGGTTTAGGGTCCAGGTGAGGGTACGACAACGCTTTAGGGGGAGCGTACGTGTGAGGGCGCGGGTTAGTGTTAGCGTACGGGTTAGGATTGGGGACGGGTGAGGGTCAGGCTTCGGGCAAGGGTTAGGGTTAGGGTTCGGGCTAGGGTTAGGGTTAGGGGACGGGGACGGTTTAGGGTCCAGGTGAGGGTACGACAACGCTTTAGGGGGAGCGTACGTGTGAGGGCGCGGGTTAGCGTTAGCGTACGGGTTAGGATTAGGGGACGTGTGAGGGTCAGGCTTCGGGGAAGGGTTAGGGTTAGGTTTCGGGCTAGGGTTAGGCTTAGGGGACGGGGACGGTTTAGGGTCCAGGTGAGGGTACGACAACGCTTTAGGGGGAGCGTACGTGTGAGGGCTCGGGTTAGTGTTAGCGTACGGGTTAGGATTAGGGGACGGGTGAGTGTCAGGCTTCGGGGAAGGGTTAGGGTTAGGGTTCGGGCTAGGGTTAGGGTTAGGGGACGGGGACGGTTTAGGGTCCAGGTGAGGGTACGACAACGCTTTAGGGGGAGCGTATGTTTGAGGGCGCGGGTTAGTGTTAGCGTACGGGTTAGGATTAGGGGACGGGTGAGGGTCAGGCTTCGGGCAAGTGTTAGGGTTAGGGTTCGGGCTAGGGTTAGGGTTAGGGGACGGGGACGGTTTAGGGTGCAGGTGAGGGTACGACAAAGCTTTGGGGGAGGGTACGTGTGAGGGCGCGGGTTAGTGTTAGTGTACGGGTTAGGATTAGGGGATGGTTGAGCGTCAGGCTTCGGGGAAAGGTTAGGGTTAGGGTTTTGGCTAGGGTTAGGGTTAGGGGATGGGGACGGTTTAGGGTCCATGTGAGGGTACGACAACGCTTTAGGGGGAGCGTACGTGTGAGGGCACGGGTTAGTGTTAGCGTACGGGTTAGGATTAGGGGACGGGTGAGTGTCATGCCTCGGGGAAGGGTTAGGCTTAGGGTTCGGGCTAGGATTAGGGTTAGGGGACGGGGACGGTTTAGGGTTCAGGTGAGGGTACGACAACGCTTTGGGGTAGCGTACGTGTGAGGGCGCGGGTTAGTGTTAGCGTACGGGTTAGGATTAGGGGACGGGTGAGGGTCAGGCTTCGGGGAAGGGTTAGGGTTAGGGTTCGGGCTAGGGTTAGGGTTAGGGGACGGGGACGGTTTAGGGTCCAGGTGAGGGTACGACAACGCTTTAGGGGGAGCGTACGTGTGAGGGCGCGGTTTAGTGTTAGCGTACCGGTTAGGATTAGGGGACGGGTGAGGGTCAGGCTTCGGGGAAGGGTTAGGTTTAGGGTTCGGGCTAGGGTTAGGGTTAGGGGACGGAGACTGTTTAGGGTCCAGGTGAGGGTACGACAATGCTTTAGGGGGAGCGTACGTGGAAGGGCGCGGGTTACCGTTAGCGTACGGGTTAGGATTAGGGGACGGGTGAGGGTCAGGCTTCGGGGAAGGGTTAGGGTTAGGGTTCGGGCTAGGGTTAGGGTTAGGGGACGGGGACGGTTTAGGGTCCAGGTGAGGGTACGACAACGCTTTGGGGGAGCGTACGTGTGAGGGCGCGGGTTAGTGTTAGCGTACGGGTTAGGATTAGGGGACGGGTGAGGGTCAGGCTTCGGGGAAGTCTTAGGCATAGGGTTCGGAGTAGGGTTAGGGTTAGGGGACGGGGACGGATTAGGGTCCAGGTGAGGGTTCGACAACGCTTTAGGGGGAGGGTACGTAAGAGGGCGCGGGTTAGTGTTAGCGTACGGGTTAGGATTAGGGGACGGGTGAGGGTCAGGCTTCGGGCAAGTGTTAGGCTTAGGGTTCGGGCTAGGCTTAGTGTTAGGGGACGGGGACGGTTTAGGGTCCAGGTGAGGGTACGAAAACGCTTTAGGGGGAGCGTACGTATGAGGGCGTGGGTTAGTGTTAGCGTACGGTTTAGGATTGGGGACGGGTGAGGGTCCGGCTTCGGGGAAAGGTTAGGGTTAGGGTTAGGGCTAGGGTTAGGGTTAGGGGACGGGGACGGTTTAGGGTCCAGGTGAGGGTACGACAAAGCATTAGGGGGAGCGTACGTGTGAGGTCGCAGGTTTGTTTTAACGTACGGGTTAGGATTAGCGGACGGGTGAGCGTCAGGCTTCGGGGAAGGGTTAGGGTTAGGGTTCGGGTTCGGGTTAGGGTTAGGGGACGGGGACGGTTTAGGGTCCAGGTGAGGGTACGACAACGCTTTAGGGGGAGCATACGTGTGAGGGCGCGGGTTAGTGTTAGCGTACGGGTTAGGATTATGGGACGGATGAGGGTCAGGTTTCGGGGAAGGGTTAGGGTTAGGGTTCGGACTAGGGTTAGGGTTAGGGGCCGGGGACGGTTTAGGGTCCAGGTGAGGGAACGACAACGCTTTAGGGGGAGCGTACGTATGAGGGCGCGGGTTAGTGTTAGCGTATGGGTTAGGATTAGGGGACGGGTTAGGGTCAGGCTTCGGGGAAGGGTTAGGGTTAGGGTTCGGGCTAGGGTTAGGGTTAGGGGACGGGGACGGTTTAGGGTCCAGGTGAGGGTACGACAGCGCTTTAGGGGGAGCGTATGTGTGAGGGCACGGGTTAGTGTTAGCGTACGGGTTAGGATTAGGGGACGGGTGAGGGTCAGGCTTCGGGCAAGTGTTAGGCTTAGGGTTCGGGCTAGGCTTAGTGTTAGGGGACGGGGACGGTTTAGGGTCCAGGTGAGGGTACGAAAACGCTTTAGGGGGAGCGTACGTATGAGGGCGTGGGTTAGTGTTAGCGTACGGTTTAGGATTGGGGACGGGTGAGGGTCCGGCTTCGGGGAAAGGTTAGGGTTAGGGTTAGGGCTAGGGTTAGGGTTAGGGGACGGGGACGGTTTAGGGTCCAGGTGAGGGTACGACAAAGCATTAGGGGGAGCGTACGTGTGAGGTCGCAGGTTTGTTTTAACGTACGGGTTAGGATTAGCGGACGGGTGAGCGTCAGGCTTCGGGGAAGGGTTAGGGTTAGGGTTCGGGTTCGGGTTAGGGTTAGGGGACGGGGACGGTTTAGGGTCCAGGTGAGGGTACGACAACGCTTTAGGGGGAGCATACGTGTGAGGGCGCGGGTTAGTGTTAGCGTACGGGTTAGGATTATGGGACGGATGAGGGTCAGGTTTCGGGGAAGGGTTAGGGTTAGGGTTCGGACTAGGGTTAGGGTTAGGGGCCGGGGACGGTTTAGGGTCCAGGTGAGGGAACGACAACGCTTTAGGGGGAGCGTACGTATGAGGGCGCGGGTTAGTGTTAGCGTATGGGTTAGGATTAGGGGACGGGTTAGGGTCAGGCTTCGGGGAAGGGTTAGGGTTAGGGTTCGGGCTAGGGTTAGGGTTAGGGGACGGGGACGGTTTAGGGTCCAGGTGAGGGTACGACAGCGCTTTAGGGGGAGCGTATGTGTGAGGGCACGGGTTAGTGTTAGCGTACGGGTTAGGATTAGGGGACGGGTGAGGGTCAGGCTTCGGGCAAGGGTTAGGGTTAGGGTTCGGGCTAGGGTTAGGGTTAGGGGACGGGGACGGTTTAGGGTCCAAGTGGGGGTACGACAATGCTTTAGAGGGAGCGTACGTGTGAGGGCGAAGGTTAGTGTTAGCGTACGGGTTAGGATTAGGGGACGGGTGAGGGTCATGCTTCGGGAAAGGGTTAGGCATAGGGTTCGGGCTAGGGTTAGGGTTAGGGGACGGGGACGGTTTAGGGTCCAGGTGAGGGTACGACAACGCTTTGGGGGAGCGTACGTGTGAGGGCGCGGGTTAGTGTTAGCGTACGTGTTAGGATTAGGGGACGGGTGAGGGTCAGGCTTCGGGGAAGTCTTAGGCATAGGGTTCGGAGTAGGGTTAGGGTTAGGGGATGGGGACGGTTTAGGGTCCAGGTGAGGGTTCGACAACGCTTTAGGGGGAGGGTACGTATGAGGGCGCGGGTTAGTGTTTGCGTACGGGTTAGGATTAGGGGACGTGTGAGGGTCAGGCTTCGGGGAAGTGTTAGGCTTAGGGTTCGGGCTCGGGTTAGGGTTAGGGGACGGGGACGGTTTGGGGTCCAGGTGAGGGTACGACAACGCTTTAAGGGGAGCGTACGTGTGAGGGCGCGGGTTAGTGTTAGCGTACGGGTTAGGATTAGGGGACGGGTGAGTGTCAGGCTTCGGGGAAGGGTTAGGGTTAGGGTTCGGGATAGGGTTAGGGTTAGGGGACAGGGACGGTTTAGGTTCCATTTGAGGGTACGACAATGCTTTAGGGGGAGCGTACGTGTGAGGGCGCGGGTTAGTGTTAACGTACGGGTTAGGATTAGGGGACGGGTGAGGGTCAGACTTCGGGGAAGGGTTAGGGTTAGGGTTCGGGCTAGGGTTAGGGTTAGGGGACGGGGACGGTTTAGGGTCCAGGTGAGGGTACGACAACGCTTTAGGGGGAGCGTACGTGTGAGGGCGCGGGTTAGCGTTAGCGTACGGGTTAGGATTAGGGGACGGGTGAGGGTCAGGCTTCGGGGAAGGGTTAGGGTTAGGGTTCGGGCTAGGGTTAGGGTTAGGGGACGGGGACGGTTTAGTGTCCAGGTGAGGGTACGACAACGTTTTAGGGGGAGCGTACGTGTGAGGGCGCCGGTTAGTGTTAGCGTACGGGTTAGGATTAGGGGACGGGTGAGGGTCAGGCTTCGGGGAAGGTTTAGGGTTAGGGTTCGGGCTAGGGTTAGGGTTAGGGGACGGGGACGGTTTAGGGTCCAGGTGAGGGTACGACAATGCTTTAGAGGGAGCGTACGTGTGAGGGCGAAGGTTAGTGTTAGCGTACGGGTTAGGATTAGGGGACGGGTGAGGGTCATGCTTCGGGAAAGGTTTAGGCTTAGGTTTCGGGCTAGGGTTAGGGTTAGGGGACGGGGACGGTTTAGGGTCCAGGTGAGGGTACGACAACGCTTTAGGGGGAGCGTACGTGTGAGGGCGCGGGTTAGTGTTAGCGTACGGGTTAGGATTAGGGGACGGGTGAGGGTCAGGCTTCGGGGAAGGGTTAGGCTTAGGGTTCGGGCTAGGGTTAGGGTTAGGGGACGGGGACAGTTTAGGGTCCAGGTGAGGGTACGACAACGCTTTGGGGGAGCTTACGTGTGAGGGCGCGGGTAAGTGTTAGCGTACGGGTTAGGATTAGGGGACGGGTGAGGGTCAGGCTTCGGGCAAGGGTTAGGATTAGGGTTCGGGCTAGGGTTAGGGTTAGGGGACGGGGACGGTTTAGGGTCCAGGTGAGGGTACGACAACGCTTTAAGGGGAGCGTACGTGTGAGGGCGCGGGTTAGTGTTAGCGTACGGGTTAGGATTAGGGGACGGGTGAGGGTCAGGCTTCGGGGAAGGGTTAGGTTTAGGGTTCGGGCTAGGGTTAGGGTTAGGGGACGGAGACTGTTTAGGGTCCAGGTGAGGGTACGACAATGCTTTAGGGGGAGCGTACGTGGAAGGGCGCGGGTTACCGTTAGCGTACGGGTTAGGATTAGGGGACGGGTGAGGGTCAGGCTTCGGGGAAGGGTTAGGGTTAGGGTTCGGGCTAGGGTTAGGGTTAGGGGACGGGGACGGTTTAGGGTCCAGGTGAGGGTACGACAACGCTTTGGGGGAGCGTACGTGTGAGGGCGCGGGTTAGTGTTAGCGTACGGGTTAGGATTAGGGGACGGGTGAGGGTCAGGCTTCGGGGAAGTCTTAGGCATAGGGTTCGGAGTAGGGTTAGGGTTAGGGGACGGGGACGGATTAGGGTCCAGGTGAGGGTTCGACAACGCTTTAGGGGGAGGGTACGTAAGAGGGCGCGGGTTAGTGTTAGCGTACGGGTTAGGATTAGGGGACGGGTGAGGGTCAGGCTTCGGGCAAGTGTTAGGCTTAGGGTTCGGGCTAGGCTTAGTGTTAGGGGACGGGGACGGTTTAGGGTCCAGGTGAGGGTACGAAAACGCTTTAGGGGGAGCGTACGTATGAGGGCGTGGGTTAGTGTTAGCGTACGGTTTAGGATTGGGGACGGGTGAGGGTCCGGCTTCGGGGAAAGGTTAGGGTTAGGGTTAGGGCTAGGGTTAGGGTTAGGGGACGGGGACGGTTTAGGGTCCAGGTGAGGGTACGACAAAGCATTAGGGGGAGCGTACGTGTGAGGTCGCAGGTTTGTTTTAACGTACGGGTTAGGATTAGCGGACGGGTGAGCGTCAGGCTTCGGGGAAGGGTTAGGGTTAGGGTTCGGGTTCGGGTTAGGGTTAGGGGACGGGGACGGTTTAGGGTCCAGGTGAGGGTACGACAACGCTTTAGGGGGAGCATACGTGTGAGGGCGCGGGTTAGTGTTAGCGTACGGGTTAGGATTATGGGACGGATGAGGGTCAGGTTTCGGGGAAGGGTTAGGGTTAGGGTTCGGACTAGGGTTAGGGTTAGGGGCCGGGGACGGTTTAGGGTCCAGGTGAGGGAACGACAACGCTTTAGGGGGAGCGTACGTATGAGGGCGCGGGTTAGTGTTAGCGTATGGGTTAGGATTAGGGGACGGGTTAGGGTCAGGCTTCGGGGAAGGGTTAGGGTTAGGGTTCGGGCTAGGGTTAGGGTTAGGGGACGGGGACGGTTTAGGGTCCAGGTGAGGGTACGACAGCGCTTTAGGGGGAGCGTATGTGTGAGGGCACGGGTTAGTGTTAGCGTACGGGTTAGGATTAGGGGACGGGTGAGGGTCAGGCTTCGGGCAAGTGTTAGGCTTAGGGTTCGGGCTAGGCTTAGTGTTAGGGGACGGGGACGGTTTAGGGTCCAGGTGAGGGTACGAAAACGCTTTAGGGGGAGCGTACGTATGAGGGCGTGGGTTAGTGTTAGCGTACGGTTTAGGATTGGGGACGGGTGAGGGTCCGGCTTCGGGGAAAGGTTAGGGTTAGGGTTAGGGCTAGGGTTAGGGTTAGGGGACGGGGACGGTTTAGGGTCCAGGTGAGGGTACGACAAAGCATTAGGGGGAGCGTACGTGTGAGGTCGCAGGTTTGTTTTAACGTACGGGTTAGGATTAGCGGACGGGTGAGCGTCAGGCTTCGGGGAAGGGTTAGGGTTAGGGTTCGGGTTCGGGTTAGGGTTAGGGGACGGGGACGGTTTAGGGTCCAGGTGAGGGTACGACAACGCTTTAGGGGGAGCATACGTGTGAGGGCGCGGGTTAGTGTTAGCGTACGGGTTAGGATTATGGGACGGATGAGGGTCAGGTTTCGGGGAAGGGTTAGGGTTAGGGTTCGGACTAGGGTTAGGGTTAGGGGCCGGGGACGGTTTAGGGTCCAGGTGAGGGAACGACAACGCTTTAGGGGGAGCGTACGTATGAGGGCGCGGGTTAGTGTTAGCGTATGGGTTAGGATTAGGGGACGGGTTAGGGTCAGGCTTCGGGGAAGGGTTAGGGTTAGGGTTCGGGCTAGGGTTAGGGTTAGGGGACGGGGACGGTTTAGGGTCCAGGTGAGGGTACGACAGCGCTTTAGGGGGAGCGTATGTGTGAGGGCACGGGTTAGTGTTAGCGTACGGGTTAGGATTAGGGGACGGGTGAGGGTCAGGCTTCGGGCAAGGGTTAGGGTTAGGGTTCGGGCTAGGGTTAGGGTTAGGGGACGGGGACGGTTTAGGGTCCAAGTGGGGGTACGACAATGCTTTAGAGGGAGCGTACGTGTGAGGGCGAAGGTTAGTGTTAGCGTACGGGTTAGGATTAGGGGACGGGTGAGGGTCATGCTTCGGGAAAGGGTTAGGCATAGGGTTCGGGCTAGGGTTAGGGTTAGGGGACGGGGACGGTTTAGGGTCCAGGTGAGGGTACGACAACGCTTTGGGGGAGCGTACGTGTGAGGGCGCGGGTTAGTGTTAGCGTACGTGTTAGGATTAGGGGACGGGTGAGGGTCAGGCTTCGGGGAAGTCTTAGGCATAGGGTTCGGAGTAGGGTTAGGGTTAGGGGATGGGGACGGTTTAGGGTCCAGGTGAGGGTTCGACAACGCTTTAGGGGGAGGGTACGTATGAGGGCGCGGGTTAGTGTTTGCGTACGGGTTAGGATTAGGGGACGTGTGAGGGTCAGGCTTCGGGGAAGTGTTAGGCTTAGGGTTCGGGCTCGGGTTAGGGTTAGGGGACGGGGACGGTTTGGGGTCCAGGTGAGGGTACGACAACGCTTTAAGGGGAGCGTACGTGTGAGGGCGCGGGTTAGTGTTAGCGTACGGGTTAGGATTAGGGGACGGGTGAGTGTCAGGCTTCGGGGAAGGGTTAGGGTTAGGGTTCGGGATAGGGTTAGGGTTAGGGGACAGGGACGGTTTAGGTTCCATTTGAGGGTACGACAATGCTTTAGGGGGAGCGTACGTGTGAGGGCGCGGGTTAGTGTTAACGTACGGGTTAGGATTAGGGGACGGGTGAGGGTCAGACTTCGGGGAAGGGTTAGGGTTAGGGTTCGGGCTAGGGTTAGGGTTAGGGGACGGGGACGGTTTAGGGTCCAGGTGAGGGTACGACAACGCTTTAGGGGGAGCGTACGTGTGAGGGCGCGGGTTAGCGTTAGCGTACGGGTTAGGATTAGGGGACGGGTGAGGGTCAGGCTTCGGGGAAGGGTTAGGGTTAGGGTTCGGGCTAGGGTTAGGGTTAGGGGACGGGGACGGTTTAGTGTCCAGGTGAGGGTACGACAACGTTTTAGGGGGAGCGTACGTGTGAGGGCGCCGGTTAGTGTTAGCGTACGGGTTAGGATTAGGGGACGGGTGAGGGTCAGGCTTCGGGGAAGGTTTAGGGTTAGGGTTCGGGCTAGGGTTAGGGTTAGGGGACGGGGACGGTTTAGGGTCCAGGTGAGGGTACGACAATGCTTTAGAGGGAGCGTACGTGTGAGGGCGAAGGTTAGTGTTAGCGTACGGGTTAGGATTAGGGGACGGGTGAGGGTCATGCTTCGGGAAAGGTTTAGGCTTAGGTTTCGGGCTAGGGTTAGGGTTAGGGGACGGGGACGGTTTAGGGTCCAGGTGAGGGTACGACAACGCTTTAGGGGGAGCGTACGTGTGAGGGCGCGGGTTAGTGTTAGCGTACGGGTTAGGATTAGGGGACGGGTGAGGGTCAGGCTTCGGGGAAGGGTTAGGCTTAGGGTTCGGGCTAGGGTTAGGGTTAGGGGACGGGGACAGTTTAGGGTCCAGGTGAGGGTACGACAACGCTTTGGGGGAGCTTACGTGTGAGGGCGCGGGTAAGTGTTAGCGTACGGGTTAGGATTAGGGGACGGGTGAGGGTCAGGCTTCGGGCAAGGGTTAGGATTAGGGTTCGGGCTAGGGTTAGGGTTAGGGGACGGGGACGGTTTAGGGTCCAGGTGAGGGTACGACAACGCTTTAAGGGGAGCGTACGTGTGAGGGCGCGGGTTAGTGTTAGCGTACGGGTTAGGATTAGGGGACGGGTGAGGGTCAGGCTTCGGGGAAGGGTTAGGGTTAGGGTTCGGATTGGGTTAGGGTTAGGGGACGGGGACGGTTTAGGTTCCAGGTGAGGGTACGAAAACGCTTTAGGGGGAGCGTACGTGTGAGGGCGCGGGTTAGTGTTAACGTACGGGTTAGGATTAGGGGACGGTTGAGGGTCAGGCTTCGGGGAAGGGTTAGGGTTAGGGTTCGGGCTAGGGTTAGGGTTAGGGGACGGGGACGGTTTAGGGTCCAGGTGAGGGTACGAAAACGCTTTAGGGGGAGCGTACGTATGAGGGCGTGGGTTAGTTTTAGCGTACGGGTTAGGATTGGGGACGGGTGAGGGTCAGGCTTCGGGGAAAGGTTAGGGTTAGGGTTAGGGCTAGGGTTAGGTTTAGGGAACGGGGACGGTTTAGGGTCCAGGTGAGGGTACGACAAAGCATTAGGGGGAGCGTACGTGTGAGGTCGCAGGTTAGTTTTAGCGTACGGGTTAGGATTAGCGGACGGGTGAGCGTCAGGCTTCGGGGAAGGGTTAGGGTTAGGGTTCGGGTTCGGGTTAGGGTTAGGGGACGGGGACGGTTTAGGGTCCAGGTGAGGGTACGACAACGCTTTAGGGGGAGCATACGTGTGAGGGCGCGGGTTAGTGTTAGCGTACGGGTTAGGATTATGGGACGGGTGAGGGTCAGGCTTCGGGGAAGGGTTAGGGTTAGGGTTCGGGCTAGGGTTAGGGTTAGGGGACGGGGACGGTTTAGGGTCCAGGTGAGGGAACGACAACGCTTTAGGGGGAGCGTACGTATGAGGGCGCGGGTTAGTGTTAGCGTACGGGTTAGGATTAGGGGACGGGTTAGGGTCAGGCTTCGGGGAAGGGTTAGGGTTAGGGTTCGGGCTAGGGTTAGGGTTAGGGTTAGGGGACGGGGACGGTTTAGGGTCCAGGTGAGGGTACGACAGCGCTTTAGGGGGAGCGTATGTGTGAGGGCATGTGTTAGTGTTAGCGTACGGGTTAGGATTAGGGGACGGGTGAGGGTCAGGCTTCGGGCAAGGGTTAGGGTTAGGGTTCGGGCTAGGGTTAGGGTTAGGGGACGGGGACGGTTTAGGGTCCAGGGGAGGGTACGACAACACTTTAGGGGGAGCGTACGTGTGAGGGCGCGGCTTAGTGTTAGCGTACGGGTTAGGATTAGGGGACGGGTGAGGGTCAGGCTTCGGGGAAGGGTTAGGGTTAGGGTTCGGGCTAGGGTTAGGGTTAGGGGACGGGGACGGTTTAGTGTCCAGGTGAGGGTACGAGAACGTTTTAGGAGGAGCGTACGTGTGAGGGCGTGGGTTAGTGTTAGCGTACGGGTTAGGATTAGGGGACGGGTGAGGGTCAGGCTTCGGGGAAGGTTTAGGGTTAGGGTTCGGGCTATGGTTAGGGTTAGGGTACGGGGACGGTTTAGGGTCCAGGTGAGGGTACGACAATGCTTTAGAGGGAGCGTACGTGTGAGGGCGAATGTTAGTGTTAGCGTACGGGTTAGGATTAGGGGACGGGTGAGGGTCATGCTTCGGGAAAGGGTTAGGCTTAGGGTTCGGGCTAGGGTTAGGGTTAGGGGACGTAGACGGTTTAGGGTCCAGGTGAGGGTACGACAACGCTTTAGGGGGAGCGTACGTGTGAGGGCGCGGGTTAGTGTTAGCGTACGGGTTAGGATTAGGGGACGGGTGAGTGTCAGGCTTCGGGGAAGTGTTAGGGTTAGGGTTCGGAGTAGGATTAGGGTTAGGGGACGGGGACGGTTTAGGGTCCAGGTGAGGGTTCGACAACGCTTTAGGGGGAGGGTACGTATGAGGGCGCGGGTTAGTGTTAGCGTACGGGTTAGGATTAGGGGACGGGTGAGGGTCAGGCTTCGGGGAAGGGTTAGGGTTAGGGTTCGGGCTAGGGTTAGGGTTAGGGGACGGGGACGGTTTAGGGTCCAGGTGAGGGAACGACAACGCTTTAGGGGGAGCGTACGTATGAGGGCGCGGGTTAGTGTTAGCGTACGGGTTAGGATTAGGGGACGGGTTAGGGTCAGGCTTCGGGGAAGGGTTAGGGTTAGGGTTCGGGCTAGGGTTAGGGTTAGGGTTAGGGGACGGGGACGGTTTAGGGTCCAGGTGAGGGTACGACAGCGCTTTAGGGGGAGCGTATGTGTGAGGGCATGTGTTAGTGTTAGCGTACGGGTTAGGATTAGGGGACGGGTGAGGGTCAGGCTTCGGGCAAGGGTTAGGGTTAGGGTTCGGGCTAGGGTTAGGGTTAGGGGACGGGGACGGTTTAGGGTCCAGGGGAGGGTACGACAACACTTTAGGGGGAGCGTACGTGTGAGGGCGCGGCTTAGTGTTAGCGTACGGGTTAGGATTAGGGGACGGGTGAGGGTCAGGCTTCGGGGAAGGGTTAGGGTTAGGGTTCGGGCTAGGGTTAGGGTTAGGGGACGGGGACGGTTTAGTGTCCAGGTGAGGGTACGAGAACGTTTTAGGAGGAGCGTACGTGTGAGGGCGTGGGTTAGTGTTAGCGTACGGGTTAGGATTAGGGGACGGGTGAGGGTCAGGCTTCGGGGAAGGTTTAGGGTTAGGGTTCGGGCTATGGTTAGGGTTAGGGTACGGGGACGGTTTAGGGTCCAGGTGAGGGTACGACAATGCTTTAGAGGGAGCGTACGTGTGAGGGCGAATGTTAGTGTTAGCGTACGGGTTAGGATTAGGGGACGGGTGAGGGTCATGCTTCGGGAAAGGGTTAGGCTTAGGGTTCGGGCTAGGGTTAGGGTTAGGGGACGTAGACGGTTTAGGGTCCAGGTGAGGGTACGACAACGCTTTAGGGGGAGCGTACGTGTGAGGGCGCGGGTTAGTGTTAGCGTACGGGTTAGGATTAGGGGACGGGTGAGTGTCAGGCTTCGGGGAAGTGTTAGGGTTAGGGTTCGGAGTAGGATTAGGGTTAGGGGACGGGGACGGTTTAGGGTCCAGGTGAGGGTTCGACAACGCTTTAGAGGGAGGGTACGTATGAGGGCGCGGGTTAGTGTTAGCGTACGGGTTAGGATTAGGGGACGGGTGAGGGTCAGGCTTCGGGGAAGTGTTAGGCTTAGGGTTCGGGCTAGGGTTAGGATTAGGGGACGGGGACGGTTTAGGGTCCAGGTGAGGGTACGACAACGCTTTAAGGGGAGCGTACGTGTGAGGGTGCGGGTTAGTGTTAGCGTACGGGTTAGGATTAGGGGAAGGGTGAGGGTCAGGCTTCGGGGAAGGGTTAGGGTTAGGGTTCGGGCTAGGGTTAGGGTTAGGGGACGGGGACGGTTTAGGGTCCAGGTGAGGGTACGACAACGCTTTAGGGGGAGCGTACGTGTGAGGGCGCGGGTTAGTGTTAGCGTACGGGTTAGGATTAGGGGACGGGTGAGGGTCAGGCTTCGGGCAAGGGTTAGGCTTAGGGTTCGGGCTAGGGTTAGGGTTAGGGGACGGGGACGGTTTACGGTCCAGGTGAGGGTACGACAACGCTTTATGGGGAGCGTACGTGTGAGGGCGCGGGTTAGCGTTAGCGTACGGGTTAGGATTAGGGGACGGGTGAGTGTCAGGCTTCGGGGAAGGTTTAGGCTTAGGGTTCGGGCTAGGGTTAGGGTTAGGGGACGGGGACGGTTTAGGGTCCAGGTGAGGTTACGACAACGCTTTAGGGGGAGCGTACGTGTGAGGGCGCAGGTATGTGTTAGTGTACAGGTTAGGATTAGGGGTCGGGTGAGGGTCAGGCTTCGGGGAAGTGTTAGGCTTAGGGTTCGGGCTAGGGTTAGGGTTAGGGTACGGGGACGGTTTAGGGTCCAGGTGAGGGTACGACAACGCTTTAGGGGGAGCGTATGTGTGAGGGTGCGGGTTAGTGTTAGCATACGGGTTAGGATTAGGGGACGGGTGAGGGTCAGGCTTCGGGGAAGTGTTAGGCTTAGGGTTCGGGCTAGGGTTAGGGTTAGGGGACGGGGACGGTTTAGGGTCCAGGTGAGGGTACGACAAGGCTTTAGGGGGAGTGTACGTGTGAGGGCACGGGTAAGTGTTAGCGTACGTGTTAGGATTAGGGGACGGGTGAGGGTCAGGCTTCGGGGAAGGGTTGGGGTTAGGGTTCGGGCTAGGGTTAGGGTTAGGGGACGGGGACGGTTTAGGATCCAGGTGAGGGTACGACAACGCTTTACGGGGAGCGTACGTGTGAGGGCGCGGATTAGTGTTAGCGTATAGGTTAGGATTAGGGGACGGGTGAGGGTCAGGCTTCGGGCAAGGGTTAGGGTTAGGGTTCGGGCTAGGGTTAGGGTTAGGGGACGGGGACGGTTTAGGGTCCAGGTGAGGGTACGACAAGGCTTTAGGGGGAGTGTACGTGTGAGGGCACGGGTTAGTGTTAGCGTACGGGTTAGGATTAGGGGACGGGTGAGGGTCAGGCTTCGGGAAAGCGTTAAGATTAGGGTTCGGGCTAGGGATAGGGATCGGGGACGGGGACGATTTAGGGTCCAGATGAGGTTACGACAACGCTTTAAGGGGAACGTACGTGTGAGGGCGCAGGTTAGTGTTAGTGTACAGGTTAGGATTAGGGGACGGGTGAGGGTCAGGCTTCGGGGAAGTGTTAGGCTTAGGGTTCGGGCTAGGGTTAGGGTTAGGGGACGGGGACGGTTTAGGGTCCAGGTGAGGGTACGACAACGCTTTGGGGGAGTGTACGTGTGAGGGCGCGTGTTAGTGTCAGCGTACGGGTTAGGATTAGGGGACGGGTGAGGGTCAGGCTTCGGGGAAGGGTTAGGGTTAGGGTTCGGGCTAGGGTTAGGGTTAGGGGACGGGGACGGTTTAGAGTCCAGGTGAGGGTACTACAACGATTTAGGGGGAGCGTACGTGTGAAGACGCAGGTTAGTGTTAGCGTACGGGTTAGGATTAGGGGACGGGTGAGGGTCAGGCTTCGGGCAAGGGTTAGGGTTAGGGTTCGGGCTAGGGTTAGCGTTAGGGGACGGGGACGGTTTAGGGTCCAGGTGAGGGTACGACAACGCTTTAGGCGGAGCGTACGTGTGAGGGCGCAGGTTAGTGTTAGCGTACGGATTAGGATTAGGGGACGGGTGAGGGTCAGGCTTCGGGGAAGTGTTAGCCTTAGGGTTCGGGCTAGGGTTAGGGTTAGGGGACGGGGACGGTTTAGGGTCCAGGTGAGGGTACAAAAACGCTTTAGGGGGAGCGTACGTATGAGGGCGCGGTTTAGTGTTAGCGTACGGGTTAGGATTAGGGAACGGGTGAGGGTCAGGCTTCGGGGAAGGGGTAGGGTTAGGGTTAGGGCTAGGGTGAGGGTTAGGGGACGGGGACGGTTTAGGGTCCAGGTGAGGGTACGACAACGCTTTAGGTGGAGCGTACGTGTGAGGGCGCGTTTTAGTGTTAACGTACGGGTTAGGATTAGGGGACGGGTGAGTGTCAGGCTTCAGGGAAGGGTTAGGGTTAGGGTTCGGGCTAGGGTTAGGGTTAGGGGACGGGGACGGTTTAGGGTCCAGGTGGGTGTACGACAACGCTTTCGGGGTAGCGTATGTGTGAGGGCGCGGGTTAGTGTTAGCGTACGGGTTAGGATTAGGGGACGGTGAGGGTCAGGCTTCGGGCAAGTGTTAGGATTAGGGTTCCGGCTAGGGTTAGGGTTAGGGGACGGGGACGGTATAGGGTCCAGGTGAGGGTACGACAACTCCTTGGGGGAGCGTACGTGTGAGGGCGCGGGTTAGTGTTAGCGTACGGGTTAGGATTAGGGGACGGGTGAGGGTCGGGCTTCGGGGAAGTCTAAGGCATAGGTTTCGGAGTAGGTTTAGGGTTAGGGGACGGGGACGGTTTAGGGTCCAGCTGAGGGTTCGACAACGCTTTAGGGGGAGGGTACGTATGAGGGCACGGGTTAGTGTAAGCGTACGGGTTAGGATTAGGGGACGGGTGAGGGTCAGGCTTCTGGGAAGTGTTAGGGTTAGGGTTCGGGCTAGGGTTAGGGTTAGGGAACGGGGACGGTTTAGGGTCCAGGTGAGGGTACGACAACGCTTTAGGGGGAGTGTATGTGTGAGGGCGCGGGTTAGTGTTAGCGTACGGGTTAGGATTAGGGGACGGGTGAGGGTCAGGCTTCGGGCAATTGTTAGGGTTAGGGTTCGGGCTAGGGTTAGGGTTAGGGGACGGGGACGGTTTAGGGTCCAGGTGAGGGTACGACAAATCTTTGGGGGAGGGTACGTGTGAGGGCACGGGTTAGTGTTAGTTTACGGGTTAGGATTAGGGCATGGTTGAGGGTCAGGCTTCCGGGAAGGGTTAGGGTTAGGGTTTGGGCTAGGGTTAGGGCTAGGGGATGGGGACGGTTTAGGGTCCAGGTGAGGGTACGACAACGTTTTAGGGGGAGCGTACGTGTGAGGGCACAGGTCAGTGTTAGCGTACGGGTTAGGATTAGGGGACGGGTGAGTGTCATGCTTCGCTGAAGGGTTAGGCTTAGGGTTCGGCCTAGGATTAGGGTTAGGGGACGGGGACGGTTTAGGGTTCAGGTGAGGGTACGACAAAGCTTTGGGGAGCGTACGTGTGAGGGCGCGGGTTAGTGTAAGCGTACGGGTTAGGGTTAGGGGACGGGTGAGGGTCAGGCTTCGGGGAAGGGTTAGGGTTAGGGTTCGGGCTAGGGTTAGGGTTAGGGGACGGGGACGGTTTAGGGTCCAGGTGAGGGTACGACAATGCTTTGGGGGAGCATAAGTGTGAGGGCGCGGGTTAGTGTTAGCGTACGGGTTAGGATTAGGGGACGGGTGAGTGTCATGCTTCGGGGAAGGTTTAGGCTTAGGTTTCGGGCTAGGATTAGGGTTAGGGGACGGGGACGGTTTAGGGTTCAGGTGAGGGTACGACAACGCTTTAGGGGGAGCGTACGTGTGAGGGCGCGGGTTAGTGTTAGCGTACGTGTTAGGATTAGGGGACGGGTGAGGGTCAGGTTTCGGGGAAGGGTTGGGGTTAGGTTTCGGTCTAGGGTTAGGGTTAGGGGACGGGGACGGTTTAGGGTCCAGGTGAGGGTACGACAACGCTTTACGGGGAGCGTACGTGTGAGGGCGCGGGTTAGTGTTAGCGTATGGGTTAGGATGAGGTGACGGGTGAGGGTCAGGCTTCGGGCAAGGGTTAGGGTTAGGGTTCGGGCTAGGGTTAGGGTTAGGGGACGGGGACGGTTTAGGATCCAGGTGAGGGTACGACAACGCTTTAGGGGGAGTGTACGTGTGAGGGCGCGGGTTAGTGTTAGCGTACGGGTTAGGATTAGGGGACGGGTGAGGGTCAGGCTTCGGGGAAGCGTTAAGGTTAGGGTTCGGGCTAGGGATAGGGTTCGGGGACGGGGAAGATTTAGGTTCCAGATGAGGTTACGACAACGCTTTAGTGTGAGCGTACGTGTGAGGGCGCAGGTTAGTGTTAGCGTACAGGTTAGGATTAGGGGACGGGTGAGGGTCAGGCTTCGGGGAAGGGTTAGGCTTAGGGTTTGGGCTAGGGTTAGGGTTAGGGGACAGGGACGGTTTAGGGTCCAGGTGAGGGTACGACAACACTTTAGGGGGAGCGTACGTGTGAGGGCGCGGGTTTGTGTTAGCGTACGGGTTAGGATTAGGGGACGGGTGAGGGTCAGGCTTCGGGGAAGTGTTAGGCTTAGGGTTCGGGCTAGGGTTAGGGATAGGGTACGGGGACGGTTTAGGGTCCAGGTGAGGGTACGACAATGCTTTAGGGGGAGCGTACGTTTGAGGGCGCGTGTTAGTGTTAGCGTACGGGTTAGGATTAGGGGACGGGTGAGGGTCAGGCTTCGGGGAAGTGTTAGGGTTAGGGTTCGGGCTAGGGTTAGGGTTAGGGGATGGGGACGGTTTAGGGTCTAGGTGAGGGTACGACAACGCTTTAGGGGGAGCGTACGTGTGAGGGCCCGGGTTAGTGTTAGCGTACGGGTTAAGATTAGGGGACGGGTGAGGGTCAGGCTTCGGGGAAGTGTTAGGCTTAGGGTTTGGGCTAGGGTTAGGGTTAGGGGATGGGGACGGTTTAGGGTCCAGGTGAGGGTACGACAACGCTTTAGGGGGAGCGTACGTGTGAGGGCGCGGGTTAGTGTTAGCATACGGGTTAGGATTAGGGGACGGGTGAGGGTCAGGGTTCGGGCTAGGGTTAGGGTTAGGGGACAGGGATGGTTTAGGGTCCAGTTGAGGGTACGACAACGCTTTAGGGGGAGCGTACGTGTGAGGGCACGGGTTAGTGTTAGCGTACGGGTTAGGATTAGGGGACGGGTGAGGGTCAGGCTTCGGGCAAGTGTTAGGGTTAGGGTTCGGGCTAGGGTTAGGGTTAGGGGACGGGGACGGTTTAGGGTCCAGGTGAGGGTACGACAACGCTTTAGGGGGAGTGTATGTGTGAGGGCGCGGGTTAGTGTTAGCGTACGGGTTAGGATTAGGGGACGGGTGAGGGTCAGGCTTCGTGGAAGTGTTAGTGTTAGGGTTCGGGCTAGGGTTAGGGTTAGGGGACGGGGACGGTTTAGGGTCCAGGTGATGGTACGACAACGCTTTAGTGGGAGCGTACGTGTGAGGGCGCGGGTTAGTGTTAGCGTACGGGTTAGGATTAGGGGACGGGTGAGGGTCAGGCTTCGGGGAAGGGTCAGGGTTAGGGTTCGGGCTAGGGTTAGGGTTAGGGGACGGGGACGGTTTAGGGTCCATGTGAGGGTACGACAACGCTTTAGGGGGAGCGTACGTGTGAGGGCGCGGGATAGTGTTAGCGTACGGGTTAGGATTAGGGGACGTGTGAGGGTCAGGCTTCGGGAAAGGATTAGGTTTAGGGTTCGGGCTAGGGTTAGGGTTAGGGGACGGGGACGGTTTAGGGTCCAGGTGAGGGTACGACAACGCTTTAGGGGGAGCGTACGTGTGAGGGTGCAGGTTAGTGTTAGCGTACTGGTTAGGATTAGGGGACGTGTGAGGGTCAGGCTTCGGGGAAGTGTTAGGCTTAGGGTTCGGACTAGGGTTAGGGTTAGGGGACGGGGACGGTTTAGGGTCCAGGTGAGGGTACGACAACGCTTTAGGGGGAGCGTACGTGTGAGGGTGCAGGTGAGTGTTAGCGTACGGGTTAGGATTAGGGGACGGGTGAGGGTCAGGCTTCGGGGAAGGGTTAGAGTTAGGTTTCGGGCTAGGGTTAGGGTTAGGGGACAGGCACGGTTTAGGGTCCAGTTGAGGGTACGACAACGCTTTAGGGGGAGCGTACGTGTGAGGGCGCTGCATAGTGTTAGCGTACGGGTTAGGATTAGGGGACGGGTGAGGATCAGCCTCGGGGAAGGCTTAGGGTGAGGGTTCGGGCTAGGGTTAGGGTTCGGGGACGGGGACGGTTTAGGGTCCAGGTGAGGGTACGACAACGCTTTAATGGGAGCGTACTTGTGAGGGCGTGGGTTAGTGGTAGCGTACGGGTTAGGATTAGGGGACGGGTGAGGATCAGCCTCGGGGAAGGCTTAGGGTGAGGGTTCGGGCTAGGGTTAGGGTTCGGGGACGGGGACGGTTTAGGGTCCAGGTGAGGGTACGACAACGCTTTAATGGGAGCGTACTTGTGAGGGCGTGGGTTAGTGGTAGCGTACGGGTTAGGATTAGGGGACGGGTGAGGGTCAGGCTTCGGGGAAGGGTTAGGGTTAGGGTTCGGGCTAGGGTTAGGGTTAGGGTACGGGGACGGTTTAGGGTCCAGGTGAGGGTACGACAACGCTTTAGGGGGAGCGTACGTGTGAGGGCGCAGGTTAGTGTTAGCGTACGTGTTAGGATTAGCGGACGGGTGAGTGTCAGGCTTCGGGGAGGGGTTGGGGTTAGGGTTCGGGCTAGGGTTAGGGTTAGGGGACGGGTACAGTTTACGGTCCAGGTGAGGGTACGACAACGCTTTAGGTGGAGCGTACGTGTGAGGGCGCAGGTTATTGTTAGCGTACGGGTTAGGATTAGGGGATGGGTGAGGGTCAGGCTTCTGGGAAGTGTTAGGGTTAGGGTTCGGGCTAGGGTTAGGGTTAGGGGACGGGGACGGTTTAGGGTCCAGGTGAGGGTACGACAACGCTTTAGGGGGAGCGTACGTGTGAGGGCGCGGGTTAGTTTTAGCGTACGGTTTAGGATTAGGGGACGGGTGAGGGTCAGGATTCAGGGAAGGGTTAGGGTTAGGGTTCGGGCTAGGGTTAGGGTTAGGGGACGGGGACAGTTTAGGGTCCAGGTGAGGGTACGACAACGCTTTAGGGGGAGCGTACGTGTGAGGGCGCAGGTTAGTGTTAGCGTACGGGCTAGGATTAGCGGACGGGTGAGTGTCATGCTTCGGGGAAGGGTTAGGCTTAGGGTTCGGGCTAGGGTTAGGGTTAGGGGACGGGGACGGTTTAGGGTCCAGGTGAGGGTACGACAACGGTTTAGGGGGAGCATATGTGTGAGGGCGCAGGTTAGCGTTAGCGTACGGGTTAGGATTAGGGGACGGGTGAGGGTCAGGCTTCGGGGAAGTGTTAAGGTTAGGGTTCGGGCTAGGGTTAGGGTTAGGGGACGGGGACGGTTTAGGGTCCAGGTGAGGTTACGACACCGCTTTAGGGGGCGCGTACGTGTGAGGGCGCAGGTTAGTGTTAGCGTATAGGTTAGGATTAGGGGACGGGTGAGGGTCAGGCTTCGGGGAAGTGTTAGGCTTAGGGTTCGGGCTAGGGTTAGGGTTAGGGGATGGTGACGGTTTAGGGTCCAGGTGAGGGTACGACAACGCTTTAGGGGGAGCGTACGTGTGAGGGCGCGGGTTAGTGTTAGCGTACGGGTTAGGATTAGGGGACGGGTGAGGATCAGGCTTCGGGGAAGGGTTAGGGTTAGGGTTCGGGATAGGGTTAGGGTTAGGGGACGGGGACGGTTTAGGGTCCAGGTGAGGGTACGACAACGCTTTAGGGGGAGCGTACGTGTGAGGGCGCTGGTTAGCGTTAGCGTACGGGTTAGGATTAGGGGACGGGTGAGGGTCAGGCTTCGGGCAAGGGTTAGGGTTAGGGTTCGGGCTAGGGTTAGGGTTAGGGGACGGGGACGGTTTAGGGTCCAGGTGAGGGTACGACAACGCTTTAGGGGGAGCGTACGTGTGAGGGCGCGGGTTAGTGGTAGCGTACGGGTTAGGATTAGGGGACGGGTGAGAGTCAGGCTTCGGGGAAGTTTTAGGGTTAGGGTTCAAGCTAGGGTTAGGGTTAGGGTACGGGGACGGTTTAGGGTCCAGGTGAGGGTACGGCAATGCTTTAGGGGGAGCATACGTGTGAGGGCGAAGGTTAGTGTTAGCGTACGGGTTAGGATTAGGGGACGGGTGAGGGTCAGGCTTCGGGGAAGTGTTAGGGTTAGTGTTCGGGCTAGGGTTAGGGTTAGGGGATGGGGACGGTTTAGGGTCCAGGTGAGGGTACAACAAAGATTTAGGGGGAGTGTACGTGTGAGGGCGCGGGTTAGTGTTAGCGTACGGGTTAGGATTAGGGGACGGGTGAGGGTCAGGATTCGGGGAAGTGTTAGGCTTAGGGTTCGGGCTAGGGTTAGGGTTAGGGGACGGGGACGGTTTAGTGTCCAGGTGAGGGTACGACAACGCTTTAAGGGGAGCGTATTGTGAGGGCGTGGGGTAGTGGTAGCGTACGGGTTAGGATTAGGGGACGGGTGAGGGTCAGGCTTCGGGGAAGGGTTAGGGTTAGGGTTCGGGCTAGGGTTAGGGTTAGGGTACGGGGACGGTTTAGGGTCCAGGTGAGGGTACGACAACGCTTTAGGGGGAGCGTACGTGTGAGGGCGCAGGTTAGTGTTAGCGTGCGGGTTAGGATTAGGGGACGGGTGAGGGTCATGCTTCGGGGAAGGTTTAGGCTTAGGGTTCGGGCTAGGGTTAGGTTTAGGGGACGGGGACGGTTTAGGGTCCAGGTGAGGGTACGAAAACGCTTTAGGGAGAGCGTACGTATGAGGGCGTGGGTTAGTGTTAGTGTACGGGTTAGGATTGGGGACGGGTGAGGGTCAGGCTTCGGGGAAAGGTTAGGGTTAGGGTTCGGGCTAGGGTTAGGGTTAGGGGACGGGGACGGTTTAGGGTCCAGGTGAGGGTACGACAAAGCATTAGGGGGAGCGTACGTGTGAGGTCGCAGGTTCGTTTTAGCGTACGGGTTAGGATTAGGGGACGGGTGAGGGTCAGGCTTCGGGGAAGGGTTAGGGTTAGGGTTCGGGTTAGGGTTAGGGTTAGGGGACGGGGACGGTTTAGGGTCCAGGTGAGGGTACGACAACGCTTTAGGGGGAGTGTAAGTATGAGGGCGCGGGTTAGTGTTAGCGTACGGGTTAGGATTAGGGGACGGGTGAGGGTCAGGGTTCGGGCAAGTGTTAGGGATAGGGTTCGGGCTAGGGTTAGGGTTAGGGGACGGGGACGGTTTAGGGTCCAGGTGAGGGTACGACAACGCTTTAGGGGGAGTGTATGTGTGAGGGCGCGGGTTAGTGTTAGCGTACGGGTTAGGATTAGGGGACGGGTGAGGGTCAGGCTTCGGGGAAGGGTTAGTGTTAGGGTTCGGGCTAGGGTTAGGGTTAGGGGACGGGGACGGTTTAGGGTCCAGGTGATGGTACGACAACGCTTTAGGGGGAGCGTACGTGTGAGGGCGCGGGTTAGTGTTAGCGTACGGGTTAGGATTAGGGGACGGGTGAGGGTCAGGCTTCGGGGAACGGTTAGGGTTAGGGTTCGGGCTAGGGTTAGGGTTAGGGGACGGGGACGGTTTAGGGTCCAGGTGAGGGTAAGACAACGCTTTAGGGGGAGCGTACGTGTGAGGGCGTGGGATAGTGTTAGCGTATGGGTTAGGATTAGGGGACGGGTGAGGGTCAGGCTTCGGGAAAGGATTAGGTTTAGGGTTCGGGCTAGGGTTAGGGTTAGGGGACGGGGACGGTTTAGGGTCCAGGTGAGGGTACGACAACGCTTTAGGGGGAGCGTACGTGTGAGGGTGCAGGTTAGTGTTAGCGTACTGGTTAGGATTAGGGGACGGGGGAGGGTCAGGCTTCGGGGAAGTGTTAGGCTTAGTGTTCGGGCTAGGGTTAGGGTTAGGGGACGGGACGGTTTAGGGTCCAGGTGAGGGTACGACAACGCTTTTGGGGGAGCGTACGTGTGAGGGCGCGGGTTAGTGTTAGCGTACGGGTTAGGATTAGGGGACGGGTGAGTTTCAGGCTTCGGGGAAGAGTTAGGCTTATGTTTCGGGCTAGGGTTAGGGTTAGGGGATGGGGACGGGTTAGGGTACAAGTGAGGGTACGACAACGCTTTAGGGGGAGCGTACGTGTCAGGGCGCAGGTTAGTGTTAGCGTACGGGTTAGGAGTAGAGGACGGGTGAGGATCAGGCTTCGGGGAAGGGTTAGGGTTAGGGTTCGGGCTAGGGTTAGTGTTAGGCGACGGGGACGGTTTAAGGTCAGGGTGAGGTTACGACAACGCTTTAGGGGGAGCGTACGTGTGAGGGCGCGGGTTAGTGTTAGCGTACGGGTTAGGATTAGGGGACGGGTGAGGGTCAGGCTTCGGGCAAGTGTTAGGGTTAGGGTTCGGGCTAGGGTTAGGATTAGGGGACGGGGACGGTTTAGGGTCCAGGTGAGGGTACGACAACGCTTTAGGGGGAGCGTACGTGTGAGGGCGCGGGTTAGTTTTAGCGTACGGTTTAGGATTAGGGGACGGGTGAGGGTCAGGCTTCAGGGAAGGGTTAGGGTTAGGATTCGGGCTAGGGTTAGGGGACGGGGACGGGGACGGTTTAGTGTCCAGGTGAGGGTACGACAACGCTTTAGGGGGAGCGTACGTGTGAGGGCGCAGGTTAGTGTAAGCGTACGGGTTAGGATTAGGGGACGGGTGAGTGTTATGCTTCGGGGAAGGGTTAGGCTTAGGGTTCGGGCTAGGGTTAGGGTTAGGGCACGGGGACGGTTTAGGGTCCAGGTGAGGGTACGACAACGGTTTAGGGGGAGCATATGTGTGAGGGCACAGGTTAGCGTTAGCGTACGGGTTAGGATTAGGGGACGGGTGAGGGTCAGGCTTCGGGGAAGTGTTAAGGTTAGGGTTCGCGCTAGGGATAGTGTTAGGGGACGGGGACGGTTTAGGGTCCATGTGAGGTTACGACAGCGCTTTAGGAGGCGCATACGTGTGAGGGCGCAGGTTAGTGTTAGCGTATAGGTTAGGATTAGGGGACGGGTGAGGGTCAGGCTTCGGGGAAGTGTTAGGTTTAGGGTTCGGGCTAGGGTTAGGGTAAGGGGATGGGGACGGTTTAGGGTCCAGGTGAGGGTACAACAACGCTTTAGGGGGAGCGTACGTATGAGGGGGCGGGTTAGTGTTAGCGTACTGGTTAGGATTAGGGGACGGGTGAGGGTCAGGCTTCGGGGAAGGGTTAGGTTTAAGGTTCTGGCTAGGGTTAGGGTTAGGGGACGGGGACGGTTTAGGGCCCAGGTGAGGGTATGACAACGCTTTAGGGGGAGCGTACGTGTGAGGGCGCAGGTTAGTGTTAGCGTACGGGTTAGTATTAGGGGACGGGTGAGGGTCAGGCTTCGGGCAAGGGTTAGGGTTAGGGTTCGGGCTAGGGTTAGGGTTAGGGTTAGGGGACGGTTTAGGGTCCAGGTGAGGGTACGACAATGCTTTGGGGGAGCGTACGTGTGAGGGCGCAGGTTAGTGTTAGCGTACGGGTTAGGATTAGGGGACGGGTGAGGGTCAGGCTTCGGGGAAAGGTTAGACTTAGGGTTCAGGCTAGGGTTAGGGTTAGGCGACGGGGACGGTTTAGGGTCCAGGTGAGGGTACGACAACGCTTTAGGGGGACCGTACGTGTGAGGGCGCGGGTTAGTGTTAGCTTACGGGATAGGATTAGGGGACGGGTGAGAGTCAGGCTTCGGGCAAGTGTTAGGGTTAGGGTTCGGGCTAGGGTTAGGATTAGGGGAAAGGGACGGTTTAGGGTCCAGGCGAGGGTACGACAACGCTTTAGGGGGAGCGTACGTGTGAGGGCGCGGGTTAGTGTTAGCGTACGGGTTAGGATTAGGGGACGGGTGAGGGTCAGGCTTCGGGGAACGGTTAGGGTTAGGGTTCGGGCTAGGGTTAGGGTTAGGGGACGGGGACGGTTTAGGGTCCAGGTGAGGGTAAGACAACGCTTTAGGGGGAGCGTACGTGTGAGGGCGTGGGATAGTGTTAGCGTATGGGTTAGGATTAGGGGACGGGTGAGGGTCAGGCTTCGGGAAAGGATTAGGTTTAGGGTTCGGGCTAGGGTTAGCGTTAGGGGACGGGGACGGTTTAGGGTCCAGGTGAGGGTACGACAACGCTTTAGGGGGAGCGTACGTGTGAGGGTGCAGGTTAGTGTTAGCGTACTGGTTAGGATTAAGGGACGGGGGAGGGTCAGGCTTCGGGGAAGTGTTAGGCTTAGTGTTCGGGCTAGGGTTAGGGTTAGGGGACGGGACGGTTTAGGGTCCAGGTGAGGGTACGACAACGCTTTTGGGGGAGCGTACGTGTGAGGGCGCGGGTTAGTGTTAGCGTACGGGTTAGGATTAGGGGACGGGTGAGTTTCAGGCTTCGGGGAAGAGTTAGGCTTATGTTTCGGGCTAGGGTTAGGGTTAGGGGATGGGGACGGGTTAGGGTACAAGTGAGGGTACGACAACGCTTTAGGGGGAGCGTACGTGTCAGGGCGCAGGTTAGTGTTAGCGTACGGGTTAGGAGTAGAGGACGGGTGAGGATCAGGCTTCGGGGAAGGGTTAGGGTTAGGGTTCGGGCTAGGGTTAGTGTTAGGCGACGGGGACGGTTTAAGGTCAGGGTGAGGTTACGACAACGCTTTAGGGGGAGCGTACGTGTGAGGGCGCGGGTTAGTGTTAGCGTACGGGTTAGGATTAGGGGACGGGTGAGGGTCAGGCTTCGGGCAAGTGTTAGGGTTAGGGTTCGGGCTAGGGTTAGGATTAGGGGACGGGGACGGTTTAGGGTCCAGGTGAGGGTACGACAACGCTTTAGGGGGAGCGTACGTGTGAGGGCGCGGGTTAGTTTTAGCGTACGGTTTAGGATTAGGGGACGGGTGAGGGTCAGGCTTCAGGGAAGGGTTAGGGTTAGGATTCGGGCTAGGGTTAGGGGACGGGGACGGGCACGGTTTAGTGTCCAGGTGAGGGTACGACAACGCTTTAGGGGGAGCGTACGTGTGAGGGCGCAGGTTAGTGTAAGCGTACGGGTTAGGATTAGGGGACGGGTGAGTGTTATGCTTCGGGGAAGGGTTAGGCTTAGGGTTCGGGCTAGGGTTAGGGTTAGGGCACGGGGACGGTTTAGGGTCCAGGTGAGGGTACGACAACGGTTTAGGGGGAGCATATGTGTGAGGGCACAGGTTAGCGTTAGCGTACGGGTTAGGATTAGGGGACGGGTGAGGGTCAGGCTTCGGGGAAGTGTTAAGGTTAGGGTTCGCGCTAGGGATAGTGTTAGGGGACGGGGACGGTTTAGGGTCCATGTGAGGTTACGACAGCGCTTTAGGAGGCGCATACGTGTGAGGGCGCAGGTTAGTGTTAGCGTATAGGTTAGGATTAGGGGACGGGTGAGGGTCAGGCTTCGGGGAAGTGTTAGGTTTAGGGTTCGGGCTAGGGTTAGGGTAAGGGGATGGGGACGGTTTAGGGTCCAGGTGAGGGTACAACAACGCTTTAGGGGGAGCGTACGTATGAGGGGGCGGGTTAGTGTTAGCGTACTGGTTAGGATTAGGGGACGGGTGAGGGTCAGGCTTCGGGGAAGGGTTAGGTTTAAGGTTCTGGCTAGGGTTAGGGTTAGGGGACGGGGACGGTTTAGGGCCCAGGTGAGGGTATGACAACGCTTTAGGGGGAGCGTACGTGTGAGGGCGCAGGTTAGTGTTAGCGTACGGGTTAGTATTAGGGGACGGGTGAGGGTCAGGCTTCGGGCAAGGGTTAGGGTTAGGGTTCGGGCTAGGGTTAGGGTTAGGGTTAGGGGACGGTTTAGGGTCCAGGTGAGGGTACGACAATGCTTTGGGGGAGCGTACGTGTGAGGGCGCAGGTTAGTGTTAGCGTACGGGTTAGGATTAGGGGACGGGTGAGGGTCAGGCTTCGGGGAAAGGTTAGACTTAGGGTTCAGGCTAGGGTTAGGGTTAGGCGACGGGGACGGTTTAGGGTCCAGGTGAGGGTACGACAACGCTTTAGGGGGACCGTACGTGTGAGGGCGCGGGTTAGTGTTAGCTTACGGGATAGGATTAGGGGACGGGTGAGAGTCAGGCTTCGGGCAAGTGTTAGGGTTAGGGTTCGGGCTAGGGTTAGGATTAGGGGAAAGGGACGGTTTAGGGTCCAGGCGAGGGTACGACAACGCTTCAGGGGGAGCGTAAGTGTGAGGGCGCGGGTTAGTTTTAGCGTACGGTTTAGGATTAGGGGAAGGGTGAGGGTCAGGCTTCAGGGAATGGTTAGGATTAGGGTTCGGGCTAGGGTTAGGTTTAGGGGACGGGTACAGTTTAGGGTTCAGTTGAGGGTACGACAACGCTTTAGGGGGAGCGTACGTGTGAGGGCGCAGGTTAGCGTTAGCGTACGGGTTAGGATTAGGGGACGGGTGAGGGTCAGGCTTCGGGGAAGTGTTAGGGTTAGGGTTCGGGCTAGGGTTAGGGTTAGTGGACGGGGACAGTTTAGGGTCCCGGTGAGGTTACGACAACGCTTTAGGGGGAGCGTACGTGTGAGGGCGCAGGTTAGCGTTAACGTACAGGTTAGGATTAGGGGACGGGTGAGGGTCAGGCTTCGGGGAAGGGTTAGGGTTAGGGTTCGGGCTAGGGTTAGGATTAGGGGACGGGGACGGTTTAGGGTCCAGGTGAGGGTATGACAACGCTTTAGGGGGAGCGTACGTGTGAGGGGGCGGGATAGTGTTAGCGTACGGGTTAGGATTAGGGGACGGGTGAGGGTCAGGCTTCGGGAAAGGATTAGGTTTAGGGTTCGGGCTAGGGTTAGGTTTAGGGGACGGGGACGGTTTAGGGTCCAGGTGAGGGTACGACAACGCTTTAGGGGGAGCGTACGTGTGAGGGCGCGGGTTAGTTTTAGCGTACGGTTTAGGATTAGGGGACGGGTGAGGGTCAGGATTCAGGGAAGGGTTAGGGTTAGGGTTCGGGCTAGGGTTAGGGTTAGGGGACGGGGACAGTTTAGGGTCCAGGTGAGGGTACGACAACGCTTTAGGGGGAGCGTACGTGTGAGGGCGCAGGTTAGCGTTAGCGTACGGGTTAGGATTAGGAGACGGGTGAGGGTCAGGCTTCGGGGAAGTGTTAGGATTAGGGTTCGGGCTAGGGTTAGGGTTAGGGGACAGGGACGGTTTAGGGTCCAGGTGAGGTTACGACAACGCTTTAGGGGGAGCGTACGTGTGAGGGCGCAGGTTAGTGTTAGCGTACAGGTTAGGATTAGGGGACGGGTGAGGGTCAGGCTTCGGGGAAGTGTTAGGCTTAGGGTTCGGGCTAGGGTTAGGGTTAGGGGATGGGGACGGTTTAGGGTCCAGGTGAGGGTACGACAATGCTTTAGGGGAAGCGTACGTATGAGGGTGTGGGTTAGTGTTAGCGTACGGGTTAGGATTAGGAGACGGGTGAGGGTCCGGCTTCGGGCAAGTGTTAGGGTTAGGGTTCGGGCTAGGGTTAGGGTTAGGGGAAGGGGACGGTTTAGGGTCCAGGTGAGGGTACGACAACGCTTTAGGGGGAGCGTACATGTGAGGGCGAAGGTTAGTGTTAGCGTACGGGTTAGGATTAGGGGACGGGTGAGGGTCAGGCTTCGGGGAAAGGTTAGGCTTAGGGTTCAGGCTAGGGTTAGGGTTAGGCGACGGGGACGGTTTAGGGTCCAGGTGAGGGTACGACAACGCTTTAGGGGGACCGTACGTGTGAGGGCGCGGGTTAGTGTTAGCTTACGGGTTAGGATTAGGGGACGGGTGAGAGTCAGGCTTCGGGCAAGTGTTAGGGTTAGGGTTCGGGCTAGGGTTAGGATTAGGGGACAGGGACGGTTTAGGGTCCAGGCGAGGGTACGACAACGCTTCAGGGGGAGCGTAAGTGTGAGGGCGCGGGTTAGTTTTAGCGTACGGTTTAGGATTAGGGGACGGGTGTGGGTCAGGCTTCAGGGAAGGGTTAGGGTTAGGGTTCGGGCTAGGGTTAGGGTTAGAGTTAGGGGACGGTTTAGGGTCCAGGTGAGGGTACGACAACGCTTTAGGGGGAGCGTACGTGTGAGGGCGCAGGTTAGTGTTAGCGTACGGGCTAGGATTAGCGGACGGGTGAGTGTCATGCTTCGGGGAAGGGTTAGGCTTAGGGTTCGGGCTAGGGTTAGGGTTAGGGGACGGGGACGGTTTAGGGTCCAGGTGAGGGTACGACAACGGTTTAGGGGGAGCATATGTGTGAGGGCGCAGTTTAGCGTTAGCGTACGGGTTAGGATTAGGGGACGGGTGAGGGTCAGGCTTCGGGGAAGTGTTAAGGTTAGGGTTCGCGCTAGGGTTAGGGTTAGGGGACGGGGACGGTTTAGGGTCCAGGTGAGGTTACGACACCGCTTTAGGGGGCGCGTACGTGTGAGGGCGCAGGTTAGTGTTAGCGTATAGGTTAGGATTAGGGGACGGGTGAGGGTCAGTCTTCGGGGAAGTGTTAGGCTTAGGGTTCGGGCTAGGGTTAGGGTTAGGGGATGGGGACGGTTTAGGGTCCAGGTGAGGGTACGACAACGCTTTAGGGGGAGCGTACGTGTGAGGGCGCGGGTTAGTGTTAGCGTACGGGTTAGGATTAGGGGACGGGTGAGGATCAGGCTTCGGGGAAGGGTTAGGGTTAGGGTTCGGGATAGGGTTAGGGTTAGGGGACGGGGACGGTTTAGGGTCCAGGTGAGGGTACGACAACGCTTTAGGGGGAGCGTACGTGTGAGGGCGCTGGTTAGCGTTAGCGTACGGGTTAGGATTAGGGGACGGGTGAGGGTCAGGCATCCGGCAAGGGTTAGGGTTAGGGTTCGGGCTAGGGTTAGGGTTAGGGGACGGGGACGGTTTAGGGTCCAGGTGAGGGTACGACAACGCTTTAGGGGGAGCGTACGTGTGAGGGCGCGGGTTAGTTGTAGCGTACGGGTTAGGATTAGGGGACGGGTGAGAGTCAGGCTTCGGGGAAGTTTTAGGGTTAGGGTTCAAGCTAGGGTTAGGGTTAGGGTACGGGGACGGTTTAGGGTCCAGGTGAGGGTACGGCAATGCTTTAGGGGGAGCATACGTGTGAGGGCGAAGGTTAGTGTTAGCGTACGGGTTAGGATTAGGGGACGGGTGAGGGTCAGGCTTCGGGGAAGTGTTAGGGTTAGTGTTCGGGCTAGGGTTAGGGTTAGGGGATGGGGACGGTTTAGGGTCCAGGTGAGGGTACAACAAAGATTTAGGGGGAGTGTACGTGTGAGGGCGCGGGTTAGTGTTAGCGTACGGGTTAGGATTAGGGGACGGGTGAGGGTCAGGATTCGGGGAAGTGTTAGGCTTAGGGTTCGGGCTAGGGTTAGGGTTAGGGGACGGGGACGGTTTAGTGTCCAGGTGAGGGTACGACAACGCTTTAAGGGGAGCGTATTGTGAGGGCGTGGGGTAGTGGTAGCGTACGGGTTAGGATTAGGGGACGGGTGAGGGTCAGGCTTCGGGGAAGGGTTAGGGTTAGGGTTCGGGCTAGGGTTAGGGTTAGGGTACGGGGACGGTTTAGGGTCCAGGTGAGGGTACGACAACGCTTTAGGGGGAGCGTACGTGTGAGGGCGCAGGTTAGTGTTAGCGTGCGGGTTAGGATTAGGGGACGGGTGAGGGTCATGCTTCGGGGAAGGTTTAGGCTTAGGGTTCGGGCTAGGGTTAGGTTTAGGGGACGGGGACGGTTTAGGGTCCAGGTGAGGGTACGAAAACGCTTTAGGGAGAGCGTACGTATGAGGGCGTGGGTTAGTGTTAGTGTACGGGTTAGGATTGGGGACGGGTGAGGGTCAGGCTTCGGGGAAAGGTTAGGGTTAGGGTTCGGGCTAGGGTTAGGGTTAGGGGACGGGGACGGTTTAGGGTCCAGGTGAGGGTACGACAAAGCATTAGGGGGAGCGTACGTGTGAGGTCGCAGGTTCGTTTTAGCGTACGGGTTAGGATTAGGGGACGGGTGAGGGTCAGGCTTCGGGGAAGGGTTAGGGTTAGGGTTCGGGTTAGGGTTAGGGTTAGGGGATGGGGACGGTTTAGGGTCCAGGTGAGGGTACGACAACGCTTTAGGGGGAGTGTAAGTATGAGGGCGCGGGTTAGTGTTAGCGTACGGGTTAGGATTAGGGGACGGGTGAGGGTCAGGGTTCGGGCAAGTGTTAGGGATAGGGTTCGGGCTAGGGTTAGGGTTAGGGGACGGGGACGGTTTAGGGTCCAGGTGAGGGTACGACAACGCTTTAGGGGGAGTGTATGTGTGAGGGCGCGGGTTAGTGTTAGCGTACGGGTTAGGATTAGTGGACGGGTGAGGGTCAGGCTTCGGGGAAGGGTTAGTGTTAGGGTTCGGGCTAGGGTTAGGGTTAGGGGACGGGGACGGTTTAGGGTCCAGGTGATGGTACGACAACGCTTTAGGGGGAGCGTACGTGTGAGGGCGCGGGTTAGTGTTAGCGTACGGGTTAGGATTAGGGGACGGGTGAGGGTCAGGCTTCGGGGAACGGTTAGGGTTAGGGTTCGGGCTAGGGTTAGGGTTAGGGGACGGGGACGGTTTAGGGTCCAGGTGAGGGTAAGACAACGCTTTAGGGGGAGCGTACGTGTGAGGGCGTGGGATAGTGTTAGCGTATGGGTTAGGATTAGGGGACGGGTGAGGGTCAGGCTTCGGGAAAGGATTAGGTTTAGGGTTCGGGCTAGGGTTAGGGTTAGGGGACGGGGACGGTTTAGGGTCCAGGTGAGGGTACGACAACGCTTTAGGGGGAGCGTACGTGTGAGGGTGCAGGTTAGTGTTAGCGTACTGGTTAGGATTAGGGGACGGGGGAGGGTCAGGCTTCGGGGAAGTGTTAGGCTTAGTGTTCGGGCTAGGGTTAGGGTTAGGGGACGGGACGGTTTAGGGTCCAGGTGAGGGTACGACAACGCTTTTGGGGGAGCGTACGTGTGAGGGCGCGGGTTAGTGTTAGCGTACGGGTTAGGATTAGGGGACGGGTGAGTTTCAGGCTTCGGGGAAGAGTTAGGCTTATGTTTCGGGCTAGGGTTAGGGTTAGGGGATGGGGACGGGTTAGGGTACAAGTGAGGGTACGACAACGCTTTAGGGGGAGCGTACGTGTCAGGGCGCAGGTTAGTGTTAGCGTACGGGTTAGGAGTAGAGGACGGGTGAGGATCAGGCTTCGGGGAAGGGTTAGGGTTAGGGTTCGGGCTAGGGTTAGTGTTAGGCGACGGGGACGGTTTAAGGTCAGGGTGAGGTTACGACAACGCTTTAGGGGGAGCGTACGTGTGAGGGCGCGGGTTAGTGTTAGCGTACGGGTTAGGATTAGGGGACGGGTGAGGGTCAGGCTTCGGGCAAGTGTTAGGGTTAGGGTTCGGGCTAGGGTTAGGATTAGGGGACGGGGACGGTTTAGGGTCCAGGTGAGGGTACGACAACGCTTTAGGGGGAGCGTACGTGTGAGGGCGCGCGTTAGTTTTAGCGTACGGTTTAGGATTAGGGGACGGGTGAGGGTCAGGCTTCAGGGAAGGGTTAGGGTTAGGATTCGGGCTAGGGTTAGGGGACGGGGACGGGGACGGTTTAGTGTCCAGGTGAGGGTACGACAACGCTTTAGGGGGAGCGTACGTGTGAGGGCGCAGGTTAGTGTAAGCGTACGGGTTAGGATTAGGGGACGGGTGAGTGTTATGCTTCGGGGAAGGGTTAGGCTTAGGGTTCGGGCTAGGGTTAGGGTTAGGGCACGGGGACGGTTTAGGGTCCAGGTGAGGGTACGACAACGGTTTAGGGGGAGCATATGTGTGAGGGCACAGGTTAGCGTTAGCGTACGGGTTAGGATTAGGGCCGGGTGAGGGTCAGGCTTCGGGGAAGTGTTAAGGTTAGGGTTCGCGCTAGGGATAGTGTTAGGGGACGGGGACGGTTTAGGGTCCATGTGAGGTTACGACAGCGCTTTAGTCGGCGCGTACGTGTGAGGGCGCAGGTTAGTGTTAGCGTATAGGTTAGGATTAGGGGACGGGTGAGGGTCAGGCTTCGGGGAAGTGTTAGGTTTAGGGTTCGGGCTAGGGTTAGGGTAAGGGGATGGGGACGGTTTAGGGTCCAGGTGAGGGTACAACAACGCTTTAGGGGGAGCGTACGTATGAGGGGGCGGGTTAGTGTTAGCGTACTGGTTAGGATTAGGGGACGGGTGAGGGTCAGGCTTCGGGGAAGGGTTAGGTTTAAGGTTCTGGCTAGGGTTAGGGTTAGGGGACGGGGACGGTTTAGGGTCCAGGTGAGGGTACGACAACGCTTTAGGGGGAGCGTACGTGTGAGGGCGCAGGTTAGTGTTAGCGTACGGGTTAGTATTAGGGGACGGGTGAGGGTCAGGCTTCGGGCAAGGGTTAGGGTTAGGGTTCGGGCTAGGGTTAGGGTTAGGGTTAGGGGACGGTTTAGGGTCCAGGTGAGGGTACGACAATGCTTTGGGGGAGCATACGTGTGAGGGCGCAGGTTAGTGTTAGCGTACGGGTTAGGATTAGGGGACGGGTGAGGGTCAGGCTTCGGGGAAAGGTTAGACTTAGGGTTCAGGCTAGGGTTAGGGTTAGGCGACGGGGACGGTTTAGGGTCCAGGTGAGGGTACGACAACGCTTTAGGGGGACCGTACGTGTGAGGGCGCGGGTTAGTGTTAGCTTACGGGATAGGATTAGGGGACGGGTGAGAGTCAGGCTTCGGGCAAGTGTTAGGGTTAGGGTTCGGGCTAGGGTTAGGATTAGGGGAAAGGGACGGTTTAGGGTCCAGGCGAGGGTACGACAACGCTTCAGGGGGAGCGTAAGTGTGAGGGCGCGGGTTAGTTTTAGCGTACGGTTTAGGATTAGGGGAAGGGTGAGGGTCAGGCTTCAGGGAATGGTTAGGATTAGGGTTCGGGCTAGGGTTAGGTTTAGGGGACGGGTACAGTTTAGGGTTCAGTTGAGGGTACGACAACGCTTTAGGGGGAGCGTACGTGTGAGGGCGCAGGTTAGCGTTAGCGTACGGGTTAGGATTAGGGGACGGGTGAGGGTCAGTCTTCGGGGAAGTGTTAGGGTTAGGGTTTGGGCTAGGGTTAGGGTTAGGGGACGGGGACAGTTTAGGGTCCCGGTGAGGTTACGACAACGCTTTAGGGGGAGCGTACGTGTGAGGGGCGGGATAGTGTTAGCGTACGGGTTAGGATTAGGGGACGGGTGAGGGTCAGGCTTCGGGAAAGGATTAGGTTTAGGGTTCGGGCTAGGGTTAGGGTTAGGGGACGGGGACGGTTTAGGGTCCAGGTGAGGGTACGACAACGCTTTAGGGGGAGCGTACGTGTGAGGGTGCAGGTTAGTGTTAGCGTACTGTTTAGGATTAGGGGACGGGTGAGGGTCAGGCTTCGGGGAAGTGTTAGGCTTAGGGTTCGGACTAGGGTTATGGTTAGGGGACGGAGAAGGTTTAGGGTCCAGGTGAGGTTACGACAACGCTTTAGGTGCAGTGTACGTGTGAGGGCGTGGGATAGTTTTAGCGTAGGGTTTAGAATTATGGGACGGGTGAGGGTCAGGCTTCAGGGAAGGGTTAGGGTTAGGGTTCGGGCTAGGGTTAGGGTTAGGGTTAGGGGACGGTTTAGGGTTCAGGTGAGGGTACGACAACGCTTTAGGGGGAGCGTACGTGTGAGGGCGCAGGTTAGTGTTAGCCTACGGGCTAGGATCAGGGGACGGGTGAGTGTCAAGCTTCGGGGAAAGGTTAGGGTTAGGGTTCGGGCTAGGGTTAGGGTTAGGGGACGGGGACGGTTTAGGGTCCAGGTGAGGGTACGACAAAGCATTAGGGGGAGCGTACGTGTGAGGTCGCAGGTTAGTTTTAGCGTACGGGTTAGGATTAGGGGACGGGTGAGGGTCAGGCTTCGGGGAAGGGTTAGGGTTAGGGTTCGGGCTAGGGTTAGGGTTAGGGGACGGGGACGGTTTAGGGTCCAGGTGAGGGTACGACAAAGCCTTAGGGGGAGCGTACGTGAGGGCGTGGGATAGTGTTAGCCTACGGGTTAGGATTAGGGGACGGGTCAGGGTCAGGCTTCGGGAAAGGATTAGGTTTAGGGTTCGGGCTAGGGTTAGGGTTAGGGGACGGGGACGGTTTAGGGTCCAGGTGAGGGTACGACAACGCTTTAGGGGGAGCGTACGTGTGAGGGTGCAGGTTAGTGTTAGCGTACTGGTTAGGATTAGGGGACGGGTGAGGGTCAGGCTTCCGGGAAGTGTTAGGCTTAGGGTTCGGACTAGGGTTAGGGTTAGGGTACGGGGACGGTTTAGGGTCCAGGTGAGGGTACGACAACGCTTTAGGGGGAGCGTACGTGTGAGGGCGTGGGTTAGTGTTAGCGTACGGGTTACGATTAGGGGACGGGTGAGGGTCAGGCTTCGGGGAAGGGTTAGAGTTAGGTTTCGGGCTAGGGTTAGGGTTAGGGGACGGGCACGGTTTAGGGTCCAGTTGAGGGTACGACAACGCTTTAGGGGGAGCGTACGTGTGACGGCGCGGGATAGTTTTAGCGTACGGGTTAGGATTAGGGGACGGGTGAGTGTCAGGCTTCGGGCAAGGGTTAGGGTTAGGGTTCCGGCTAGGGTTAGGGTTAGGGTTAGGGGACGGTTTAGGGTCCAGGTGAGGGTACGACAACGCTTTGGGGGAGCGTACGTGTGAGGGCGCGGGTTAGTGTTAGCGTACATGTTAGGACTAGGGGACCGGTGAGGGTCAGCCTTCGGGGAAGGGTTGGGGTTAGGGTTCGGGCTAGGGTTAGGGTTAGGGGATGGGGACGGTTTAGGGTCCAGGTGAGGGTACGACAACGCTTTAGTGGGAGCGTACGTATGAGGGGGCGGGTTAGTGTTAGCGTACTGGTTAGGATTAGGGGACGGGTGAGGGTCAGGCTTCGGGGAGGGGTTAGGGTTAAGGTTCTGGCTAGGGTTAGGGTTAGGGGACGGGGACGGTTTAGGGTCCAGGTGAGGGTACGACAACGCTTTAGGGGGAGCGTTCGTGTGAGGGAGCGGGTTAGTGTTAGCGTACAGGTTAGTATTAGGCGACGGGTGAGGGTCAGGCTTCGGGGAAGGGTTAGGGTTAGGGTTCGGGCTAGGGTTAGGGTTAGGGGACGGGGACGGTTTAGGGTCCAGGTGAGGGTACGACAACGCTTCAGGGGGAGCGTAAGTGTGAGGGCGCGGGTTAGTTTTAGCGTACGGTTTAGGATTAGGGGACGGGTGAGGGTCAGGCTTCAGGGAAGGGTTAGGGTTAGGGTTCGGGCTAGGGTTAGGGTTAGGGGACGGGGACGGTTTAGGGTCCAGGTGAGGGTACGACAAAGCTTTAGTGGGAGCGTACGTGTGAGGGCGCAGGTTAGCGTTAGCGTACGGGTTAGGATTAGGGGACGGGTGAGGGTCAGGCTTCGGGGAAGTGTTAGGGTTAGGGTTCGGGCTAGGGTTAGGGTTAGGGGACGGGGACGGTTTAGGGTCCAGGTGAGGGTACGACAACGCTTTAGGGGGAGCGTACGTGTGAGGGCGCGGGTTAGTGTTAGCGTACGGGTTAGGATTAGGGGACGGGTGAGGGTCAGGCTTCGGGGAAGGGTTAGGGTTAGGGTTCGGGCTAGGGTTAGGGTTAAGGGACGGGGACGGTTTAGGGTCCAGGTGAGGGTACGACAACGCTTTGGGGGTGCGTACGTGTGAGGGCGCGGGTTAGTGTTAGCGTACGGGTTAGGATTAGGGGACGGGTGTGGGTCAGGCTTCGGGGAAGTCTAAGGTATAGGGTTCGGAGTAGGGTTAGGGTTAAGGGACGGGGACGGTTTAGGGTCCAGGTGAGGGTTCGACAACGCTTTAGGCGGAGGGTACGTATTAGGGTGTGGGTTAGTGTTAGCGTACGGGTTAGGATTAGGGGACGGGTGAGGGTCAGGCTTCTGGGAAGTGTTAGGGTTAGAGTTCGGGCTAGGGTTAGGGTTAGGAGACGGGGACGGTTTAGGGTCCAGGTGAGGTTACGACAACGCTTTAGGCGGAGCGTACGTGTGAGGGCGCAGGTTAGTGTTAGCGTACGGGTTAGGATTAGGGGACGGGTGAGGGTCAGGCTTCTGGGAAGTGTTAGGCTTAGAGTTCGTGCTAGGGTTAGGGTTAGGGGATGGGGACGGTTTAGGGTCCAGGTGAGGGTACGACAACGCTTTAGGGGGAGCGTACGTGTGAGGGCGCGGGTTAGTGTTAGCGTTCGGGTTAGGATTAGGGGACAGGTGAGGGTCAGGCTTCGGGGAAGGGTTAGGGTTAGGGTTCGGGCTAGGGTTAGGGTTAGGGGACGGGGACGGTTTAGGGTCCAGGTGAGGGTACGACAACGCTTTAGGGGGAGCGTACGTGTGAGGGCGCGGGTTAGTGTTAGCGTACGGGTTAGGATTAGGGGACAGGTGAGTGTCAGGCTTCGGGGAAGGGTTAGGGTTAGGGTTCGGGCTAGGGTTAGGGTTAGGGGACGGGGACGGTTTAGGGTCCAGGTGAGGGTACGACAACGCTTTAGGGGGATCGTATGTGTGAGGGCGCGGGTTAGTGTTAGCGTACGGGTTAGGATTAGGGGACGGGTGAGGGTCAGGTTTCGGGCAAGTGTTAGGGTTAGGGTTCGGGCTAGGGTTAGGGTTAGTGGACGGGGACGGTTTAGGGTCCAGGTGACGGTACGACAAAGCTTTGGGGGAGGGTACGTGTGAGGGCGCGGGTTAGTGTTAGTGTACGGGTTAGGATTAGGAGATGGTTGAGGGTCAGGCTTCGGGGAAGGGTTAGGGTTAGGGTTTGGGCTAGGGTTAGGGTTAGGGGATGGGGACGGTTTAGGGTCCAGGTGAGGGTACGACAACGCTTTAGGGGGAGCGTACGTGTGAGGGCACAGGTTAGTGTTAGCGTACGGGTTAGGATTAGGGGACGGGTGAGGGTCAGGCTTCGGGGAAGGGTTAGGGTTAGGGTTCGGGATAGGGTTAGGGTTAGGGGACGGGGACGGTTTAGGGTCCAGGTGAGGGTACGACAACGCTTTAGGGGGAGCGTATGTGTGAGGGCGCGGGTTAGTGTTAGCGTACCGGTTAGGATTAGGGGACGGGTGAGGGTCAGGCTTCGGGCAAGGTTTAGGGTTAGGGTTCGGGCTAGGGTTAGGGTTAGGGGACGGGGACGGTTTAGGGTCCAGGTGAGGGTACGACAACGCTTTAGGGGGAGCCTACGTGTGAGGGCACGGGTTAGCGTTAGCGTACGGGTTAGGATTACGGGACGGGTGAGGGTCAGGCTTCGGGGAAGGGTTAGGGTTAGGGTTCGGGCTAGGGTTAGGGTTAGGGGACGGGGACGGTTTAGTGTCCAGGTGAGGGTACGACAACACTTTAGGGGGAGCGTACGTGTGAGGGCGCGGGTTAGTGGTAGCGTACGGGTTAGGATTAGGGGACGGGTGAGGGTCAGGCTTCGGGGAAGGTTTAGGGTTAGGGTTCGGGCTAGGGTTAGGGTTAGGGGACGGGGACGGTTTAGGGTCCAGGTGAGGGTACGACAATGCTTTAGGGGGAGCGTACGTGTGAGGGCGAAGGTTAGTGTTAGCGTACGGGTTAGGATTAGGGGACGGGTGAGGGTCATGCTTCGGGAAAGTGTTAGGCTTAGGGTTCGGGCTAGGGTTAGGGTTAGGGGACGGGGACGGTTTAGGGTCCAGGTGAGGGTACGACAACGCTTTAGGGGGAGCGTACGTGTGAGGGCGCGGGTTAGTGTTAGCGTACGCGTTAGGATTAGGGGACGGGTGAGGGTCAGGCTTCGGGGAAGTGTTAGGGTTAGGGTTCGGGCTAGGGTTAGGGTTAGGGGACGGGGACGGTTTAGGGTCCAGGTGAGGGTACGACAACGCTTTGGGGGAGCGAACGTGTGAGGGCGCGGGTTAGTGTTCGCGTACGGGTCAGGGTTAGGGGACGGGTGAGGGTCAGGCTTCGGGGAAGTCTTAGGCATAGGGTTCGGAGTAGGGTTAGGGTTAGGGGACGGGGACGGTTTAGGGTCCAGTTGAGGGTTCGACAACGCTTTAGGGGGAGGGTACGTATGAGGGCGCGGGTTAGTGTTAGCGTATGGATTAGGATTATGGGACGGGTGAGGGTCAAGCTTCGGGGAAGTGTTAGTGTTAGTGTTCGGGCTAGGGTTAGGGTTAGGGGACGGGGACGGTTTAGGGTCCAGGTGATGGTACGACAACGCTTTAGGGGGAGCGTACGTGTGAGGGCGCGGGTTAGTGTTAGCGTACGGGTTAGGATTAGGGGACGGGTGAGGGTCAGGCTTCGGGGAAGGTTTAGGGTTAGGGTTCGGGCTAGGGTTAGGGTTAGGCGACGGGGACGGTTTAGGGTCCAGGTGAGGGTACGACAACGCTTTAGGGGGAGCGTACGTGTGAGGGCGCGGGATAGTGTTAGCGTACGGGTTAGGATTAGGGGACGGGTGAGGGTCAGGCTTCGGGAAAGGATTAGGTTTAGGGTTCGGGCTAGGGTTAGGGTTAGGGGACGGGGACGGTTTAGGGTCCAGGTGAGGGTACGACAACGCTTTAGGGAGAGCGTACGTGTGAGGGTGCAGGTTAGTGTTAGCGTACTGGTTAGGATTAGGGGACGGGTGAGGGTCAGGCTTTGGGGAAGTGTTAGGCTTAGGGTTCGGACTAGGGTTAGGGTTAGGGGACGGGGACGGTTTAGGGTCCAGGTGAGGGTACGACAACGATTTAGGGTGAGCGTACGTGTGAGGGCGCGGGTTAGTGTTAGCGTACGCGTTAGGATTAGGGGACGGGTGAGGGTCAGGCTTCGGGGAAGTGTTAGGGTTAGTGTTCGGGCTAGGGTTAGGGTTAGGGGACGGGGACGGTTTAGGGTCCAGGTGAGGGTACGACAACGCTTTGGGGGACCGAACGTGTGAGGGCGTGGGTTAGTGTTCGCGTATGGGTCAGGATTAGGGGACGGGTGAGGGTCAGGCTTCGGGGAAGTCTTAGGCATAGGGTTCGGAGTAGGGTTAGGGTTAGGGGACGGGGACGGTTTAGGGTCCAGGTGAGGGTTCGACAACGCTTTAGGGGGAGGGTACGTATGAGGGCGCGGGTTAGTGTTAGCGTACGGATTAGGATTATGGGACGGGTGAGGGTCAAGCTTCGGGGAAGTGTTAGGCTTAGGGTTCGGTCTAGGGTTAGGGATAGGGGACGGGGACGGTTTAGGGTCCAGGTGAGGGTACGACAACGCTTTAGGGGGAGTGTACGTGTGAGGGCGGGGGTTAGTGTTAGGGTACGGGTTAGGATTAGGGGACGGGTGAGGGTCAGGATTCGGGGAAGTGTTAGGCTTAGGGTTCGGGCTAGGGTTAGGGTTAGGGGACGGGGACGGTTTAGTGTCCAGGTGAGGGTACGACAACGCTTTAAGGGGAGCGTACTTGTGAGGGCGTGGGTTAGTGGTAGCGTACGGGTTAGGATTAGGGGACGGGTGAGGGTCAGGCTTCAGGGAAGGTTTAGGCTTAGGGTTCGGGCTAGGGTTAGGGTTAGGGGACGGGGACGGTTTCGGGTCCAGGTGCGGGTACGACAACGCTTTAGGGGGAGCGTACGTGTGAGGGCGCGGGTTAGTGTTAGCGTACGGGTTAGGATTAGGGGACGGGTGAGGGTCATGCTTCGGGGAAGGTTTAGCCTTAGGGTTCGGGCTAGGGTTAGGGTTAGGGGACGGGGACGGTTTAGGGTCCAGGTGAGGGTACGACAACGCTTTAGGGGGAGCGTACGTGTGAGGGCGCGGGTTAGTGTTAGCGTACGGGTTAGGATTAGGGGACGGGTGAGGGTCAGGCTTCGGGGAAGGGTTAGAGTTAGGTTTTGGGCTAGGGTTAGGGTTAGGGGACGGGCACGGTTTAGGGTCCAGTTGAGGGTACGACAACGCTTTAGGGGGAGCGTACGTGTGAGGGCGCTGGATAGTGTTAGCGTACGGGTTACGATTAGGGGACGGGTGATGGTCAGCCTCGGGGAAGGGTTAGGGTGAGGGTTCGGTCTAGGGTTAGGGTTAGGGGACGGGGACGGTTTAGGGTCCAGGTGAGGGTACGACAATGCTTTAGGGGGAGCGTACGTGTGAGGGCGCGGGATAGTGTTAGCGTACGGGTTAGGATTAGGGGACGGGTGATGGTCAGCCTCCTGGAAGGGTTAGGGTGAGGGTTCGGGCTAGGGTTAGGGTTAGGGGACGGGGACGGTTTAGGGTCCAGGTGAGGGTACGACAACGCTTTAGGGGGAGCGTACGTGTGAGGGCGCTGGATAGGGTTAGCGTACGGGTTAGGATTAGGGGACGGTTCAGGGTCAGGCTTCGGGGAAGTGTTAGGCTTAGGGTTCGGGCTAGGGTTAGGGTTAGGAGTTCGGGACGGTTTAGGGTCCAGGTGAGGGTACGACAACGCTTTAAGGGGAGCGTACGCGTGAGGGCGCGGGTTAGTGTTAGCGTACGGGTTAGGATTAGGGGACGGGTGAGGGTCAGGCTTCCGGCAAGTGTTAGGCTTAGGTTTCGGGCTAGGGTTAGGGTTAGGGGACGGGGACGGTTTAGGGTCCAGGTGAGGGTACGAAAACGCTTTAGGGGGAGCGTACGTATGAGGACCTGGGTTAGTGTTAGCGTACGGGTTAGGATTGGGGACGGGTGAGGGTCAGGCTTCGGGGAAAGGTTAGGGTTAGGGTTCGGGCTAGGGTTAGGGTTAGGGGACGGGGACGGTTTAGGGTCCAGGTGAGGGTACGACAAAGCATTAGGGGGAGCGTAAGTTTGAGGTCGCAGGTTAGTTTTAGCGTATGGGTTAGGATTAGCGGACGGGTGAGGGTCACGCTTCGGGGAAGGGTTAGGGTTAGGGTTCGGGTTAGGGTTAGGGTTAGGGGACGGGGACGGTTTAGGGTCCAGGTGAGGGTACGACAACGCTTTAGGGGGAGCGTACGTGTGACGGCGCGGGATAGTTTTAGCGTACGGGTTAGGATTAGGGGACGGGTGAGTGTCAGGCTTCGGGCAAGGGTTAGGGTTAGGGTTCCGGCTAGGGTTAGGGTTAGGGTTAGGGGACGGTTTAGGGTCCAGGTGAGGGTACGACAACGCTTTGGGGGAGCGTACGTGTGAGGGCGCGGGTTAGTGTTAGCGTACATGTTAGGACTAGGGGACCGGTGAGGGTCAGCCTTCGGGGAAGGGTTGGGGTTAGGGTTCGGGCTAGGGTTAGGGTTAGGGGACGGGGACGGTTTAGGGTCCAGGTGAGGGTACGACAACGCTTTAGGGAGAGCGTACGTGTGAGGGTGCAGGTTAGTGTTAGCGTACTGGTTAGGATTAGGGGACGGGTGAGGGTCAGGCTTTGGGGAAGTGTTAGGCTTAGGGTTCGGACTAGGGTTAGGGTTAGGGGACGGGGACGGTTTAGGGTCCAGGTGAGGGTACGACAACGCTTTAGGGGGAGCGTACGTGTGAGGGCGCGGGTTAGTGTTAGCGTACGGGTTAGGATTAGGGGACGGGTGAGGGTCAGGCTTCGGGGAAGGGTTAGAGTTAGGTTTTGGGCTAGGGTTAGGGTTAGGGGACGGGCACGGTTTAGGGTCCAGTTGAGGGTACGACAACGCTTTAGGGGGAGCGTACGTGTGAGGGCGCTGGATAGTGTTAGCGTACGGGTTACGATTAGGGGACGGGTGATGGTCAGCCTCGGGGAAGGGTTAGGGTGAGGGTTCGGTCTAGGGTTAGGGTTAGGGGACGGGGACGGTTTAGGGTCCAGGTGAGGGTACGACAATGCTTTAGGGGGAGCGTACGTGTGAGGGCGCGGGATAGTGTTAGCGTACGGGTTAGGATTAGGGGACGGGTGATGGTCAGCCTCCTGGAAGGGTTAGGGTGAGGGTTCGGGCTAGGGTTAGGGTTAGGGGACGGGGACGGTTTAGGGTCCAGGTGAGGGTACGACAACGCTTTAGGGGGAGCGTACGTGTGAGGGCGCTGGATAGGGTTAGCGTACGGGTTAGGATTAGGGGACGGTTCAGGGTCAGGCTTCGGGGAAGTGTTAGGCTTAGGGTTCGGGCTAGGGTTAGGGTTAGGAGTTCGGGACGGTTTAGGGTCCAGGTGAGGGTACGACAACGCTTTAAGGGGAGCGTACGCGTGAGGGCGCGGGTTAGTGTTAGCGTACGGGTTAGGATTAGGGGACGGGTGAGGGTCAGGCTTCCGGCAAGTGTTAGGCTTAGGTTTCGGGCTAGGGTTAGGGTTAGGGGACGGGGACGGTTTAGGGTCCAGGTGAGGGTACGAAAACGCTTTAGGGGGAGCGTACGTATGAGGACCTGGGTTAGTGTTAGCGTACGGGTTAGGATTGGGGACGGGTGAGGGTCAGGCTTCGGGGAAAGGTTAGGGTTAGGGTTCGGGCTAGGGTTAGGGTTAGGGGACGGGGACGGTTTAGGGTCCAGGTGAGGGTACGACAAAGCATTAGGGGGAGCGTAAGTTTGAGGTCGCAGGTTAGTTTTAGCGTATGGGTTAGGATTAGCGGACGGGTGAGGGTCACGCTTCGGGGAAGGGTTAGGGTTAGGGTTCGGGTTAGGGTTAGGGTTAGGGGACGGGGACGGTTTAGGGTCCAGGTGAGGGTACGACAACGCTTTAGGGGGAGCGTACGTGTGACGGCGCGGGATAGTTTTAGCGTACGGGTTAGGATTAGGGGACGGGTGAGTGTCAGGCTTCGGGCAAGGGTTAGGGTTAGGGTTCCGGCTAGGGTTAGGGTTAGGGTTAGGGGACGGTTTAGGGTCCAGGTGAGGGTACGACAACGCTTTGGGGGAGCGTACGTGTGAGGGCGCGGGTTAGTGTTAGCGTACATGTTAGGACTAGGGGACCGGTGAGGGTCAGCCTTCGGGGAAGGGTTGGGGTTAGGGTTCGGGCTAGGGTTAGGGTTAGGGGATGGGGACGGTTTAGGGTCCAGGTGAGGGTACGACAACGCTTTAGTGGGAGCGTACGTATGAGGGGGCGGGTTAGTGTTAGCGTACTGGTTAGGATTAGGGGACGGGTGAGGGTCAGGCTTCGGGGAAGGGTTAGGGTTAAGGTTCTGGCTAGGGTTAGGGTTAGGGGACGGGGACGGTTTAGGGTCCAGGTGAGGGTACGACAACGCTTTAGGGGGAGCGTTCGTGTGAGGGAGCGGGTTAGTGTTAGCGTACAGGTTAGTATTAGGGGACGGGTGAGGGTCAGGCTTCGGGGAAGGGTTAGGGTTAGGGTTCGGGCTAGGGTTAGGGTTAGGGGACGGGGACGGTTTAGGGTCCAGGTGAGGGTACGACAACGCTTCAGGGGGAGCGTAAGTGTGAGGGCGCGGGTTAGTTTTAGCGTACGGTTTAGGATTAGGGGACGGGTGAGGGTCAGGCTTCAGGGAAGGGTTAGGGTTAGGGTTCGGGCTAGGGTTAGGGTTAGGGGACGGGGACGGTTTAGGGTCCAGGTGAGGGTACGACAAAGCTTTAGTGGGAGCGTACGTGTGAGGGCGCAGGTTAGCGTTAGCGTACGGGTTAGGATTAGGGGACGGGTGAGGGTCAGGCTTCGGGGAAGTGTTAGGGTTAGGGTTCGGGCTAGGGTTAGGGTTAGGGGACGGGGACGGTTTAGGGTCCAGGTGAGGTTACGACAACGCTTTAGGGGGAGCGTACGTGTGAGGGCGCAGGTTAGTGTTAGCATACAGGTTAGGATTAGGGGACGGGTGAGGGTCAGGCTTCGGGGAAGTGTTAGGCTTAGGGTTCGGGCTAGGGTTAGGGTTAGGGGATGGGGACGGTTTAGGGTCCAGGTGAGGGTACGACAACGCTTTAGGGGAAGCGTACGTATGAGGGCGCGGGTTAGTGTTAGCGTACTGGTTAGTATTAGGGGACGGGTGAGTGTCAGGCTTCGGGGAAGGGTTAGGGGTAAGGTTCGGGCTAGGGTTAGGGTTAGGGGACGGGGACGGTTTAGGGTCCAGGTGAGGGTACGACAACGCTTTAGGGGGAACGTACGTGTGAGGGCGCAGGTTAGTGTTAGCGTACTGTTTAGGATTAGGGGATGGGTGAGGGTCAGGTTTCGGGGAAGTGTTAGGCTTAGTGTTCGGGCTAGGTTTAGGGTTAGGGGACGGGGACGGTTTAGGGTCCAGGTGAGGGTACGACAACGCTTTTGGGGGAGCGTACGTGTGAGGGCGCGGGTTAGTGTTAGCGTACGGGTTAGGATTAGGGGACGGATGAGTGTCAGCCTTCGAGGAAGTGTTAGGCTTATGGTTCGGGCTAGGGTTAGGGCTAGGGGACGGGGACGGGTTAGGCTCCATGTGAGGGTACGACAACGCTTTCGGGGGAGCGTACGTGTGAGGGCGCGGGTTAGCGTTAGCGTACGGGTTAGGATTAGGGGACGGGTGAGGGTCAGGCTTCGGGGAAGGGTTAGGGTTAGGGTTCGGGATAGGGTTAGAGTTAGGGGACGGGGAAGGTTTAGGGTCCAGGTGAGGGTACGACAATGCTTTAGGGGGAGCGTACATATGAGGGCGCGGGTTAGTGTTAGCGTACGGGTTAGGATTAGGGGACGGGTGAGGGTCATGCTTCGGGGAAGTGTTAGGCTTAGGGTTCGGGCTAGGGTTAGGGTTAGGGGACGGGGACGGTTTAGGGTCCAGGTGAGGGTACGACAACGCTTTAGGGGGAGCGTACGTGTGAGGGCGCGGGTTAGTGTTAGCGTACGGGTTAGGATTAGGGGACGGGTGAGGGTCAGGCTTCGGGGAAGGGTTAGGGTTAGGGTTCGGGCTAGGGTTAGGGTTAAGGGACGGGGACGGTTTAGGGTCCAGGTGAGAGTACGACAACGCTTTGGGGGTGCGTACGTGTGAGGGCGCGGGTTAGTGTTAGCGTACGGGTTAGGATTAGGGGACGGGTGTGGGTCAGGCTTCGGGGAAGTCTAAGGTATAGGGTTCGGAGTAGGGTTAGGGTTAAGGGACGGGGACGGTTTAGGGTCCAGGTGAGGGTTCGACAACGCTTTAGGCGGAGGGTACGTATTAGGGTGCGGGTTAGTGTTAGCGTACGGGTTAGGATTAGGGGACGGGTGAGGGTCAGGCTTCTGGGAAGTGTTAGGGTTAGAGTTCGGGCTAGGGTTAGGGTTAGGAGACGGGGACGGTTTAGGGTCCAGGTGAGGTTACGACAACGCTTTAGGCGGAGCGTACGTGTGAGGGCGCAGGTTAGTGTTAGCGTACGGGTTAGGATTAGGGGACGGGTGAGGGTCAGGCTTCTGGGAAGTGTTAGGCTTAGAGTTCGTGCTAGGGTTAGGGTTAGGGGATGGGGACGGTTTAGGGTCCAGGTGAGGGTACGACAACGCTTTAGGGGGAGCGTACGTGTGAGGGCGCGGGTTAGTGTTAGCGTTCGGGTTAGGATTAGGGGACAGGTGAGGGTCAGGCTTCGGGGAAGGGTTAGGGTTAGGGTTCGGGCTAGGGTTAGGGTTAGGGGACGGGGACGGTTTAGGGTCCAGGTGAGGGTACGACAACGCTTTAGGGGGAGCGTACGTGTGAGGGCGCGGGTTACTGTTAGCGTACGGGTTAGGATTAGGGGACAGGTGAGTGTCAGGCTTCGGGGAAGGGTTAGGGTTAGGGTTCGGGCTAGGGTTAGGGTTAGGGGACGGGGACGGTTTAGGGTCCAGGTGAGGGTACGACAACGCTTTAGGGGGAGCGTATGTGTGAGGGCGCGGGTTAGTGTTAGCGTACGGGTTAGGATTAGGGGACGGGTGAGGGTCAGGTTTCGGGCAAGTGTTAGGGTTAGGGTTCGGGCTAGGGTTAGGGTTAGTGGACGGGGACGGTTTAGGGTCCAGGTGAAGGTACGACAAAGCTTTGGGGGAGGGTACGTGTGAGGGCGCGGGTTAGTGTTAGTGTACGGGTTAGGATTAGGAGATGGTTGAGGGTCAGGCTTCGGGGAAGGGTTAGGGTTAGGGTTTGGGCTAGGGTTAGGGTTAGGGGATGGGGACGGTTTAGGGTCCAGGTGAGGGTACGACAACGCTTTAGGGGGAGCGTACGTGTGAGGGCGCGGGATAGTGTTAGCGTACGGGTTAGGATTAGGGGACGGGTGAGGGTCAGGCTTCGGGAAAGGATTAGGTTTAGGGTTCGGGCTAGGGTTAGGGTTAGGGGACGGGGACGGTTTAGGGTCCAGGTGAGGGTACGACAACGCTTTAGGGAGAGCGTACGTGTGAGGGTGCAGGTTAGTGTTAGCGTACTGGTTAGGATTAGGGGACGGGTGAGGGTCAGGCTTTGGGGAAGTGTTAGGCTTAGGGTTCGGACTAGGGTTAGGGTTAGGGGACGGGGACGGTTTAGGGTCCAGGTGAGGGTACGACAACGCTTTAGGGGGAGCGTACGTGTGAGGGCGCGGGTTAGTGTTAGCGTACGCGTTAGGATTAGGGGACGGGTGAGGGTCAGGCTTCGGGGAAGTGTTAGGGTTAGTGTTCGGGCTAGGGTTAGGGTTAGGGGACGGGGACGGTTTAGGGTCCAGGTGAGGGTACGACAACGCTTTGGGGGACCGAACGTGTGAGGGCGCGGGTTAGTGGTAGCGTATGGGTCAGGATTAGGGGACGGGTGAGGGTCAGGCTTCGGGGAAGTCTTAGGCATAGGGTTCGGAGTAGGGTTAGGGTTAGGGGACGGGGACGGTTTAGGGTCCAGGTGAGGGTTCGACAACGCTTTAGGGGGAGGGTACGTATGAGGTCGCGGGTTAGTGTTAGCGTACGGATTAGGATTATGGGACGGGTGAGGGTCAAGCTTCGGGGAAGTGTTAGGCTTAGGGTTCGGGCTAGGGTTAGGGATAGGGGACGGGGACGGTTTAGGGTCCAGGTGAGGGTACGACAACGCTTTAGGGGGAGTGTACGTGTGAGGGCGGGGGTTAGTGTTAGGGTACGGGTTAGGATTAGGGGACGGGTGAGGGTCAGGATTCGGGGAAGTGTTAGGCTTAGGGTTCGGGCTAGGGTTAGGGTTAGGGGACGGGGACGGTTTAGTGTCCAGGTGAGGGTACGACAACGCTTTAAGGGGAGCGTACTTGTGAGGGCGTGGGTTAGTGGTAGCGTACGGGTTAGGATTAGGGGACGGGTGAGGGTCAGGCTTCAGGGAAGGTTTAGGCTTAGGGTTCGGGCTAGGGTTAGGGTTAGGGGACGGGGACGGTTTCGGGTCCAGGTGCGGGTACGACAACGCTTTAGGGGGAGCGTACGTGTGAGGGCGCGGGTTAGTGTTAGCGTACGGGTTAGGATTAGGGGACGGGTGAGGGTCATGCTTCGGGGAAGGTTTAGGCTTAGGGTTCGGGCTAGGGTTAGGGTTAGGGGACGGGGACGGTTTAGGGTCCAGGTGAGGGTACGACCACGCTTTAGGGGGAGTGTATGTGTGAGGGCGTGGGTTAGTGTTAGCGTACGGGTTAGGATTAGGGGACGGGTGAGGGTCAGGCTTCGGGGAAGGGTTAGTGTTAGGGTTCGGGCTAGGGTTAGGATTAGGGGACGGGGACGGTTTAGGGTCCAGGTGATGGTACGACAACGCTTTAGGGGGAGCGTACGTGTGAGGGCGCGGGTTAGTGTTAGCGTACGGGTTAGGATTAGGGGACGGGTGAGGGTCAGGCTTCGGGGAAGGTTTAGGGTTAGGGTTCGGGCTAGGGTTAGGGTTAGGGGACGGGGACGGTTTAGGGTCCAGGTGAGGGTATGACAACGCTTTAGGGGGAGCGTACGTGTGAGGGCGCGGGATAGTGTTAGCGTACGGGTTAGGATTAGGGGACGGGTGAGGGTCAGGCTTCGGGAAAGGATTAGGTTTAGGGTTCGGGCTAGGGTTAGGGTTAGGGGACGGGGACGGTTTAGGGTCCAGGTGAGGGTACGACAACGCTTTAGGGGGAGCAGATGTGTGACGGCGCGGGTTAGTGTTAGCGTACGGGTTAGGATTAGGGGACGGGTGAGGGTCAGGCTTCGGGGAAGGGTTAGGGTTAGGGTTCGGGCTAGGGTTAGGGATAGGGGACGGGGACGGTTTAGGGTCCAGGTGAGGGTACGACAACGCTTTAGGGGGAGCGTACGTGTGAGGGCGCTGGATAGTGTTAGCGTACGGGTTACGATTAGGGGACGGGTGATGGTCAGCCTCGGGGAAGGGTTAGGGTGAGGGTTCGGTCTAGGGTTAGGGTTAGGGGACGGGGACGGTTTAGGGTCCAGGTGAGGGTACGACAATGCTTTAGGGGGAGCGTACGTGTGAGGGCGCGGGATAGTGTTAGCGTACGGGTTAGGATTAGGGGACGGGTGATGGTCAGCCTCCTGGAAGGGTTAGGGTGAGGGTTCGGGCTAGGGTTAGGGTTAGGGGACGGGGACGGTTTAGGGTCCAGGTGAGGGTACGACAACGCTTTAGGGGGAGCGTACGTGTGAGGGCGCTGGATAGGGTTAGCGTACGGGTTAGGATTAGGGGACGGTTCAGGGTCAGGCTTCGGGGAAGTGTTAGGCTTAGGGTTCGGGCTAGGGTTAGGGTTAGGAGTTCGGGACGGTTTAGGGTCCAGGTGAGGGTACGACAACGCTTTAGGGGGAGCGTACGCGTGAGGGCGCGGGTTAGTGTTAGCGTACGGGTTAGGATTAGGGGACGGGTGAGGGTCAGGCTTCCGGCAAGTGTTAGGCTTAGGGTTCGGGCTAGGGTTAGGGTTAGGGGACGGGGACGGTTTAGGGTCCAGGTGAGGGTACGAAAACGCTTTAGGGGGAGCGTACGTATGAGGACCTGGGTTAGTGTTAGCGTACGGGTTAGGATTGGGGACGGGTGAGGGTCAGGCTTCGGGGAAAGGTTAGGGTTAGGGTTCGGGCTAGGGTTAGGGTTAGGGGACGGGGACGGTTTAGGGTCCAGGTGAGGGTACGACAAAGCATTAGGGGGAGCGTACGTTTGAGGTCGCAGGTTAGTTTTAGCGTATGGGTTAGGATTAGCAGACGGGTGAGGGTCACGCTTCGGGGAAGGGTTAGGGTTAGGGTTCGGGTTAGGGTTAGGGTTAGGGGACGGGGACGGTTTAGGGTCCAGGTGAGGGTACGACAACGCTTTAGGGGGAGCGTACGTGTGACGGCGCGGGATAGTTTTAGCGTACGGGTTAGGATTAGGGGACGGGTGAGTGTCAGGCTTCGGGCAAGGGTTAGGGTTAGGGTTCCGGCTAGGGTTAGGGTTAGGGTTAGGGGACGGTTTAGGGTCCAGGTGAGGGTACGACAACGCTTTGGGGGAGCGTACGTGTGAGGGCGCGGGTTAGTGTTAGCGTACATGTTAGGACTAGGGGACCGGTGAGGGTCAGCCTTCGGGGAAGGGTTGGGGTTAGGGTTCGGGCTAGGGTTAGGGTTAGGGGATGGGGACGGTTTAGGGTCCAGGTGAGGGTACGACAACGCTTTAGTGGGAGCGTACGTATGAGGGGGCGGGTTAGTGTTAGCGTACTGGTTAGGATTAGGGGACGGGTGAGGGTCAGGCTTCGGGGAAGGGTTAGGGTTAAGGTTCTGGCTAGGGTTAGGGTTAGGGGACGGGGACGGTTTAGGGTCCAGGTGAGGGTACGACAACGCTTTAGGGGGAGCGTTCGTGTGAGGGAGCGGGTTAGTGTTAGCGTACAGGTTAGTATTAGGGGACGGGTGAGGGTCAGGCTTCGGGGAAGGGTTAGGGTTAGGGTTCGGGCTAGGGTTAGGGTTAGGGGACGGGGACGGTTTAGGGTCCAGGTGAGGGTACGACAACGCTTCAGGGGGAGCGTAAGTGTGAGGGCGCGGGTTAGTTTTAGCGTACGGTTTAGGATTAGGGGACGGGTGAGGGTCAGGCTTCAGGGAAGGGTTAGGGTTAGGGTTCGGGCTAGGGTTAGGGTTAGGGGACGGGGACGGTTTAGGGTCCAGGTGAGGGTACGACAAAGCTTTAGTGGGAGCGTACGTGTGAGGGCGCAGGTTAGCGTTAGCGTACGGGTTAGGATTAGGGGACGGGTGAGGGTCAGGCTTCGGGGAAGTGTTAGGGTTAGGGTTCGGGCTAGGGTTAGGGTTAGGGGACGGGGACGGTTTAGGGTCCAGGTGAGGTTACGACAACGCTTTAGGGGGAGCGTACGTGTGAGGGCGCAGGTTAGTGTTAGCATACAGGTTAGGATTAGGGGACGGGTGAGGGTCAGGCTTCGGGGAAGTGTTAGGCTTAGGGTTCGGGCTAGGGTTAGGGTTAGGGGATGGGGACGGTTTAGGGTCCAGGTGAGGGTACGACAACGCTTTAGGGGAAGCGTACGTATGAGGGCGCGGGTTAGTGTTAGCGTACTGGTTAGTATTAGGGGACGGGTGAGTGTCAGGCTTCGGGGAAGGGTTAGGGGTAAGGTTCGGGCTAGGGTTAGGGTTAGGGGACGGGGACGGTTTAGGGTCCAGGTGAGGGTACGACAACGCTTTAGGGGGAACGTACGTGTGAGGGCGCAGGTTAGTGTTAGCGTACTGTTTAGGATTAGGGGATGGGTGAGGGTCAGGTTTCGGGGAAGTGTTAGGCTTAGTGTTCGGGCTAGGTTTAGGGTTAGGGGACGGGGACGGTTTAGGGTCCAGGTGAGGGTACGACAACGCTTTTGGGGGAGCGTACGTGTGAGGGCGCGGGTTAGTGTTAGCGTACGGGTTAGGATTAGGGGACGGATGAGTGTCAGCCTTCGAGGAAGTGTTAGGCTTATGGTTCGGGCTAGGGTTAGGGCTAGGGGACGGGGACGGGTTAGGCTCCATGTGAGGGTACGACAACGCTTTCGGGGGAGCGTACGTGTGAGGGCGCGGGTTAGCGTTAGCGTACGGGTTAGGATTAGGGGACGGGTGAGGGTCAGGCTTCGGGGAAGGGTTAGGGTTAGGGTTCGGGATAGGGTTAGAGTTAGGGGACGGGGAAGGTTTAGGGTCCAGGTGAGGGTACGACAATGCTTTAGGGGGAGCGTACATATGAGGGCGCGGGTTAGTGTTAGCGTACGGGTTAGGATTAGGGGACGGGTGAGGGTCATGCTTCGGGGAAGTGTTAGGCTTAGGGTTCGGGCTAGGGTTAGGGTTAGGGGACGGGGACGGTTTAGGGTCCAGGTGAGGGTACGACAACGCTTTAGGGGGAGCGTACGTGTGAGGGCGCGGGTTAGTGTTAGCGTACGGGTTAGGATTAGGGGACGGGTGAGGGTCAGGCTTCGGGGAAGGGTTAGGGTTAGGGTTCGGGCTAGGGTTAGGGTTAAGGGACGGGGACGGTTTAGGGTCCAGGTGAGAGTACGACAACGCTTTGGGGGTGCGTACGTGTGAGGGCGCGCGTTAGTTTTAGCGTACGGTTTAGGATTAGGGGACGGGTGAGGGTCAGGCTTCAGGGAAGGGTTAGGGTTAGGATTCGGGCTAGGGTTAGGGGACGGGGACGGGGACGGTTTAGTGTCCAGGTGAGGGTACGACAACGCTTTAGGGGGAGCGTACGTGTGAGGGCGCAGGTTAGTGTAAGCGTACGGGTTAGGATTAGGGGACGGGTGAGTGTTATGCTTCGGGGAAGGGTTAGGCTTAGGGTTCGGGCTAGGGTTAGGGTTAGGGCACGGGGACGGTTTAGGGTCCAGGTGAGGGTACGACAACGGTTTAGGGGGAGCATATGTGTGAGGGCACAGGTTAGCGTTAGCGTACGGGTTAGGATTAGGGGACGGGTGAGGGTCAGGCTTCGGGGAAGTGTTAAGGTTAGGGTTCGCGCTAGGGATAGTGTTAGGGGACGGGGACGGTTTAGGGTCCATGTGAGGTTACGACAGCGCTTTAGGCGGCGCGTACGTGTGAGGGCGCAGGTTAGTGTTAGCGTATAGGTTAGGATTAGGGGACGGGTGAGGGTCAGGCTTCGGGGAAGTGTTAGGTTTAGGGTTCGGGCTAGGGTTAGGGTAAGGGGATGGGGACGGTTTAGGGTCCAGGTGAGGGTACAACAACGCTTTAGGGGGAGCGTACGTATGAGGGGGCGGGTTAGTGTTAGCGTACTGGTTAGGATTAGGGGACGGGTGAGGGTCAGGCTTCGGGGAAGGGTTAGGTTTAAGGTTCTGGCTAGGGTTAGGGTTAGGGGACGGGGACGGTTTAGGGTCCAGGTGAGGGTACGAGAACGCTTTAGGGGGAGCGTACGTGTGAGGGCGCAGGTTAGTGTTAGCGTACGGGTTAGTATTAGGGGACGGGTGAGGGTCAGGCTTCGGGCAAGGGTTAGGGTTAGGGTTCGGGCTAGGGTTAGGGTTAGGGTTAGGGGACGGTTTAGGGTCCAGGTGAGGGTACGACAATGCTTTGGGGGAGCATACGTGTGAGGGCGCAGGTTAGTGTTAGCGTACGGGTTAGGATTAGGGGACGGGTGAGGGTCAGGCTTCGGGGAAAGGTTAGACTTAGGGTTCAGGCTAGGGTTAGGGTTAGGCGACGGGGACGGTTTAGGGTCCAGGTGAGGGTACGACAACGCTTTAGGGGGACCGTACGTGTGAGGGCGCGGGTTAGTGTTAGCTTACGGGATAGGATTAGGGGACGGGTGAGAGTCAGGCTTCGGGCAAGTGTTAGGGTTAAGGTTCGGGCTAGGGTTAGGATTAGGGGAAAGGGACGGTTTAGGGTCCAGGCGAGGGTACGACAACGCTTCAGGGGGAGCGTAAGTGTGAGGGCGCGGGTTAGTTTTAGCGTACGGTTTAGGATTAGGGGAAGGGTGAGGGTCAGGCTTCAGGGAATGGTTAGGATTAGGGTTCGGGCTAGGGTTAGGTTTAGGGGACGGGTACAGTTTAGGGTTCAGTTGAGGGTACGACAACGCTTTAGGGGGAGCGTACGTGTGAGGGCGCAGGTTAGCGTTAGCGTACGGGTTAGGATTAGGGGACGGGTGAGGGTCAGTCTTCGGGGAAGTGTTAGGGTTAGGGTTTGGGCTAGGGTTAGGGTTAGGGGACGGGGACAGTTTAGGGTCCCGGTGAGGTTACGACAACGCTTTAGGGGGAGCGTACGTGTGAGGGGGCGGGATAGTGTTAGCGTACGGGTTAGGATTAGGGGACGGGTGAGGGTCAGGCTTCGGGAAAGGATTAGGTTTAGGGTTCGGGCTAGGGTTAGGGTTAGGGGACGGGGACGGTTTAGGGTCCAGGTGAGGGTACGACAACGCTTTAGGGGGAGCGTACGTGTGAGGGTGCAGGTTAGTGTTAGCGTACTGTTTAGGATTAGGGGACGGGTGAGGGTCAGGCTTCGGGGAAGTGTTAGGCTTAGGGTTCGGACTAGGGTTATGGTTAGGGGACGGAGAAGGTTTAGGGTCCAGGTGAGGTTACGACAACGCTTTAGGTGCAGTGTACGTGTGAGGGCGTGGGATAGTTTTAGCGTAGGGTTTAGAATTATGGGACGGGTGAGGGTCAGGCTTCAGGGAAGGGTTAGGGTTAGGGTTCGGGCTAGGGTTAGGGTTAGGGTTAGGGGACGGTTTAGGGTTCAGGTGAGGGTACGACAACGCTTTAGGGGGAGCGTACGTGTGAGGGCGCAGGTTAGTGTTAGCCTACGGGCTAGGATCAGGGGACGGGTGAGTGTCAAGCTTCGGGGAAAGGTTAGGGTTAGGGTTCGGGCTAGGGTTAGGGTTAGGGGACGGGGACGGTTTAGGGTCCAGGTGAGGGTACGACAAAGCATTAGGGGGAGCGTACGTGTGAGGTCGCAGGTTAGTTTTAGCGTACGGGTTAGGATTAGGGGACGGGTGAGGGTCAGGCTTCGGGGAAGGGTTAGGGTTAGGGTTCGGGCTAGGGTTAGGGTTAGGGGACGGGGACGGTTTAGGGTCCAGGTGAGGGTACGACAAAGCCTTAGGGGGAGCGTACGTGAGGGCGTGGGATAGTGTTAGCCTACGGGTTAGGATTAGGGGACGGGTCAGGGTCAGGCTTCGGGAAAGGATTAGGTTTAGGGTTCGGGCTAGGGTTAGGGTTAGGGGACGGGGACGGTTTAGGGTCCAGGTGAGGGTACGACAACGCTTTAGGGGGAGCGTACGTGTGAGGGTGCAGGTTAGTGTTAGCGTACTGGTTAGGATTAGGGGACGGGTGAGGGTCAGGCTTCCGGGAAGTGTTAGGCTTAGGGTTCGGACTAGGGTTAGGGTTAGGGTACGCGGACGGTTTAGGGTCCAGGTGAGGGTACGACAACGCTTTAGGGGGAGCGTACGTGTGAGGGCGTGGGTTAGTGTTAGCGTACGGGTTACGATTAGGGGACGGGTGAGGGTCAGGCTTCGGGGAAGGGTTAGAGTTAGGTTTCGGGCTAGGGTTAGGGTTAGGGGACGGGCACGGTTTAGGGTCCAGTTGAGGGTACGACAACGCTTTAGGGGGAGCGTACGTGTGACGGCGCGGGATAGTTTTAGCGTACGGGTTAGGATTAGGGGACGGGTGAGTGTCAGGCTTCGGGCAAGGGTTAGGGTTAGGGTTCCGGCTAGGGTTAGGGTTAGGGTTAGGGGACGGTTTAGGGTCCAGGTGAGGGTACGACAACGCTTTGGGGGAGCGTACGTGTGAGGGCGCGGGTTAGTGTTAGCGTACATGTTAGGACTAGGGGACCGGTGAGGGTCAGCCTTCGGGGAAGGGTTGGGGTTAGGGTTCGGGCTAGGGTTAGGGTTAGGGGATGGGGACGGTTTAGGGTCCAGGTGAGGGTACGACAACGCTTTAGTGGGAGCGTACGTATGAGGGGGCGGGTTAGTGTTAGCGTACTGGTTAGGATTAGGGGACGGGTGAGGGTCAGGCTTCGGGGAAGGGTTAGGGTTAAGGTTCTGGCTAGGGTTAGGGTTAGGGGACGGGGACGGTTTAGGGTCCAGGTGAGGGTACGACAACGCTTTAGGGGGAGCGTTCGTGTGAGGGAGCGGGTTAGTGTTAGCGTACAGGTTAGTATTAGGGGACGGGTGAGGGTCAGGCTTCGGGGAAGGGTTAGGGTTAGGGTTCGGGCTAGGGTTAGGGTTAGGGGACGGGGACGGTTTAGGGTCCAGGTGAGGGTACGACAACGCTTCAGGGGGAGCGTAAGTGTGAGGGCGCGGGTTAGTTTTAGCGTACGGTTTAGGATTAGGGGACGGGTGAGGGTCAGGCTTCAGGGAAGGGTTAGGGTTAGGGTTCGGGCTAGGGTTAGGGTTAGGGGACGGGGACGGTTTAGGGTCCAGGTGAGGGTACGACAAAGCTTTAGTGGGAGCGTACGTGTGAGGGCGCAGGTTAGCGTTAGCGTACGGGTTAGGATTAGGGGACGGGTGAGGGTCAGGCTTCGGGGAAGTGTTAGGGTTAGGGTTCGGGCTAGGGTTAGGGTTAGGGGACGGGGACGGTTTAGGGTCCAGGTGAGGGTACGACAACGCTTTAGGGGGAGCGTACGTGTGAGGGCGCGGGTTAGTGTTAGCGTACGGGTTAGGATTAGGGGACGGGTGAGGGTCAGGCTTCGGGGAAGGGTTAGGGTTAGGGTTCGGGCTAGGGTTAGGGTTAAGGGACGGGGACGGTTTAGGGTCCAGGTGAGGGTACGACAACGCTTTGGGGGTGCGTACGTGTGAGGGCGCGGGTTAGTGTTAGCGTACGGGTTAGGATTAGGGGACGGGTGTGGGTCAGGCTTCGGGGAAGTCTAAGGTATAGGGTTCGGAGTAGGGTTAGGGTTAAGGGACGGGGACGGTTTAGGGTCCAGGTGAGGGTTCGACAACGCTTTAGGCGGAGGGTACGTATTAGGGTGTGGGTTAGTGTTAGCGTACGGGTTAGGATTAGGGGACGGGTGAGGGTCAGGCTTCTGGGAAGTGTTAGGGTTAGAGTTCGGGCTAGGGTTAGGGTTAGGAGACGGGGACGGTTTAGGGTCCAGGTGAGGTTACGACAACGCTTTAGGCGGAGCGTACGTGTGAGGGCGCAGGTTAGTGTTAGCGTACGGGTTAGGATTAGGGGACGGGTGAGGGTCAGGCTTCTGGGAAGTGTTAGGCTTAGAGTTCGTGCTAGGGTTAGGGTTAGGGGATGGGGACGGTTTAGGGTCCAGGTGAGGGTACGACAACGCTTTAGGGGGAGCGTACGTGTGAGGGCGCGGGTTAGTGTTAGCGTTCGGGTTAGGATTAGGGGACAGGTGAGGGTCAGGCTTCGGGGAAGGGTTAGGGTTAGGGTTCGGGCTAGGGTTAGGGTTAGGGGACGGGGACGGTTTAGGGTCCAGGTGAGGGTACGACAACGCTTTAGGGGGAGCGTACGTGTGAGGGCGCGGGTTAGTGTTAGCGTACGGGTTAGGATTAGGGGACAGGTGAGTGTCAGGCTTCGGGGAAGGGTTAGGGTTAGGGTTCGGGCTAGGGTTAGGGTTAGGGGACGGGGACGGTTTAGGGTCCAGGTGAGGGTACGACAACGCTTTAGGGGGATCGTATGTGTGAGGGCGCGGGTTAGTGTTAGCGTACGGGTTAGGATTAGGGGACGGGTGAGGGTCAGGTTTCGGGCAAGTGTTAGGGTTAGGGTTCGGGCTAGGGTTAGGGTTAGTGGACGGGGACGGTTTAGGGTCCAGGTGACGGTACGACAAAGCTTTGGGGGAGGGTACGTGTGAGGGCGCGGGTTAGTGTTAGTGTACGGGTTAGGATTAGGAGATGGTTGAGGGTCAGGCTTCGGGGAAGGGTTAGGGTTAGGGTTTGGGCTAGGGTTAGGGTTAGGGGATGGGGACGGTTTAGGGTCCAGGTGAGGGTACGACAACGCTTTAGGGGGAGCGTACGTGTGAGGGCACAGGTTAGTGTTAGCGTACGGGTTAGGATTAGGGGACGGGTGAGGGTCAGGCTTCGGGGAAGGGTTAGGGTTAGGGTTCGGGATAGGGTTAGGGTTAGGGGACGGGGACGGTTTAGGGTCCAGGTGAGGGTACGACAACGCTTTAGGGGGAGCGTATGTGTGAGGGCGCGGGTTAGTGTTAGCGTACCGGTTAGGATTAGGGGACGGGTGAGGGTCAGGCTTCGGGCAAGGTTTAGGGTTAGGGTTCGGGCTAGGGTTAGGGTTAGGGGACGGGGACGGTTTAGGGTCCAGGTGAGGGTACGACAACGCTTTAGGGGGAGCATACGTGTGAGGGCACGGGTTAGCGTTAGCGTACGGGTTAGGATTACGGGACGGGTGAGGGTCAGGCTTCGGGGAAGGGTTAGGGTTAGGGTTCGGGCTAGGGTTAGGGTTAGGGGACGGGGACGGTTTAGTGTCCAGGTGAGGGTACGACAACACTTTAGGGGGAGCGTACGTGTGAGGGCGCGGGTTAGTGGTAGCGTACGGGTTAGGATTAGGGGACGGGTGAGGGTCAGGCTTCGGGGAAGGTTTAGGGTTAGGGTTCGGGCTAGGGTTAGGGTTAGGGGACGGGGACGGTTTAGGGTCCAGGTGAGGGTACGACAATGCTTTAGGGGGAGCGTACGTGTGAGGGCGAAGGTTAGTGTTAGCGTACGGGTTAGGATTAGGGGACGGGTGAGGGTCATGCTTCGGGAAAGTGTTAGGCTTAGGGTTCGGGCTAGGGTTAGGGTTAGGGGACGGGGACGGTTTAGGGTCCAGGTGAGGGTACGACAACGCTTTAGGGGGAGCGTACGTGTGAGGGCGCGGGTTAGTGTTAGCGTACGCGTTAGGATTAGGGGACGGGTGAGGGTCAGGCTTCGGGGAAGTGTTAGGGTTAGGGTTCGGGCTAGGGTTAGGGTTAGGGGACGGGGACGGTTTAGGGTCCAGGTGAGGGTACGACAACGCTTTGGGGGAGCGAACGTGTGAGGGCGCGGGTTAGTGTTCGCGTACGGGTCAGGGTTAGGGGACGGGTGAGGGTCAGGCTTCGGGGAAGTCTTAGGCATAGGGTTCGGAGTAGGGTTAGGGTTAGGGGACGGGGACGGTTTAGGGTCCAGTTGAGGGTTCGACAACGCTTTAGGGGGAGGGTACGTATGAGGGCGCGGGTTAGTGTTAGCGTATGGATTAGGATTATGGGACGGGTGAGGGTCAAGCTTCGGGGAAGTGTTAGTGTTAGTGTTCGGGCTAGGGTTAGGGTTAGGGGACGGGGACGGTTTAGGGTCCAGGTGATGGTACGACAACGCTTTAGGGGGAGCGTACGTGTGAGGGCGCGGGTTAGTGTTAGCGTACGGGTTAGGATTAGGGGACGGGTGAGGGTCAGGCTTCGGGGAAGGTTTAGGGTTAGGGTTCGGGCTAGGGTTAGGGTTAGGCGACGGGGACGGTTTAGGGTCCAGGTGAGGGTACGACAACGCTTTAGGGGGAGCGTACGTGTGAGGGCGCGGGATAGTGTTAGCGTACGGGTTAGGATTAGGGGACGGGTGAGGGTCAGGCTTCGGGAAAGGATTAGGTTTAGGGTTCGGGCTAGGGTTAGGGTTAGGGGACGGGGACGGTTTAGGGTCCAGGTGAGGGTACGACAACGCTTTAGGGAGAGCGTACGTGTGAGGGTGCAGGTTAGTGTTAGCGTACTGGTTAGGATTAGGGGACGGGTGAGGGTCAGGCTTTGGGGAAGTGTTAGGCTTAGGGTTCGGACTAGGGTTAGGGTTAGGGGACGGGGACGGTTTAGGGTCCAGGTGAGGGTACGACAACGATTTAGGGTGAGCGTACGTGTGAGGGCGCGGGTTAGTGTTAGCGTACGCGTTAGGATTAGGGGACGGGTGAGGGTCAGGCTTCGGGGAAGTGTTAGGGTTAGTGTTCGGGCTAGGGTTAGGGTTAGGGGACGGGGACGGTTTAGGGTCCAGGTGAGGGTACGACAACGCTTTGGGGGACCGAACGTGTGAGGGCGCGGGTTAGTGTTCGCGTATGGGTCAGGATTAGGGGACGGGTGAGGGTCAGGCTTCGGGGAAGTCTTAGGCATAGGGTTCGGAGTAGGGTTAGGGTTAGGGGACGGGGACGGTTTAGGGTCCAGGTGAGGGTTCGACAACGCTTTAGGGGGAGGGTACGTATGAGGGCGCGGGTTAGTGTTAGCGTACGGATTAGGATTATGGGACGGGTGAGGGTCAAGCTTCGGGGAAGTGTTAGGCTTAGGGTTCGGGCTAGGGTTAGGGATAGGGGACGGGGACGGTTTAGGGTCCAGGTGAGGGTACGACAACGCTTTAGGGGGAGTGTACGTGTGAGGGCGGGGGTTAGTGTTAGGGTACGGGTTAGGATTAGGGGACGGGTGAGGGTCAGGATTCGGGGAAGTGTTAGGCTTAGGGTTCGGGCTAGGGTTAGGGTTAGGGGACGGGGACGGTTTAGTGTCCAGGTGAGGGTACGACAACGCTTTAAGGGGAGCGTACTTGTGAGGGCGTGGGTTAGTGGTAGCGTACGGGTTAGGATTAGGGGACGGGTGAGGGTCAGGCTTCAGGGAAGGTTTAGGCTTAGGGTTCGGGCTAGGGTTAGGGTTAGGGGACGGGGACGGTTTCGGGTCCAGGTGCGGGTACGACAACGCTTTAGGGGGAGCGTACGTGTGAGGGCGCGGGTTAGTGTTAGCGTACGGGTTAGGATTAGGGGACGGGTGAGGGTCATGCTTCGGGGAAGGTTTAGGCTTAGGGTTCGGGCTAGGGTTAGGGTTAGGGGACGGGGACGGTTTAGGGTCCAGGTGAGGGTACGACCACGCTTTAGGGGGAGTGTATGTGTGAGGGCGTGGGTTAGTGTTAGCGTACGGGTTAGGATTAGGGGACGGGTGAGGGTCAGGCTTCGGGGAAGGGTTAGTGTTAGGGTTCGGGCTAGGGTTAGGATTAGGGGACGGGGACGGTTTAGGGTCCAGGTGATGGTACGACAACGCTTTAGGGGGAGCGTACGTGTGAGGGCGCGGGTTAGTGTTAGCGTACGGGTTAGGATTAGGGGACGGGTGAGGGTCAGGCTTCGGGGAAGGTTTAGGGTTAGGGTTCGGGCTAGGGTTAGGGTTAGGGGACGGGGACGGTTTAGGGTCCAGGTGAGAGTATGACAACGCTTTAGGGGGAGCGTACGTGTGAGGGCGCGGGATAGTGTTAGCGTACGGGTTAGGATTAGGGGACGGGTGAGGGTCAGGCTTCGGGAAAGGATTAGGTTTAGGGTTCGGGCTAGGGGTAGGGTTAGGGGACGGGGACGGTTTAGGGTCCAGGTGAGGGTACGACAACGCTTTAGGGAGAGCGTACGTGTGAGGGTGCAGGTTAGTGTTAGCGTACTGGTTAGGATTAGGGGACGGGTGAGGGTCAGGCTTTGGGGAAGTGTTAGGCTTAGGGTTCGGACTAGGGTTAGGGTTAGGGGACGGGGACGGTTTAGGGTCCAGGTGAGGGTACGACAACGCTTTAGGGGGAGCGTACGTGTGAGGGCGCGGGTTAGTGTTAGCGTACGGGTTAGGATTAGGGGACGGGTGAGGGTCAGGCTTCGGGAAAGGGTTAGAGTTAGGTTTTGGGCTAGGGTTAGGGTTAGGGGACGGGCACGGTTTAGGGTCCAGTTGAGGGTACGACAACGCTTTAGGGGGAGCGTACGTGTGAGGGCGCTGGATAGTGTTAGCGTACGGGTTACGATTAGGGGACGGGTGATGGTCAGCCTCGGGGAAGGGTTAGGGTGAGGGTTCGGTCTAGGGTTAGGGTTAGGGGACGGGGACGGTTTAGGGTCCAGGTGAGGGTACGACAATGCTTTAGGGGGAGCGTACGTGTGAGGGCGCGGGATAGTGTTAGCGTACGGGTTAGGATTAGGGGACGGGTGATGGTCAGCCTCCTGGAAGGGTTAGGGTGAGGGTTCGGGCTAGGGTTAGGGTTAGGGGACGGGGACGGTTTAGGGTCCAGGTGAGGGTACGACAACGCTTTAGGGGGAGCGTACGTGTGAGGGCGCTGGATAGGGTTAGCGTACGGGTTAGGATTAGGGGACGTTTCAGGGTCAGGCTTCGGGGAAGTGTTAGGCTTAGGGTTCGGGCTAGGGTTAGGGTTAGGAGTTCGGGACGGTTTAGGGTCCAGGTGAGGGTACGACAACGCTTTAAGGGGAGCGTACGCGTGAGGGCGCGGGTTAGTGTTAGCGTACGGGTTAGGATTAGGGGACGGGTGAGGGTCAGGCTTCCGGCAAGTGTTAGGCTTAGGGTTCGGGCTAGGGTTAGGGTTAGGGGACGGGGACGGTTTAGGGTCCAGGTGAGGGTACGAAAACGCTTTAGGGGGAGCGTACGTATGAGGACCTGGGTTAGTGTTAGCGTACGGGTTAGGATTGGGGACGGGTGAGGGTCAGGCTTCGGGGAAAGGTTAGGGTTAGGGTTCGGGCTAGGGTTAGGGTTAGGGGACGGGGACGGTTTAGGGTCCAGGTGAGGGTACGACAAAGCATTAGGGGGAGCGTAAGTTTGAGGTCGCAGGTTAGTTTTAGCGTATGGGTTAGGATTAGCGGACGGGTGAGGGTCACGCTTCGGGGAAGGGTTAGGGTTAGGGTTCGGGTTAGGGTTAGGGTTAGGGGACGGGGACGGTTTAGGGTCCAGGTGAGGGTACGACAACGCTTTAGGGGGAGCGTACGTGTGACGGCGCGGGATAGTTTTAGCGTACGGGTTAGGATTAGGGGACGGGTGAGTGTCAGGCTTCGGGCAAGGGTTAGGGTTAGGGTTCCGGCTAGGGTTAGGGTTAGGGTTAGGGGACGGTTTAGGGTCCAGGTGAGGGTACGACAACGCTTTGGGGGAGCGTACGTGTGAGGGCGCGGGTTAGTGTTAGCGTACATGTTAGGACTAGGGGACCGGTGAGGGTCAGCCTTCGGGGAAGGGTTGGGGTTAGGGTTCGGGCTAGGGTTAGGGTTAGGGGATGGGGACGGTTTAGGGTCCAGGTGAGGGTACGACAACGCTTTAGTGGGAGCGTACGTATGAGGGGGCGGGTTAGTGTTAGCGTACTGGTTAGGATTAGGGGACGGGTGAGGGTCAGGCTTCGGGGAAGGGTTAGGGTTAAGGTTCTGGCTAGGGTTAGGGTTAGGGGACGGGGACGGTTTAGGGTCCAGGTGAGGGTACGACAACGCTTTAGGGGGAGCGTTCGTGTGAGGGAGCGGGTTAGTGTTAGCGTACAGGTTAGTATTAGGGGACGGGTGAGGGTCAGGCTTCGGGGAAGGGTTAGGGTTAGGGTTCGGGCTAGGGTTAGGGTTAGGGGACGGGGACGGTTTAGGGTCCAGGTGAGGGTACGACAACGCTTCAGGGGGAGCGTAAGTGTGAGGGCGCGGGTTAGTTTTAGCGTACGGTTTAGGATTAGGGGACGGGTGAGGGTCAGGCTTCAGGGAAGGGTTAGGGTTAGGGTTCGGGCTAGGGTTAGGGTTAGGGGACGGGGACGGTTTAGGGTCCAGGTGAGGGTACGACAAAGCTTTAGTGGGAGCGTACGTGTGAGGGCGCAGGTTAGCGTTAGCGTACGGGTTAGGATTAGGGGACGGGTGAGGGTCAGGCTTCGGGGAAGTGTTAGGGTTAGGGTTCGGGCTAGGGTTAGGGTTAGGGGACGGGGACGGTTTAGGGTCCAGGTGAGGTTACGACAACGCTTTAGGGGGAGCGTACGTGTGAGGGCGCAGGTTAGTGTTAGCATACAGGTTAGGATTAGGGGACGGGTGAGGGTCAGGCTTCGGGGAAGTGTTAGGCTTAGGGTTCGGGCTAGGGTTAGGGTTAGGGGACGGGGACGGTTTAGGGTCCAGGTGAGGGTACGACAACGCTTTAGGGGGAACGTACGTGTGAGGGCGCAGGTTAGTGTTAGCGTACTGTTTAGGATTAGGGGATGGGTGAGGGTCAGGTTTCGGGGAAGTGTTAGGCTTAGTGTTCGGGCTAGGTTTAGGGTTAGGTGACGGGGACGGTTTAGGGTCCAGGTGAGGGTACGACAACGCTTTTGGGGGAGCGTACGTGTGAGGGCGCGGGTTAGTGTTAGCGTACGGGTTAGGATTAGGGGACGGATGAGTGTCAGCCTTCGAGGAAGTGTTAGGCTTATGGTTCGGGCTAGGGTTAGGGCTAGGGGACGGGGACGGGTTAGGCTCCATGTGAGGGTACGACAACGCTTTCGGGGGAGCGTACGTGTGAGGGCGCGGGTTAGCGTTAGCGTACGGGTTAGGATTAGGGGACGGGTGAGGGTCAGGCTTCGGGGAAGGGTTAGGGTTAGGGTTCGGGATAGGGTTAGAGTTAGGGGACGGGGAAGGTTTAGGGTCCAGGTGAGGGTACGACAATGCTTTAGGGGGAGCGTACATATGAGGGCGCGGGTTAGTGTTAGCGTACGGGTTAGGATTAGGGGACGGGTGAGGGTCATGCTTCGGGGAAGTGTTAGGCTTAGGGTTCGGGCTAGGGTTAGGGTTAGGGGACGGGGACGGTTTAGGGTCCAGGTGAGGGTACGACAACGCTTTAGGGGGAGCGTACGTGTGAGGGCGCGGGTTAGTGTTAGCGTACGGGTTAGGATTAGGGGACGGGTGAGGGTCAGGCTTCGGGGAAGGGTTAGGGTTAGGGTTCGGGCTAGGGTTAGGGTTAAGGGACGGGGACGGTTTAGGGTCCAGGTGAGAGTACGACAACGCTTTGGGGGTGCGTACGTGTGAGGGCGCGGGTTAGTGTTAGCGTACGGGTTAGGATTAGGGGACGGGTGTGGGTCAGGCTTCGGGGAAGTCTAAGGTATAGGGTTCGGAGTAGGGTTAGGGTTAAGGGACGGGGACGGTTTAGGGTCCAGGTGAGGGTTCGACAACGCTTTAGGCGGAGGGTACGTATTAGGGTGCGGGTTAGTGTTAGCGTACGGGTTAGGATTAGGGGACGGGTGAGGGTCAGGCTTCTGGGAAGTGTTAGGGTTAGAGTTCGGGCTAGGGTTAGGGTTAGGAGACGGGGACGGTTTAGGGTCCAGGTGAGGTTACGACAACGCTTTAGGCGGAGCGTACGTGTGAGGGCGCAGGTTAGTGTTAGCGTACGGGTTAGGATTAGGGGACGGGTGAGGGTCAGGCTTCTGGGAAGTGTTAGGCTTAGAGTTCGTGCTAGGGTTAGGGTTAGGGGATGGGGACGGTTTAGGGTCCAGGTGAGGGTACGACAACGCTTTAGGGGGAGCGTACGTGTGAGGGCGCGGGTTAGTGTTAGCGTTCGGGTTAGGATTAGGGGACAGGTGAGGGTCAGGCTTCGGGGAAGGGTTAGGGTTAGGGTTCGGGCTAGGGTTAGGGTTAGGGGACGGGGACGGTTTAGGGTCCAGGTGAGGGTACGACAACGCTTTAGGGGGAGCGTACGTGTGAGGGCGCGGGTTAGTGTTAGCGTACGGGTTAGGATTAGGGGACAGGTGAGTGTCAGGCTTCGGGGAAGGGTTAGGGTTAGGGTTCGGGCTAGGGTTAGGGTTAGGGGACGGGGACGGTTTAGGGTCCAGGTGAGGGTACGACTACGCTTTAGGGGGAGCGTATGTGTGAGGGCGTGGGTTAGTGTTAGCGTACGGGTTAGGATTAGGGGACGGGTGAGGGTCAGGTTTCGGGCAAGTGTTAGGGTTAGGGTTCGGGCTAGGGTTAGGGTTAGTGGACGGGGACGGTTTAGGGTCCAGGTGACGGTACGACAAAGCTTTGGGGGAGGGTACGTGTGAGGGCGCGGGTTAGTGTTAGTGTACGGGTTAGGATTAGGAGATGGTTGAGGGTCAGGCTTCGGGGAAGGGTTAGGGTTAGGGTTTGGGCTAGGGTTAGGGTTAGGGGATGGGGACGGTTTAGGGTCCAGGTGAGGGTACGACAACGCTTTAGGGGGAGCGTACGTGTGAGGGCGCGGGATAGTGTTAGCGTACGGGTTAGGATTAGGGGACGGGTGAGGGTCAGGCTTCGGGAAAGGATTAGGTTTAGGGTTCGGGCTAGGGTTAGGGTTAGGGGACGGGGACGGTTTAGGGTCCAGGTGAGGGTACGACAACGCTTTAGGGAGAGCGTACGTGTGAGGGTGCAGGTTAGTGTTAGCGTACTGGTTAGGATTAGGGGACGGGTGAGGGTCAGGCTTTGGGGAAGTGTTAGGCTTAGGGTTCGGACTAGGGTTAGGGTTAGGGGACGGGGACGGTTTAGGGTCCAGGTGAGGGTACGACAACGATTTAGGGTGAGCGTACGTGTGAGGGCGCGGGTTAGTGTTAGCGTACGCGTTAGGATTAGGGGACGGGTGAGGGTCAGGCTTCGGGGAAGTGTTAGGGTTAGTGTTCGGGCTAGGGTTAGGGTTAGGGGACGGGGACGGTTTAGGGTCCAGGTGAGGGTACGACAACGCTTTGGGGGACCGAACGTGTGAGGGCGCGGGTTAGTGTTCGCGTATGGGTCAGGATTAGGGGACGGGTGAGGGTCAGGCTTCGGGGAAGTCTTAGGCATAGGGTTCGGAGTAGGGTTAGGGTTAGGGGACGGGGACGGTTTAGGGTCCAGGTGAGGGTTCGACAACGCTTTAGGGGGAGGGTACGTATGAGGGCGCGGGTTAGTGTTAGCGTACGGATTAGGATTATGGGACGGGTGAGGGTCAAGCTTCGGGGAAGTGTTAGGCTTAGGGTTCGGGCTAGGGTTAGGGATAGGGGACGGGGACGGTTTAGGGTCCAGGTGAGGGTACGACAACGCTTTAGGGGGAGTGTACGTGTGAGGGCGGGGGTTAGTGTTAGGGTACGGGTTAGGATTAGGGGAAGGGTGAGGGTCAGGATTCGGGGAAGTGTTAGGCTTAGGGTTCGGGCTAGGGTTAGGGTTAGGGGACGGGGACGGTTTAGTGTCCAGGTGAGGGTACGACAACGCTTTAAGGGGAGCGTACTTGTGAGGGCGTGGGTTAGTGGTAGCGTACGGGTTAGGATTAGGGGACGGGTGAGGGTCAGGCTTCAGGGAAGGTTTAGGCTTAGGGTTCGGGCTAGGGTTAGGGTTAGGGGACGGGGACGGTTTCGGGTCCAGGTGCGGGTACGACAACGCTTTAGGGGGAGCGTACGTGTGAGGGCGCGGGTTAGTGTTAGCGTACGGGTTAGGATTAGGGGACGGGTGAGGGTCATGCTTCGGGGAAGGTTTAGGCTTAGGGTTCGGGCTAGGGTTAGGGTTAGGGGACGGGGACGGTTTAGGGTCCAGGTGAGGGTACGACCACACTTTAGGGGGAGTGTATGTGTGAGGGCGTGGGTTAGTGTTAGCGTACGGGTTAGGATTAGGGGACGGGTGAGGGTCAGGCTTCGGGGAAGGGTTAGTGTTAGGGTTCGGGCTAGGGTTAGGATTAGGGGACGGGGACGGTTTAGGGTCCAGGTGATGGTACGACAACGCTTTAGGGGGAGCGTACGTGTGAGGGCGTGGGTTAGTGTTAGCGTACGGGTTAGGATTAGGGGACGGGTGAGGGTCAGGCTTCGGGGAAGGTTTAGGGTTAGGGTTCGGGCTAGGGTTAGGGTTAGGGGACGGGGACGGTTTAGGGTCCAGGTGAGGGTATGACAACGCTTTAGGGGGAGCGTACGTGTGAGGGCGCGGGATAGTGTTAGCGTACGGGTTAGGATTAGGGGACGGGTGAGGGTCAGGCTTCGGGAAAGGATTAGGTTTAGGGTTCGGGCTAGGGTTAGGGTTAGGGGACGGGGACGGTTTAGGGTCCAGGTGAGGGTACGACAACGCTTTAGGGAGAGCGTACGTGTGAGGGTGCAGGTTAGTGTTAGCGTACTGGTTAGGATTAGGGGACGGGTGAGGGTCAGGCTTTGGGGAAGTGTTAGGCTTAGGGTTCGGACTAGGGTTAAGGTTAGGGGACGGGGACGGTTTAGGGTCCAGGTGAGGGTACGACAACGCTTTAGGGGGAGCGTACGTGTGAGGGCGCGGGTTAGTGTTAGCGTACGGGTTAGGATTAGGGGACGGGTGAGGGTCAGGCTTCGGGGAAGGGTTAGAGTTAGGTTTTGGGCTAGGGTTAGGGTTAGGGGACGGGCACGGTTTAGGGTCCAGTTGAGGGTACGACAACGCTTTAGGGGGAGCGTACGTGTGAGGGCGCTGGATAGTGTTAGCGTACGGGTTACGATTAGGGGACGGGTGATGGTCAGCCTCGGGGAAGGGTTAGGGTGAGGGTTCGGTCTAGGGTTAGGGTTAGGGGACGGGGACGGTTTAGGGTCCAGGTGAGGGTACGACAATGCTTTAGGGGGAGCGTACGTGTGAGGGCGCGGGATAGTGTTAGCGTACGGGTTAGGATTAGGGGACGGGTGATGGTCAGCCTCCTGGAAGGGTTAGGGTGAGGGTTCGGGCTAGGGTTAGGGTTAGGGGACGGGGACGGTTTAGGGTCCAGGTGAGGGTACGACAACGCTTTAGGGGGAGCGTACGTGTGAGGGCGCTGGATAGGGTTAGCGTACGGGTTAGGATTAGGGGACGGTTCAGGGTCAGGCTTCGGGGAAGTGTTAGGCTTAGGGTTCGGGCTAGGGTTAGGGTTAGGAGTTCGGGACGGTTTAGGGTCCAGGTGAGGGTACGACAACGCTTTAGGGGGAGCGTACGCGTGAGGGCGCGGGTTAGTGTTAGCGTACGGGTTAGGATTAGGGGACGGGTGAGGGTCAGGCTTCCGGCAAGTGTTAGGCTTAGGGTTCGGGCTAGGGTTAGGGTTAGGGGACGGGGACGGTTTAGGGTCCAGGTGAGGGTACGAAAACGCTTTAGGGGGAGCGTACGTATGAGGACCTGGGTTAGTGTTAGCGTACGGGTTAGGATTGGGGACGGGTGAGGGTCAGGCTTCGGGGAAAGGTTAGGGTTAGGGTTCGGGCTAGGGTTAGGGTTAGGGGACGGGGACGGTTTAGGGTCCAGGTGAGGGTACGACAAAGCATTAGGGGGAGCGTACGTTTGAGGTCGCAGGTTAGTTTTAGCGTATGGGTTAGGATTAGCGGACGGGTGAGGGTCACACTTCGGGGATGGGTTAGGGTTAGGGTTCGGGTTAGGGTTAGGGTTAGGGGACGGGGACGGTTTAGGGTCCAGGTGAGGGTACGACAACGCTTTAGGGGGAGCGTACGTGTGACGGCGCGGGATAGTTTTAGCGTACGGGTTAGGATTAGGGGACGGGTGAGTGTCAGGCTTCGGGCAAGGGTTAGGGTTAGGGTTCCGGCTAGGGTTAGGGTTAGGGTTAGGGGACGGTTTAGGGTCCAGGTGAGGGTACGACAACGCTTTGGGGGAGCGTACGTGTGAGGGCGCGGGTTAGTGTTAGCGTACATGTTAGGACTAGGGGACCGGTGAGGGTCAGCCTTCGGGGAAGGGTTGGGGTTAGGGTTCGGGCTAGGGTTAGGGTTAGGGGATGGGGACGGTTTAGGGTCCAGGTGAGGGTACGACAACGCTTTAGTGGGAGCGTACGTATGAGGGGGCGGGTTAGTGTTAGCGTACTGGTTAGGATTAGGGGACGGGTGAGGGTCAGGCTTCGGGGAAGGGTTAGGGTTAAGGTTCTGGCTAGGGTTAGGGTTAGGGGACGGGGACGGTTTAGGGTCCAGGTGAGGGTACGACAACGCTTTAGGGGGAGCGTTCGTGTGAGGGAGCGGGTTAGTGTTAGCGTACAGGTTAGTATTAGGGGACGGGTGAGGGTCAGGCTTCGGGGAAGGGTTAGGGTTAGGGTTCGGGCTAGGGTTAGGGTTAGGGGACGGGGACGGTTTAGGGTCCAGGTGAGGGTACGACAACGCTTCAGGGGGAGCGTAAGTGTGAGGGCGCGGGTTAGTTTTAGCGTACGGTTTAGGATTAGGGGACGGGTGAGGGTCAGGCTTCAGGGAAGGGTTAGGGTTAGGGTTCGGGCTAGGGTTAGGGTTAGGGGACGGGGACGGTTTAGGGTCCAGGTGAGGGTACGACAAAGCTTTAGTGGGAGCGTACGTGTGAGGGCGCAGGTTAGCGTTAGCGTACGGGTTAGGATTAGGGGACGGGTGAGGGTCAGGCTTCGGGGAAGTGTTAGGGTTAGGGTTCGGGCTAGGGTTAGGGTTAGGGGACGGGGACGGTTTAGGGTCCAGGTGAGGTTACGACAACGCTTTAGGGGGAGCGTACGTGTGAGGGCGCAGGTTAGTGTTAGCATACAGGTTAGGATTAGGGGACGGGTGAGGGTCAGGCTTCGGGGAAGTGTTAGGCTTAGGGTTCGGGCTAGGGTTAGGGTTAGGGGATGGGGACGGTTTAGGGTCCAGGTGAGGGTACGACAACGCTTTAGGGGAAGCGTACGTATGAGGGCGCGGGTTAGTGTTAGCGTACTGGTTAGTATTAGGGGACGGGTGAGTGTCAGGCTTCGGGGAAGGGTTAGGGGTAAGGTTCGGGCTAGGGTTAGGGTTAGGGGACGGGGACGGTTTAGGGTCCAGGTGAGGGTACGACAACGCTTTAGGGGGAACGTACGTGTGAGGGCGCAGGTTAGTGTTAGCGTACTGTTTAGGATTAGGGGATGGGTGAGGGTCAGGTTTCGGGGAAGTGTTAGGCTTAGTGTTCGGGCTAGGTTTAGGGTTAGGGGACGGGGACGGTTTAGGGTCCAGGTGAGGGTACGACAACGCTTTTGGGGGAGCGTACGTGTGAGGGCGCGGGTTAGTGTTAGCGTACGGGTTAGGATTAGGGGACGGATGAGTGTCAGCCTTCGAGGAAGTGTTAGGCTTATGGTTCGGGCTAGGGTTAGGGCTAGGGGACGGGGACGGGTTAGGCTCCATGTGAGGGTACGACAACGCTTTCGGGGGAGCGTACGTGTGAGGGCGCGGGTTAGCGTTAGCGTACGGGTTAGGATTAGGGGACGGGTGAGGGTCAGGCTTCGGGGAAGGGTTAGGGTTAGGGTTCGGGATAGGGTTAGAGTTAGGGGACGGGGAAGGTTTAGGGTCCAGGTGAGGGTACGACAATGCTTTAGGGGGAGCGTACATATGAGGGCGCGGGTTAGTGTTAGCGTACGGGTTAGGATTAGGGGACGGGTGAGGGTCATGCTTCGGGGAAGTGTTAGGCTTAGGGTTCGGGCTAGGGTTAGGGTTAGGGGACGGGGACGGTTTAGGGTCCAGGTGAGGGTACGACAACGCTTTAGGGGGAGCGTACGTGTGAGGGCGCGGGTTAGTGTTAGCGTACGGGTTAGGATTAGGGGACGGGTGAGGGTCAGGCTTCGGGGAAGGGTTAGGGTTAGGGTTCGGGCTAGGGTTAGGGTTAAGGGACGGGGACGGTTTAGGGTCCAGGTGAGAGTACGACAACGCTTTGGGGGTGCGTACGTGTGAGGGCGCGGGTTAGTGTTAGCGTACGGGTTAGGATTAGGGGACGGGTGTGGGTCAGGCTTCGGGGAAGTCTAAGGTATAGGGTTCGGAGTAGGGTTAGGGTTAAGGGACGGGGACGGTTTAGGGTCCAGGTGAGGGTTCGACAACGCTTTAGGCGGAGGGTACGTATTAGGGTGCGGGTTAGTGTTAGCGTACGGGTTAGGATTAGGGGACGGGTGAGGGTCAGGCTTCTGGGAAGTGTTAGGGTTAGAGTTCGGGCTAGGGTTAGGGTTAGGAGACGGGGACGGTTTAGGGTCCAGGTGAGGTTACGACAACGCTTTAGGCGGAGCGTACGTGTGAGGGCGCAGGTTAGTGTTAGCGTACGGGTTAGGATTAGGGGACGGGTGAGGGTCAGGCTTCTGGGAAGTGTTAGGCTTAGAGTTCGTGCTAGGGTTAGGGTTAGGGGATGGGGACGGTTTAGGGTCCAGGTGAGGGTACGACAACGCTTTAGGGGGAGCGTACGTGTGAGGGCGCGGGTTAGTGTTAGCGTTCGGGTTAGGATTAGGGGACAGGTGAGGGTCAGGCTTCGGGGAAGGGTTAGGGTTAGGGTTCGGGCTAGGGTTAGGGTTAGGGGACGGGGACGGTTTAGGGTCCAGGTGAGGGTACGACAACGCTTTAGGGGGAGCGTACGTGTGAGGGCGCGGGTTAGTGTTAGCGTACGGGTTAGGATTAGGGGACAGGTGAGTGTCAGGCTTCGGGGAAGGGTTAGGGTTAGGGTTCGGGCTAGGGTTAGGGTTAGGGGACGGGGACGGTTTAGGGTCCAGGTGAGGGTACGACAACGCTTTAGGGGGAGCGTATGTGTGAGGGCGCGGGTTAGTGTTAGCGTACGGGTTAGGATTAGGGGACGGGTGAGGGTCAGGTTTCGGGCAAGTGTTAGGGTTAGGGTTCGGGCTAGGGTTAGGGTTAGTGGACGGGGACGGTTTAGGGTCCAGGTGACGGTACGACAAAGCTTTGGGGGAGGGTACGTGTGAGGGCGCGGGTTAGTGTTAGTGTACGGGTTAGGATTAGGAGATGGTTGAGGGTCAGGCTTCGGGGAAGGGTTAGGGTTAGGGTTTGGGCTAGGGTTAGGGTTAGGGGATGGGGACGGTTTAGGGTCCAGGTGAGGGTACGACAACGCTTTAGGGGGAGCGTACGTGTGAGGGCACAGGTTAGTGTTAGCGTACGGGTTAGGATTAGGGGACGGGTGAGGGTCAGGCTTCGGGGAAGGGTTAGGGTTAGGGTTCGGGATAGGGTTAGGGTTAGGGGACGGGGACGGTTTAGGGTCCAGGTGAGGGTACGACAACGCTTTAGGGGGAGCGTATGTGTGAGGGCGCGGGTTAGTGTTAGCGTACCGGTTAGGATTAGGGGACGGGTGAGGGTCAGGCTTCGGGCAAGGTTTAGGGTTAGGGTTCGGGCTAGGGTTAGGGTTAGGGGACGGGGACGGTTTAGGGTCCAGGTGAGGGTACGACAACGCTTTAGGGGGAGCATACGTGTGAGGGCACGGGTTAGCGTTAGCGTACGGGTTAGGATTACGGGACGGGTGAGGGTCAGGCTTCGGGGAAGGGTTAGGGTTAGGGTTCGGGCTAGGGTTAGGGTTAGGGGACGGGGACGGTTTAGTGTCCAGGTGAGGGTACGACAACACTTTAGGGGGAGCGTACGTGTGAGGGCGCGGGTTAGTGGTAGCGTACGGGTTAGGATTAGGGGACGGGTGAGGGTCAGGCTTCGGGGAAGGTTTAGGGTTAGGGTTCGGGCTAGGGTTAGGGTTAGGGGACGGGGACGGTTTAGGGTCCAGGTGAGGGTACGACAATGCTTTAGGGGGAGCGTACGTGTGAGGGCGAAGGTTAGTGTTAGCGTACGGGTTAGGATTAGGGGACGGGTGAGGGTCATGCTTCGGGAAAGTGTTAGGCTTAGGGTTCGGGCTAGGGTTAGGGTTAGGGGACGGGGACGGTTTAGGGTCCAGGTGAGGGTACGACAACGCTTTAGGGGGAGCGTACGTGTGAGGGCGCGGGTTAGTGTTAGCGTACGCGTTAGGATTAGGGGACGGGTGAGGGTCAGGCTTCGGGGAAGTGTTAGGGTTAGGGTTCGGGTTAGGGTTAGGGTTAGGGGACGGGGACGGTTTAGGGTCCAGGTGAGGGTACGACAACGCTTTAGGGGGAGCGTACGTGTGACGGCGCGGGATAGTTTTAGCGTACGGGTTAGGATTAGGGGACGGGTGAGTGTCAGGCTTCGGGCAAGGGTTAGGGTTAGGGTTCCGGCTAGGGTTAGGGTTAGGGTTAGGGGACGGTTTAGGGTCCAGGTGAGGGTACGACAACGCTTTGGGGGAGCGTACGTGTGAGGGCGCGGGTTAGTGTTAGCGTACATGTTAGGACTAGGGGACCGGTGAGGGTCAGCCTTCGGGGAAGGGTTGGGGTTAGGGTTCGGGCTAGGGTTAGGGTTAGGGGATGGGGACGGTTTAGGGTCCAGGTGAGGGTACGACAACGCTTTAGTGGGAGCGTACGTATGAGGGGGCGGGTTAGTGTTAGCGTACTGGTTAGGATTAGGGGACGGGTGAGGGTCAGGCTTCGGGGAAGGGTTAGGGTTAAGGTTCTGGCTAGGGTTAGGGTTAGGGGACGGGGACGGTTTAGGGTCCAGGTGAGGGTACGACAACGCTTTAGGGGGAGCGTTCGTGTGAGGGAGCGGGTTAGTGTTAGCGTACAAGTTAGTATTAGGGGACGGGTGAGGGTCAGGCTTCGGGGAAGGGTTAGGGTTAGGGTTCGGGCTAGGGTTAGGGTTAGGGGACGGGGACGGTTTAGGGTCCAGGTGAGGGTACGACAACGCTTCAGGGGGAGCGTAAGTGTGAGGGCGCGGGTTAGTTTTAGCGTACGGTTTAGGATTAGGGGACGGGTGAGGGTCAGGCTTCAGGGAAGGGTTAGGGTTAGGGTTCGGGCTAGGGTTAGGGTTAGGGGACGGGGACGGTTTAGGGTCCAGGTGAGGGTACGACAAAGCTTTAGTGGGAGCGTACGTGTGAGGGCGCAGGTTAGCGTTAGCGTACGGGTTAGGATTAGGGGACGGGTGAGGGTCAGGCTTCGGGGAAGTGTTAGGGTTAGGGTTCGGGCTAGGGTTAGGGTTAGGGGACGGGGACGGTTTAGGGTCCAGGTGAGGTTACGACAACGCTTTAGGGGGAGCGTACGTGTGAGGGCGCAGGTTAGTGTTAGCATACAGGTTAGGATTAGGGGACGGGTGAGGGTCAGGCTTCGGGGAAGTGTTAGGCTTAGGGTTCGGGCTAGGGTTAGGGTTAGGGGATGGGGACGGTTTAGGGTCCAGGTGAGGGTACGACAACGCTTTAGGGGAAGCGTACGTATGAGGGCGCGGGTTAGTGTTAGCGTACTGGTTAGTATTAGGGGACGGGTGAGTGTCAGGCTTCGGGGAAGGGTTAGGGGTAAGGTTCGGGCTAGGGTTAGGGTTAGGGGACGGGGACGGTTTAGGGTCCAGGTGAGGGTACGACAACGCTTTAGGGGGAACGTACGTGTGAGGGCGCAGGTTAGTGTTAGCGTACTGTTTAGGATTAGGGGATGGGTGAGGGTCAGGTTTCGGGGAAGTGTTAGGCTTAGTGTTCGGGCTAGGTTTAGGGTTAGGGGACGGGGACGGTTTAGGGTCCAGGTGAGGGTACGACAACGCTTTTGGGGGAGCGTACGTGTGAGGGCGCGGGTTAGTGTTAGCGTACGGGTTAGGATTAGGGGACGGATGAGTGTCAGCCTTCGAGGAAGTGTTAGGCTTATGGTTCGGGCTAGGGTTAGGGCTAGGGGACGGGGACGGGTTAGGCTCCATGTGAGGGTACGACAACGCTTTCGGGGGAGCGTACGTGTGAGGGCGCGGGTTAGCGTTAGCGTACGGGTTAGGATTAGGGGACGGGTGAGGGTCAGGCTTCGGGGAAGGGTTAGGGTTAGGGTTCGGGATAGGGTTAGAGTTAGGGGACGGGGAAGGTTTAGGGTCCAGGTGAGGGTACGACAATGCTTTAGGGGGAGCGTACATATGAGGGCGCGGGTTAGTGTTAGCGTACGGGTTAGGATTAGGGGACGGGTGAGGGTCATGCTTCGGGGAAGTGTTAGGCTTAGGGTTCGGGCTAGGGTTAGGGTTAGGGGACGGGGACGGTTTAGGGTCCAGGTGAGGGTACGACAACGCTTTAGGGGGAGCGTACGTGTGAGGGCGCGGGTTAGTGTTAGCGTACGGGTTAGGATTAGGGGACGGGTGAGGGTCAGGCTTCGGGGAAGGGTTAGGGTTAGGGTTCGGGCTAGGGTTAGGGTTAAGGGACGGGGACGGTTTAGGGTCCAGGTGAGAGTACGACAACGCTTTGGGGGTGCGTACGTGTGAGGGCGCGGGTTAGTGTTAGCGTACGGGTTAGGATTAGGGGACGGGTGTGGGTCAGGCTTCGGGGAAGTCTAAGGTATAGGGTTCGGAGTAGGGTTAGGGTTAAGGGACGGGGACGGTTTAGGGTCCAGGTGAGGGTTCGACAACGCTTTAGGCGGAGGGTACGTATTAGGGTGCGGGTTAGTGTTAGCGTACGGGTTAGGATTAGGGGACGGGTGAGGGTCAGGCTTCTGGGAAGTGTTAGGGTTAGAGTTCGGGCTAGGGTTAGGGTTAGGAGACGGGGACGGTTTAGGGTCCAGGTGAGGTTACGACAACGCTTTAGGCGGAGCGTACGTGTGAGGGCGCAGGTTAGTGTTAGCGTACGGGTTAGGATTAGGGGACGGGTGAGGGTCAGGCTTCTGGGAAGTGTTAGGCTTAGAGTTCGTGCTAGGGTTAGGGTTAGGGGATGGGGACGGTTTAGGGTCCAGGTGAGGGTACGACAACGCTTTAGGGGGAGCGTACGTGTGAGGGCGCGGGTTAGTGTTAGCGTTCGGGTTAGGATTAGGGGACAGGTGAGGGTCAGGCTTCGGGGAAGGGTTAGGGTTAGGGTTCGGGCTAGGGTTAGGGTTAGGGGACGGGGACGGTTTAGGGTCCAGGTGAGGGTACGACAACGCTTTAGGGGGAGCGTACGTGTGAGGGCGCGGGTTAGTGTTAGCGTACGGGTTAGGATTAGGGGACAGGTGAGTGTCAGGCTTCGGGGAAGGGTTAGGGTTAGGGTTCGGGCTAGGGTTAGGGTTAGGGGACGGGGACGGTTTAGGGTCCAGGTGAGGGTACGACAACGCTTTAGGGGGAGCGTATGTGTGAGGGCGCGGGTTAGTGTTAGCGTACGGGTTAGGATTAGGGGACGGGTGAGGGTCAGGTTTCGGGCAAGTGTTAGGGTTAGGGTTCGGGCTAGGGTTAGGGTTAGTGGACGGGGACGGTTTAGGGTCCAGGTGACGGTACGACAAAGCTTTGGGGGAGGGTACGTGTGAGGGCGCGGGTTAGTGTTAGTGTACGGGTTAGGATTAGGAGATGGTTGAGGGTCAGGCTTCGGGGAAGGGTTAGGGTTAGGGTTTGGGCTAGGGTTAGGGTTAGGGGATGGGGACGGTTTAGGGTCCAGGTGAGGGTACGACAACGCTTTAGGGGGAGCGTACGTGTGAGGGCACAGGTTAGTGTTAGCGTACGGGTTAGGATTAGGGGACGGGTGAGGGTCAGGCTTCGGGGAAGGGTTAGGGTTAGGGTTCGGGATAGGGTTAGGGTTAGGGGACGGGGACGGTTTAGGGTCCAGGTGAGGGTACGACAACGCTTTAGGGGGAGCGTATGTGTGAGGGCGCGGGTTAGTGTTAGCGTACCGGTTAGGATTAGGGGACGGGTGAGGGTCAGGCTTCGGGCAAGGTTTAGGGTTAGGGTTCGGGCTAGGGTTAGGGTTAGGGGACGGGGACGGTTTAGGGTCCAGGTGAGGGTACGACAACGCTTTAGGGGGAGCATACGTGTGAGGGCACGGGTTAGCGTTAGCGTACGGGTTAGGATTACGGGACGGGTGAGGGTCAGGCTTCGGGGAAGGGTTAGGGTTAGGGTTCGGGCTAGGGTTAGGGTTAAGGGACGGGGACGGTTTAGTGTCCAGGTGAGGGTACGACAACACTTTAGGGGGAGCGTACGTGTGAGGGCGCGGGTTAGTGGTAGCGTACGGGTTAGGATTAGGGGACGGGTGAGGGTCAGGCTTCGGGGAAGGTTTAGGGTTAGGGTTCGGGCTAGGGTTAGGGTTAGGGGACGGGGACGGTTTAGGGTCCAGGTGAGGGTACGACAATGCTTTAGGGGGAGCGTACGTGTGAGGGCGAAGGTTAGTGTTAGCGTACGGGTTAGGATTAGGGGACGGGTGAGGGTCATGCTTCGGGAAAGTGTTAGGCTTAGGGTTCGGGCTAGGGTTAGGGTTAGGGGACGGGGACGGTTTAGGGTCCAGGTGAGGGTACGACAACGCTTTAGGGGGAGCGTACGTGTGAGGGCGCGGGTTAGTGTTAGCGTACGCGTTAGGATTAGGGGACGGGTGAGGGTCAGGCTTCGGGGAAGTGTTAGGGTTAGGGTTCGGGCTAGGGTTAGGGTTAGGGGACGGGGACGGTTTAGGGTCCAGGTGAGGGTACGACAACGCTTTGGGGGAGCGAACGTGTGATGGCGCGGGTTAGTGTTCGCGTACGGGTCAGGGTTTGGGGACGGGTGAGGGTCAGGCTTCGGGGAAGTCTTAGGCATAGGGTTCGGAGTAGGGTTAGGGTTAGGGGACGGGGACGGTTTAGGGTCCAGTTGAGGGTTCGACAACGCTTTAGGGAGAGGGTACGTATGAGGGCGCGGGTTAGTGTTAGCGTATGGATTAGGATTATGGGACGGGTGAGGGTCAAGCTTCGGGGAAGTGTTAGTGTTAGTGTTCGGGCTAGGGTTAGGGTTAGGGGACGGGGACGGTTTAGGGTCCAGGTGATGGTACGACAACGCTTTAGGGGGAGCGTACGTGTGAGGGCGCGGGTTAGTGTTAGCGTACGGGTTAGGATTAGGGGACGGGTGAGGGTCAGGCTTCGGGGAAGGTTTAGGGTTAGGGTTCGGGCTAGGGTTAGGGTTAGGCGACGGGGACGGTTTAGGGTCCAGGTGAGGGTACGACAACGCTTTAGGGGGAGCGTACGTGTGAGGGCGCGGGATAGTGTTAGCGTACGGGTTAGGATTAGGGGACGGGTGAGGGTCAGGCTTCGGGAAAGGATTAGGTTTAGGGTTCGGGCTAGGGTTAGGGTTAGGGGACGGGGACGGTTTAGGGTCCAGGTGAGGGTACGACAACGCTTTAGGGAGAGCGTACGTGTGAGGGTGCAGGTTAGTGTTAGCGTACTGGTTAGGATTAGGGGACGGGTGAGGGTCAGGCTTTGGGGAAGTGTTAGGCTTAGGGTTCGGACTAGGGTTAGGGTTAGGGGACGGGGACGGTTTAGGGTCCAGGTGAGGGTACGACAACGATTTAGGGTGAGCGTACGTGTGAGGGCGCGGGTTAGTGTTAGCGTACGCGTTAGGATTAGGGGACGGGTGAGGGTCAGGCTTCGGGGAAGTGTTAGGGTTAGTGTTCGGGCTAGGGTTAGGGTTAGGGGACGGGGACGGTTTAGGGTCCAGGTGAGGGTACGACAACGCTTTGGGGGACCGAACGTGTGAGGGCGCGGGTTAGTGTTCGCGTATGGGTCAGGATTAGGGGACGGGTGAGGGTCAGGCTTCGGGGAAGTCTTAGGCATAGGGTTCGGAGTAGGGTTAGGGTTAGGGGACGGGGACGGTTTAGGGTCCAGGTGAGGGTTCGACAACGCTTTAGGGGGAGGGTACGTATGAGGGCGCGGGTTAGTGTTAGCGTACGGATTAGGATTATGGGACGGGTGAGGGTCAAGCTTCGGGGAAGTGTTAGGCTTAGGGTTCGGGCTAGGGTTAGGGATAGGGGACGGGGACGGTTTAGGGTCCAGGTGAGGGTACGACAACGCTTTAGGGGGAGTGTACGTGTGAGGGCGGGGGTTAGTGTTAGGGTACGGGTTAGGATTAGGGGACGGGTGAGGGTCAGGATTCGGGGAAGTGTTAGGCTTAGGGTTCGGGCTAGGGTTAGGGTTAGGGGACGGGGACCGTTTAGTGTCCAGGTGAGGGTACGACAACGCTTTAAGGGGAGCGTACTTGTGAGGGCGTGGGTTAGTGGTAGCGTACGGGTTAGGATTAGGGGACGGGTGAGGGTCAGGCTTCACGGAAGGTTTAGGCTTAGGGTTCGGGCTAGGGTTAGGGTTAGGGGACGGGGACGGTTTCGGGTCCAGGTGCGGGTACGACAACGCTTTAGGGGGAGCGTACGTGTGAGGGCGCGGGTTAGTGTTAGCGTACGGGTTAGGATTAGGGGACGGGTGAGGGTCATGCTTCGGGGAAGGTTTAGGCTTAGGGTTCGGGCTAGGGTTAGGGTTAGGGGACGGGGACGGTTTAGGGTCCAGGTGAGGGTACGACCACGCTTTAGGGGGAGTGTATGTGTGAGGGCGTGGGTTAGTGTTAGCGTACGGGTTAGGATTAGGGGACGGGTGAGGGTCAGGCTTCGGGGAAGGGTTAGTGTTAGGGTTCGGGCTAGGGTTAGGATTAGGGGACGGGGACGGTTTAGGGTCCAGGTGATGGTACGACAACGCTTTAGGGGGAGCGTACGTGTGAGGGCGCGGGTTAGTGTTAGCGTACGGGTTAGGATTAGGGGACGGGTGAGGGTCAGGCTTCGGGGAAGGTTTAGGGTTAGGGTTCGGGCTAGGGTTAGGGTTAGGGGACGGGGACGGTTTAGGGTCCAGGTGAGGGTATGACAACGCTTTAGGGGGAGCGTACGTGTGAGGGCGCGGGATAGTGTTAGCGTACGGGTTAGGATTAGGGGACGGGTGAGGGTCAGGCTTCGGGAAAGGATTAGGTTTAGGGTTCGGGCTAGGGTTAGGGTTAGGGGACGGGGACGGTTTAGGGTCCAGGTGAGGGTACGACAACGCTTTAGGGAGAGCGTACGTGTGAGGGTGCAGGTTAGTGTTAGCGTACTGGTTAGGATTAGGGGACGGGTGAGGGTCAGGCTTTGGGGAAGTGTTAGGCTTAGGGTTCGGACTAGGGTTAGGGTTAGGGGACGGGGACGGTTTAGGGTCCAGGTGAGGGTACGACAACGCTTTAGGGGGAGCGTACGTGTGAGGGCGCGGGTCAGTGTTAGCGTACGGGTTAGGATTAGGGGACGGGTGAGTGTCAGGCTTCGGGGAAGGGTTAGAGTTAGGTTTTGGGCTAGGGTTAGGGTTAGGGGACGGGCACGGTTTAGGGTCCAGTTGAGGGTACGACAACGCTTTAGGGGGAGCGTACGTGTGAGGGCGCTGGATAGTGTTAGCGTACGGGTTACGATTAGGGGACGGGTGATGGTCAGCCTCGGGGAAGGGTTAGGGTGAGGGTTCGGTCTAGGGTTAGGGTTAGGGGACGGGGACGGTTTAGGGTCCAGGTGAGGGTACGACAATGCTTTAGGGGGAGCGTACGTGTGAGGGCGCGGGATAGTGTTAGCGTACGGGTTAGGATTAGGGGACGGGTGATGGTCAGCCTCCTGGAAGGGTTAGGGTGAGGGTTCGGGCTAGGGTTAGGGTTAGGGGACGGGGACGGTTTAGGGTCCAGGTGAGGGTACGACAACGCTTTAGGGGGAGCGTACGTGTGAGGGCGCTGGATAGGGTTAGCGTACGGGTTAGGATTAGGGGACGGTTGAGGGTCAGGCTTCGGGGAAGTGTTAGGCTTAGGGTTCGGGCTAGGGTTAGGGTTAGGAGTTCGGGACGGTTTAGGGTCCAGGTGAGGGTACGACAACGCTTTAGGGGGAGCGTACGCGTGAGGGCGCGGGTTAGTGTTAGCGTACGGGTTAGGATTAGGGGACGGGTGAGGGTCAGGCTTCCGGCAAGTGTTAGGCTTAGGGTTCGGGCTAGGGTTAGGGTTAGGGGACGGGGACGGTTTAGGGTCCAGGTGAGGGTACGAAAACGCTTTAGGGGGAGCGTACGTATGAGGACCTGGGTTAGTGTTAGCGTACGGGTTAGGATTGGGGACGGGTGAGGGTCAGGCTTCGGGGAAAGGTTAGGGTTAGGGTTCGGGCTAGGGTTAGGGTTAGGGGACGGGGACGGTTTAGGGTCCAGGTGAGGGTACGACAAAGCATTAGGGGGAGCGTACGTTTGAGGTCGCAGGTTAGTTTTAGCGTATGGGTTAGGATTAGCGGACGGGTGAAGGTCACGCTTCGGGGAAGGGTTAGGGTTAGGGTTCGGGTTAGGGTTAGGGTTAGGGGACGGGGACGGTTTAGGGTCCAGGTGAGGGTACGACAACGCTTTAGGGGGAGCGTACGTGTGACGGCGCGGGATAGTTTTAGCGTACGGGTTAGGATTAGGGGACGGGTGAGTGTCAGGCTTCGGGCAAGGGTTAGGGTTAGGGTTCCGGCTAGGGTTAGGGTTAGGGTTAGGGGACGGTTTAGGGTCCAGGTGAGGGTACGACAACGCTTTGGGGGAGCGTACGTGTGAGGGCGCGGGTTAGTGTTAGCGTACATGTTAGGACTAGGGGACCGGTGAGGGTCAGCCTTCGGGGAAGGGTTGGGGTTAGGGTTCGGGCTAGGGTTAGGGTTAGGGGATGGGGACGGTTTAGGGTCCAGGTGAGGGTACGACAACGCTTTAGTGGGAGCGTACGTATGAGGGGGCGGGTTAGTGTTAGCGTACTGGTTAGGATTAGGGGACGGGTGAGGGTCAGGCTTCGGGGAAGGGTTAGGGTTAAGGTTCTGGCTAGGGTTAGGGTTAGGGGACGGGGACGGTTTAGGGTCCAGGTGAGGGTACGACAACGCTTTAGGGGGAGCGTTCGTGTGAGGGAGCGGGTTAGTGTTAGCGTACAGGTTAGTATTAGGGGACGGGTGAGGGTCAGGCTTCGGGGAAGGGTTAGGGTTAGGGTTCGGGCTAGGGTTAGGGTTAGGGGACGGGGACGGTTTAGGGTCCAGGTGAGGGTACGACAACGCTTCAGGGGGAGCGTAAGTGTGAGGGCGCGGGTTAGTTTTAGCGTACGGTTTAGGATTAGGGGACGGGTGAGGGTCAGGCTTCAGGAAAGGGTTAGGGTTAGGGTTCGGGCTAGGGTTAGGGTTAGGGGACGGGGACGGTTTAGGGTCCAGGTGAGGGTACGACAACGCTTTTGGGGGAGCGTACGTGTGAGGGCGCGGGTTAGTGTTAGCGTACGGGTTAGGATTAGGGGACGGATGAGTGTCAGCCTTCGAGGAAGTGTTAGGCTTATGGTTCGGGCTAGGGTTAGGGCTAGGGGACGGGGACGGGTTAGGCTCCATGTGAGGGTACGACAACGCTTTCGGGGGAGCGTACGTGTGAGGGCGCGGGTTAGCGTTAGCGTACGGGTTAGGATTAGGGGACGGGTGAGGGTCAGGCTTCGGGGAAGGGTTAGGGTTAGGGTTCGGGATAGGGTTAGAGTTAGGGGACGGGGAAGGTTTAGGGTCCAGGTGAGGGTACGACAATGCTTTAGGGGGAGCGTACATATGAGGGCGCGGGTTAGTGTTAGCGTACGGGTTAGGATTAGGGGACGGGTGAGGGTCATGCTTCGGGGAAGTGTTAGGCTTAGGGTTCGGGCTAGGGTTAGGGTTAGGGGACGGGGACGGTTTAGGGTCCAGGTGAGGGTACGACAACGCTTTAGGGGGAGCGTACGTGTGAGGGCGCGGGTTAGTGTTAGCGTACGGGTTAGGATTAGGGGACGGGTGAGGGTCAGGCTTCGGGGAAGGGTTAGGGTTAGGGTTCGGGCTAGGGTTAGGGTTAAGGGACGGGGACGGTTTAGGGTCCAGGTGAGGGTACGACAACGCTTTGGGGGTGCGTACGTGTGAGGGCGCGGGTTAGTGTTAGCGTACCGGTTAGGATTAGGGGACGGGTGTGGGTCAGGCTTCGGGGAAGTCTAAGGTATAGGGTTCGGAGTAGGGTTATGGTTAAGGGACGGGGACGGTTTAGGGTCCAGGTGAGGGTTCGACAACGCTTTAGGCGGAGGGTACGTATTAGGGTGCGGGTTAGTGTTAGCGTACGGGTTAGGATTAGGGGACGGGTGAGGGTCAGGCTTCTGGGAAGTGTTAGGGTTAGAGTTCGGGCTAGGGTTAGGGTTAGGAGACGGGGACGGTTTAGGGTCCAGGTGAGGTTACGACAACGCTTTAGGCGGAGCGTACGTGTGAGGGCGCAGGTTAGTGTTAGCGTACGGGTTAGGATTAGGGGACGGGTGAGGGTCAGGCTTCTGGGAAGTGTTAGGCTTAGAGTTCGTGCTAGGGTTAGGGTTAGGGGATGGGGACGGTGTAGGGTCCAGGTGAGGGTACGACAACGCTTTAGGGGGAGCGTACGTGTGAGGGCGCGGGTTAGTGTTAGCGTTCGGGTTAGGATTAGGGGACAGGTGAGGGTCAGGCTTCGGGGAAGGGTTAGGGTTAGGGTTCGGGCTAGGGTTAGGGTTAGGGGACGGGGACGGTTTAGGGTCCAGGTGAGGGTACGACAACGCTTTAGGGGGAGCGTACGTGTGAGGGCGCGGGTTAGTGTTAGCGTACGGGTTAGGATTAGGGGACAGGTGAGTGTCAGGCTTCGGGGAAGGGTTAGGGTTAGGGTTCGGGCTAGGGTTAGGGTTAGGGGACGGGGACGGTTTAGGGTCCAGGTGAGGGTACGACAACGCTTTAGGGGGAGCGTATGTGTGAGGGCGCGGGTTAGTGTTAGCGTACGGGTTAGGATTAGGGGACGGGTGAGGGTCAGGTTTCGGGCAAGTGTTAGGGTTAGGGTTCGGGCTAGGGTTAGGGTTAGTGGACGGGGACGGTTTAGGGTCCAGGTGACGGTACGACAAAGCTTTGGGGGAGGGTACGTGTGAGGGCGCGTGTTAGTGTTAGTGTACGGGTTAGGATTAGGAGATGGTTGAGGGTCAGGCTTCGGGGAAGGGTTAGGGTTAGGGTTTGGGCTAGGGTTAGGGTTAGGGGATGGGGACGGTTTAGGGTCCAGGTGAGGGTACGACAACGCTTTAGGGGGAGCGTACGTGTGAGGGCACAGGTTAGTGTTAGCGTACGGGTTAGGATTAGGGGACGGGTGAGGGTCAGGCTTCGGGGAAGGGTTAGGGTTAGGGTTCGGGATAGGGTTAGGGTTAGGGGACGGGGACGGTTTAGGGTCCAGGTGAGGGTACGACAACGCTTTAGGGGGAGCGTATGTGTGAGGGCGCGGGTTAGTGTTAGCGTACCGGTTAGGATTAGGGGACGGGTGAGGGTCAGGCTTCGGGCAAGGTTTAGGGTTAGGGTTCGGGCTAGGGTTAGGGTTAGGGGACGGGGACGGTTTAGGGTCCAGGTGAGGGTACGACAACGCTTTAGGGGGAGCATACGTGTGAGGGCACGGGTTAGCGTTAGCGTACGGGTTAGGATTACGGGACGGGTGAGGGTCAGGCTTCGGGGAAGGGTTAGGGTTAGGGTTCGGGCTAGGGTTAGGGTTAGGGGACGGGGACGGTTTAGTTTCCAGGTGAGGGTACGACAACACTTTAGGGGGAGCGTACGTGTGAGGGCGCGGGTTAGTGGTAGCGTACGGGTTAGGATTAGGGGACGGGTGAGGGTCAGGCTTCGGGGAAGGTTTAGGGTTAGGGTTCGGGCTAGGGTCAGGGTTAGGGGACGGGGACGGTTTAGGGTCCAGGTGAGGGTACGACAATGCTTTAGGGGGAGCGTACGTGTGAGGGCGAAGGTTAGTGTTAGCGTACGGGTTAGGATTAGGGGACGGGTGAGGGTCATGCTTCGGGAAAGTGTTAGGCTTAGGGTTCGGGCTAGGGTTAGGGTTAGGGGACGGGGACGGTTTAGGGTCCAGGTGAGGGTACGACAACGCTTTAGGGGGAGCGTACGTGTGAGGGCGCGGGTTAGTGTTAGCGTACGCGTTAGGATTAGGGGACGGGTGAGGGTCAGGCTTCGGGGAAGTGTTAGGGTTAGGGTTCGGGCTAGGGTTAGGGTTAGGGGACGGGGACGGTTTAGGGTCCAGGTGAGGGTACGACAACGCTTTGGGGGAGCGAACGTGTGAGGGCGCGGGTTAGTGTTCGCGTACGGGTCAGGGTTAGGGGACGGGTGAGGGTCAGGCTTCGGGGAAGTCTTAGGCATAGGGTTCGGAGTAGGGTTAGGGTTAGGGGACGGGGACGGTTTAGGGTCCAGTTGAGGGTTCGACAACGCTTTAGGGGGAGGGTACGTATGAGGGCGCGGGTTAGTGTTAGCGTATGGATTAGCATTATGGGACGGGTGAGGGTCAAGCTTCGGGGAAGTGTTAGTGTTAGTGTTCGGGCTAGGGTTAGGGTTAGGGGACGGGGACGGTTTAGGGTCCAGGTGATGGTACGACAACGCTTTAGGGGGAGCGTACGTGTGAGGGCGCGGGTTAGTGTTAGCTTACGGGTTAGGATTAGGGGACGGGTGAGGGTCAGGCTTCGGGGAAGGTTTAGGGTTAGGGTTCGGGCTAGGGTTAGGGTTAGGCGACGGGGACGGTTTAGGGTCCAGGTGAGGGTACGACAACGCTTTAGGGGGAGCGTACGTGTGAGGGCGCGGGATAGTGTTAGCGTACGGGTTAGGATTAGGGGACGGGTGAGGGTCAGGCTTCGGGAAAGGATTAGGTTTAGGGTTCGGGCTAGGGTTAGGGTTAGGGGACGGGGACGGTTTAGGGTCCAGGTGAGGGTACGACAACGCTTTAGGGAGAGCGTACGTGTGAGGGTGCAGGTTAGTGTTAGCGTACTGGTTAGGATTAGGGGACGGGTGAGGGTCAGGCTTTGGGGAAGTGTTAGGCTTAGGGTTCGGACTAGGGTTAGGGTTAGGGGACGGGGACGGTTTAGGGTCCAGGTGAGGGTACGACAACGATTTAGGGTGAGCGTACGTGTGAGGGCGCGGGTTAGTGTTAGCGTACGCGTTAGGATTAGGGGACGGGTGAGGGTCAGGCTTCGGGGAAGTGTTAGGGTTAGTGTTCGGGCTAGGGTTAGGGTTAGGGGACGGGGACGGTTTAGGGTCCAGGTGAGGGTACGACAACGCTTTGGGGGACCGAACGTGTGAGGGCGCGGGTTAGTGTTCGCGTATGGGTCAGGATTAGGGGACGGGTGAGGGTCAGGCTTCGGGGAAGTCTTAGGCATAGGGTTCGGAGTAGGGTTAGGGTTAGGGGACGGGGACGGTTTAGGGTCCAGGTGAGGGTTCGACAACGCTCTAGGGGGAGGGTACGTATGAGGGCGCGGGTTAGTGTTAGCGTACGGATTAGGATTATGGGACGGGTGAGGGTCAAGCTTCGGGGAAGTGTTAGGCTTAGGGTTCGGGCTAGGGTTAGGGATAGGGGACGGGGACGGTTTAGGGTCCAGGTGAGGGTACGACAACGCTTTAGGGGGAGTGTACGTGTGAGGGCGGGGGTTAGTGTTAGGGTACGGGTTAGGATTAGGGGACGGGTGAGGGTCAGGATTCGGGGAAGTGTTAGGCTTAGGGTTCGGGCTAGGGTTAGGGTTAGGGGACGGGGACGGTTTAGTGTCCAGGTGAGGGTACGACAACGCTTTAAGGGGAGCGTACTTGTGAGGGCGTGGGTTAGTGGTAGCGTACGGGTTAGGATTAGGGGACGGGTGAGGGTCAGGCTTCAGGGAAGGTTTAGGCTTAGGGTTCGGGCTAGGGTTAGGGTTAGGGGACGGGGACGGTTTCGGGTCCAGGTGCGGGTACGACAACGCTTTAGGGGGAGCGTACGTGTGAGGGCGCGGGTTAGTGTTAGCGTACGGGTTAGGATTAGGGGACGGGTGAGGGTCATGCTTCGGGGAAGGTTTAGGCTTAGGGTTCGGGCTAGGGTTAGGGTTAGGGGACGGGGACGGTTTAGGGTCCAGGTGAGGGTACGACCACGCTTTAGGGGGAGTGTATGTGTGAGGGCGTGGGTTAGTGTTAGCGTACGGGTTAGGATTAGGGGACGGGTGAGGGTCAGGCTTCGGGGAAGGGTTAGTGTTAGGGTTCGGGCTAGGGTTAGGATTAGGGGACGGGGACGGTTTAGGGTCCAGGTGATGGTACGACAACGCTTTAGGGGGAGCGTACGTGTGAGGGCGCGGGTTAGTGTTAGCGTACGGGTTAGGATTAGGGGACGGGTGAGGGTCAGGCTTCGGGGAAGGTTTAGGGTTAGGGTTCGGGCTAGGGTTAGGGTTAGGGGACGGGGACGGTTTAGGGTCCAGGTGAGGGTATGACAACGCTTTAGGGGGAGCGTACGTGTGAGGGCGCGGGATAGTGTTAGCGTACGGGTTAGGATTAGGGGACGGGTGAGGGTCAGGCTTCGGGAAAGGATTAGGTTTAGGGTTCGGGCTAGGGTTAGGGTTAGGGGACGGGGACGGTTTAGGGTCCAGGTGAGGGTACGACAACGCTTTAGGGAGAGCGTACGTGTGAGGGTGCAGGTTAGTGTTAGCGTACTGGTTAGGATTAGGGGACGGGTGAGGGTCAGGCTTTGGGGAAGTGTTAGGCTTAGGGTTCGGACTAGGGTTAGGGTTAGGGGACGGGGACGGTTTAGGGTCCAGGTGAGGGTACGACAACGCTTTAGGGGGAGCGTACGTGTGAGGGCGCGGGTTAGTGTTAGCGTACGGGTTAGGATTAGGGGACGGGTGAGGGTCAGGCTTCGGGGAAGGGTTAGAGTTAGGTTTTGGGCTAGGGTTAGGGTTAGGGGACGGGCACGGTTTAGGGTCCAGTTGAGGGTACGACAACGCTTTAGGGGGAGCGTACGTGTGAGGGCGCTGGATAGTGTTAGCGTACGGGTTACGATTAGGGGACGGGTGATGGTCAGCCTCGGGGAAGGGTTAGGGTGAGGGTTCGGTCTAGGGTTAGGGTTAGGGGACGGGGACGGTTTAGGGTCCAGGTGAGGGTACGACAATGCTTTAGGGGGAGCGTACGTGTGAGGGCGCGGGATAGTGTTAGCGTACGGGTTAGGATTAGGGGACGGGTGATGGTCAGCCTCCTGGAAGGGTTAGGGTGAGGGTTCGGGCTAGGGTTAGGGTTAGGGGACGGGGACGGTTTAGGGTCCAGGTGAGGGTACGACAACGCTTTAGGGGGAGCGTACGTGTGAGGGCGCTGGATAGGGTTAGCGTACGGGTTAGGATTAGGGGACGGTTGAGGGTCAGGCTTCGGGGAAGTGTTAGGCTTAGGGTTCGGGCTAGGGTTAGGGTTAGGAGTTCGGGACGGTTTAGGGTCCAGGTGAGGGTACGACAACGCTTTAGGGGGAGCGTACGCGTGAGGGCGCGGGTTAGTGTTAGCGTACGGGTTAGGATTAGGGGACGGGTGAGGGTCAGGCTTCCGGCAAGTGTTAGGCTTAGGGTTCGGGCTAGGGTTAGGGTTAGGGGACGGGGACGGTTTAGGGTCCAGGTGAGGGTACGAAAACGCTTTAGGGGGAGCGTACGTATGAGGACCTGGGTTAGTGTTAGCGTACGGGTTAGGATTGGGGACGGGTGAGGGTCAGGCTTCGGGGAAAGGTTAGGGTTAGGGTTCGGGCTAGGGTTAGGGTTAGGGGACGGGGACGGTTTAGGGTCCAGGTGAGGGTACGACAAAGCATTAGGGGGAGCGTACGTTTGAGGTCGCAGGTTAGTTTTAGCGTATGGGTTAGGATTAGCGGACGGGTGAGGGTCACGCTTCGGGGAAGGGTTAGGGTTAGGGTTCGGGTTAGGGTTAGGGTTAGGGGACGGGGACGGTTTAGGGTCCAGGTGAGGGTACGACAACGCTTTAGGGGGAGCGTACGTGTGAGGGCGCGGGTTAGTGTTAGCGTACACGTTAGGATTAGGGAACGGGTGAGGGTCAGGCTTCGGGCAAGTGTTAGGGTTAGGGTTCGGGCTAGGGTTAGGGTTAGGGGACGGGGACTATTTAGGGTCCAGGTGAGGGTACGACAACGCTTTAGGGGGAGTGTATGTGTGAGGGCGCGGGTTAGTGTTAGCGTACGGGTTAGGATTAGGGGACGGGTGAGGGTCAGGCTTCGGGGAAGGGTTAGTGTTAGTGTTCGGGCTAGGGTTAGGGTTAGGGGACGGGGACGGTTTAGGGTCCAGGTGAGGGTACGACAACGCTTTGGGGGAGCGAACGTGTGAGGGCGCGGGTTAGTGTTCGCGTACGGGTCAGGATAAGGGGACGGGTGAGGGTCAGGCTTCGGGGAAGTCTTAGGCATAGGGTTCGGAGTAGGGTTAGGGTTAGGGGACGGGGACGGTTTAGGGTCCAGGTGAGGGTTCGACAACGCTTTAGGGGGAGTGTACGTGTGAGGGCGGGGGTTAGTGTTAGCGTATGGATTAGGATTAGGGGACGGGTGAGGGTCAGGATTCGGGGAAGTGTTAGGCTTAGGGTTCGGGCTAGGGTTAGGGTTAGGGGACGGGGACGGATTAGTGTCCAGGTGAGTGTACGACAACGCTTTAAGGGGAGCGTACGTGTGAGGGCGCGGGTTAGTGTTAGCGTACGGGTTAGGATTAGGGGACGGGTGAGGGTCATGCTTCGGGTAAGGTTTAGGCTTAGGGTTCGGGCTAGGGTTAGGGTTAGGGGACGGGGACGGTTTAGGGTCCAGGTGAGGGTACGACAACGCTTTAGGGGGAGTGTATGTGTGAGGGCGCGGGTTAGTGTTAGCGTACGGGTTAGGATTAGGGGACGGGTGAGGGTCAGGCTTCGGGGAAGGGTTAGTGTTAGGGTTCGGGCTAGGGTTAGGGTTAGGCGACGGGGACGGTTTAGGGTCCAGGTGAGGGTACGACAACGCTTTAGGGGAGGCGTACGGGTGAGGGCGCGGGTTAGTGTTAGCGTACGGGTTAGGATTAGGGGACGGGTGAGGGTCAGGCTTCGGGGAAGGTTTAGGTTTAGGGTTCGGGCTAGGGTTAGGGTTAGGGGACGGGGACGGTTTAGGGTCCAGGTGAGGGTATGACAACGCTTTAGGGGGAGCGTACGTGTGAGGGCGCGGGATAGTGTTAGCGTACGGGTTAGGATTAGGGGACGGGTGAGGGTCAGGCTTCGGGAAAGGATTAGGTTTAGGGTTCGGGCTAGGGTTAGGGTTAGGGGACGGGGACGGTTTAGGGTCCAGGTGAGGGTACGACAACGCTTTAGGGAGAGCGTACGTGTGAGTGTGCAGGTTAGTGTTAGCGTACTGGTTAGGATTAGGGGACGGGTGATGGTCAGGCTTTGGGGAAGTGTTAGGCTTAGGGTTCGGACTAGGGTTAGGGTTAGGGGACGGGGACAGTTTAGGGTCCAGGTGAGGGTACGACAACGCTTTAGGGGGAGCGTACATGTGAGGGCGCGGGTTAGTGTTAGCGTACGGGTTAGGATTAGGGGACGGGTGAGGGTCAGGCTTCGGGGAAGGGTTAGAGTTAGGTTTTGGGCTACGGTTAGGGTTAGGGGACGGGCAAGGTTTAGGGTCCAGTTGAGGGTACGACAACGCTTTAGGGAGAGCGTACGTGTGAGGGCGCTGGATAGTGTTAGCGTACGGGTTAGGATTAGGGGACGGGTGAGGGTCAGGCTTCGGGGAAGTGTTAGTGTTAGTGTTCGGGCTAGGGTTAGGGTTAGGGGACGGGGAGGGTTTAGGGTCCAGGTGATGGTACGACAACGCTTTAGGGGGAGCGTACGTGTGAGGGCGCGGGTTAGTGTTAGCGTACGGGTTAGGATTAGGGGACGGGTGAGGGTCAGGTTTCGGGGAAGGTTTAGGGTTAGGGTTCGGGCTAGGGTTAGGGTTAGGCGACGGGGACGGTTTAGGGTCCAGGTGAGGGTACGACAACGCTTTAGGGGGAGCGTACGTGTGAGGGCGCGGGATAGTGTTAGCGTACGGGTTAGGATTATGGGACGGGTGAGGGTCAGGCTTCGGGAAAGGATTAGGTTTAGGGTTCGGGCTAGGGTTAGGGTTAGGGGACGGGGACGGTTTAGGGTCCAGGTGAGGGTACGACAACGCTTTAGGGAGAGCGTACGTGTGAGGGTGCAGGTTAGTGTTAGCGTACTGGTTAGGATTAGGGGACGGGTGAGGGTCAGGCTTTGGGGAAGTGTTAGGCTTAGGGTTCGGACTAGGGTTAGGGTTAGGGGACGGGGACGGTTTAGGGTCCAGGTGAGGGTACGACAACGCTTTAGGGTGAGCGTACGTGTGAGGGCGCGGGTTAGTGTTAGCGTACGCGTTAGGATTAGGGGACGGGTGAGGGTCAGGCTTCGGGGAAGTGTTAGGGTTAGTGTTCGGTCTAGGGTTAGGGTTAGGGGACGGGGACGGTTTAGGGTCCAGGTGAGGGTACGACAACGCTTTGGGGGAGCGAACGTGTGAGGGCGCGGGTTAGTGTTCGCGTACGGGTCAGGATTAGGGGACGGGTGAGGGTCAGGCTTCGGGTAAGTCTTAGGCATAGGGTTCGGAGTAGGGTTAGGGTTAGGGGACGGGGACGGTTTAGGGTCCAGGTGAGGGTTCGACAACGCTTTAGGGGGAGGGTACGTATGAGGGCGTGGGTTAGTGTTAGTGTACGGGTTAGGATTAGGGGACGGGTGAGGGTCAGGATTCGGGGAAGTGTTAGGCTTAGGGTTCGGGCTAGGGTTAGGGTTAGGGGACGGGGACGGTTTAGTGTCCAGGTGAGGGTACGACAACGCTTTAAGGGGAGCGTATTTGTGAGGGCGTGGGTTAGTGGTAGCGTACGGGTTAGGATTAGGGGACGGGTGAGTGTCAGGCTTCAGGGAAGGTTTAGGCTTAGGGTTCGGGCTAGGGTTAGGGTTAGGGGACGGGGACGGTTTAGGGTCAAGGTGCGGGTACGACAACGCTTTAGGGGGAGCGTACGTGTGAGGGCGCGGGTTAGTGTTAGCGTACGGGTTAGGATTAGGGGACGGGTGAGGGTCATGCTTCGGGGAAGGTTTAGGCTTAGGGTTCGGGCTAGGGTTAGGGTTAGGGGATGGGGACGGTTTAGGGTCCAGGTGAGGGTACGACCACGCTTTAGGGGGAGTGTATGTGTGAGGGCGTGGGTTAGTGTTAGCGTACGGGTTAGGATTAGGGGACGGGTGAGGGTCAGGATTCGGGGAAGTGTTAGGCTTAGGGTTCGGGCTAGGGTTAGGGTTAGGGGACGGGGACGGATTAGTGTCCAGGTGAGTGTACGACAACGCTTTAAGGGGAGCGTACGTGTGAGGGCGCGGGTTAGTGTTAGCGTACGGGTTAGGATTAGGGGACGGGTGAGGGTCATGCTTCGGGTAAGGTTTAGGCTTAGGGTTCGGGCTAGGGTTAGGGTTAGGGGACGGGGACGGTTTAGGGTCCAGGTGAGGGTACGACAACGCTTTAGGGGGAGTGTATGTGTGAGGGCGCGGGTTAGTGTTAGCGTACGGGTTAGGATTAGGGGACGGGTGAGGGTCAGGCTTCGGGGAAGGGTTAGTGTTAGGGTTCGGGCTAGGGTTAGGGTTAGGCGACGGGGACGGTTTAGGGTCCAGGTGAGGGTACGACAACGCTTTAGGGGAGGCGTACGGGTGAGGGCGCGGGTTAGTGTTAGCGTACGGGTTAGGATTAGGGGACGGGTGAGGGTCAGGCTTCGGGGAAGGTTTAGGTTTAGGGTTCGGGCTAGGGTTAGGGTTAGGGGACGGGGACGGTTTAGGGTCCAGGTGAGGGTATGACAACGCTTTAGGGGGAGCGTACGTGTGAGGGCGCGGGATAGTGTTAGCGTACGGGTTAGGATTAGGGGACGGGTGAGGGTCAGGCTTCGGGAAAGGATTAGGTTTAGGGTTCGGGCTAGGGTTAGGGTTAGGGGACGGGGACGGTTTAGGGTCCAGGTGAGGGTACGACAACGCTTTAGGGAGAGCGTACGTGTGAGGGCGCTGGATAGTGTTAGCGTACGGGTTACGATTAGGGGACGGGTGATGGTCAGCCTCGGGGAAGGGTTAGGGTGAGGGTTCGGTCTAGGGTTAGGGTTAGGGGACGGGGACGGTTTAGGGTCCAGGTGAGGGTACGACAATGCTTTAGGGGGAGCGTACGTGTGAGGGCGCGGGATAGTGTTAGCGTACGGGTTAGGATTAGGGGACGGGTGATGGTCAGCCTCCTGGAAGGGTTAGGGTGAGGGTTCGGGCTAGGGTTAGGGTTAGGGGACGGGGACGGTTTAGGGTCCAGGTGAGGGTACGACAACGCTTTAGGGGGAGCGTACGTGTGAGGGCGCTGGATAGGGTTAGCGTACGGGTTAGGATTAGGGGACGGTTGAGGGTCAGGCTTCGGGGAAGTGTTAGGCTTAGGGTTCGGGCTAGGGTTAGGGTTAGGAGTTCGGGACGGTTTAGGGTCCAGGTGAGGGTACGACAACGCTTTAGGGGGAGCGTACGCGTGAGGGCGCGGGTTAGTGTTAGCGTACGGGTTAGGATTAGGGGACGGGTGAGGGTCAGGCTTCCGGCAAGTGTTAGGCTTAGGGTTCGGGCTAGGGTTAGGGTTAGGGGACGGGGACGGTTTAGGGTCCAGGTGAGGGTACGAAAACGCTTTAGGGGGAGCGTACGTATGAGGACCTGGGTTAGTGTTAGCGTACGGGTTAGGATTGGGGACGGGTGAGGGTCAGGCTTCGGGGAAAGGTTAGGGTTAGGGTTCGGGCTAGGGTTAGGGTTAGGGGACGGGGACGGTTTAGGGTCCAGGTGAGGGTACGACAAAGCATTAGGGGGAGCGTACGTTTGAGGTCGCAGGTTAGTTTTAGCGTATGGGTTAGGATTAGCGGACGGGTGAGGGTCACGCTTCGGGGAAGGGTTAGGGTTAGGGTTCGGGTTAGGGTTAGGGTTAGGGGACGGGGACGGTTTAGGGTCCAGGTGAGGGTACGACAACGCTTTAGGGGGAGCGTACGTGTGAGGGCGCGGGTTAGTGTTAGCGTACACGTTAGGATTAGGGAACGGGTGAGGGTCAGGCTTCGGGCAAGTGTTAGGGTTAGGGTTCGGGCTAGGGTTAGGGTTAGGGGACGGGGACTATTTAGGGTCCAGGTGAGGGTACGACAACGCTTTAGGGGGAGTGTATGTGTGAGGGCGCGGGTTAGTGTTAGCGTACGGGTTAGGATTAGGGGACGGGTGAGGGTCAGGCTTCGGGGAAGGGTTAGTGTTAGTGTTCGGGCTAGGGTTAGGGTTAGGGGACGGGGACGGTTTAGGGTCCAGGTGAGGGTACGACAACGCTTTGGGGGAGCGAACGTGTGAGGGCGCGGGTTAGTGTTCGCGTACGGGTCAGGATAAGGGGACGGGTGAGGGTCAGGCTTCGGGGAAGTCTTAGGCATAGGGTTCGGAGTAGGGTTAGGGTTAGGGGACGGGGACGGTTTAGGGTCCAGGTGAGGGTTCGACAACGCTTTAGGGGGAGTGTACGTGTGAGGGCGGGGGTTAGTGTTAGCGTATGGATTAGGATTAGGGGACGGGTGAGGGTCAGGATTCGGGGAAGTGTTAGGCTTAGGGTTCGGGCTAGGGTTAGGGTTAGGGGACGGGGACGGATTAGTGTCCAGGTGAGTGTACGACAACGCTTTAAGGGGAGCGTACGTGTGAGGGCGCGGGTTAGTGTTAGCGTACGGGTTAGGATTAGGGGACGGGTGAGGGTCATGCTTCGGGTAAGGTTTAGGCTTAGGGTTCGGGCTAGGGTTAGGGTTAGGGGACGGGGACGGTTTAGGGTCCAGGTGAGGGTACGACAACGCTTTAGGGGGAGTGTATGTGTGAGGGCGCGGGTTAGTGTTAGCGTACGGGTTAGGATTAGGGGACGGGTGAGGGTCAGGCTTCGGGGAAGGGTTAGTGTTAGGGTTCGGGCTAGGGTTAGGGTTAGGCGACGGGGACGGTTTAGGGTCCAGGTGAGGGTACGACAACGCTTTAGGGGAGGCGTACGGGTGAGGGCGCGGGTTAGTGTTAGCGTACGGGTTAGGATTAGGGGACGGGTGAGGGTCAGGCTTCGGGGAAGGTTTAGGTTTAGGGTTCGGGCTAGGGTTAGGGTTAGGGGACGGGGACGGTTTAGGGTCCAGGTGAGGGTATGACAACGCTTTAGGGGGAGCGTACGTGTGAGGGCGCGGGATAGTGTTAGCGTACGGGTTAGGATTAGGGGACGGGTGAGGGTCAGGCTTCGGGAAAGGATTAGGTTTAGGGTTCGGGCTAGGGTTAGGGTTAGGGGACGGGGACGGTTTAGGGTCCAGGTGAGGGTACGACAACGCTTTAGGGAGAGCGTACGTGTGAGTGTGCAGGTTAGTGTTAGCGTACTGGTTAGGATTAGGGGACGGGTGATGGTCAGGCTTTGGGGAAGTGTTAGGCTTAGGGTTCGGACTAGGGTTAGGGTTAGGGGACGGGGACAGTTTAGGGTCCAGGTGAGGGTACGACAACGCTTTAGGGGGAGCGTACATGTGAGGGCGCGGGTTAGTGTTAGCGTACGGGTTAGGATTAGGGGACGGGTGAGGGTCAGGCTTCGGGGAAGGGTTAGAGTTAGGTTTTGGGCTACGGTTAGGGTTAGGGGACGGGCAAGGTTTAGGGTCCAGTTGAGGGTACGACAACGCTTTAGGGAGAGCGTACGTGTGAGGGCGCTGGATAGTGTTAGCGTACGGGTTAGGATTAGGGGACGGGTGAGGGTCAGGCTTCGGGGAAGTGTTAGTGTTAGTGTTCGGGCTAGGGTTAGGGTTAGGGGACGGGGAGGGTTTAGGGTCCAGGTGATGGTACGACAACGCTTTAGGGGGAGCGTACGTGTGAGGGCGCGGGTTAGTGTTAGCGTACGGGTTAGGATTAGGGGACGGGTGAGGGTCAGGTTTCGGGGAAGGTTTAGGGTTAGGGTTCGGGCTAGGGTTAGGGTTAGGCGACGGGGACGGTTTAGGGTCCAGGTGAGGGTACGACAACGCTTTAGGGGGAGCGTACGTGTGAGGGCGCGGGATAGTGTTAGCGTACGGGTTAGGATTATGGGACGGGTGAGGGTCAGGCTTCGGGAAAGGATTAGGTTTAGGGTTCGGGCTAGGGTTAGGGTTAGGGGACGGGGACGGTTTAGGGTCCAGGTGAGGGTACGACAACGCTTTAGGGAGAGCGTACGTGTGAGGGTGCAGGTTAGTGTTAGCGTACTGGTTAGGATTAGGGGACGGGTGAGGGTCAGGCTTTGGGGAAGTGTTAGGCTTAGGGTTCGGACTAGGGTTAGGGTTAGGGGACGGGGACGGTTTAGGGTCCAGGTGAGGGTACGACAACGCTTTAGGGTGAGCGTACGTGTGAGGGCGCGGGTTAGTGTTAGCGTACGCGTTAGGATTAGGGGACGGGTCAGGGTCAGGCTTCGGGGAAGTGTTAGGGTTAGTGTTCGGTCTAGGGTTAGGGTTAGGGGACGGGGACGGTTTAGGGTCCAGGTGAGGGTACGACAACGCTTTGGGGGAGCGAACGTGTGAGGGCGCGGGTTAGTGTTCGCGTACGGGTCAGGATTAGGGGACGGGTGAGGGTCAGGCTTCGGGTAAGTCTTAGGCATAGGGTTCGGAGTAGGGTTAGGGTTAGGGGACGGGGACGGTTTAGGGTCCAGGTGAGGGTTCGACAACGCTTTAGGGGGAGGGTACGTATGAGGGCGTGGGTTAGTGTTAGTGTACGGGTTAGGATTAGGGGACGGGTGAGGGTCAGGATTCGGGGAAGTGTTAGGCTTAGGGTTCGGGCTAGGGTTAGGGTTAGGGGACGGGGACGGTTTAGTGTCCAGGTGAGGGTACGACAACGCTTTAAGGGGAGCGTATTTGTGAGGGCGTGGGTTAGTGGTAGCGTACGGGTTAGGATTAGGGGACGGGTGAGTGTCAGGCTTCAGGGAAGGTTTAGGCTTAGGGTTCGGGCTAGGGTTAGGGTTAGGGGACGGGGACGGTTTAGGGTCAAGGTGCGGGTACGACAACGCTTTAGGGGGAGCGTACGTGTGAGGGCGCGGGTTAGTGTTAGCGTACGGGTTAGGATTAGGGGACGGGTGAGGGTCATGCTTCGGGGAAGGTTTAGGCTTAGGGTTCGGGCTAGGGTTAGGGTTAGGGGATGGGGACGGTTTAGGGTCCAGGTGAGGGTACGACCACGCTTTAGGGGGAGTGTATGTGTGAGGGCGTGGGTTAGTGTTAGCGTACGGGTTAGGATTAGGGGACGGGTGAGGGTCAGGATTCGGGGAAGTGTTAGGCTTAGGGTTCGGGCTAGGGTTAGGGTTAGGGGACGGGGACGGATTAGTGTCCAGGTGAGTGTACGACAACGCTTTAAGGGGAGCGTACGTGTGAGGGCGCGGGTTAGTGTTAGCGTACGGGTTAGGATTAGGGGACGGGTGAGGGTCATGCTTCGGGTAAGGTTTAGGCTTAGGGTTCGGGCTAGGGTTAGGGTTAGGGGACGGGGACGGTTTAGGGTCCAGGTGAGGGTACGACAACGCTTTAGGGGGAGTGTATGTGTGAGGGCGCGGGTTAGTGTTAGCGTACGGGTTAGGATTAGGGGACGGGTGAGGGTCAGGCTTCGGGGAAGGGTTAGTGTTAGGGTTCGGGCTAGGGTTAGGGTTAGGCGACGGGGACGGTTTAGGGTCCAGGTGAGGGTACGACAACGCTTTAGGGGAGGCGTACGGGTGAGGGCGCGGGTTAGTGTTAGCGTACGGGTTAGGATTAGGGGACGGGTGAGGGTCAGGCTTCGGGGAAGGTTTAGGTTTAGGGTTCGGGCTAGGGTTAGGGTTAGGGGACGGGGACGGTTTAGGGTCCAGGTGAGGGTATGACAACGCTTTAGGGGGAGCGTACGTGTGAGGGCGCGGGATAGTGTTAGCGTACGGGTTAGGATTAGGGGACGGGTGAGGGTCAGGCTTCGGGAAAGGATTAGGTTTAGGGTTCGGGCTAGGGTTAGGGTTAGGGGACGGGGACGGTTTAGGGTCCAGGTGAGGGTACGACAACGCTTTAGGGAGAGCGTACGTGTGAGTGTGCAGGTTAGTGTTAGCGTACTGGTTAGGATTAGGGGACGGGTGATGGTCAGGCTTTGGGGAAGTGTTAGGCTTAGGGTTCGGACTAGGGTTAGGGTTAGGGGACGGGGACAGTTTAGGGTCCAGGTGAGGGTACGACAACGCTTTAGGGGGAGCGTACATGTGAGGGCGCGGGTTAGTGTTAGCGTACGGGTTAGGATTAGGGGACGGGTGAGGGTCAGGCTTCGGGGAAGGGTTAGAGTTAGGTTTTGGGCTACGGTTAGGGTTAGGGGACGGGCAAGGTTTAGGGTCCAGTTGAGGGTACGACAACGCTTTAGGGAGAGCGTACGTGTGAGGGCGCTGGATAGTGTTAGCGTACGGGTTAGGATTAGGGGACGGGTGAGGGTCAGGCTTCGGGGAAGTGTTAGTGTTAGTGTTCGGGCTAGGGTTAGGGTTAGGGGACGGGGAGGGTTTAGGGTCCAGGTGATGGTACGACAACGCTTTAGGGGGAGCGTACGTGTGAGGGCGCGGGTTAGTGTTAGCGTACGGGTTAGGATTAGGGGACGGGTGAGGGTCAGGTTTCGGGGAAGGTTTAGGGTTAGGGTTCGGGCTAGGGTTAGGGTTAGGCGACGGGGACGGTTTAGGGTCCAGGTGAGGGTACGACAACGCTTTAGGGGGAGCGTACGTGTGAGGGCGCGGGATAGTGTTAGCGTACGGGTTAGGATTATGGGACGGGTGAGGGTCAGGCTTCGGGAAAGGATTAGGTTTAGGGTTCGGGCTAGGGTTAGGGTTAGGGGACGGGGACGGTTTAGGGTCCAGGTGAGGGTACGACAACGCTTTAGGGAGAGCGTACGTGTGAGGGTGCAGGTTAGTGTTAGCGTACTGGTTAGGATTAGGGGACGGGTGAGGGTCAGGCTTTGGGGAAGTGTTAGGCTTAGGGTTCGGACTAGGGTTAGGGTTAGGGGACGGGGACGGTTTAGGGTCCAGGTGAGGGTACGACAACGCTTTAGGGTGAGCGTACGTGTGAGGGCGCGGGTTAGTGTTAGCGTACGCGTTAGGATTAGGGGACGGGTGAGGGTCAGGCTTCGGGGAAGTGTTAGGGTTAGTGTTCGTTCTAGGGTTAGGGTTAGGGGACGGGGACGGTTTAGGGTCCAGGTGAGGGTACGACAACGCTTTGGGGGAGCGAACGTGTGAGGGCGCGGGTTAGTGTTCGCGTACGGGTCAGGATTAGGGGACGGGTGAGGGTCAGGCTTCGGGTAAGTCTTAGGCATAGGGTTCGGAGTAGGGTTAGGGTTAGGGGACGGGGACGGTTTAGGGTCCAGGTGAGGGTTCGACAACGCTTTAGGGGGAGGGTACGTATGAGGGCGTGGGTTAGTGTTAGTGTACGGGTTAGGATTAGGGGACGGGTGAGGGTCAGGATTCGGGGAAGTGTTAGGCTTAGGGTTCGGGCTAGGGTTAGGGTTAGGGGACGGGGACGGTTTAGTGTCCAGGTGAGGGTACGACAACGCTTTAAGGGGAGCGTATTTGTGAGGGCGTGGGTTAGTGGTAGCGTACGGGTTAGGATTAGGGGACGGGTGAGTGTCAGGCTTCAGGGAAGGTTTAGGCTTAGGGTTCGGGCTAGGGTTAGGGTTAGGGGACGGGGACGGTTTAGGGTCAAGGTGCGGGTACGACAACGCTTTAGGGGGAGCGTACGTGTGAGGGCGCGGGTTAGTGTTAGCGTACGGGTTAGGATTAGGGGACGGGTGAGGGTCATGCTTCGGGGAAGGTTTAGGCTTAGGGTTCGGGCTAGGGTTAGGGTTAGGGGATGGGGACGGTTTAGGGTCCAGGTGAGGGTACGACCACGCTTTAGGGGGAGTGTATGTGTGAGGGCGTGGGGTAGTGTTAGCGTACGGGTTAGGATTAGGGGACGGGTGAGGATCAGGCTTCGGGGAAGGGTTAGTGTTAGGGTTCGGGCTAGGGTTAGGGTTAGGGGACGGGGACGGTTTAGGGTCCAGGTGATGGTACGACAACGCTTTAGGGGGAGCGTACGTGTGAGGGCGCGGGTTAGTGTTAGCGTACGGGTTAGGATTAGGGGACAGGTGAGGGTCAGGTTTCGGGGAAGGTTTAGGGTTAGGTTTCGGGCTAGGGTTAGGGTTAGGTGACGGGGACGGTTTAGGGTCCAGGTGAGGGTATGACAACGCTTTAGGGGGAGCGTACGTGTGAGGGCGCGGGATAGTGTTAGCGTACGGGTTAGGATTAGGGGACGGGTGAGGGTCAGGCTTCGGGAAAGGATTAGGTTTAGGGTTCGGGCTAGGGTTAGGGTTAGGGGAAGGGGACGGTTTAGGGTCCAGGTGAGGGTACGACAACGCTTTAGGGAGAGCGTACGTGTGAGGGTGCAGGTTAGTGTTAGCGTACTGGTTAGGATTAGGGGACGGGTGAGGGTCAGGCTTTGGGGAAGTGTTAGGCTTAGGGTTCGGACTAGGGTTAGGGTTAGGGGACGGGGACGGTTTAGGGTCCAGGTGAGGGTACGACAACGGTTTAGGGGGAGCGTACGTGTGAGGGCGCGGGTTAGTGTTAGCGTACGGGTTAGGATTAGGGGACGGGTGAGGGTCAGGCTTCGGGGAAGGGTTAGAGTTAGGTTTTGGGCTAGGTTTAGGGTTAGGGGACGGGCACGGTTTAGGGTCCAGTTGAGGGTACGACAACGCTTTAGGGGGAGCGTACGTGTGAGGGCGCTGGATAGTGTTAGCGTACGGGTTAGGATTAGGGGACGGGTGAGGGTCAGCCTCGGGGAAGGGTTAGGGTGAGGGTTCGGTCTAGGGTTAGGGTTAGGGGACGGGGACGGTTTAGGGTCCAGGTGAGGGTACGACAACGCTTTAGGGGGAGCGTACGTGTGAGGGCGCTGGATAGTGTTAGCGTACGGGTTAGGATTAGGGGACGGGTGATGGTCAGCCTCGTGGAAGGGTTAGGGTGAGGGTTCGGGCTAGGGTTAGGGTTAGGGGACGGGGACGGTTTAGGGTCCAGGTGAGGGTACGACAACGCTTTAGGGGGAGCGTACGTGTGAGGGCGCTGGATAGTGTTAGCGTACGGGTTAGGATTAGGGGACGGGTGAGGGTCAGGCTTCGGGGAAGGGTTAGGCTTAGGGTTCGGGCTAGGGTTAGGGTTAGGGGACGGGGACGGTTTAGGGTCCAGGTGAGGGTACGACAACGCTTTAGGGGGAGCGTACGTGTGAGGGCGCTGGATAGTGTTAGCGTACGGGTTAGGATTAGGGGACGGGTGATGGTCAGCCTCGTGGAAGGGTTAGGGTGAGGGTTCGGGCTAGGGTTAGGGTTACGGGACGGGGACGGTTTAGGGTTCAGGTGAGGGTACGACAACGCTTTAGGGGGAGCGTACGTGTGAGGGCGCGGGTTAGTGTTAGCGTACGGGTTAGGATTAGGTTACGGGTGAGGGTCAGGCTTCGGGGAAGGGTTAGGCTTAGGGTTCGGGCTAGGGTTAGGGTTAGGGGACGGGGACGGTTTAGGGTGCAGGTGAGGGTACGACAACGCTTTAGGTGGAGCGTACGTGTGAGGGCGCAGGTTTGTGTTAGCGTACAGGTTAGGATTAGGGGACGGGTGAGGGTCAGGCTTCGGGGAAGTGTTAGGCTTAGGGTTCGGGCTAGGGTTAGGGTTAGGGTACGGGGACGGTTTAGGGTCCAGGTGAGGGTACGACAACGCTTTAGGGGGAGCGTACGTGTGAGGGCGCGGGTTAGTGTTAGCATACGGGTTAGGATTAGGGGACGGTTGAGGGTCAGGCTTCGGGGAAGTGTTAGGCTTAGGGTTCGGGCTAGGGTTAGGGTTAGGGTTAGGGTATCGGGACGGTTTAGGGTCCAGGTGAGGGTACGACAACGCTTTAGGGGGAGCGTACGCGTGAGGGCGCGGGTTAGTGTTAGCGTACGGGTTAGGATTAGGGGACGGGTGAGGGTCAGGCTTCGGGCAAGTGTTAGGCTTAGGGTTCGGGCTAGGGTTAGGGTTAGGGGACGGGGACGGTTTAGGGTCCAGGTGAGGGTACGGAAACGCTTTAGGGGGAGTGTACGTATGAGGACCTGGGTTAGTGTTAGCGTACGGGTTAGGATTGGGGACGGGTGAGGGTCAGGCTTCGGGGAAAGGTTAGGGTTAGGGTTCGGGCTAGGGTTAGGGTTAGGGGACGGGGACGGTTTAGGGTCCAGGTGAGGGTACGACAAAGCATTAGGGGGAGCGTACGTGTGAGGTCGCAAGTTAGTTTTAGCGTACGGGTTAGGATTAGCGGACGGGTGAGGGTCACGCTTCGGGGAAGGGTTAGGTTTAGGGTTCGGGTTAGGGTTAGGGTTAGGGGACGGGGACGGTTTAGGGTCCAGGTGAGGGTACGCCAACGCTTTAGGGGGAGCGTACGTGTGAGGGCGCGGGTTAGTGTTAGCGTACACGTTAGGATTAGGGAACGGGTGAGGGTCAGGCTTCGGGCAAGTGTTAGGGTTAGGGTTCGGGCTAGGGTTAGGGTTAGGGGACGGGGACTATTTAGGTTCCAGGTGAGGGTACGACAACGCTTTAGGGGGAGTGTATGTGTGAGGGCGCGGGTTAGTGTTAGCGTACGGGTTAGGATTAGGGGACGGGTGAGGGTCAGGCTTCGGGGAAGGGTTAGTGTTAGTGTTCGGGCTAGGGTTAGGGTTAGGGGACGGGGACGGTTTAGGGTCCAGGTGATGGTACGACAACGCTTTAGGGGGAGCGTACGTGTGAGGGCGTGGGTTAGTGTTAGCGTACGGGTTAGGATTAGGGGACGGGTGAGGGTCAGGCTTCGGGGAAGATTTAGGGTTAGGGTTCGGGCTAGGGTTAGGGTTAGGGGACGGGGACGGTTTAGGGTCCAGGTGAGGGTACGACAACGCTTTAGGGAGAGCGTACGTGTGAGGGTGCAGGTTAGTGTTAGCGTACGGGTTAGGATTAGGGGACGGGTGAGGGTCAGGCTTTGGGGAAGTGTTAGGCTTTGGGTTCGGACTAGGGTTAGGGTTAGGGGACGGGGACGGTTTAGGGTCCAGGTGAGGGTACGACAACGCTTTAGGGGGAGCGTACGTCTGAGGGCGCGGGTTAGTGTTAGCGTACGCGTTAGGATTAGGGGACGGGTGAGGGTCAGGCTTCGGGGAAGTGTTAGGGTTAGGGTTCGGGCTAGGGTTAGGGTTAGGGGACGGGGACGGTTTAGGGTCCAGGTGAGGGTACGACAACGCTTTGGGGGAGCGAACGTGTGAGGGCGCGGGTTAGTGTTCGCGTACGGGTCAGGATTAGGGGACGGGTGAGGGTCAGGCTTCGGGGAAGTCTTAGGCATAGGGTTCGGAGTAGGGTTAGGGTTAGGGGACGGGGACGGTTTAGGGTCCAGGTGAGGGTTCGACAACGCTTTAGGGGGAGGGTACGTATGAGGGCGCGGGTTAGTGTTAGCGTACGGATTAGGATTATGGGACGGGTGAGGGTCAAGCTTCGGGGAAGTGTTAGGCTTAGGGTTCGGGCTAGGGTTAGGGATAGGGGACGGGGACGGTTTAGGGTCCAGGTGAGGGTACGACAACGCTTTAGGGGGAGTGTACGTGTGAGGGCGGGGGTTAGTGTTAGCGTATGGGTTAGGATTAGGGGACGGGTGAGGGTCAGGATTCGGGGAAGTGTTAGGCTTAGGGTTCGGGCTAGGGTTAGGGTTAGGGGACGGGGACGGATTAGTGTCCAGGTGAGGGTACGACAACGCTTTAAGGGGATCGTACGTGTGAGGGCGCGGGTTAGTGTTAGCGTACGGGTTAGGATTAGGGGACGGGTGAGGGTCATGCTTCGGGGAAGGTTTAGGCTTAGGGTTCGGGCTAGGGTTAGGGTAAGGGGACGGGGACGGTTTAGGGTCCAGGTGAGGGTACGACAACGCTTTAGGGGGAGTGTATGTGTGAGGGCGCGGGTTAGTGTTAGCGTACGGGTTAGGATTAGGGGACGGGTGAGGGTCAGGCTTCGGGGAAGGGTTAGTGTTAGGGTTCGGGCTAGGGTTAGGGTTAGGGGACGGGGACGGTTTAGGGTCCAGGTGATGGTACGACAACGCTTTAGGGGGAGCGTACGTGTGAGGGCGCGGGTTAGTGTTAGCGTACGGGTTAGGATTAGGGGACGGGTGAGGGTCAGGCTTCGGGGAAGGTTTAGGGTTAGGGTTCGGGCTAGGGTTAGGGTTAGGGGACGGGGACGGTTTAGGGTCCAGGTGAGGGTATGACAACGCTTTAGGGGGAGCGTACGTGTGAGGGCGCGGGATAGTGTTAGCGTACGGGTTAGGATTAGGGGACGGGTGAGGGTCAGGCTTCGGGAAAGGATTAGGTTTAGGGTTCGGGCTAGGGTTAGGGTTAGGGGACGGGGACGGTTTAGGGTCCAGGTGAGGGTACGACAACGCTTTAGGGAGAGCGTACGTGTGAGGGTGCAGGTTAGTGTTAGCGTACTGGTTAGGATTAGGGGACGGGTGAGGGTCAGGCTTTGGGGAAGTGTTAGGCTTAGGGTTCGGACTAGGGTTAGGGTTAGGGGACGGGGACGGTTTAGGGTCCAGTTGAGGGTACGACAACGCTTTAGGGGGAGCGTACGTGTGAGGGCGCGGGTTAGTGTTAGCGTACGGGTTAGGATTAGGGGACGGGTGAGGGTCAGGCTTCGGGGAAGGGTTAGAGTTAGGTTTTGGGCTAGGGTTAGGGTTAGGGGACGGGCACGGTTTAGGGTCCAGTTGAGGGTACGACAACGCTTTAGGGGGAGCGTACGTGTGAGGGCGCTGGATAGTGTTAGCGTACGGGTTACGATTAGGGGACGGGTGATGGTCAGCCTCGGGGAAGGGTTAGGGTGAGGGTTCGGTCTAGGGTTAGGGTTAGGGGACGGGGACGGTTTAGGGTCCAGGTGAGGGTACGACAATGCTTTAGGGGGAGCGTACGTGTGAGGGCGCGGGATAGTGTTAGCGTACGGGTTAGGATTAGGGGACGGGTGATGGTCAGCCTCCTGGAAGGGTTAGGGTGAGGGTTCGGGCTAGGGTTAGGGTTAGGGGACGGGGACGGTTTAGGGTCCAGGTGAGGGTACGACAACGCTTTAGGGGGAGCGTACGTGTGAGGGCGCTGGATAGGGTTAGCGTACGGGTTAGGATTAGGGGACGGTTGAGGGTCAGGCTTCGGGGAAGTGTTAGGCTTAGGGTTCGGGCTAGGGTTAGGGTTAGGAGTTCGGGACGGTTTAGGGTCCAGGTGAGGGTACGACAACGCTTTAGGGGGAGCGTACGCGTGAGGGCGCGGGTTAGTGTTAGCGTACGGGTTAGGATTAGGGGACGGGTGAGGGTCAGGCTTCCGGCAAGTGTTAGGCTTAGGGTTCGGGCTAGGGTTAGGGTTAGGGGACGGGGACGGTTTAGGGTCCAGGTGAGGGTACGAAAACGCTTTAGGGGGAGCGTACGTATGAGGACCTGGGTTAGTGTTAGCGTACGGGTTAGGATTGGGGACGGGTGAGGGTCAGGCTTCGGGGAAAGGTTAGGGTTAGGGTTCGGGCTAGGGTTAGGGTTAGGGGACGGGGACGGTTTAGGGTCCAGGTGAGGGTACGACAAAGCATTAGGGGGAGCGTACGTTTGAGGTCGCAGGTTAGTTTTAGCGTATGGGTTAGGATTAGCGGACGGGTGAGGGTCACGCTTCGGGGAAGGGTTAGGGTTAGGGTTCGGGTTAGGGTTAGGGTTAGGGGACGGGGACGGTTTAGGGTCCAGTTGAGGGTACGACAACGCTTTAGGGGGAGCGTACGTGTGAGGGCGCGGGTTAGTGTTAGCGTACACGTTAGGATTAGGGAACGGGTGAGGGTCAGGCTTCGGGCAAGTGTTAGGGTTAGGGTTCGGGCTAGGGTTAGGGTTAGGGGACGGGGACTATTTAGGGTCCAGGTGAGGGTACGACAACGCTTTAGGGGGAGTGTATGTGTGAGGGCGCGGGTTAGTGTTAGCGTACGGGTTAGGATTAGGGGACGGGTGAGGGTCAGGCTTCGGGGAAGGGTTAGTGTTAGTGTTCGGGCTAGGGTTAGGGTTAGGGGACGGGGACGGCTTAGGGTCCAGGTGATGGTACGACAACGCTTTAGGGGGAGCGTACGTGTGAGGGCGCGGGTTAGTGTTAGCGTACGGGTTAGGATTAGGGGACGGGTGAGGGTCAGGCTTCGGGGAAGTTTTAGGGTTAGGGTTCGGGCTAGGGTTAGGGTTAGGGGACGGGGACGGTTTAGGGTCCAGGTGAGGGTACGACAACGCTTTAGGGAGAGCGTACGTGTGAGGGTGCAGGTTAGTGTTAGCGTACTGGTTAGGATTAGGGGACGGGTGAGGGTCAGGCTTTGGGGAAGTGTTAGGCTTTGGGTTCGGACTAGGGTTAGGGTTAGGGGACGGGGACGGTTTAGGGTCCAGGTGAGGGTACGACAACGCTTTGGGGGAGCGAACGTGTGAGGGCGCGGGTTAGTGTTCGCGTACGGGTCAGGATAAGGGGACGGGTGAGGGTCAGGCTTCGGGGAAGTCTTAGGCATAGGGTTCGGAGTAGGGTTAGGGTTAGGGGACGGGGACGGTTTAGGGTCCAGGTGAGGGTTCGACAACGCTTTAGGGGGAGTGTACGTGTGAGGGCGGGGGTTAGTGTTAGCGTATGGATTAGGATTAGGGGACGGGTGAGGGTCAGGATTCGGGGAAGTGTTAGGCTTAGGGTTCGGGCTAGGGTTAGGGTTAGGGGACGGGGACGGATTAGTGTCCAGGTGAGTGTACGACAACGCTTTAAGGGGAGCGTACGTGTGAGGGCGCGGGTTAGTGTTAGCGTACGGGTTAGGATTAGGGGACGGGTGAGGGTCATGCTTCGGGGAAGGTTTAGGCTTAGGGTTCGGGCTAGGGTTAGGGTTAGGGGACGGGGACGGTTTAGGGTCCAGGTGAGGGTACGACAACGCTTTAGGGGGAGTGTATGTGTGAGGGCGCGGGTTAGTGTTAGCGTACGGGTTAGGATTAGGGGACGGGTGAGGGTCAGGCTTCGGGGAAGGGTTAGTGTTAGGGTTCGGGCTAGGGTTAGGGTTAGGCGACGGGGACGGTTTAGGGTCCAGGTGAGGGTACGACAACGCTTTAGGGGAGGCGTACGGGTGAGGGCGCGGGTTAGTGTTAGCGTACGGGTTAGGATTAGGGGACGGGTGAGGGTCAGGCTTCGGGGAAGGTTTAGGTTTAGGGTTCGGGCTAGGGTTAGGGTTAGGGGACGGGGACGGTTTAGGGTCCAGGTGAGGGTATGACAACGCTTTAGGGGGAGCGTACGTGTGAGGGCGCGGGATAGTGTTAGCGTACGGGTTAGGATTAGGGGACGGGTGAGGGTCAGGCTTCGGGAAAGGATTAGGTTTAGGGTTCGGGCTAGGGTTAGGGTTAGGGGACGGGGACGGTTTAGGGTCCAGGTGAGGGTACGACAACGCTTTAGGGAGAGCGTACGTGTGAGTGTGCAGGTTAGTGTTAGCGTACTGGTTAGGATTAGGGGACGGGTGATGGTCAGGCTTTGGGGAAGTGTTAGGCTTAGGGTTCGGACTAGGGTTAGGGTTAGGGGACGGGGACAGTTTAGGGTCCAGGTGAGGGTACGACAACGCTTTAGGGGGAGCGTACATGTGAGGGCGCGGGTTAGTGTTAGCGTACGGGTTAGGATTAGGGGACGGGTGAGGGTCAGGCTTCGGGGAAGGGTTAGAGTTAGGTTTTGGGCTACGGTTAGGGTTAGGGGACGGGCAAGGTTTAGGGTCCAGTTGAGGGTACGACAACGCTTTAGGGAGAGCGTACGTGTGAGGGCGCTGGATAGTGTTAGCGTACGGGTTAGGATTAGGGGACGGGTGAGGGTCAGGCTTCGGGGAAGTGTTAGTGTTAGTGTTCGGGCTAGGGTTAGGGTTAGGGGACGGGGAGGGTTTAGGGTCCAGGTGATGGTACGACAACGCTTTAGGGGGAGCGTACGTGTGAGGGCGCGGGTTAGTGTTAGCGTACGGGTTAGGATTAGGGGACGGGTGAGGGTCAGGCTTCGGGGAAGGTTTAGGGTTAGGGTTCGGGCTAGGGTTAGGGTTAGGCGACGGGGACGGTTTAGGGTCCAGGTGAGGGTACGACAACGCTTTAGGGGGAGCGTACGTGTGAGGGCGCGGGATAGTGTTAGCGTACGGGTTAGGATTATGGGACGGGTGAGGGTCAGGCTTCGGGAAAGGATTAGGTTTAGGGTTCGGGCTAGGGTTAGGGTTAGGGGACGGGGACGGTTTAGGGTCCAGGTGAGGGTACGACAACGCTTTAGGGAGAGCGTACGTGTGAGGGTGCAGGTTAGTGTTAGCGTACTGGTTAGGATTAGGGGACGGGTGAGGGTCAGGCTTTGGGGAAGTGTTAGGCTTAGGGTTCGGACTAGGGTTAGGGTTAGGGGACGGGGACGGTTTAGGGTCCAGGTGAGGGTACGACAACGCTTTAGGGTGAGCGTACGTGTGAGGGCGCGGGTTAGTGTTAGCGTACGCGTTAGGATTAGGGGACGGGTGAGGGTCAGGCTTCGGGGAAGTGTTAGGGTTAGTGTTCGGTCTAGGGTTAGGGTTAGGGGACGGGGACGGTTTAGGGTCCAGGTGAGGGTACGACAACGCTTTGGGGGAGCGAACGTGTGAGGGCGCGGGTTAGTGTTCGCGTACGGGTCAGGATTAGGGGACGGGTGAGGGTCAGGCTTCGGGTAAGTCTTAGGCATAGGGTTCGGAGTAGGGTTAGGGTTAGGGGACGGGGACGGTTTAGGGTCCAGGTGAGGGTTCGACAACGCTTTAGGGGGAGGGTACGTATGAGGGCGTGGGTTAGTGTTAGTGTACGGGTTAGGATTAGGGGACGGGTGAGGGTCAGGATTCGGGGAAGTGTTAGGCTTAGGGTTCGGGCTAGGGTTAGGGTTAGGGGACGGGGACGGTTTAGTGTCCAGGTGAGGGTACGACAACGCTTTAAGGGGAGCGTATTTGTGAGGGCGTGGGTTAGTGGTAGCGTACGGGTTAGGATTAGGGGACGGGTGAGTGTCAGGCTTCAGGGAAGGTTTAGGCTTAGGGTTCGGGCTAGGGTTAGGGTTAGGGGACGGGGACGGTTTAGGGTCAAGGTGCGGGTACGACAACGCTTTAGGGGGAGCGTACGTGTGAGGGCGCGGGTTAGTGTTAGCGTACGGGTTAGGATTAGGGGACGGGTGAGGGTCATGCTTCGGGGAAGGTTTAGGCTTAGGGTTCGGGCTAGGGTTAGGGTTAGGGGATGGGGACGGTTTAGGGTCCAGGTGAGGGTACGACCACGCTTTAGGGGGAGTGTATGTGTGAGGGCGTGGGTTAGTGTTAGCGTACGGGTTAGGATTAGGGGACGGGTGAGGATCAGGCTTCGGGGAAGGGTTAGTGTTAGGGTTCGGGCTAGGGTTAGGGTTAGGGGACGGGGACGGTTTAGGGTCCAGGTGATGGTACGACAACGCTTTAGGGGGAGCGTACGTGTGAGGGCGCGGGTTAGTGTTAGCGTACGGGTTAGGATTAGGGGACAGGTGAGGGTCAGGTTTCGGGGAAGGTTTAGGGTTAGGTTTCGGGCTAGTGTTAGGGTTAGGGGACGGGGACGGTTTAGGGTCCAGGTGAGGGTATGACAACGCTTTAGGGGGAGCGTACGTGTGAGGGCGCGGGATAGTGTTAGCGTACGGGTTAGGATTAGGGGACGGGTGAGGGTCAGGCTTCGGGAAAGGATTAGGTTTAGGGTTCGGGCTAGGGTTAGGGTTAGGGGAAGGGGACGGTTTAGGGTCCAGGTGAGGGTACGACAACGCTTTAGGGAGAGCGTACGTGTGAGGGTGCAGGTTAGTGTTAGCGTACTGGTTAGGATTAGGGGACGGGTGAGGGTCAGGCTTTGGGGAAGTGTTAGGCTTAGGGTTCGGACTAGGGTTAGGGTTAGGGGACGGGGACGGTTTAGGGTCCAGGTGAGGGTACGACAACGGTTTAGGGGGAGCGTACGTGTGAGGGCGCGGGTTAGTGTTAGCGTACGGGTTAGGATTAGGGGACGGGTGAGGGTCAGGCTTCGGGGAAGGGTTAGAGTTAGGTTTTGGGCTAGGTTTAGGGTTAGGGGATGGGCACGGTTTAGGGTCCAGTTGAGGGTACGACAACGCTTTAGGGGGAGCGTACGTGTGAGGGCGCTGGATAGTGTTAGCGTACGGGTTAGGATTAGGGGACGGGTGAGGGTCAGCCTCGGGGAAGGGTTAGGGTGAGGGTTCGGTCTAGGGTTAGGGTTAGGGGACGGGGACGGTTTAGGGTCCAGGTGAGGGTACGACAACGCTTTAGGGGGAGCGTACGTGTGAGGGCGCTGGATAGTGTTAGCGTACGGGTTAGGATTAGGGGACGGGTGATGGTCAGCCTCGTGGAAGGGTTAGGGTGAGGGTTCGGGCTAGGGTTAGGGTTAGGGGACGGGGACGGTTTAGGGTCCAGGTGAGGGTACGACAACGCTTTAGGGGGAGCGTACGTGTGAGGGCGCTGGATAGTGTTAGCGTACGGGTTAGGATTAGGGGACGGGTGAGGGTCAGGCTTCGGGGAAGGGTTAGGCTTAGGGTTCGGGCTAGGGTTAGGGTTAGGGGACGGGGACGGTTTAGGGTCCAGGTGAGGGTACGACAACGCTTTAGGGGGAGCGTACGTGTGAGGGCGCTGGATAGTGTTAGCGTACGGGTTAGGATTAGGGGACGGGTGAGGGTCAGGCTTCGGGGAAGAGTTAGGCTTAGGGTTCAGGCTAGGGTTAGGGTTAGGGTACGGGGACGGTTTAGGGTCCAGGTGAGGGTACGACAACGCTTCAGGGGGAGCGTACGTGTGAGGGCGCGGGTTAGTGTTAGCATACGGGTTAGGATTAGGGGACGGGTGAGGGTCAGGCTTCGGGGAAGTGTTAGGCTTAGGGTTCGGGCTAGGGTTAGGGTTAGGGGATCGGGACGGTTTAGGGTCCAGGTGAGGGTACGACAACGCTTTAGGGGGAGCGTACGCGTGAGGGCGCGGGTTAGTGTTAGCGTACGGGTTAGGATTAGGGGACGGGTGAGGGTCAGGCTTCGGGCAAGTGTTAGGCTTAGGGTTCGGGCTAGGGTTAGGGTTAGGGGACGGGGATGGTTTAGGGTCCAGGTGAGGGTATGAAAACGCTTTAGGGGGAGCGTACGTATGAGGGCCTGGGTTAGTGTTAGCGTACGGGTTAGGATTGGGGACGGGTGAGGGTCAGGCTTCGGGGAAAGGTTAGGGTTAGGGTTCGGGCTAGGGTTAGGGTTAGGGGACGGGGACGGTTTAGGGTCCAGGTGAGGGTACGACAAAGCATTAGGGGGAGCGTACGTGTGAGGTCGCAGGTTAGTTTTAGCGTACGGGTTAGGATTAGCGGACGGGTGAGGGTCAGGCTTCGGGGAAGGGTTAGGGTTAGGGTTCGGGTTACGGTTAGGGGACGGGGACGGTTTAGGGTCCACGTGAGGGTACGACAACGCTTTAGGGGAAGCGTACGTGTGAGGGCGCGGGTTAGTGTTAGCGTACACATTAGGATTAGGGAACGGGTGAGGGTCAGGCTTCGGGCAAGTGTTAGGTTTAGTGTTCGGGCTAGGGTTAGGGTTAGGGGACGGGGACGATTTAGGGTCCAGGTGAGGGTACGACAACGCTTTAGGGGGAGTGTATGTGTGAGGGCGCGGGTTAGTGTTAGCGTACGGGTTAGGATTAGGGGACGGGTGAGGGTCAGGCTTCGGGGAAGGGTTAGTGTTAGGGTTCGGGCTAGGGTTAGGGTTAGGGGACGGGGACGGTTTAGGGTCCAGATGATGGTACGACAACGCTTTAGGGGGAGCGTACGTGTGAGGGCGTGGGTTAGTGTTAGCGTACGGGTTAGGATTAGGGGACGGGTGAGGGTCAGGCTTTGGGGAAGTGTTAGGCTTAGGGTTCGGACTAGGGTTAGGGTTAGGGGACGGGGACGGTTTAGCGTGCAGGTGAGGGTACGACAACGCTTTAGGGGGAGCGTACGTGTGAGGGCGCGGGTTAGTGTTAGCGTACGGGTTAGGATTAGGGGACGGGTGAGGGTCAGGCTTCGGGGAAGGGTTAGAGTTAGGTTTTGGGCTAGGGTTAGGGTTAGGGGACGGGCACGGTTTAGGGTCCAGTTGAGGGTACGACAACGCTTTAGGGGGAGCGTACGTGTGAGGGCGCGGGATAGTGTTAGGGTACGGGTTAGGATTAGGGGACGGGTGAGGGTCAGCCTCGGGGAAGGGTTAGGGTGAGGGTTCGGGCTAGGGTTAGGGTTAGGGGACGGGGACGGTTTAGGGTCCAGGTGAGGGTACGACAATGCTTTAGGGGGAGCGTACGTGTGAGGGCGCGGGATAGTGTTATCGTACGGGTTAGGATTAGGGGACGGGTGATGGTCAGCCTCGTGGAAGGGTTAGGGTGAGGGTTCGGGCTAGGGTTAGGGTTAGGGGACGGGGACGGTTTAGGGTCCAGGTGAGGGTACGACAACGCTTTAGGGGGAGCGTACGTGTGAGGGCGCGGTTTAGTGTTAGCGTACGGGTTAGGATTAGGGGACGGATGAGGGTCAGGCGTCAGGGAAGTGTTAGGGTTAGGGTTCGGGCTAGGGTTAGGGCTAGGTGACGGGGACGGTTTAGGGTCCAGGTGAGGGTACGACAACGCTTTAGGGCGAGCGTATGTGTGAGGGCGCAGGTTAGTGTTAGCGTACTGGTTAGGATTAGGGGACGGGTGAGGGTCAGGCTTCGGGGAAGAGTTAGGCTTAGGGTTCAGGCTAGGGTTAGGGTTAGGGTACGGGGACGGTTTAGGGTCCAGGTGAGGGTACGACAACGCTTCAGGGGGAGCGTACGTGTGAGGGCGCGGGTTAGTGTTAGCATACGGGTTAGGATTAGGGGACGGGTGAGGGTCAGGCTTCGGGGAAGTGTTAGGCTTAGGGTTCGGGCTAGGGTTAGGGTTAGGGGATCGGGACGGTTTAGGGTCCAGGTGAGGGTACGACAACGCTTTAGGGGGAGCGTACGCGTGAGGGCGCGGGTTAGTGTTAGCGTACGGGTTAGGATTAGGGGACGGGTGAGTGTCAGGCTTCGGGCAAGTGTTAGGCTTAGGGTTCGGGCTAGGGTTAGGGTTAGGGGACGGAGACGGTTTAGGGTCCAGGTGAGGGTATGAAAACGCTTTAGGGGGAGCGTACGTATGAGGGCCTGGGTTAGTGTTAGCGTACGGGTTAGGATTGGGGACGGGTGAGGGTCAGGCTTCGGGGAAAGGTTAGGGTTAGGGTTCGGGCTAGGGTTAGGGTTAGGGGACGGGGACGGTTTAGGGTCCAGGTGAGGGTACGACAAAGCATTAGGGGGAGCGTACGTGTGAGGTCGCAGGTTAGTTTTAGCGTACGGGTTAGGATTAGCGGACGGGTGAGGGTCAGGCTTCGGGGAAGGGTTAGGGTTAGGGTTCGGGTTACGGTTAGGGGACGGGGACGGTTTAGGGTCCACGTGAGGGTACGACAACGCTTTAGGGGAAGCGTACATGTGAGGGCGCGGGTTAGTGTTAGCATACACATTAGGATTAGGGAACGGGTGAGGGTCAGGCTTCGGGCAAGTGTTAGGTTTAGTGTTCGGGCTAGGGTTAGGGTTAGGGGACGGGGACGATTTAGGGTCCAGGTGAGGGTACGACAACGCTTTAGGGGGAGTGTATGTGTGAGGGCGCGGGTTAGTGTTAGCGTACGGGTTAGGATTAGGGGACGGGTGAGGGTCAGGCTTCGGGGAAGGGTTAGTGTTAGGGTTCGGGCTAGGGTTAGGGTTAGGGGACGGGGACGGTTTAGGGTCCAGATGATGGTACGACAACGCTTTAGGGGGAGCGTACGTGTGAGGGCGTGGTTTAGTGTTAGCGTACGGGTTAGGATTAGGGGACGGGTGAGGGTCAGGCTTTGGGGAAGTGTTAGGCTTAGGGTTCGGACTAGGGTTAGGGTTAGGGGACGGGGACGGTTTAGCGTGCAGGTGAGGGTACGACAACGCTTTAGGGGGAGCGTACGTGTGAGGGCGCGGGTTAGTGTTAGCGTACGGGTTAGGATTAGGGGACGGGTGAGGGTCAGGCTTCGGGGAAGGGTTAGAGTTAGGTTTTGGGCTAGGGTTAGGGTTAGGGGACGAGCACGGTTTAGGGTCCAGTTGAGGGTACGACAACGCTTTAGGGGGAGCGTACGTGTGAGGGCGCGGGATAGTGTTAGGGTACGGGTTAGGATTAGGGGACGGGTGAGGGTCAGCCTCGGGGAAGGGTTAGGGTGAGGGTTCGGGCTAGGGTTAGGGTTAGGGGACGGGGACGGTTTAGGGTCCAGGTGAGGGTACGACAATGCTTTAGGGGGAGCGTACGTGTGAGGGCGCGGGATAGTGTTATCGTACGGGTTAGGATTAGGGGACGGGTGATGGTCAGCCTCGTGGAAGGGTTAGGGTGAGGGTGAGGGCTAGGGTTAGGGTTAGGGGACGGGGACGGTTTAGGGTCCAGGTGAGGGTACGACAACGCTTTAGGGGGAGCGTACGTGTGAGGGCGCGGTTTAGTGTTAGCGTACGGGTTAGGATTAGGGGACGGATGAGGGTCAGGCGTCAGGGAAGTGTTAGGGTTAGGGTTCGGGCTAGGGTTAGGGCTAGGTGACGGGGACGGTTTAGGGTCCAGTTGAGGGTACGACAACGCTTTAGGGCGAGCGTATGTGTGAGGGCGCAGGTTAGTGTTAGCGTACTGGTTAGGATTAGGGGACGGGTGAGGGTCAGGCTTCGGGGAAGTGTTAGGCTTAGGGTTCGGGCTAGGGTTAGGGTTAGGGGACGGGGACGGTTTAGGGTCCAGGTGAGTGTACGACAACGCTTTAGGGGGAGCGTACGTGTGAGGGCGCGGGTTAGTGTTAGCGTACGGGTTAGGATTAGGGGACGGGTTAGGGTCAGGCTTTGGGGAAGGGTTAGGGTTAGGGTTCGGGCTAGGGTTAGGGTTAGGGGACGGGGACGGTTTAGGGTCCAGGTGAGGGTACGACAACGCTTTAGGGGGAGCGTACGTGTGAGGCCGCGGGTTAGTGTTAGCGTACGGGTTAGGATTAGGGGTCGGGTGAGGGTCAGGCTTCGGGGAAGTGTTAGGGTTAGGGTTCGGGCTATGGTTAGGGTTAGGGGACGGGGACGGTTTAGGGTCCAGGTGAGGGTACGACAACGCTTTACGGGGAGCGTACGTCTGAGGGTGCAGGTTAGTGTTACCGTACGGGTTAGGATTAGGGGATGGGTGAGGGTCATGCTTCGGGGAAGGGTTAGGCTTAGGGTTCGGGCTAGGGTTAGGGTTAGGGGACGGGGACGGTTTACGGTGCAGGTGAGGGTACGACAACGCTTTAGGGGAGCGTACGTGTGAGGGCACGGGTTAGTGTTAGCGTACGGGTTAGGATTAGGGGACGGGTGAGTGTCAGGCTTTGGGGAAGGGTTAGGGTTAGGGTTCGGACTAGGGTTAGGGTTAGGGGTCGGGGACAGTTTAGGGTCCAGGTGAGGGTACGACAACGCTTTAGGGGTAGAGTACGTGTGAGGGCACGGGTTAGTGTTAGCGTACGGGTTAGGATTAGGGGACGGGTGAGGGTCAGGCTTCGGGGAAGGGTTAGGCTTAGGGTTCGGGCTAGGGTTAGGGTTAGGGGATGGGGACGGTTTGGGGTCCAGGTGAGGGTACGACAACGCTTTAGGGGGAGCGTACGTGTGAGAGCACGGCTTAGTGTTAGCGTACGGGTTAGGATTAGGGGAATGGTGAGTGTCAGGCTTCGGGGAAGTGTTAGGCTTATGGTTCGGGCTAGGGTTAGGGTTAGGGGACGGGGACGGTTTAGGGTCCATGTGAGAGTACGACAACGCTTTAGGGGGAGAGTACGTGTGAGGCCGCAGGTTAGTGTTAGCGTACGGGTTAGATTTAGGGGACGGGTGAGGGTCAGGCTTCGGGGAAGGGTTAGGCTTAGGGTTCGGGCTAGGGTTAGGGTTAGGGGACGGGGACGGTTTAGGGTCCAGGTGAGGGTACGACAACGCTTTAGGGGGAGCGTACGTATGAGGGCGCGGGTTAGTGTTAGCGTACGGGTTAGGATTGAGGACGGGTGAGGGTCAGGCTTCGGGGAAGAGTTAGGGTTAGGGTTCGGGCTAGGTTTAGGGTTAGGGGACGGGGACAGTTTAGGGTCCAGTTGAGGGTACAACAACGCTTTGGGGGAGCGTACGTGTGAGGGCGCGGGTTAGTGTTAGCGTACGGGTTAGGAATAGGGGACGGTTGAGTGTCAGCCTTCGGGGAAGGGTTAGGGTTAGGGTTCGGGCTAGGGTTAGGGTTAGGGGACGGGGACGGTTCAGGGTCCAGGTGAGGGTACGACAACGCTTCAGGGGGAGCGTACGTGTGATGGCGCAGGTTAGTGTTACCGTACGGGTTAGGATTAGGGGACGGGTGAGGGTCATGCTTCGGGGAAGGGTTAGGCTTAGGGTTCGGGCTAGGGTTAGGGTTAGGGGACGGGGATGGTTTAGGGTCCAGGTGAGGGTACGGCAACGCTTTAGGGGGAGCGTACGTGTGAGGGCGCGGGATAGTGTTATCGTACAGGTTAGGATTAGGGGACGGGTGAGGGTCAGGCTTCGGGTAAGGGTTAGGCTTAGGGTTCGTGCTAGGGTTAGGGTTAGGGGACGGGGACGGTTTAGGGTCCAGGTGAGGGTACGACAACGCTTTAGGGGGAGCGTACGTATGAGGGCGTGGGTTAGTGTTAGCGTACGGGTTAGGATTGGGGACGGGTGAGGGTCAGGCTTCGGGGAAGGGTTAGGGTTAGGTTCCGGGCTAGTGTTAGGGTTAGGGGACGGGGACGGTTTAGGGTCCAGGTGAGGGTACGACAAAGCTTTAGGGGGAGCGTACGTGTGAGGGCGCAGTTTAGTGTTAGCGTACGGGTTAGGATTAGGGGTCGGTGAGGGTCAGGCTTCGGGGAAGGGTTAGGGTTAGGGTTCGGGCTATGGTTAGGGTTAGGGGACGGGGACGGTTTATGGTCCAGGTGAGGGTACGACAACGCTTTACGGGGAGCGTACGTCTGAGGGCGCAGGTTAGTGTTAGCGTACGGGTTAGGATTAGGGGATGGGTGAGGGTCATGCTTCGGGGAAGGGTTAGGCTTAGGGTTCGGGATAGGGTTAGGGTTAGGGGACTGGGACGGTTTACGGTCCAGGTGAGGGTACGACAACGCTTTAGGGGGAGAGTACGTGTGACGGCACGGGTTAGTGTTAGCGTACGGGTTAGGATTAGAGGACGGGTGAGGGTCAGGCTTTGCGGAAGGGTTACGGTTAATGTTCGGACTAGGGTTAGGGTTAGGGGACAGGGACGGTTTAGGGTCCAGGTGAGGGTACGAGAACGCTTTAGGGGTAGCGTACGTGTGAGAGCACGGCTTAGTGTTAGCGTACGGGTTAGGATTCGGGGACGGGTGAGTGTCAGGCTTCGGGGAAGTATTAGGCTTATGGTTCGGGCTAGGGTTAGGGTTAGGGGACGGGGACGGTTTAGGGTCCAGGTGAGGGTACGACAACGCTTTAGGGGGAGCGTACGTGTGAGGGCGTGGGTTAGTGTTAGCGTACGGGTTAGGATTAGGGGACGGGTGAGGGTCAGGCTTCGGCGAAGGGTTAGGGTTAGGGTTCGGGCTAGGGTTAGGATTAGGGGACAGGGACGGTTTAGGGTCCAGGTGAGGGTACGACAACGCTTTAGGGGGAGCCCACGTGTGAGAGCACGGGTTAGTGTTAGCGTACGGGTTAGGATTAGGGGACGGGTGAGGGTCAGGCTTCGGGGAAGGGTTAGACTTAGGGTTCGGGCTTGGGTTAGGGTTGGGGACGGGGACGGTTTGGGGTCCAGGTGAGGGTACGACAACGCTTTAGGGGGAGCGTACGTGTGAGGGCGCGGGTTAGTGTTAGCGTACGGGTTAGGATTAGGGGACGGGTGAGTGTCAGGCTTCGGGGAAGTGTCAGGCTTATGGTTCGGGCTAGGGTTAGGGTTAGGGGACGGGGACAGTTTAGGGTCCAGGTGAGGGTACGACAACGCTTTAGGGGCAGCGTACGTGTGAGGGCGCAGGTTAGTGTTAGCGTACGGGTTTGGATTATGGGACGGGTGAGGGTCAGGCTTCGGGGAAGGGTTAGGGTTTTGGTTCGGGCTAGGGTTAGGGTTAGGGGACGGGGACGGTTTAGGGTCCAGGTGAGGGTACGACAACGCTTTAGGGGGAGCGTACGTGTGAGGGCGCGGGTTAGTTTTAGCGTACGGGTTAGGATGAGGGGACGGGTGAGTGTCAGGCTTCGGGCAGGGTTAGGGTTAGGGTTCAGGCTAGGATTAGGGTTAGGGGACGGGGACGGTTTAGGGTCCAGGTAAGTGTACGACAACGCTTTACGGGGAGCGTACGTGTGAGGGCGCAGGTTAGTGTTAGCGTACGGGTTAGGATTAGGGGACGGGTGAGGGTCAGGCTTCGGGGAAGGGTTAGGGTTAGGGTTCGGGCTAGGGTTAGGGTTAGGGGACGGGGACGGTTTAGGGTCCAGATGAGGGTACGACAACGCTTTAGGGGGAGCGTACGTGTGAGGGCGCGGGTTATTGTTAGCGTACGGGTTAGGATTAGGGGACGGGTGAGGGTCAGGCTTCGGGCAAGGTTTAGGCTTAGGGTTCGGGCTAGGTTTAGGGTTAGGGGACGGGGACGGTTTAGGGTCCAGGTGAAGGTACGACAACGCTTTAGGGGGTGTGTACGTATGAGGGCGCGGGTTAGTGTTAGCGTACGGGTTAGGATTGTGGACGGGTGAGGGTCAGGCTTCGGGGAAGTGTTAGGGTAGGGGTTCGGGCTAGGGTTAGGGTTAGGTGACGGGGACGGTTTAGGGTCCAGCTGAGGGTACGACAACGCTTTAGGGGGAGCGTACGTGTGAGGCCGCAGGTTAGTGTTAGCGTACGGGTTAGGATTAGGGGACGGGTGAGGGTCAGGCTTCGGGGAAGGGTTAGGCTTAGGGTTCGGGCTAGGGTTAGGGTTAGGGGACGGGGACGGTTTAGGGTCCAGGTGAGGGTACGACAACGCTTTAGGGGGAGCGTACGTATGAGGGCGCGGGTTAGTGTTAGCGTACGGGTTAGGATTGAGGACGGGTGAGGGTCAGGCTTCGGGGAAGGGTTAGGGTTAGGGTTCAGGCTAGGTTTAGGGTTAGGGGACGGGGACAGTTTAGGGTCCAGTTGAGGGTATTACAACGCTTTGGGGGAGCGTACGTGTGAGGGCGCGGGTTATTGTTAGCGTACGGGTTAGGAATAGGGGACGGTTGAGTGTCAGGCTTCGAGGAAGGGTTAGGGTTAGGGTTCGGGCTAGGGTTAGGGTTAGGGGACGGGGATGGTTCAGGGTCCAGGTGAGGGTACGACAACGCTTCAGGGGGAGCGTACGTGTGAGGGCGCAGGTTAGTGTTACCGTACGGGTTAGGATTAGGGGACGGGTGAGGGTCATGCTTTGGGGAAGGGTTAGGCTTAGGGTTCGGGCTAGGGTTAGGGTTAGGGGACGGGGACGGTTTAGGGTCCAGGTGAGGGTACGGCAACGCTTTAGGGGGAGCGTACGTGTGAGGGCGCGGGATACTGTTATCGTACAGGTTGGGATTAGGGGACGTGTGAGGGTCAGGCTTCGGGGAAGTGTTAGGCTTAGGGTTCGTGCTAGGGTTAGGGTTAGGGGACGGGGACGGTTTAGGGTCCAGGTGAGGGTACGAAAACACTTTAGGGGGAGCGTACGTATGAGGGCGTGGGTTAGTGTTAGCGTACGGGTTAGGATTGGGGACGGGTGAGGGTCAGGCTTCGGGGAAGGGTTAGGGTTAGGGTCAGGGCTAGGGTTAGGGTTAGGGGACGGGGACGGTTTAGGGTCCAGGTGAGGGTACGACAAAGATTTAGGGGGAGCGTACGTGTGAGGGTGCAGGTTAGTGTTAGCGTACGGGTTAGGATTAGGGGTCGGGTGAGGGTCAGGCTTCGGGGAAGGGTTAGGGTTAGGGTTCGGGCTATGGTTAGGGTTAGGGGACGGGGACGGTTTAGGGTCCAGGTGAGGGTACGACAACGCTTTACGGAGAGCGTACGTCTGAGGGCGCAGGTTAGTGTTAGCGTACGGGTTAGGATTAGGGGATGGGTGAGGGTCAGGCTTCGGGGAAGGGTTAGGCTTAGGGTTCGGGCTAGGGTTAGGGTTAGGGGACGGGGACGGTTTACGGTCCAGGTGAGGGTACGACAACGCTTTAGGGGGAGCGTACGTGTGAGGGCACGGGTTAGTGTTAGCGTACGGGTTAGGATTAGGGGACGGGTGAGGGTCAGGCTTCGGGGAAGGTTTAGGCTTAGGGTTCGGGCTAGGGTTAGGGTTAGGGGACGGGGACGGTTTAGGGTCGAGGTGAGGGTACGACAACGCTTTAGGGGGAGCGTACGTATGAGGGCGCGGGTTAGTGTTAGCGTACGGGTTAGGATTGAGGACGGGTGAGGGTCAGGCTTCGGGGAAGGGTTAGGGTTAGGGTTCAGGCTAGGTTTAGGGTTAGGGGACGGGGACAGTTTAGGGTCCAGTTGAGGGTATTACAACGCTTTGGGGGAGCGTACGTGTGAGGGCGTGGGTTAGTGTTAGCGTACGGGTTAGGAATAGGGGACGGTTGAGTGTCAGGCTTCGGGGAAGGGTTAGGGTTAGGGTTCGGGCTAGGGTTAGGGTTAGGGGACGGGGATGGTTCAGGGTCAAGGTGAGGGTACGACAACGCTTCAGGGGGAGCGTACGTGTGAGGGCGCAGGTTAGTGTTACCGTACGGGTTAGGATTAGGGGACGGGTGAGGGTCATGCTTCGGGGAAGGGTTAGGCTTAGGGTTCGGGCTAGGGTTAGGGTTAGGGGACGGGGACGGTTTAGAGTCCAGGTGAGGGTACGGCAACGCTTTAGGGGGAGCGTACGTGTGAGGGCGCGGGATAGTGTTATCGTACAGGTTAGGATTAGGGGACGTGTGAGGGTCAGGCTTCGGGGAAGTGTTAGGCTTAGGGTTCGTGCTAGGGTTAGGGTTAGGGGACGGGGACGGTTTAGGGTCCAGGTGAGGGTACGACAACACTTTAGGGGGAGCGTACGTATGAGGGCGTGGGTTAGTGTTAGCGTACGGGTTAGGATTGGGGACGGGTGAGGGTCTGGCTTCGGGGAAGGGTTAGGGTTAGGGTCCGGGCTAGGGTTAGGGTTAGGGGACGGGGACGGTTTTGGGTCCAGGTGAGGGTACGACAAAGATTTAGGGGGAGCGTACGTGTGAGGGTGCAGGTTAGTGTTAGCGTACGGGTTAGGATTAGGGGTCGGGTGAGGGTCAGGCTTCGGGGAAGGGTTAGGGTTAGGGTTCGGGCTATGGTTAGGGTTAGGGGACGGGGACGGTTTAGGGTCCAGGTGAGGGTACGACAACGCTTTACGGAGAGCGTACGTCTGAGGGCGCAGGTTAGTGTTAGCGTACGGGTTAGGATTAGGGGATGGGTGAGGGTCATGCTTCGGGGAAGGGTTAGGCTTAGGGTTCGGGCTAGGGTTAGGGTTAGGGGACGGGGACGGTTTACGGTCCAGGTGAGGGTACGACAACGCTTTAGGGGGAGCGTACGTGTGAGGGCACGGGTTAGTGTTAGCGTACGGGTTAGGATTAGGGGACGGGTGAGGGTCAGGCTTTGGGGAAGGGTTAGGGTTAGGGTTCGGACTAGGGTTAGGGTTAGGGGACGGAGACGGTTTAGGGTCCAGGTGAAGGTACGACAACGCTTTAGGGGTAGCGTACGTGTGAGGGCACGGGTTAGTGTTAGGGTACGGGTTAGGATTAGGGGACGGGTGAGGGTCAGGCTTTGGGGAAGGGTTAGGCTTAGGGTTCGGGCTAGGGTTAGGGTTAGGGGACGGGGACGGTTTGGGGTCCAGGTGAGGGTACGACAACGCTTTAGGGGGAGCGTACGTGTGAGGGCGCGGGTTAGTGTTAGCGTACGGGTTAGGATTAGGGGACGGGTGAGTGTCAGGCTTCGGGGAAGTGTTAGGCTTATGGTTCGGGCTAGGGTTAGGGTTAGGGGACGGGGACGGTTTAGGGTCCATGTGAGAGTACGACAACGCTTTAGGGGGAGTGTATGTGTGAGGGCACGCGTTAGTGTTAGCGTACAGGTTAGGATTCGGGGACGGGTGTGTGTCAGGCTTCGGGGAAGTGTTAGGCTTATGGTTCAGGCTAGGGTTAGGGTTAGGGGACGGGGACGGTTTGGGGTCCAGGTGAGGGTACGACAACGCTTTAGGGGCAGCGTACGTGTGAGGGCGCAGGTTAGTGTTAGCGTACGGGTTAGGATTATGGGACGGGTGAGGGTCAGGCTTCGGGGAAGGGTTAGGGTTAGGGTTCGGGCTAGGTTTAGGGTTAGGGGACGGGGACGGTTTAGGGTCCAGGTGAGGGTACGACAACGCTTTAAGGGGAGCGTACGTGTGAGGGCGCGGGTTAGTGTTAGCGTACGGGTTAGGATGAGGGGACGGGTGAGAGTCAGGCTTCGGGCAGGGTTACGGTTAGGGTTCGGGCTAGGGTTAGGGTTAGGGGACGGGGACGGTTTAGGGTCCAGGTAAGGGTACGACAACGCTTTACGGGGAGTGTACGTGTGAGGGCGCAGGTTAGTGTTAGCGTACGGGTTAGGATTAGGGGACGGGTGAGGGTCAGGCTTCGGGGAAGTGTTAGGCTTAGGGTTAGGGCTAGGGTTAGGGTTAGGGGACGGGGACGGTTTAGGGTCCAGGTAAGGGTACGACAACGCTTTAGGGGGAGCGTACGTGTGAGGGCGCGGGTTATTGTTAGCGTACGGGTTAGGATTAGGGGACGGGTGAGGGTCAGGCTTCGGGCAAGGGTTAGGCTTAGGGTTCAGGCTAGGGTTAGGGTTAGGTGACGGGGACGGTTTAGGGTCCAGGTGAAGGTACGACAACTCTTTAGGGGGAGCGTACGTATGAGGGCGCGGGTTAGTGTTAGCGTACGGGTTAGGATTGGGGACGTGTGAGGGTCAGGCTTCGGGGAAGTGTTAGGGTAGGGGTTCGGGCTAGGGTTAGGGTTAGGGGACGGGGACGGTTTAGGGTCCAGGTGAGGGTACGACAACGCTTTAGGGGGAGCGTACGTGTGAGGGCGCGGGTTATTGTTAGCGTACGGGTTAGGATTAGGTGACGGGTGAGGGTCAGGCTTCGGGCAATGGTTAGGCTTAGGGTTCGGGCTAGGGTTAGGGTTAGGGGACGGGGACGGTTTAGGGTCCATGTGAGAGTACGACAACGCTTTAGGGGGAGCGTACGTGTGAGGCCGCAGGTTAGTGTTAGCGTACGGGTTAGGATTAGGGGTCTGGTGAGGGTCAGGCTTCGGGGAAGGGTTAGGGTTAGGGTTCGGGCTATGGTTAGGGTTAGGGGACGGGGACGGTTTAGGGTCCAGGTGAGGGTACGACAACGCTTTACGGAGAGCGTACGTCTGAGGGCGCAGGTTAGTGTTAGCGTACGGGTTAGGATTAGGGGACGGGTGAGGGTCAGGCTTCGGGGAAGGGTTAGGCTTAGGGTTCGGGCTAGGGTTAGGGTTAGGGGACGGGGACGGTTTAGGGTCGAGGTGAGGGTACGACAACGCTTTAGGGGGAGCGTACGTATGAGGGCGCGGGTTAGTGTTAGCGTACGGGTTAGGATTGAGGACGGGTGAGGGTCAGGCTTCGGGGAAGGGTTAGGGTTAGGGTTCAGGCTAGGTTTAGGGTTAGGGGACGGGGACAGTTTAGGGTCCAGTTGAGGGTATTACAAGGCTTTGGGGGAGCGTACGTGTGAGGGCGCGGGTTAGTGTTAGCGTACGGGTTAGGAATAGGGGACGGTTGAGTGTCAGGCTTCGGGGAAGGGTTAGGGTTAGGGTTCGGGCTAGGGTTAGGGTTAGGGGACGGGGATGGTTCAGGGTCCAGGTGAGGGTACGACAACGCTTCAGGGGGAGAGTACGTGTGAGGGCGCAGGTTAGTGTTACCGTACGGGTTAGGATTATGGGACGGGTGAGGGTCATGCTTCGGGGAAGGGTTAGGCTTAGGGTTCGGGCTAGGGTTAAGGTTAGGGGACGGGGACGGTTTAGGGTCCAGGTGAGGGTACGGCAACGCTTTAGGGGGAGCGTACGTGTGAGGGCGCGGGATAGTGTTATCGTACAGGTTAGGATTAGGGGACGTGTGAGGGTCAGGCTTCGGGGAAGTGTTAGGCTTAGGGTTCGTGCTAGGGTTAGGGTTAGGGGACGGGGACGGTTTAGGGTCCAGGTGAGGGTACGACAACACTTTAGGGGGAGCGTACATATGAGGGCGTGGGTTAGTGTTAGCGTACGGGTTAGGATTGGGGACGGGTGAGGGTCAGGCTTCGGGGAAGGGTTAGGGTTAGGGTCCGGGATAGGGTTAGGGTTAGGGGACGGGGACGGTTTTGGGTCCAGGTGAGGGTACGACAAAGATTTAGGGGGAGCGTACGTGTGAGGGTGCAGGTTAGTGTTAGCGTACGGGTTAGGATTAGGGGTCGGGTGAGGGTCAGGATTCGGGGAAGGGTTAGGGTTAGGGTTCGGGCTATGGTTAGGGCTAGGGGACGGGGACGGTTTAGGGTCCAGGTGAGGGTACGACAACGCTTTACTGAGAGCGTACGTCTGAGGGCGCAGGTTAGTGTTAGCGTACGGGTTAGGATTAGGGGATGGGTGAGGGTCATGCTTCGGGGAAGGGTTAGGCTTAGGGTTCGGGCTAGGGTTAGGGTTAGGGGACGGGGACGGTTTACGGTCCAGGTGAGGGTACGACAACGCTTTAGGGGGAGCGTACGTGTGAGGGCGCGGGTTATTGTTAGCGTACGGGTTAGGAATAGGGGACGGTTGAGTGTCAGGCTTCGAGGAAGGGTTAGGGTTAGGGTTCGGGCTAGGGTTAGGGTTAGGGGACGGGGATGGTTCAGGGTCCAGGTGAGGGTACGACAACGCTTCAGGGGGAGCGTACGTGTGAGGGCGCAGGTTAGTGTTACCGTACGGGTTAGGATTAGGGGACGGGTGAGGGTCATGCTTTGGGGAAGGGTTAGGCTTAGGGTTCGGGCTAGGGTTAGGGTTAGGGGACGGGGACGGTTTAGGGTCCAGGTGAGGGTACGGCAACGCTTTAGGGGGAGCGTACGTGTGAGGGCGCGGGATACTGTTATCGTACAGGTTGGGATTAGGGGACGTGTGAGGGTCAGGCTTCGGGGAAGTGTTAGGCTTAGGGTTCGTGCTAGGGTTAGGGTTAGGGGACGGGGACGGTTTAGGGTCCAGGTGAGGGTACGAAAACACTTTAGGGGGAGCGTACGTATGAGGGCGTGGGTTAGTGTTAGCGTACGGGTTAGGATTGGGGACGGGTGAGGGTCAGGCTTCGGGGAAGGGTTAGGGTTAGGGTCAGGGCTAGGGTTAGGGTTAGGGGACGGGGACGGTTTAGGGTCCAGGTGAGGGTACGACAAAGATTTAGGGGGAGCGTACGTGTGAGGGTGCAGGTTAGTGTTAGCGTACGGGTTAGGATTAGGGGTCGGGTGAGGGTCAGGCTTCGGGGAAGGGTTAGGGTTAGGGTTCGGGCTATGGTTAGGGTTAGGGGACGGGGACGGTTTAGGGTCCAGGTGAGGGTACGACAACGCTTTACGGAGAGCGTACGTCTGAGGGCGCAGGTTAGTGTTAGCGTACGGGTTAGGATTAGGGGATGGGTGAGGGTCATGCTTCGGGGAAGGGTTAGGCTTAGGGTTCGGGCTAGGGTTAGGGTTAGGGGACGGGGACGGTTTACGGTCCAGGTGAGGGTACGACAACGCTTTAGGGGGAGCGTACGTGTGAGGGCACGGGTTAGTGTTAGCGTACGGGTTAGGATTAGGGGACGGGTGAGGGTCAGGCTTCGGGGAAGGTTTAGGCTTAGGGTTCGGGCTAGGGTTAGGGTTAGGGGACGGGGACGGTTTAGGGTCGAGGTGAGGGTACGACAACGCTTTAGGGGGAGCGTACGTATGAGGGCGCGGGTTAGTGTTAGCGTACGGGTTAGGATTGAGGACGGGTGAGGGTCAGGCTTCGGGGAAGGGTTAGGGTTAGGGTTCAGGCTAGGTTTAGGGTTAGGGGACGGGGACAGTTTAGGGTCCAGTTGAGGGTATTACAACGCTTTGGGGGAGCGTACGTGTGAGGGCGTGGGTTAGTGTTAGCGTACGGGTTAGGAATAGGGGACGGTTGAGTGTCAGGCTTCGGGGAAGGGTTAGGGTTAGGGTTCGGGCTAGGGTTAGGGTTAGGGGACGGGGATGGTTCAGGGTCCAGGTGAGGGTACGACAACGCTTCAGGGGGAGCGTACGTGTGAGGGCGCAGGTTAGTGTTACCGTACGGGTTAGGATTAGGGGACGGGTGAGGGTCATGCTTCGGGGAAGGGTTAGGCTTAGGGTTCGGGCTAGGGTTAGGGTTAGGGGACGGGGACGGTTTAGAGTCCAGGTGAGGGTACGGCAACGCTTTAGGGGGAGCGTACGTGTGAGGGCGCGGGATAGTGTTATCGTACAGGTTAGGATTAGGGGACGTGTGAGGGTCAGGCTTCGGGGAAGTGTTAGGCTTAGGGTTCGTGCTAGGGTTAGGGTTAGGGGACGGGGACGGTTTAGGGTCCAGGTGAGGGTACGACAACACTTTAGGGGGAGCGTACGTATGAGGGCGTGGGTTAGTGTTAGCGTACGGGTTAGGATTGGGGACGGGTGAGGGTCTGGCTTCGGGGAAGGGTTAGGGTTAGGGTCCGGGCTAGGGTTAGGGTTAGGGGACGGGGACGGTTTTGGGTCCAGGTGAGGGTACGACAAAGATTTAGGGGGAGCGTACGTGTGAGGGTGCAGGTTAGTGTTAGCGTACGGGTTAGGATTAGGGGTCGGGTGAGGGTCAGGCTTCGGGGAAGGGTTAGGGTTAGGGTTCGGGCTATGGTTAGGGTTAGGGGACGGGGACGGTTTAGGGTCCAGGTGAGGGTACGACAACGCTTTACGGAGAGCGTACGTCTGAGGGCGCGGGTTAGTGTTAGCGTACGGGTTAGGATGAGGTGACGGGTGAGAGTCAGGCTTCGGGCAGGGTTAGGGTTAGGGTTCGGGCTAGGGTTAGGGTTAGGGGATGGGGACGGTTTAGGGTCCAGGTAAGGGTACGACAACGCTTTACGGGGAGCGTACGTGTGAGGGCGCAGGTTAGTGTTAGCGTACGGGTTAGGATTAGGGGACGGGTGAGGGTCAGGCTTCGGGGAATTGTTAGGCTTAGGGTTAGGGCTAGGGTTAGGGTTAGGGGACGGGGACGGTTTAGGGTCCAGGTAAGGGTACGACAACGCTTTAGGGGGAGGGTACGTGTGAGGGCGCGAGTTATTGTTAGCGTACGGGTTAGGATTAGGGGACGGGTGAGGGTCAGGCTTCGGGCAAGGGTTAGGCTTAGGGTTCAGGCTAGGGTTAGGGTTAGTTGACGGGGACGGTTTAGGGTCCAGGTGAAGGTACGACAACTATTTAGGGGGAGCGTACGTATGAGGGCGCGGGTTAGTGTTAGCGTACGGGTTAGGATTGGGGACGTGTGAGGGTCAGGCTTCGGGGAAGTGTTAGGGTAGGGGTTCGGGCTAGGGTTAGGGTTAGGGGACGGGGACGGTTTAGGGTCCAGGTGAGGGTACGACAACGCTTTAGGGGGAGCGTACGTGTGAGGGCGCGGGTTATTGTTAGCGTACGGGTTAGGATTAGGTGACGGGTGAGGGTCAGGCTTCGGGCAATGGTTAGGCTTAGGGTTCGGGCTAGGGTTAGGGTTAGGGGACGGGGACGGTTTAGGGTCCATGTGAGAGTACGACAACGCTTTAGGGGGAGCGTACGTGTGAGGCCGCAGGTTAGTGTTAGCGTACGGGTTAGGATTAGGGGACGGGTGAGGGTCAGGCTTCAGGGAAGGGTTAGGCTTAGGGTTCGGGCTAGGGTTAGGGTTAGGGGACGGGGACGGTTTAGGGTCCAGGTGAGGGTACGACAACGCTTTAGGGGGAGCGTACGTATGAGGGCGCGGGTTAGTGTTAGCGTACGGGTTAGGATTGAGGACGGATGAGGTTCAGGCTTCGGGGAAGGGTTAGGGTTAGGGTTCGGTCTAGGTTTAGGGTTAGGGGACGGGGACAGTTTAGGATCCAGTTGAGGGTACAACAACGCTTTGGGGGAGCGTACGTGTGAGGGCGCGGGATAGTGTTAGCGTACGGGTTAGGAATAGGGGACGGTTGAGTGTCAGGCTTCGGGGAAGGGTTAGGGTTAGGGTTCGGGCTAGGGTTAGGGTTAGGGGACGGGGACGGTTCAGGGTCCAGGTGAGGGTACGACAACACTTCAGGGGGAGCGTACGTGTGAGGGCGCAGGTTAGTGTTACCGTACGGGTTAGGATTAGGGGACGGGTGAGGGTCATGCTTCGGGGAAGGGTTAGGCTTAGGGTTCGGGCTAGGGTTAGGTTTAGGGGACGGGGATGGTTTAGGGTCCAGGTGAGGGTACGGCAATGCTTTAGGGGGAGGGTACGTGTGAGGGCGCGGGATAGTGTTATCGTACAGGTTAGGATTAGGGGACGGGTGAGGGTCAGGCTTCGGGCAAGGGTTAGGGTTAGGGTTCGGGCTAGGGTTAGGGTTAGGGGACGGGGACGGTTTAGGGTCCAGGTGAGGGTACGACAACGCTTTAGGGGGAGCGTACGTGTGAGGGCGCGAGTTAGTGTTAGCGTACGTGTTAGGATTAGTGGACGGGTGAGGGTCAGGCTTCGGGGAAGTGTTAGGCTTAGGGTTCGTGCTAGGGTTAGGGTTAGGGGACGGGGACGGTTTAGGGTCCAGGTGAGGGTACGACAACGCTTTAGGGGGAGCGTACGTATCAGGGCGTGGTTTAGTTTTAGCGTACGGGTTAGCATTGGGGCCGGGTGAGGGTCAGGCTTCGGGGAAGGGTTAGGGTTAGGGTCCGGGCTAGGGTTAGGGTTAGGGGACGGGGACGGTTTAGGGTCCAGGTGAGGGTACGACAAAGCTTTAGGGGGAGCGTACGTGTGAGGGCGCAGGTTAGTGTTAGCATACGGGTTAGGATTAGGGGTCGGGTGAGGGTCAGGCTTCGGGGAAGGGTTAGGGTTAGGGATCGGGCTATGGTTAGGGTTAGGGGACGGGGACGGTTTAGGGTCCAGGTGAGGGTACGAAAACGCTTTACGGGGAGCATACGTCTGAGGGCGCAGGTTAGTGTTAGCGTACGGGTTAGGATTAGGGGATGGGTGAGGGTCATGCTTCGGGGAAGGGTTAGGCTTAGGGTTCGGGCTAGGGTTAGGGTTAGGGGACGGGGACGGTTTACGGTCCAGGTGAGGGTACGACAACGCTTTAGGGGGAGCGTACGTGTGACGGCACGGGTTAGTGTTAGCGTACAGGTTAGGATTAGGGGACGGGTGAGTGTCAGGCTTCGGGGAAGTGTTAGGCTTATGGTTCGGGCTAGGGTTAGGGTTAGGGGACGGGGACGGTTTAGGGTCCAGGTGAGGGTACGACAACGCTTTAGGGGGAGCGTACGTGTGAGGGCGCGGGTTAGTGTTAGCGTACGGGTTAGGATTAGGGGACGGGTGAGGGTCAGGCTTCGGGGAAGGGTTAGGGTTAGGGTTCGGGCTAGGGTTAGGGTTAGGGGACGGGGACGGTTTAGGGTCCAGGTGAGGGTACGACAATGCTTCAGGGGGAGCGTACGTGTGAGGGCGCGGGTTAGTGTTAGCGTACGGGTTAGGATGAGGGGACGGGTGAGAGTCAGGCTTCGGGCAGGGTTAGGGTTAGGGTTCGGGCTAGGGTTAGGGTTAGGGGACGGGGAAGGTTTAGGGTCCAGGTAAGGGTACGACAACGCTTTACGGGGAGCGTACGTGTGAGGGCGCAGGTTAGTGTTAGCGTACGGGTTAGGGTTAGGGGACGGGTGAGGGTCAGGCTTCGGGGAAGTGTTAGGCTTAGGGTTAGGGCTAGGGTTAGGGTTAGGGGACGGGGACGGTTTAGGGTCCAGGTAAGGGTACGACAACGCTTTAGGGGGAGCGTACGTGTGAGGGCGCGAGTTATTGTTAGCGTACGGGTTAGGATTAGGGGACGGGTGAGGGTCAGGCTTCGGGCAACGGTTAGGCTTAGGGTTCGGGCTAGGGTTAGGGTTAGGGGACGGGGACGGTTTAGGGTCCAGGTGAGGGTACGACAACGCTTTAGGGGGAGCTTACGTATGAGGGCGCGGGTTAGTGTTAGCGTACGGGTTAGGATTGGGGACGGGTGAGGGTCAGGCTTCGGGGAAGGTTTAGGGTTAGGGTTCGTGCTAGGGTTAGGGTTAGGGGACGGTGACGGTTTAGGGTCCAGTTGAGGGTACAACAACGCTTTGGGGGAGCGTACGTGTGAAGGCGCGGGTTAGTGTTAGCGTACGGGTTAGGATTAGGGGACGGTTGAGTGTTAGGCTTCGGGGAAGGGTTAGGGTTAGGGTTCGGGCTAGGGTTAGGGTTAGGGGACGGGGAGGGTTCAGGGTCCAGGTGAGGGTACGACAACGCTTTAGGGGGAGCGTACGTGTGAGGGCGCAGGTTAGTGTTAGCGTACGGGTTAGGATTAGGGGACGGGTGAGTGTCATGCTTCGGGGAAGGGTTAGGCTTAGGGTTCGGGCTAGGGTTAGGGTTAGGGGACAGGGACGGTTTAGGGTTCAGGTGAGTGTACGACAACGCTTTAGTGGAAGCGTTCGTGTGAGGGCGCAGGTTAGTGTTAGCGTACGGGTTAGGATAAGCGGACGGGTGAGGGTCATGCTTCGGGGAAGGGTTATGCTTAGGGTTCGGGCTAGGGTTAGGGTTAGGGGACGGGGACGGTTTAGGGTCCAGGTGAGGGTACGACAACGCTTTAGGGGGAGCGTACTTGTGAGGGCGCGAGTTAGTGTTAGCGTACGGGTTAGGATTAGGGGACGGGTGAGGGTCAGGCTTCGGGGAAGTGTTAGGGTAGGGGTTCGGACTAGGGTTAGGGTTAGGGGACGCAGACGGTTTAGGGTCCAGGTGAGGGTACGACAACGCTTTAGGGGGAGCGTACGTGTGAGGGCGTGGGTTATTGTTAGCGCACGGGTTAGGATTAGGGGACGGGTGAGGGTCAGGCTTCGGGCAAGGGTTAGGCTTAGGGTTCAGGCTAGGGTTAGGGTTAGGGGACGGGGACGGTTTAGGGTCCAGGTGAGTGTACGACAACGCTTTAGGGGGAGCTTACGTATGAGGGCGTGGGTTAGTGTTAGCGTACGGGTTAGGATTGGGGACGGGTGAGGGTCAGGCTTTGGGGAAGGGTTAGGGTTAGGGTTCGGGCTAGGGTTAGGGTTAGGGGACGGGGACGGTTTAGGGTCCAGTTGAGGGTACAACAACGCTTTGGGGGAGCGTACGTGTGAGGGCGCGGGTTAGTGTTAGCGTACGGGTTAGGATTAGGGGACGGTTGAGTGTTAGGCTTCGGGGAAGGGTTAGGGTTAGGGTTCGGGCTAGGGTTAGGGTTAGGGGATGGGGACGGTTTAGGGTCCAGGTGAGGGTACGACAACGCTATAGGGGGAGCGTACGTGTGAGGGCGCAGGTTAGTGTTAGCGTACGGGTTATGATTAGGGGACGGGTGAGTGTCATGCTTCGGGGAAGGGTTAGGCTTAGGGTTCGGGCTAGGGTTAGGGTTAGGGGACAGGGACGGTTTAGGGTTCAGGTGAGTGTACGACAACGCTTTAGTGGAAGCGTTCGTGTGCGGGCGCAGGTTAGTGTTAGCGTACGGGTTAGGATAAGCGGACGGGTGAGGGTCATGCTTCGGGGAAGGGTTATGCTTAGGGTTCGGGCTAGGGTTAGGGTTAGGGGACGGGGACGGTTTAGGGTCCAGGTGAGGGTACGACAACGCTTTAGGGGGAGCGTACGTGTGAGGGCGCGAGTTAGTGTTAGCGTACGGGTTAGGATTAGGGGACGGGTGAGGGTCAGGCTTCGGGGAAGTGTTAGGGTAGGGGTTCGGACTAGGGTTAGGGTTAGGGGACGCAGACGGTTTAGGGTCCAGGTGAGGGTACGACAACGCTTTAGGGGGAGCGTACGTGTGAGGGCGTGGGTTATTGTTAGCGCACGGGTTAGGATTAGGGGACGGGTGAGGGTCAGGCTTCGGGCAAGGGTTAGGCTTAGGGTTCAGGCTAGGGTTAGGGTTAGGGGACGGGGACGGTTTAGGGTCGAGGTGAGTGTACGACAACGCTTTAGGGGGAGCTTACGTATGAGGGCGTGGGTTAGTGTTAGCGTACGGGTTAGGATTGGGGACGGGTGAGGGTCAGGCTTTGGGGAAGGGTTAGGGTTAGGGTTCGGGCTAGGGTTAGGGTTAGGGGACGGGGACGGTTTAGGGTCCAGTTGAGGGTACAACAACGCTTTGGGGGAGCGTACGTGTGAGGGCGCGGGTTAGTGTTAGCGTACGGGTTAGGATTAGGGGACGGTTGAGTGTTAGGCTTCGGGGAAGGGTTAGGGTTAGGGTTCGGGCTAGGGTTAGGGTTAGGGGATGGGGACGGTTTAGGGTCCAGGTGAGGGTACGACAACGCTATAGGGGGAGCGTACGTGTGAGGGCGCAGGTTAGTGTTAGCGTACGGGTTATGATTAGGGGACGGGTGAGTGTCATGCTTCGGGGAAGGGTTAGGCTTAGGGTTCGGGCTAGGTTAGGGTTAGGGGACAGGGACGGTTTAGGGTTCAGGTGAGTGTACGAGAACGCTTTAGTGGAAGCGTTCGTGTGAGGGCGCAGGTTAGTGTTAGCGTACGGGTTAGGATTAGGGGACGGGTGAGGGTCATGCTTCGGGGAAGGGTTACGCTTAGGGTTCGGGCTAGGGTTAGGGTTAGGGGACGGGGACGGTTTAGGGTCCAGGTGAGGGTACGACAACGCTTTAGGGGGAGCGTACGTGTGAGGGCGTGAGTTAGTGTTAGTGTACGGGTTAGGATTAGGGGACGGGTGAGGGTCAGGCTTCGGGGAAGTGTTAGGCTTAGGGTTCGTGCTAGGGTTAGGGTTAGGGGACGGGGACGGTTTAGGGTCCAGGTGAGTGTACGACAACGCTTTAGGGGGAGCGTACGTATGAGGGCGTGGGTTAGTGTTAGCGTACGGGTTAGGATTGGGGACGGGTGAGGGTCAGGCTTCGGGGAAGGGTTAGGGTTAGGGTCCGGGCTAGGGTTAGGGTTACGGGACGGGGACGGTTTAGGGTCCAGGTGAGTGTACGACAAAGCTTTAGGGGGAGCGTACGTGTGAGGGCGCAGGTTAGTGTTAGCGTACGGGTTAGGATTAGGGGTCGGGTGAGGGTCAGGCTTCGGGGAAGGGTTAGGGTTAGGGTTCGGGCTATGGTTAGGGTTAGGGGACGGGGACGGTTTAGGGTCCAGGTGAGGGTACGACAACGCTTTAGGGGGAGCGTACGTCTGAGGGCGCAGGTTAGTGTTAGCGTACGGGTTAGGATTAGGGGATGGGTGAGGGTCATGCTTTGGCTAAGGGTTAGGCTTAGGGTTCGGGCTAGGGTTAGGGTTAGGGGACGGGGACGGTTTACGGTCCAGGTGAGGGTACGACAACGCTTTAGGGGGAGCGTACATGTGAGGGTGCGGGATAGTGTTAGCGTAGAGGGTTAGGATTAGGGGACGGGTGAGGGTCAGGCTTTGGAGAAGGGTTAGGGTTAGGGTTAGGGGACGGGGACGGTTTAGGGTCCAGGTGAGTGTATGACAACGCTTTAGGGGGAGCGTACGTGTGAGGGAACGGGTTAGTGTTAGCGTACGGGTTAGGATTACGGCACGGGTGAGAGTCAGGCTTCGGGGAAGGGTTAGGCTTAGGGTGCGGGCTAGGGTTAGGGTTAGGGGACGGGGACGGTTTGGGGTCCAGGTGAGGGTAGGACAACGCTTTAGGGGAAGCGTACGTGTGAGAGCACGGCTTAGTGTTAGCGTACGGGTTAGGATTAGGGGACGGGTGAGTGTCAGGCTTCGGGGAAGTGTTAGGCTTATGGTTCGGGCTAGGGTTAGGGTTAGGGGACGGGGACGGTTTAGGGTCCATGTGAGAGTACGACAACGCTTTAGGGGGAGTGTATGTGTGAGGGCGCGGGTTAGTGTTAGCGTACGGGTTAGGATTAGGGGACGGGTGAGTGTCAGGCTTCGGGGAAGTGTTAGGCTTATGGTTCGGGCTAGGGTTAGGGTTAGGGGACGGGGACGGTTTAGGGTCCAGGTGAGGGTACGACAACGCTTTAGGGGGAGCGTACGTGTGAGGGCGCGGGTTAGTGTTAGCGTACGGGTTAGGATTAGGGGACGGGTGAGGGTCAGGCTTCGGGCAAGTGTTAGGCTTAGAATTCGGGCTAGGGTTAGGGTTAGGGGACGGGGACTGTTTGGGGTCCAGGTGAGTGTACGACAACGCTTTAGGGGGAGCGTACGTGTGAGGGCGCGGGTTAGTGTTAGCGTACGGGTTAGGATTAGGGGACGGGTGAGTGTCAGGCTTCGGGGAAGGGTTAGGCTTATGGTTCGGGCTAGGGTTAGGGTTAGGGGACGGGGACGGTTTAGGGTCCAGGTGAGGGTACGACAACGCTTTAGGGGCAGCGTACGTGTGAGGGCGCGGGTTAGTGTTAGGGTACGGGTTAGGATTAGTGGACGGGTGAGGGTCAGGCTTCGGGCAAGGGTTAGGCTTAGGGTTCGGGCTAGGGTTAGGGTTAGGGGACGGGGACGGTTTGGGGTCGAGGTGAGGGTACGACAACGCTTTAGGGGGAGCGTACGTGTGAGAGCGCGGGTTAGTGTTAGCATACGGGTTAGGATTAGGGGACGGGTGAGTGTCAGGCTTCGGGGAAGTGTTAGGCTTATGGTTCGGGCTAGGGTTAGGCTTAGGGGACGGGGACGGTTTGGGGTCCAGGTGAGGGTACGACAACGCTTTAGGGGGAGCGTACGTGTGAGGGCGCGGGTTAGTTTTAGCGTACGGGTTAGGATGAGGGGACGGGTGAGGGTCAGGCTTCGGGCAGGTTTAGGGTTAGGGTTCGGGCTAGGGTTAGGGTTAGGGGACGGGGACAGTTTAGGGTGCAGCTGAGGGTACGACAACGCTTTAGGGGAAGCGTACCTGTGAGGCCGCAGGTTAGTGTTAGCGTACGGGTTAGGATTAGGGGACGGGTGAGTGTCAGGCTTCGGGGAAGGGTTAGGCTTAGGGTTCGGGCTAGGGTTAGGGTTAGGGGACGGGGACGGTTTAGGGTCCAGGTGAGGGTACGACAACGCTTTAGGGGGAGCGTACGTATGAGGGCGCGGGTTAGTGTTAGCGTACGGGTTAGGATTGAGGACGGGTGAGGGTCAGGCTTCGGGGAAGTGTTAGGGTTAGGGTTCGGGCTAGGTTTAGGGTTAGGGGAAGGGGACAGTTTAGGGTCCAGTTGAGGGTACAACAACGCTTTGGGGGAGCGTACGTGTGAGGGCGCGGGTTAGTGTTAGCGTACGGGTTAGGAATAGGGCACGGTTGAGTGTCAGGCTTCGGGGAAGGGTTAGGGTTAGGGTTCGGGCTAGGGTTAGGGTTAGGGGACGGGGACGGTTTAGGGTCCAGGTGAGGGTACGACAACGCTTTAGGGGGAGCGTACGTGTGAGGGCGCGGGTTAGTGTTAGCGTACGGGTTAGGATTAGGGGACGGGTGAGGGTCAGGCTTCGGGCAAGTGTTAGGCTTAGGGTTCGGGCTAGGGTTAGGGTTAGGGGACGGGGACTGTTTGGGGTCCAGGTGAGTGTACGACAACGCTTTAGGGGGAGCGTACGTGTGAGGGCGCGGGTTAGTGTTAGCGTACGGGTTAGGATTAGGGGATGGGTGAGTGTCAGGCTTCGGGGAAGGGTTAGGCTTATGGTTCGGGCTAGGGTTAGGGTTAGGGGACGGGGACGGTTTAGGGTCCAGGTGAGGGTACGACAACGCTTTAGGGGCAGCGTACGTGTGAGGGCGCGGGTTAGTGTTAGGGTACGGGTTAGGATTAGTGGACGGGTGAGGGTCAGGCTTCGGGCAAGGGTTAGGCTTAGGGTTCGGGCTAGGGTTAGGGTTAGGGGACGGGGACGGTTTGGGGTCGAGGTGAGGGTACGACAACGCTTTAGGGGGAGCGTACGTGTGAGAGCGCGGGTTAGTGTTAGCATACGGGTTAGGATTAGGGGACGGGTGAGTGTCAGGCTTCGGGGAAGTGTTAGGCTTCTGGTTAGGGCTAGGGTTAGGCTTAGGGGACGGGGACGGTTTGGGGTCCAGGTGAGGGTACGACTACGCTTTAGGGGCAGCGTACGTGTGAGAGCGCAGGTTAGTGTTAGCGTACGGGTTAGGATTAGGGGACGGGTGAGGGTCAGGCTTCGGGGAAGGGTTAGGGTTTGGGTTCGGGCTAGGGTTAGGGTTAGGGGACGGGGACGGTTTAGGGTCCAGGTGAGGGTACGACAACGCTTTAGTGGGAGCGTACGTGTGAGGGCGCGGGTTAGTTTTAGCGTACGGGTTAGGATGAGGGGACGGGTGAGGGTCAGGCTTCGGGCAGGTTTAGGGTTAGGGTTCGGGCTAGGGTTAGGGTTAGGGGACGGGGACAGTTTAGGGTCCAGCTGAGGGTACGACAACGCTTTAGGGGAAGCGTACCTGTGAGGCCGCAGGTTAGTGTTAGCGTACGGGTTAGGATTAGGGGACGGGTGAGTGTCAGGCTTCGGGGAAGGGTTAGGCTTATGGTTCGGGCTAGGGTTAGGGTTAGGGGACGGGGACGGTTTAGGGTCCAGGTGAGGGTACGACAACGCTTTAGGGGGAGCGTACGTGTGAGAGCGCGGGTTAGTGTTAGCATACGGGTTAGGATTAGGGGACGGGTGAGTGTCAGGCTTCGGGGAAGGGTTAGGGTTAGGGTTCGGGCTATGGTTAGGGTTAGGGGACGGAGACGGTTTAGGGTCCAGGTGAGGGTACGACAACGCTTTACAGGGAGCGTACGTCTGAGGGCGCAGGTTAGTGTTAGCGTACTGGTTAGGATTAGGGGATGGGTGAGGGTCATGCTTCGGGGAAGGGTTAGGCTTAGGGTTCGGGCTAGGGTTAGGGTTAGGGGACGGGGACGGTTTACGGTCCAGGTGAGGGTACGACAACGCTTTAGGGGGAGCGTACGTGTGAGGGCACGGGTTAGTGTTAGCATACGGGTTAGGATTAGGGGACGGGTGAGGGTCAGGCTTTGGGGAAGGTTTAGGGTTAGGGTTCGGACTAGGGTTAGGGTTAGGGGACGGGGACGGTTTAGGGTCCAGGTGAGGGTACGACAACGCTTTAGGGGTAGCGTACGTGTGAGGGCACGGGTTAGTGTTAGCGTACGGGTTAGGATTAGGGGACGGGTGAGGGTCAGGCTTCGGGGAAGTGTTAGGCTTAGGGTTCGGGCTAGGGTTAGGGGACGGGGACGGGGACGGTTTGGGGTCCAGGTGAGGGTACGACAACGCTTTAGGGGGAGCGTACGTGTGAGAGCACGGCTTAGTGTTAGCGTACGGGTTAGGATTAGGGGACGGGTGAGTGTCAGGCTTCGGGGAAGTGTTAGGCTTATGGTTCGGGCTAGGGTTAGGGTTAGGGGTCGGGGACGGTTTAGGGTCCATGTGAGAGTACGACAACGCTTTAGGGGGAGTGTATGTGTGAGGGCGCGGGTTAGTGTTAGCGTACGGGTTAGGATTAGGGGACAGGTGCGTGTCAGGCTTCGGGGAAGTGTTAGGCTTATGGTTCGGGCTAGCGTTAGGGTTAGGGGACGGGGACGGTTTAGGGTCCAGGTGAGGGTACGACAACGCTTTAGGGGGATCGCACGTGTGAGGGCGTGGGTTAGTGTTAGCGTACGGGTTAGGATTAGGGGACGGGTGAGGGTCAGGCTTCGGGCAAGGGTTAGGCTTAGGGTTCGGGCTAGGGTTAGGGTTAGGGGACGGGGACGGTTTGGGGTCCAGGTGAGGGTACGACAACGCTTTAGGGGGAGCGTACGTGTGAGGGCGCGGGTTAGTGTTAGCGTACGGGTTAGGATTAGGGGACGGGTGAGTGTCAGGCTTCGTGGAAGTGTTAGGCTTATGGTTCGGGTTAGGGTTAGGGTTAGGGGACGGGGACGGTTTAGGGTCCATGTGAGGGTACGACAACGCTTTAGGGGCAGCGTACGTGTGAGGGCGCGGGTTAGTGTTAGCGTACGGGTTAGGATTAGGGGACGGGTGAGGGTCAGGCTTCAGGGAAAGGTTAGGGTTAGGGTTCGGGCTAGGTTTAGGGTTAGGGGACGGGGACGGTTTAGGGTCCAGGTGAGGGTACGACAACGCTTTAGGGGGAGCGCACGTGTGAGGGCGCGGGTTAGTGTTAGCGTACGGGTTAGGATTAGGGGACGGGTGAGGGTCAGGCTTCGGGCAAGGGTTAGGCTTAGGGTTCGGGCTAGGGTTAGGGTTGGGGACGGGGACGGTTTGGGGTCCAGGTGAGGGTACGACAACGCTTTAGGGGGAGCGTATGTGTGAGAGCGCGGGTTAGTGTTAGCGTACGGGTTAGGATTAGGGGACGGGTGAGGGTCAGGCTTCGGGGAAGGGTTAGGATAGGGGTTCGGGCTAGGGTTAGGGTTAGGGAACGGGGACGGTTTAGGGTCCAGGTGAGGGTACGACAACGCTTTAGGGGGAGCGTACGTGTGAGGGCGCAGGTTAGTGTTAGCGTACGGGTTAGGATTAGGGGACGGGTGAGGGTCAGGCTTCGGGGAAGGGTTAGGCTTAGGGTTCGGGCTAGGGTTAGGGTTAGGGCCGGGGACGGTTTAGGGTCCAGGTGAGGGTACGACAACGCTTTAGGGGGAGCGTACGTATGAGGGCGCGGGTTAGTGTTAGCGTACGTATTAGGATTGGGGACGGGTGAGGGTCAGGCTTCGGGGAAGGGTTAGGGTTAGGGTTCGGGCTAGGTTTAGGGTTAGGGGACGGGGACGGTTTAGGGTGCAGTTGAGGGTACAACAACGCTTTGGGGGAGCGTACGTGTGAGGGCGCGGGTTAGTGTTAGCGTACGGGTTAGGAATAGCGGACAGTTGAGTGTCAGGTTTCGGGGAAGGGTTAGGGTTAGGGTTCGGGCTAGGGTTAGGGTTAGGGGACGGGGACGGTTCAGGGTCCAGGTGAGGGTACGACAACGCTTTAGGTGGAGGGTACGTGTGAGGGCGCAGGTTAGTGTTAGCGTACGGGTTAGGATTAGGGGACGGGTGAGGGTCATGCTTCGGGGAAGGGTTACGCTTAGGGTTCGGGCTAGGGTTAGGGTTAGGGGACGGGGACGGTGTAGGGTCCAGGTGAGGGTACGACAACGCTTTAGGGGGAGCGTACGTGTGAGGGAGCGAGTTAGTGTTAGCGTACGGGTTAGGATTAGGGGACGGGTGAGGGTCAGGCTTCGGGGAAGTGTTAGGCTTAGGGTTCGTGCTAGGGTTAGGGTTAGGGGACGGGGACGGTTTAGGGTCCAGGTGAGGGTACGACAACGCTTTAGGGGGAGCGTACGTGTGAGAGCACAGCTTAGTGTTAGCGTACGGGTTAGGATTAGGGGACGGGTGAGTGTCAGGCTTCGGGGAAGTGTTAGGCTTATGGTTCGGGCTAGGGTTAGGGTTAGGGGACGGGGACGGTTTAGGGTCCATGTAAGAGTACGACAACGCTTTAGGGGGAGTGTATGTGTGAGGGCGTGGGTTAGTGTTAGCGTACGGGTTAGGATTAGGGGACGGGTGAGTGTCAGGCTTCGGAGAAGTGTTAGGCTTATGGTTCGGGCTAGGGTTAGGGTTAGAGGACAGGGACGGTTTAGGGTCCATGTGAGGGTACGACAACGCTTTAGGGGGAGCGTTCGTGTGAGGGCGCGGGTTAGTGTTAGCGTACGGGTTAGGATTAGGGGACGGGTGAGGGTCAGGCTTCGGGCAAGGGTTAGGCTTAGGGTTCGGGCTAGGGTTAGGGTTAGGGGACGGGGACTGTTTGGAGTCCAGGTGAGGGTACGACAACGCTTTAGGGGGAGCGTACGTGTGAGGGCGCGGGTTAGTGTTAGCGTACGGCTTAGGATTAGGGTACGGGTGAGTGTCAGGCTTCGGGGAAGTGTTAGGCTTAGGGTTCGGGCTAGGGTTAGGGTTAGGGGACGGGGACGGTTTAGGATCCAGGTGAGGGTACGACAACGCTTTAGGGGCAGCGTACGTGTGAGGGCGCGGGTTAGTGTTAGCGTACGGGTTAGGATTAGGGGACGGGTGAGGGTCAGGCTTCAGGGAAGTGTTAGGGTTAGGGTTCGGGCTAGGGTTAGGGTTAGGGGACGGGGACGGTTTAGGGTCCAGGTGAGGGTACGACAACGCTTTAGGGGGAGCGCACGTGTGAGGGCGCGGGTTAGTGTTAGCGTACGGGTTAGGATTAGTGGACGGGTGAGGGTCAGGCTTCGGGCAAGGGTTAGGCTTAGGGTTCGGGCTAGGGTTAGGGTTAGGGGACTGGGACGGTTTGGGGTCCAGGTGAGGGTACGACAACGCTTTAGGGGGAGCGTACGTGTGAGAGCGCGGGTTAGTGTTAGCGTACGGGTTAGGATTAGGGGACGGGTGAGTGTCAGGCTTCGGGGAAGTGTTAGGCTTATGTTTCGGGCTAGGGTTAGGGTTAGGGGACGGGGACGGTTTGGGGTCCAGGTGAGGGTACGACAACGCTTTAGGGGCAGCGTACGTGTGAGGGCGCGGGTTAGTGTTAGCGTACGGGTTAGGATTAGGGGACGGGTGAGGGTCAGGCTTCGTGCAAGTGTTAGGCTTAGGGTTCGGGCTAGGGTTAGGGTTAGGTGACGGGGACGGTTTAGGGTCCAGGTGAAGGTACGACAACGCTTTAGGGGGTGCGTACGTATGAGGGCGTGGGTTAGTGTTAGCGTACGGGTTAGGATTGGGGACGGGTGAGGGTCAGGCTTCGAGGAAGTGTTAGGGTAGGGGTTCGGGCTAGGGTTAGGGTTAGGGGACGGGGACGGTTTAGGGTCCAGCTGAGGGTACGACAACGCTTTAGGGGGAGCGTACGTGTGAGGCCGCAGGTTGGTGTTAGCGTACAGGTTAGGATTAGGGGACGGGTGAGGGTCAGGCTTCGGGGAAGGGTTAGGCTTAGGGTTCGGGCAAGGGTTAGGGTTAGGGGACGGGGACGGTTTAGGGTCCAGGTGAGGGTACGACAACGCTTTAGGGGGAGCGTACGTATGAGCGCGCGGGTTAGTGTTAGCGTACGGGTTAGGATTGAGGACGGGTGAGGGTCAGGCTTCGGGGAAGGGTTAGGATTAGGGTTCGGGCTAGGTTTAGGGTTAGGGGACGGGGACAGTTTAGGGTCCAGTTGAGGGTACAACAACGCTTTGGGGGAGCGTACGTGTGAGGGCGCGGGTTAGTGTTAGCGTACGGATTAGGAATAGGGGACGGTTGAGTGTCAGGCTTCGGGGAAGGGTTAGGGTTAGGGTTCGGGCTAGGGTTAGGGTTAGGGGACAGGGACGGTTCAGGGTCCAGGTGAGGGTACGACAACGCTTCAGGGGGAGCATACGTGTGAGGGCGCAGGTTAGTGTTACCATACGGGTTAGGATTAGGGGATGGGTGAGGGTCATGCTTCGGGGAAGGGTTAGGCTTAGGGTTCGGGCTAGGGTTAGGGTTAGGGGACGGGGATGGTGTAGGGTCCAGGTGAGGGTACGGCAACGCTTTAGGGGGAGCGTACGTGTGAGGGCGCGGGATAGTGTTATCGTACAGGTTAGGATTACGGGACGGGTGAGTGTCAGGCTTCGGGGAAGTGTTAGGCTTATGGTTCGGGCTAGGGTTAGGGTTAGGGGACGGGGACCGTTTAGGGTCCATGTGAGAGTACGACAACGCTTTAGGGGGAGTGTATGTGTGAGGGCGCGGGTTAGTGTTAGCGTACGGGTTAGGATTAGGGGACGGGTGAGTGTCAGGCTTCGGGGAAGTGTTAGGCTTATGGTTCGGGCTAGCGTTAGGGTTAGGGGACGGGGACGGTTTAGGGTCCAGGTGAGGGTACGACAACGCTTTAGGGGGAGCGCACGTGTGAGGGCGCGGGTTAGTGTTAGCGTACGGGTTAGGATTAGGGGACGGGTGAGGGTCAGGCTTCGGGGAAGTGTTAGGCTTAGGGTTCGGGCTAGGGTTAGGGTTAGGGGACGGGGACGGTTTAGGGTCCGGGTGAGGGTACGACAACGCTTTAGGGGGAGCGTACGTGGGAGGGCGCGGGTTAGTGTTAGCGTACGGGTTAGGATTAGGGGACGGGTGAGTGTCAGGCTTCGGGGAAGTGTTAGGCTTATGTTTCGGGCTAGGGTTAGGGTTAGGGGACGGGGACGGTTTGGGGTCCAGGTGAGGGTACGACAACGCTTTAGGGGCAGCGTACGTGTGAGGGCGCAGGTTAGTGTTAGCGTACGGGTTAGGATTCGGGTACGGGTGAGGGTCAGGCTTCGGGGAAGGGTTAGGGTTAGGGTTCGGGCTAGGGGTAGGTTTAGGGGACGGGGACGGTTTAGGGTCCAGGTGAGGGTACGACAATGCTTTAGGGGGAGCGCACGTGTGAGGGCGCGGGTTAGTGTTAGCGTACGGGTTAGGATTAGGGGACGGGTGAGGGTCAGGCTTCGGGCAAGGGTTAGGCTTAGGGTTCGGGCTAGGGTTAGGGTTGGGGACGGGGACGGTTTGGGGTCCAGGTGAGGGTACGACAACGCTTTAGGGGGAGCGTATGTGTGAGAGCGCGGGTTAGTGTTAGCGTACGGGTTAGGATTAGGGGACGGGTGAGTGTCAGGCTTCGGGGAAATGTTAGGCTTATGTTTCGGGCTAGGGTTAGGGTTCGGGGACGGGGACGGTGTAGGGTCCAGGTGAGGGTACGACAACGCTTTAGGGGGAGCGTACGTGTGAGGGCACGGGTTAGTGTTAGCGTACGGGTTAGGATTAGGGGACGGGTGAGGGTCAGGTTTCGGGGAAGGGTTAGGCTTATGGTTCGGGCTAGGGTTAGGGTTAGGGGACGGGGACGGTTTGGGGTCCAGGTGAGGGTACGACAACGCTTTAGGGGGAGCGTACGTGTGAGGGCGCAGGTTAGTGTTAGTGTACGTGTTAGGATTAGGGAATGGGTGAGGGTCATGCTTCGGAGAAGGGTTAGGCTTAGGGTTCGGGCTAGGGTTAGGGTTAGGGGTCGGGGACGGTTTACGGTCCAGGTGAGGTTACGACAACGCTTTAGGGGGAGCGTACGTGTGAGGGCGCGGGATAGTGTTAGCGTACGGGTTAGGATTAGGGGACGGGTGAGGGTCAGGCTTTGGTGAAGGGTTAGGGTTAGGGTTCGGGCTAGGGTTAGGGTTAGGGGACGGGGACGGTTTAGGGTCAAGGTGAGGGTACGACAACGCTTTAGGGGGAGCGTATGTGTGAGGGCGCGGGTTAGTGTTAGCGTACGGGTTAGGATTAGGGTACGGGTGAGTGTCAGGCTTCGGGGAAGTGTTAGGCTTATGGTTCGGGCTAGGGTTAGGGTTAGGGGACGGGGACGGTTTAGGGTCCAGGTGAGGGTACGACAACGCTATAGGAGGAGCGTACGTGTGAGGGCGCGGGTTAGTGTTAGCGTACGGTTTAGGATTAGGGGACATGTGAAGGTCAGGCTTCGGGGAGGGGTTAGGGTTAGGGTTCGGGCTAGGGTTAGGGTTAGGGGACGGGGACGGTGTAGGGTCCAGGTGAGGGTACGACAACGCTTTAGGGGGAGCGTATGTGTGAGGGCACGGGTTAGTGTTAGCGTACGGGTTAGGATTAGGGGACGGCTGAGGGTCAGGTTTCGGGGAAGGGTTAGGCTTATGGTTCGGGCTAGGGTTAGGGTTAGGGGACGGGGACGGTTTGGGGTCCAGGTGAGGGTACGACAACGCTTTAGGGGGAGCGTACGTGTGAGGGCGCGGGTTAGTGTTACCGTACGGGTTAAGATTAGGGGACGGGTGAGTGTCAGGCTTCGGGGAAGTGTTAGGCTTATGTTTCGGGCTAGGGTTAGGGTTAGGGGACGGGGAAGGTTTAGTGTCCAGGTGAGGGTACGACAACGCTTTAGGGGGAGCGTACGTGTGAGGGCGCGTGTTATTGTTACCGTACGGGTTAGGATTAGGTGACGGGTGAGGGTCAGGCTTCGGGCAAGGGTTAGGCTTAGGGTTCGGGCTAGGGTTAGGGTTAGGGGACGGGGACGGTTTAGGGTCCAGGTGAGGGTACGACAACGCTTTCGGGGGAGCGTACGTGTGAGGGTGCGTGTTAGTGTTAGCGTACGGTTTAGGACTAGGGGACGGCTGAGGGTCAGGCTTCGGGCAAGGGTTAGGCTTAGGGTTCGGGCTACGGTTAGGGTTAGGGGACGGGGACGGTTTAGGGTACAGGTGAGGGTACGACAACGCTTTAGGGGGAGCTTATGTATGAGGGAGCGGGTTAGTGTTAGCGTACGGGTTAGGATTGGGGCCGGGTGAGGGTCAGGCTTCGGGGAAGGGTTAGGGTTAGGGTTCGGGCTAGGGTTAGGGTTAGGGGACGGGGACGGTTTAGGGTCCAGTTGAGGGTACAACAACGCTTTGGGAGAGCGTACGTGTGAGGGCGCGGGTTAGTGTTAGCGTACGGTTTAGGATTAGGGGACGGTTGAGTGTTAGGCTTCGGGGAAGGGTTAGGGTTAGGATTCGGGCTAGGGTTAGGGTTAGGGGACGGGGACGGTTCAGGGTCCAGGTGAGGGTACGACAACGCTTTAGGGGGAGCGCACGTGTGAGGGCGCAGGTTAGTGTTAGCGTACGGGTTAGGATTAGGGGACGGGTGAGTGTCATGCTTCGGGGAAGGGTTAGGCTTAGGGTTCGGGCTAGGGTTAGGGTTAGGGGACAGGGACGGTTTAGGGTTCAGGTGAGTGTACGACAACGCTTTAGTGGAAGCGTTCGTGTGAGGGCACAGGTTAGTGTTAGCGTACGGGTTAGGATTAGGGGACGGGTGAGGGTCATGCTTCGGGGAAGGGTTACGCTTAGGGTTCGGTCTAGGGTTAGGGTTAGGGGACGGGGACGGTTTAGGGTCCAGGTGAGGGTAAGACAACGCTTTAGGGGGAGCGTACGTGTGAGGGCGCGGGTTAGTGTTAGCGTACGGTTTAGGATTAGGGGACGGGTGAGGGTCAGGCTTCGGGCAAGTGTTAGGGTTAGGTTTCGGGCTAGGGTTAGGTTTAGGGGACGGGGATGGTTTAGGGTCGATGTGAGGCTACGACAACGCTTTAGGGGGAGCGTATGTGTGAGGGCGCGGGTTAGTGTTAGCGTACGGGTTAGGATTAGGGGACGGGTGAGTGTCAGGCTTCGGGGAAGTGTTAGGTTTATGGTTCGGGCTAGGGTTAGGGGACGGGGACGGGGACGGTTTAGGGTCCAGGTGAGGGTACGACAACGCTTTAGGGGGAGCATAAGTGTGAGGGCGCGGGTTAGTGTTAGCGTACGGGTTAGGATTAGGGGACGGGTGAGGGTCAGGCTTCGGGGAAGAGTTAGGGTTAGGGTTCGGGCTAGGGTTAGGGTTAGGGGACGGGGACGGTTTAGGGTCAAGGTGAGGGTACGACAACGCTTTAGGGGGAGCGCACGTGTGAGGGCGCGGGTTAGTGTTAGCGTAAGGGTTAGGATTAGGGGACGGGTGAGTGTCAGGCTTCGGGGAAGTGTTAGGCTTATGGTTCGGGCTAGGGTTAGGGTTAGGGGACGGGGACGGTTTAGGGTCCAGGTGAGGGTACGACAACGCTTTAGGGGCAGCGTACGTGTGAGGGTGCGTGTTAGTGTTAGCGTACGGGTTAGGATTAGGGGACGAGTGAGGGTCATGCTTCGGGAAAGTGTTAGGCTTAGGGTTCGGGCTAGGGTTAGGGTTAGGGGACAGGGACGGTTTAGGGTTCAGGTGAGTGTATGACAACGCTTTAGCGGAAGCGTTCGTGTGAGGGCGCAGGTTAGTGTTAGCGTACGGGTTAGGATTAGGGGACGGGTGAGGGTCAGGCTTCGGGGAAGGGTTAGGCTTATGTTTCGGGCTAGGGTTAGGGTTAGGGGACGGGGACGGTTTAGGGTCCAGGTGAGGGTACGACAACGCTTTAGGGGGAGCGTACGTGTGAGGGCGCGGGTTAGTGTTAGCGTACGGGTTAGGATTAGGGGACGGTGAGGGTCAGGCTTCGGGCAAGTGTTAGGCTTAAGGTTCGGTTAGGGTTAGGGTTAGGGTTAGGGATAGGGTTAGGGTTAGGCTTATGGTTCGGGCTAGGGTTAGGGTTAGGGGACGGGGACGGTTTAGGGTCCAGGTGAGGGTACGACAACGCTTTAGGGGCAGTGTACGTGTGAGGGCGCGGGTTAGTGTTAGCGTACGGGTTAGGATTAGCGGACGGGTGAGGGTCAGGCTTCAGGGAAGGGTTAGGGTTAGGGTTCGGGCTAGGGTTAGGGTTAGGGGACGGGGACGGTTTAGGGTCCAGGTGAGGGTACGACAACGCTTTAGGGGGAGCGCACGTGTGAGGGCGCGGGTTAGTGTTAGCGTACGGGTTAGGATTAGGGGACGGGTGAGGGTCAGGCTTCGGGGAAGAGTTAGGCTTATGTTTCGGGCTAGGGTTAGGGTTAGGGGAAGGGGACGGTTTGGGGTCCAGGTGAGGGTACGACAACGCTTTAGGGGCAGCGTACGTGTGAGGGCGCAGGTTAGTGTTAGCGTACGGGTTAGGATTAGGGGACGGGTGAGGGTCAGGCTTCGGGGAAGGGTTAGGGTTAGGGTTCGGGCTAGGGATAGTGTTAGGAGACGGGGATGGTTTAGGGTCCAGGTGAGGGTACGACAACGCTTTAGGGGGAGCGTACGTGTGAGGGCGCGGGTTAGTGTTAGCGTACGGGTTAGGATTATGGGACGGGTGAGGGTCAGGCTTCGGGGAAGGGTTAGGGTTAGGGTTCGGGCTAGGGTTAGGGTTAGGGGACGGGGACGGTTTAGGGTCCAGGTGAGGGTACGACAACGCTTTAGGGGGAGCGTACGTGTGAGGGCGCAGGTTAGTGTTAGCGTACGGGTTAGGATTAGGGGACGGGTGAGGGTCAGGCTTCGGGGAAGTGTTAGGCTTAGGTTTCGGTCTAGGGTTAGGGTTAGGGGACGGGGACGGTTTAGGGTCCAGGTGAGGGTACGACAACGCTTTAGGGGGAGCGTACGTGTGAGGGCGCGGGTTAGTGTTAGCGTACATGTTAAGATTAGGGGACGGGTGAGGGTCAGGCTTCGGGCAAGTGTTAGGGTTAAGGTTCGGGCTAGGGTTAGGGTTAGGGGACGGGGATGGTTTAGGGTCCAGGTGAGGGTACGACAACGCTTTAGGGGGAGTGTATGTGTGAGGGCGCGGGTTAGTGTTAGCGTACGGGTTAGGATTAGGGGACGGATGAGGGTCAGGCTTCGGGCAAGGGTTAGGCTTAGGGTTCGGGCTAGGGTTAGGGTTAGGGGACGGGGACGGTTTAGGGTCAAGGTGAGGGTACGACAACACTTTAGGGGGAGCGTACGTATGAGGGCGTGGTTTAGTGTTAGCGTACGGGTTAGGATTGGGGACGGGTGAGGGTCAGGCTTCGGGGAAGGTTAGGGTTAGGGTTCGGGCTAGGGTTAGGGTTAGGGGACGGGGACGGTTTAGGGTCCAGGTGAGAGTACGACAACGTTTTAGCGGCAGCGTACGTGTGAGGGCGCGTGTTAGTGTTAGCGTACGGGTTAGGATTAGGGGACGAGTGAGGGTCATGCTTCGGGGAAGGGTTAGGCTTAGGGTTCGGGCTAGGGTTAGGGTTAGGGGACAGGGACGGTTTAGGGTTCAGGTGAGTGTATGACAACGCTTTAGCGGAAGCGTTCGTGTGAGGGCGCAGGTTAGTGTTAGCGTACGGGTTAGGATTAGGGGACGGGTGAGGGTCATGCTACGGGGAAGGGTTAGGGTTAGGGTTCGGGCTAGGGTTAGGGTTAGGGGACGGGGACGGTTTAGGGTCCAGGTGAGGGTACGACAACGCTTTAGGGGGAGCGTACGTGTGAGGGCGCGGTTTAGTGTTAGCGTACGGGTTAGGATTAGGGGACGGGTGAGGGTCAGGCTTCGGGCAAGTGTTAGGGTTAGGTTTCGGGCTAGGGTTAGGTTTAGGGGACGGGGACGGTTTAGGGTCCATGTGAGGGTACGACAACGCTTTAGGGGGAGTGTATGTGTGAGGGCGCGGGTTAGTGTTAGAGTACGGGTTAGGATTAGGGGACGGTTGAGTGTCAGGCTTCGGGGAAGTGTTAGGCTTATGGTTCGGGCTAGGGTTAGGGTTAGGGGACGGGCACGGTTTAGGGTCCAGGTGAGGGTACGACAACGCTTTAGGGGGAGCGTACGTGTGAGGGCGCGGGTTAGTGTTAGCGTACGGGTTAGGATTAGGGGACGGGTGAGGGTCAGGCTTCGTGGAAGGGTTAGGGTTAGGGTTCGGGCTAGGGTTAGGGTTAGGGGACGGAGACGGTTTAGGGTCCAGGTGAGGGTACGACAACGCTTTATGGGGAGCGCACGTGTGAGGGCGCGGGTTAGTGTTAGCGTACGGGTTAGGATTAGGGGACGGGTGAGGGTCAGGCTTCGGGCAAGGGTTAGGCTTAGGGTTCGGGCTAGGGTTAGGGTTAGGGGACGGGGACGGTTTGGGGTCCAGGTGAGGGTACGACAACGCTTTAGGGGGAGCGTACGTGTGAGGGCGCGGGTTAGTGTTAGCGTACGGGTTAGGATTAGGGGACGGGTGAGTGTCAGGCTTTGGGGAAATGTTAGGCTTATGGTTCGGGCTAGGGTTAGGGTTAGGGGACGGGGACGGTTTAGGGTCCAGGTGAGGGTACGACAACGCTTTAGGGGCAGTGTACGTGTGAGGGCGCGGGTTAGTGTTAGCGTACGGGTTAAGATTAGCGGACGGGTGAGGGTCAGGCTTCAGGGAAGTGTTAGGGTTAGGGTTCGGGCTAGGGTTAGGGTTAGGGGACGGGGACGGTTTAGGGTTCAGGTGAGTGTACGACAACGCTTTAGTGGAAGCGTTCGTGTGAGGGCACAGGTTAGTGTTAGCGTACGGGTTAGGATTAGGGGACGGGTGAGGGTCATGCTTCGGGGAAGGGTTACGCTTAGGGTTCGGTCTAGGGTTAGGGTTAGGGGACGGGGACGGTTTAGGGTCCAGGTGAGGGTAAGACAACGCTTTAGGGGGAGCGTACGTGTGAGGGCGCGGGTTAGTGTTAGCGTACGGTTTAGGATTAGGGGACGGGTGAGGGTCAGGCTTCGGGCAAGTGTTAGGGTTAGGTTTCGGGCTAGGGTTAGGTTTAGGGGACGGGGATGGTTTAGGGTCGATGTGAGGCTACGACAACGCTTTAGGGGGAGCGTATGTGTGAGGGCGCGGGTTAGTGTTAGCGTACGGGTTAGGATTAGGGGACGGGTGATTGTCAGGCTTCGGGGAAGTGTTAGGTTTATGGTTCGGGCTAGGGTTAGGGGACGGGGACGGGGACGGTTTAGGGTCCAGGTGAGGGTACGACAACGCTTTAGGGGGAGCATAAGTGTGAGGGCACGGGTTAGTGTTAGCGTACGGGTTAGGATTAGGGGACGGGTGAGGGTCAGGCTTCGGGGAAGAGTTAGGGTTAGGGTTCGGGCTAGGGTTAGGGTTAGGGGACGGGGACGGTTTAGGGTCAAGGTGAGGGTACGACAACGCTTTAGGGGGAGCGCACGTGTGAGGGCGCGGGTTAGTGTTAGCGTAAGGGTTAGGATTAGGGGACGGGTGAGTGTCAGGCTTCGGGGAAGTGTTAGGCTTATGGTTCGGGCTAGGGTTAGGGTTAGGGGACGGGGACGGTTTAGGGTCCAGGTGAGGGTACGACAACGCTTTAGGGGCAGCGTACGTGTGAGGGTGCGTGTTAGTGTTAGCGTACGGGTTAGGATTAGGGGACGAGTGAGGGTCATGCTTCGGGAAAGTGTTAGGCTTAGGGTTCGGGCTAGGGTTAGGGTTAGGGGACAGGGACGGTTTAGGGTTCAGGTGAGTGTATGACAACGCTTTAGCGGAAGCGTTCGTGTGAGGGCGCAGGTTAGTGTTAGCGTACGGGTTAGGATTAGGGGACGGGTGAGGGTCAGGCTTCGGGGAAGGGTTAGGCTTATGTTTCGGGCTAGGGTTAGGGTTAGGGGACGGGGACGGTTTAGGGTCCAGGTGAGGGTACGACAACGCTTTAGGGGGAGCGTACGTGTGAGGGCGCGGGTTAGTGTTAGCGTACGGGTTAGGATTAGGGGACGGTGAGGGTCAGGCTTCGGGCAAGTGTTAGGCTTAAGGTTCGGTTAGGGTTAGGGTTAGGGTTAGGGTTAGGGTTAGGGTTAGGCTTATGGTTCGGGCTAGGGTTAGGGTTAGGGGACGGGGACGGTTTAGGGTCCAGGTGAGGGTACGACAACGCTTTAGGGGCAGTGTACGTGTGAGGGCGCGGGTTAGTGTTAGCGTACGGGTTAGGATTAGCGGACGGGTGAGGGTCAGGCTTCAGGGAAGGGTTAGGGTTAGGGTTCGGGCTAGGGTTAGGGTTAGGGGACGGGGACGGTTTAGGGTCCAGGTGAGGGTACGACAACGCTTTAGGGGGAGCGCACGTGTGAGGGCGCGGGTTAGTGTTAGCGTACGGGTTAGGATTAGGGGACGGGTGAGGGTCAGGCTTCGGGGAAGAGTTAGGCTTATGTTTCGGGCTAGGGTTAGGGTTAGGGGAAGGGGACGGTTTGGGGTCCAGGTGAGGGTACGACAACGCTTTAGGGGCAGCGTACGTGTGAGGGCGCAGGTTAGTGTTAGCGTACGGGTTAGGATTAGGGGACGGGTGAGGGTCAGGCTTCGGGGAAGGGTTAGGGTTAGGGTTCGGGCTAGGGATAGGGTTAGGAGACGGGGATGGTTTAGGGTCCAGGTGAGGGTACGACAACGCTTTAGGGGGAGCGTACGTGTGAGGGCGCGGGTTAGTGTTAGCGTACGGGTTAGGATTATGGGACGGGTGAGGGTCAGGCTTCGGGGAAGGGTTAGGGTTAGGGTTCGGGCTAGGGTTAGGGTTAGGGGACGGGGACGGTTTAGGGTCCAGGTGAGGGTACGACAACGCTTTAGGGGGAGCGTACGTGTGAGGGCGCAGGTTAGTGTTAGCGTACGGGTTAGGATTAGGGGACGGGTGAGGGTCAGGCTTCGGGGAAGTGTTAGGCTTAGGTTTCGGTCTAGGGTTAGGGTTAGGGGACGGGGACGGTTTAGGGTCCAGGTGAGGGTACGACAACGCTTTAGGGGGAGCGTACGTGTGAGGGCGCGGGTTAGTGTTAGCGTACATGTTAAGATTAGGGGACGGGTGAGGGTCAGGCTTCGGGCAAGTGTTAGGGTTAAGGTTCGGGCTAGGGTTAGGGTTAGGGGACGGGGATGGTTTAGGGTCCAGGTGAGGGTACGACAACGCTTTAGGGGGAGTGTATGTGTGAGGGCGCGGGTTAGTGTTAGCGTACGGGTTAGGATTAGGGGACGGATGAGGGTCAGGCTTCGGGCAAGGGTTAGGCTTAGGGTTCGGGCTAGGGTTAGGGTTAGGGGACGGGGACGGTTTAGGGTCAAGGTGAGGGTACGACAACACTTTAGGGGGAGCGTACGTATGAGGGCGTGGTTTAGTGTTAGCGTACGGGTTAGGATTGGGGACGGGTGAGGGTCAGGCTTCGGGGAAGGTTAGGGTTAGGGTTCGGGCTAGGGTTAGGGTTAGGGGACGGGGACGGTTTAGGGTCCAGGTGAGAGTACGACAACGTTTTAGCGGCAGCGTACGTGTGAGGGCGCGTGTTAGTGTTAGCGTACGGGTTAGGATTAGGGGACGAGTGAGGGTCATGCTTCGGGGAAGGGTTAGGCTTAGGGTTCGGGCTAGGGTTAGGGTTAGGGGACAGGGACGGTTTAGGGTTCAGGTGAGTGTATGACAACGCTTTAGCGGAAGCGTTCGTGTGAGGGCGCAGGTTAGTGTTAGCGTACGGGTTAGGATTAGGGGACGGGTGAGGGTCATGCTACGGGGAAGGGTTAGGGTTAGGGTTCGGGCTAGGGTTAGGGTTAGGGGACGGGGACGGTTTAGGGTCCAGGTGAGGGTACGACAACGCTTTAGGGGGAGCGTACGTGTGAGGGCGCGGTTTAGTGTTAGCGTACGGGTTAGGATTAGGGGACGGGTGAGGGTCAGGCTTCGGGCAAGTGTTAGGGTTAGGTTTCGGGCTAGGGTTAGGTTTAGGGGACGGGGACGGTTTAGGGTCCATGTGAGGGTACGACAACGCTTTAGGGGGAGTGTATGTGTGAGGGCGCGGGTTAGTGTTAGAGTACGGGTTAGGATTAGGGGACGGTTGAGTGTCAGGCTTCGGGGAAGTGTTAGGCTTATGGTTCGGGCTAGGGTTAGGGTTAGGGGACGGGCACGGTTTAGGGTCCAGGTGAGGGTACGACAACGCTTTAGGGGGAGCGTACGTGTGAGGGCGCGGGTTAGTGTTAGCGTACGGGTTAGGATTAGGGGACGGGTGAGGGTCAGGCTTCGTGGAAGTGTTAGGGTTAGGGTTCGGGCTAGGGTTAGGGTTAGGGGACGGAGACGGTTTAGGGTCCAGGTGAGGGTACGACAACGCTTTATGGGGAGCGCACGTGTGAGGGCGCGGGTTAGTGTTAGCGTACGGGTTAGGATTAGGGGACGGGTGAGGGTCAGGCTTCGGGCAAGGGTTAGGCTTAGGGTTCGGGCTAGGGTTAGGGTTAGGGGACGGGGACGGTTTGGGGTCCAGGTGAGGGTACGACAACGCTTTAGGGGGAGCGTACGTGTGAGGGCGTGGGTTAGTGTTAGCGTACGGGTTAGGATTAGGGGACGGGTGAGTGTCAGGCTTTGGGGAAGTGTTAGGCTTATGGTTCGGGCTAGGGTTAGGGTTAGGGGACGGGGACGGTTTAGGGTCCAGGTGAGGGTACGACAACGCTTTAGGGGCAGTGTACGTGTGAGGGCGCGGGTTAGTGTTAGCGTACGGGTTAAGATTAGCGGACGGGTGAGGGTCAGGCTTCAGGGAAGTGTTAGGGTTAGGGTTCGGGCTAGGGTTAGGGTTAGGGGACGGGGACGGTTTAGGGTCCAGGTGAGGGTACGACAATGCTTTAGGGGGAGCGCACGTGTGAGGGCGCGGGTTAGTTTTAGCGAACGGGTTAGGATTAGGGGACGGGTGAGGGTCAGGCTTCGGGGACGTGTTAGGCTTATGTTTCGGGCTAGGGTTAGGGTTAGGGGAAGGGGACGGTTTGGGGTCCAGGTGAAGGTACAAGAACGCTTTAGGGGCAGCGTACGTGTGAGGGCGCAGGTTACTGTTAGCGTACGGGTTAGGATTAGGGGACGGGTGAGGGTCAGGCTTCGGGGAAGTGTTAGGGTTAGGGTTCGGGCTAGGATTAGGGTTAGGGGACGGGGACGGTTTAGTGTCCAGGTGAGTGTACGACAATGCTTTGGGGGAGCGTACGTGTGAGGGCGCGGGTTAGTGTTAGCGTACGGGTTAGGATTAGGGGACGGATGAGGGTCAGGCTTCGGGGAAGGGTTAGGGTTAGGGTTCGGGCTAGGGTTAGGGTTAGGGGACGGGGACGTTTTAGGGTCCAGGTGAGGGTACGACAACGCTTTAGGGGGAGCGTACGTGTGAGGGCGCAGGTTAGTGTTAGCGTATGGGTTAGGATTAGGGGACGGGTGAGTGTCAGGCTTCGGGGAAGGGTTAGGCTTAGGGTTCGGGCTAGGGTTAGGGTTAGGGGACGGGGACGGTTTAGGGTCCAGGTGAGGGTACGACAACGCTTTAGGAGGAGCGTACGTGTGAGGGCGCGGGTTAGTGTTAGCGTACGGGTTAGGAATAGGGGACGGGTGAGGGTCAGGCTTCGGGCAAGTGTTAGGGTTAGGGTTCGGGCTAGGGTGAGGGTTAGGGAACGGGGAAGGTTTGGGGTCCAGGTGAGGGTACGACAACGCTTTAGGGGGAGCGTACGTGTGAGAGCGCGGCTTAGTGTTAGCGTACGGGTTAGGATTAGGGGACGGGTGAGTGTCAGGCTTCGGGGAAGTGTTAGGCTTATGGTTCGGGCTAGGGTTAGGGTTAGGGGACGGGGACGGTTTAGGGTCCAGGTGAGGGTACGACAACGCTTTAGGGGGAGCAGACGTGTGAGGGCGCGGGTTAGTGTTAGCGTGCGGGTTAGCATTAGGGGACGGGTGAGGGTCAGGCTTCGGGGAAGGGTTAGGGTTAGGGTTCGGGCTAGGGTTAGGGTTAGGGGACGGGGACGGTTTAGGGTCCAGGTGAGGGTACGACAATGCTTTAGGGGCAGCGTACGTGTGAGGGCGCGGGATAGTGTTAGCGTACGGGTTAGGATTAGGGGACGGGTGAGGGTCAGGCTTCGGGGAAGGGTTAAGGTTAGGGTTCGGGCTAGGGTTAGGGTTAGGGGACGGGGACGGTTTAGGGTCCAGGTGAGGGTACGACAACGCTTTAGGGGGAGCGTACGTGTGAGGGCGCAGGTTAGTGTTAGCGTACGGGTTAGGATTAGGGGACGGGTGAGGGTCAGGCTTCGGGGAAGGTTTAGGGTTAGGGTTCGTGCTAGGGTTAGGGTTAGGGGACGGTGACGGTTTAGGGTCCAGTTGAGGGTACAACAACGCTTTGGGGGAGCGTACGTGTGAAGGCGCGGGTTAGTGTTAGCGTACGGGTTAGGATTAGGGGACGGTTGAGTGTTAGGCTTCGGGGAAGGGTTAGGGTTAGGGTTCGGGCTAGGGTTAGGGTTAGGGGACGGGGAGGGTTCAGGGTCCAGGTGAGGGTACGACAACGCTTTAGGGGGAGCGTACGTGTGAGGGCGCAGGTTAGTGTTAGCGTACGGGTTAGGATTAGGGGACGGGTGAGTGTCATGCTTCGGGGAAGGGTTAGGCTTAGGGTTCGGGCTAGGGTTAGGGTTAGGGGACAGGGACGGTTTAGGGTTCAGGTGAGTGTACGACAACGCTTTAGTGGAAGCGTTCGTGTGAGGGCGGAGGTTAGTGTTAGCGTACGGGTTAGGATAAGCGGACGGGTGAGGGTCATGCTTCGGGGAAGGGTTATGCTTAGGGTTCGGGCTAGGGTTAGGGTTAGGGGACGGGGACGGTTTAGGGTCCAGGTGAGGGTACGACAACGCTTTAGGGGGAGCGTACGTGTGAGGGCGCGGGTTAGTGTTAGCGTACGGGTTAGGATTAGGGGACGGGTGAGGGTCAGGCTTCGGGGAAGTGTTAGGCTTAGGGTTCGGACTAGGGTTAGGGTTAGGGGACGGAGACGGTTTAGGGTCCAGGTGAGGGTACGACAACGCTTTAGGGGTAGCGTACGTATGAGGGCACGGGTTAGTGTTAGCGTATGGGTTAGGATTAGGGGACGGGTGAGGGTCAGGCTTCGGGGAAGTGTTAGGGTAGGGGTTCGGGCTAGGGTTAGGGTTAGGGGACGGGGACGGTTTAGGGTCCAGGTGAGGGTACGACAACGCTTTAGGGGGAGCGTATGTGTGAGGGCGTGGGTTATTGTTAGCGCACGGGTTAGGATTAGGGGACGGGTGAGGGTCAGGCTTCGGGCAAGGGTTAGGCTTAGGGTTCAGGCTAGGGTTAGGGTTAGGGGACGGGGACGGTTTAGGGTCCAGGTGAGTGTACGACAACGCTTTAGGGGGAGCTTACGTATGAGGGCGTGGGTTAGTGTTAGCGTACGGGTTAGGATTGGGGACGGGTGAGGGTCAGGCTTCGGGGAAGGGTTAGGGTTAGGGTTCGGGCTAGGGTTAGGGTTAGGGGACGGGGACGGTTTAGGGTCCAGTTGAGGGTACAACAACGCTTTGGGGGAGCGTACGTGTGAGGGCGCAGGTTAGTGTTAGCGTACGGGTTAGGATTAGGGGACGGTTGAGTGTTAGGCTTCGGGGAAGGGTTAGGGTTAGGGTTCGGGCTAGGGTTAGGGTTAGGGGATGGGGACGGTTTAGGGTCCAGGTGAGGGTACGACAACGCTATAGGGGGAGCGTACGTGTGAGGGCGCAGGTTACTGTTAGCGTACGGGTTAGGATTAGGGGACGGGTGAGTGTCATGCTTCGGGGAAGGGTTAGGCTTAGGGTTCGGGCTAGGTTAGGGTTAGGGGACAGGGACGGTTTAGGGTTCAGGTGAGTGTACGAGAACGCTTTAGTGGAAGCGTTCGTGTGAGGGCGCAGGTTAGTGTTAGCGTACGGGTTAGGATTAGGGGACGGGTGAGGGTCATGCTTCGGGGAAGGGTTACGCTTAGGGTTCGGGCTAGGGTTAGGGTTAGGGGACGGGGACGGTTTAGGGTCCAGGTGAGGGTACGACAACGCTTTAGGGGGAGCGTACGTGTGAGGGCGTGAGTTAGTGTTAGTGTACGGGTTAGGATTAGGGGACGGGTGAGGGTCAGGCTTCGGGGAAGTGTTAGGCTTAGGGTTCGTGCTAGGGTTAGGGTTAGGGGACGGGGACGGTTTAGGGTCCAGGTGAGTGTACGACAACGCTTTAGGGGGAGCGTACGTATGAGGGCGTGGGTTAGTGTTAGCGTACGGGTTAGGATTGGGGACGGGTGAGGGTCAGGCTTCGGGGAAGGGTTAGGGTTAGGGTCCGGGCTAGGGTTAGGGTTACGGGACGGGGACGGTTTAGGGTCCAGGTGAGTGTACGACAAAGCTTTAGGGGGAGCGTACGTGTGAGGGCGCAGGTTAGTGTTAGCGTACGGGTTAGGATTAGGGGTCGGGTGAGGGTCAGGCTTCGGGGAAGGGTTAGGGTTAGGGTTCGGGCTATGGTTAGGGTTAGGGGACGGGGACGGTTTAGGGTCCAGGTGAGGGTACGACAACGCTTTAGGGGGAGCGTACGTCTGAGGGCGCAGGTTAGTGTTAGCGTACGGGTTAGGATTAGGTAATGGGTGAGGGTCATGCTTTGGCTAAGGGTTAGGCTTAGGGTTCGGGCTAGGGTTAGGGTTAGGGGACGGGGACGGTTTACGGTCCAGGTGAGGGTACGACAACGCTTTAGGGGGAGCGTACGTGTGAGGGTGCGGGATAGTGTTAGCGTAGAGGGTTAGGATTAGGGGACGGGTGAGGGTCAGGCTTTGGAGAAGGGTTAGGGTTAGGGTTAGGGGACGGGGACGGTTTAGGGTCCAGGTGAGGGTATGACAACGCTTTAGGGGGAGCGTACGTGTGAGGGAACGGGTTAGTGTTAGCGTACGGGTTAGGATTACGGCACGGGTGAGAGTCAGGCTTCGGGGAAGGGTTAGGCTTAGGGTGCGGGCTAGGGTTAGGGTTAGGGGACGGGGACGGTTTGGGGTCCAGGTGAGGGTAGGACAACGCTTTAGGGGGAGCGTACGTGTGAGAGCACGGCTTAGTGTTAGCGTACGGGTTAGGATTAGGGGACGGGTGAGTGTCAGGCTTCGGGGAAGTGTTAGGCTTATGGTTCGGGCTAGGGTTAGGGTTAGGGGACGGGGACGGTTTAGGGTCCATGTGAGAGTACGACAACGCTTTAGGGGGAGTGTATGTGTGAGGGCGCGGGTTAGTGTTAGCGTACGGGTTAGGATTAGGGGACGGGTGAGTGTCAGGCTTAGGGGAAGTGTTAGGCTTATGGTTCGGGCTAGGGTTAGGGTTAGGGGACGGGGACGGTTTAGGGTCCAGGTGAGGGTACGACCACGCTTTAGGGGGAGCGTACGTGTGAGGGCGCGGGATAGTGTTAGCGTACGGGTTAGGATTAGGGGACGGGTGAGGGTCAGGCTTTGGTGAAGGGTTAGGGTTAGGGTTCGGGCTAGGGTTAGGGTTAGGGGACGGGGACGGTTTAGGGTCCAGGTGAGGGTACGACAACGCTTTAGGGGGAGCGTATGTGTGAGGGCGCGGGTTAGTGTTAGCGTACGGGTTAGGATTAGGGTACGGGTGAGTGTCAGGCTTCGGGGAAGTGTTAGGCTTATGGTTCGGGCTAGGGTTAGGGTTAGGGGACGGGGACGGTTTAGGGTCCAGGTGAGGGTACGACAACGCTATAGGAGGAGCGTACGTGTGAGGGCGCGGGTTAGTGTTAGCGTACGGGTTAGGATTAGGGGACATGTGAAGGTCAGGCTTCGGGGAGGGGTTAGGGTTAGGGTTCGGGCTAGGGTTAGGGTTAGGGGACGGGGACGGTGTAGGGTCCAGGTGAGGGTACGACAACGCTTTAGGGGGAGCGTATGTGTGAGGGCATGGGTTAGTGTTAGCGTACGGGTTAGGATTAGGGGACGGCTGAGGGTCAGGTTTCGGGGAAGGGTTAGGCTTATGGTTCGGGCTAGGGTTAGGGTTAGGGGACGGGGACGGTTTGGGGTCCAGGTGAGGGTACGACAACGCTTTAGGGGGAGCGTACGTGTGAGGGCGCGGGTTAGTGTTACCGTACGGGTTAAGATTAGGGGACGGGTGAGTGTCAGGCTTCGGGGAAGTGTTAGGCTTATGTTTCGGGCTAGGGTTAGGGTTAGGGGACGGGGAAGGTTTAGTGTCCAGGTGAGGGTACGACAACGCTTTAGGGGGAGCGTACGTGTGAGGGCGCGTGTTATTGTTACCGTACGGGTTAGGATTAGGTGACGGGTGAGGGTCAGGCTTCGGGCAAGTGTTAGGCTTAGGGTTCGGGCTAGGGTTAGGGTTAGGGGACGGGGATGGTTTAGGGTCCAGGTGAGGGTACGACAACGCTTTAGGGGGAGCTTACGTGTGAGGGCGCGGGTTATTGTTAGCGTACGGGTTAGGATTAGGTGACGGGTGAGGGTCAGGCTTCGGGCAAGGGTTAGGCTTAGGGTTCGGGCTAGGGTTAGGGTTAGGGGACGGGGACGGTTTAGGGTCCAGGTGAGGGTACGACAACGCTTTCGGGGGAGCGTACGTGTGAGGGTGCGTGTTAGTGTTAGCGTACGGTTTAGGACTAGGGGACGGCTGAGGGTCAGGCTTCGGGCAAGGGTTAGGCTTAGGGTTCGGGCTACGGTTAGGGTTAGGGGACGGGGACGGTTTAGGGTCCATGTGAGGGTACGACAACGCTTTAGGGGGAGTGTATGTGTGAGGGCGCGGGTTAGTGTTAGAGTACGGGTTAGGATTAGGGGACGGGTGAGTGTCAGGCTTCGGGGAAGTGTTAGGCTTATGGTTCGGGCTAGGGTTAGGGTTAGGGGACGGGCACGGTTTAGGGTCCAGGTGAGGGTACGACAACGCTTTAGGGGGAGCGTACGTGTGAGGGCGCGGGTTAGTGTTAGCGTACGGGTTAGGATTAGGGGACGGGTGAGGGTCAGGCTTCGTGGAAGGGTTAGGGTTAGGGTTCGGGCTAGGGTTAGGGTTAGGGGACGGAGACGGTTTAGGGTCCAGGTGAGGGTACGACAACGCTTTATGGGGAGCGCACGTGTGAGGGCGCGGGTTAGTGTTAGCGTACGGGTTAGGATTAGGGGACGGGTGAGGGTCAGGCTTCGGGCAAGGGTTAGGCTTAGGGTTCGGGCTAGGGTTAGGGTTAGGGGACGGGGACGGTTTGGGGTCCAGGTGAGGGTACGACAACGCTTTAGGGGGAGCGTACGTGTGAGGGCGCAGGTTAGTGTTAGCGTACGGGTTAGGATTAGGGGACGGGTGAGTGTCAGGCTTTGGGGAAGTGTTAGGCTTATGGTTCGGGCTAGGGTTAGGGTTAGGGGACGGGGACGGTTTAGGGTCCAGGTGAGGGTACGACAACGCTTTAGGGGCAGTGTACGTGTGAGGGCGCGGGTTAGTGTTAGCGTACGGGTTAAGATTAGCGGACGGGTGAGGGTCAGGCTTCAGGGAAGTGTTAGGGTTAGGGTTCGGGCTAGGGTTAGGGTTAGGGGACGGGGACGGTTTAGGGTCCAGGTGAGGGTACGACAATGCTTTAGGGGGAGCGCACGTGTGAGGGCGCGGGTTAGTTTTAGCGAACGGGTTAGGATTAGGGGACGGGTGAGGGTCAGGCTTCGGGGACGTGTTAGGCTTATGTTTCGGGCTAGGGTTAGGGTTAGGGGAAGGGGACGGTTTGGGGTCCAGGTGAAGGTACAAGAACGCTTTAGGGGCAGCGTACGTGTGAGGGCGCAGGTTACTGTTAGCGTACGGGTTAGGATTAGGGGACGGGTGAGTGTCAGGCTTCGGGGAAGTGTTAGGGTTAGGGTTCGGGCTAGGGTTAGGGTTAGGAGACGGGGACGGTTTAGGGTACAGGTGAGGGTACGACAACGCTTTAGGGGGATCGTACGTGTGAGGGCGCGGGTTAGTGTTAGCGTACGGGTTAGGATTAGGGGACGGGTGAGGGTCAGGCTTCGGGGAAGGGTTAGGGTTAGGGTTCGGGCTAGGGTTAGGGTTAGGGGACGGGTACGGTTTAGGGTCCAGGTGAGGGTACGACAACGCTTTAGGGGGAGCGTACGTGTGAGGGCGCAGGTTAGTGTTAGCGTACGGGTTAGGATTAGGGGACGGGTGAGGGTCAGGCTTCGGGGAAGTTTTAGGCTTAGGGTTCGGTCTAGGGTCAGGGTTAGGGGACGGGGACGGTTTAGGGTCCAGGTGAGGGTACGACAACGCTTTAGGGGGAGCGTACGTGTGAGGGCACGGGTTAGTGTTAGCATACGGGTTAGGATTAGGGGACGGGTGAGGGTCAGGCTTCGGGCAACTGTTAGGGTTAGGGTTCGGTCTAGGGTTAGGGTTAGGTGACAGGGACGGTTTAGGGTCCAGGTGAGGGTACGACAACGCTTTAGGGGGAGTGTATGTGTGAGGGCGCGGGTTAGTGTTAGCGTACGGGTTAGGATTAGGGGACGGCTGAGGGTCAGGCTTCAGGGAAGTGTTAGGCTTAGGGTTCGGGCTAGGATTAGGGTTAGGGGACGGGGATGGTTTAGGGTCCAGGTGAGTGTACGACAATGCTTTGGGGGAGCGTACGTGTGAGGGCGCGGGTTAGTGTTAGCGTACGGGTTAGGATTAGGGGACGGATGAGGGTCAGGCTTCGGGGAAGGGTTAGGGTTAGGGTTCGGGCTAGGGTTAGGGTTAGGGGACGGGGACGTTTTAGGGTCCAGGTGAGGGTACGACAACGCTTTAGGGGGAGCGTACGTGTGAGGGCGCAGGTTAGTGTTAGCGTATGGGTTAGGATTAGGGGACGGGTGAGTGTCAGGCTTCGGGGAAGGGTTAGGCTTAGGGTTCGGGCTAGGGTTAGTGTTAGGGGACGGGGACGGTTTAGGGTCCAGGTGAGGGTACGACAACGCTTTAGGAGGAGCGTACGTGTGAGGGCGCGGGTTAGTGTTAGCGTACGGGTTAGGAATAGGGGACGGGTGAGGGTCAGGCTTCGGGGAAGTGTTAGGGTTAGGGTTCGGGCTAGGGTGAGGGTTAGGGAACGGGGAAGGTTTGGGGTCCAGGTGAGGGTACGACAACGCTTTAGGGGGAGCGTACGTGTGAGAGCGTGGCTTAGTGTTAGCGTACGGGTTAGGATTAGGGGACGGGTGAGTGTCAGGCTTCGGGGAAGTGTTAGGCTTATGGTTCGGGCTAGGGTTAGGGTTAGGGGACGGGGACGGTTTAGGGTCCAGGTGAGGGTACGACAACGCTTTAGGGGGAGCAGACGTGTGAGGGCGCGGGTTAGTGTTAGCGTGCGGGTTAGGATTAGGGGACGGGTGAGTGTCAGGCTTCGGGGAAGGGTTAGGGTTAGGGTTCGGGCTAGGGTTAGGGTTAGGGGACGGGGACGGTTTAGGGTCCAGGTGAGGGTACGACAATGCTTTAGGGGCAGCGTACGTGTGAGGGCGCGGGATAGTGTTAGCGTACGGGTTAGGATTAGGGGACGGGTGAGGGTCAGGCTTCGGGGAAGGGTTAAGGTTAGGGTTCGGGCTAGGGTTAGGGTTAGGGGACGGGGACGGTTTAGGGTCCAGGTGAGGGTACGACAACGCTTTAGGGGGAGCGTACGTGTGAGGGCGCAGGTTAGTGTTAGCGTACGGGTTAGGATTAGGGGACGGGTGAGGGTCAGGCTTCGGGGAAGGTTTAGGGTTAGGGTTCGTGCTAGGGTTAGGGTTAGGGGACGGTGACGGTTTAGGGTCCAGTTGAGGGTACAACAACGCTTTGGGGGAGCGTACGTGTGAAGGCGCGGGTTAGTGTTAGCGTACGGGTTAGGATTAGGGGACGGTTGAGTGTTAGGCTTCGGGGAAGGGTTAGGGTTAGGGTTCGGGCTAGGGTTAGGGTTAGGGGACGGGGAGGGTTCAGGGTCCAGGTGAGGGTACGACAACGCTTTAGGGGGAGCGTACGTGTGAGGGCGCAGGTTAGTGTTAGCGTACGGGTTAGGATTAGGGGACGGGTGAGTGTCATGCTTCGGGGAAGGGTTAGGCTTAGGGTTCGGGCTAGGGTTAGGGTTAGGGGACAGGGACGGTTTAGGGTTCAGGTGAGTGTACGACAACGCTTTAGTGGAAGCGTTCGTGTGAGGGCGGAGGTTAGTGTTAGCGTACGGGTTAGGATAAGCGGACGGGTGAGGGTCATGCTTCGGGGAAGGGTTATGCTTAGGGTTCGGGCTAGGGTTAGGGTTAGGGGACGGGGACGGTTTAGGGTCCAGGTGAGGGTACGACAACGCTTTAGGGGGAGCGTACGTGTGAGGGCGCGGGTTAGTGTTAGCGTACGGGTTAGGATTAGGGGACGGGTGAGGGTCAGGCTTCGGGGAAGTGTTAGGCTTAGGGTTCGGACTAGGGTTAGGGTTAGGGGACGGAGACGGTTTAGGGTCCAGGTGAGGGTACGACAACGCTTTAGGGGTAGCGTACGTATGAGGGCACGGGTTAGTGTTAGCGTATGGGTTAGGATTAGGGGACGGGTGAGGGTCAGGCTTCGGGGAAGTGTTAGGGTAGGGGTTCGGGCTAGGGTTAGGGTTAGGGGACGGGGACGGTTTAGGGTCCAGGTGAGGGTACGACAACGCTTTAGGGGGAGCGTATGTGTGAGGGCGTGGGTTATTGTTAGCGCACGGGTTAGGATTAGGGGACGGGTGAGGGTCAGGCTTCGGGCAAGGGTTAGGCTTAGGGTTCAGGCTAGGGTTAGGGTTAGGGGACGGGGACGGTTTAGGGTCCAGGTGAGTGTACGACAACGCTTTAGGGGGAGCTTACGTATGAGGGCGTGGGTTAGTGTTAGCGTACGGGTTAGGATTGGGGACGGGTGAGGGTCAGGCTTCGGGGAAGGGTTAGGGTTAGGGTTCGGGCTAGGGTTAGGGTTAGGGGACGGGGACGGTTTAGGGTCCAGTTGAGGGTACAACAACGCTTTGGGGGAGCGTACGTGTGAGGGCGCGGGTTAGTGTTAGCGTACGGGTTAGGATTAGGGGACGGTTGAGTGTTAGGCTTCGGGGAAGGGTTAGGGTTAGGGTTCGGGCTAGGGTTAGGGTTAGGGGATGGGGACGGTTTAGGGTCCAGGTTAGGGTACGACAACGCTATAGGGGGAGCGTACGTGTGAGGGCGCAGGTTAGTGTTAGCGTACGGGTTAGGATTAGGGGACGGGTGAGGGTCATGCTTCGGGGAAGGGTTAGGCTTAGGGTTCGGGCTAGGTTAGGGTTAGGGAACAGGGACGGTTTAGGGTTCAGGTGAGTGTACGAGAACGCTTTAGTGGAAGCGTTCGTGTGAGGGCGCAGGTTAGTGTTAGCGTACGGGTTAGGATTAGGGGACGGGTGAGGGTCATGCTTCGGGGAAGGGTTACGCTTAGGGTTCGGGCTAGGGTTAGGGTTAGGGGACGGGGACGGTTTAGGGTCCAGGTGAGGGTACGACAACGCTTTAGGGGGAGCGTACGTGTGAGGGCGTGAGTTAGTGTTAGTGTACGGGTTAGGATTAGGGGATGGGTGAGGGTCAGGCTTCGAGGAAGTGTTAGGCTTAGGGTTCGTGCTAGGGTTAGGGTTAGGGGACGGGGACGGTTTAGGGTCCAGGTGAGTGTACGACAACGCTTTAGGGGGAGCGTACGTATGAGGGCGTGGGTTAGTGTTAGCGTACGGGTTAGGATTGGGGACGGGTGAGGGTCAGGCTTCGGGGAAGGGTTAGGGTTAGGGTCCGGGCTAGGGTTAGGGTTACGGGACGGGGACGGTTTAGGGTCCAGGTGAGTGTACGACAAAGCTTTAGGGGGAGCGTACGTGTGAGGGCGCAGGTTAGTGTTAGCGTACGGTTTAGGATTAGGGGTCGGGTGAGGGTCAGGCTTCGGGGAAGGGTTAGGGTTAGGGTTCGGGCTATGGTTAGGGTTAGGGGACGGGGACGGTTTAGGGTCCAGGTGAGGGTACGACAACGCTTTAGGGGGAGCGTACGTCTGAGGGCGCAGGTTAGTGTTAGCGTACGGGTTAGGATTAGGTAATGGGTGAGGGTCATGCTTTGGCTAAGGGTTAGGCTTAGGGTTCGGGCTAGGGTTAGGGTTAGGGGACGGGGACGGTTTACGGTCCAGGTGAGGGTACGACAACGCTTTAGGGGGAGCGTACGTGTGAGGGTGCGGGATAGTGTTAGCGTAGAGGGTTAGGATTAGGGGACGGGTGAGGGTCAGGCTTTGGAGAAGGGTTAGGGTTAGGGTTAGGGGACGGGGACGGTTTAGGGTCCAGGTGAGGGTATGACAACGCTTTAGGGGGAGCGTACGTGTGAGGGAACGGGTTAGTGTTAGCGTACGGGTTAGGATTACGGCACGGGTGAGAGTCAGGCTTCGGGGAAGGGTTAGGCTTAGGGTGCGGGCTAGGGTTAGGGTTAGGGAACGGGGACGGTTTGGGGTCCAGGTGAGGGTAGGACAACGCTTTAGGGGGAGCGTACGTGTGAGAGCACGGCTTAGTGTTAGCGTACGGGTTAGGATTAGGGGACGGGTGAGTGTCAGGCTTCGGGGAAGTGTTAGGCTTATGGTTCGGGCTAGGGTTAGGGTTAGGGGACGGGGACGGTTTAGGGTCCATGTGAGAGTACGACAACGCTTTAGGGGGAGTGTATGTGTGAGGGCGCGGGTTAGTGTTAGCGTACGGGTTAGGATTAGGGGACGGGTGAGTGTCAGGCTTCGGGGAAGTGTTAGGCTTATGGTTCGGGCTAGGGTTAGGGTTAGGGGACGGGGACGGTTTAGGGTCCAGGTGAGGGTACGACAACGCTTTAGGGGGAGCGTACGTGTGAGGGCGCGGGATAGTGTTAGCGTACGGGTTAGGATTAGGGGACGGGTGAGGGTCAGGCTTTGGTGAAGGGTTAGGGTTAGGGTTCGGGCTAGGGTTAGGGTTAGGGGACGGGGACGGTTTAGGGTCCAGGTGAGGGTACGACAACGCTTTAGGGGGAGCGTATGTGTGAGGGCGCGGGTTAGTGTTAGCGTACGGGTTAGGATTAGGGTACGGGTGAGTGTCAGGCTTCGGGGAAGTGTTAGGCTTATGGTTCGGGCTAGGGTTAGGGTTAGGGGACGGGGACGGTTTAGGGTCCAGGTGAGGGTACGACAACGCTATAGGAGGAGCGTACGTGTGAGGGCGCGGGTTAGTGTTAGCGTACGGGTTAGGATTAGGGGACATGTGAAGGTCAGGCTTCGGGGAGGGGTTAGGGTTAGGGTTCGGGCTAGGGTTAGGGTTAGGGGACGGGGACGGTGTAGGGTCCAGGTGAGGGTACGACAACGCTTTAGGGGGAGCGTATGTGTGAGGGCACGGGTTAGTGTTAGCGTACGGGTTAGGATTAGGGGACGGCTGAGGGTCAGGTTTCGGGGAAGGGTTAGGCTTATGGTTCGGGCTAGGGTTAGGGTTAGGGGACGGGGACGGTTTGGGGTCCAGGTGAGGGTACGACAACGCTTTAGGGGGAGCGTACGTGTGAGGGCGCGGGTTAGTGTTACCGTACGGGTTAAGATTAGGGGACGGGTGAGTGTCAGGCTTCGGGGAAGTGTTAGGCTTATGTTTCGTGCTAGGGTTAGGGTTAGGGGACGGGGAAGGTTTAGTGTCCAGGTGAGGGTACGACAACGGTTTAGGGGGAGCGTACGTGTGAGGGCGCATGTTATTGTTACCGTACGGGTTAGGATTAGGTGACGGGTGAGGGTCAGGCTTCGGGCAAGTGTTAGGCTTAGGGTTCGGGCTAGGGTTAGGGTTAGGGGACGGGGATGGTTTAGGGTCCAGGTGAGGGTACGACAACGCTTTAGGGGGAGCTTACGTGTGAGGGCGCGGGTTATTGTTAGCGTACGGGTTAGGATTAGGTGACGGGTGAGGGTCAGGCTTCGGGCAAGGGTTAGGCTTAGGGTTCGGGCTAGGGTTAGGGTTAGGGGACGGGGACGGTTTAGGGTCCAGGTGAGGGTACGACAACGCTTTCGGGGGAGCGTACGTGTGAGGGTGCGTGTTAGTGTTAGCGTACGGTTTAGGACTAGGGGACGGCTGAGGGTCAGGCTTCGGGCAAGGGTTAGGCTTAGGGTTCGGGCTACGGTTAGGGTTAGGGGACGGGGACGGTTTAGGGTACAGGTGAGGGTACGACAACGCTTTAGGGGGAGCTTATGTATGAGGGAGCGGGTTAGTGTTAGCGTACGGGTTAGGATTGGGGCCGGGTGAGGGTCAGGCTTCGGGGAAGGGTTAGGGTTAGGGTTCGGGCTAGGGTTAGGGTTAGGGGACGGGGACGGTTTAGGGTCCAGTTGAGGGTACAACAACGCTTTGGGAGAGCGTACGTGTGAGGGCGCGGGTTAGTGTTAGCGTACGGTTTAGGATTAGGGGACGGTTGAGTGTTAGGCTTCGGGGAAGGGTTAGGGTTAGGATTCGGGCTAGGGTTAGGGTTAGGGGACGGGGACGGTTCAGGGTCCAGGTGAGGGTACGACAACGCTTTAGGGGGAGCGCACGTGTGAGGGCGCAGGTTACTGTTAGCGTACGGGTTAGGATTAGGGGACGGGTGAGTGTCATGCTTCGGGGAAGGGTTAGGCTTAGGGTTCGGGCTAGGGTTAGGGTTAGGGGACAGGGACGGTTTAGGGTTCAGGTGAGTGTACGACAACGCTTTAGTGGAAGCGTTCGTGTGAGGGCACAGGTTAGTGTTAGCGTACGGGTTAGGATTAGGGGACGGGTGAGGGTCATGCTTCGGGGAAGGGTTACGCTTAGGGTTCGGTCTAGGGTTAGGGTTAGGGGACGGGGACGGTTTAGGGTCCAGGTGAGGGTAAGACAACGCTTTAGGGGGAGCGTACGTGTGAGGGCGCGGGTTAGTGTTAGCGTACGGTTTAGGATTAGGGGACGGGTGAGGGTCAGGCTTCGGGCAAGTGTTAGGGTTAGGTTTCGGGCTAGGGTTAGGTTTAGGGGACGGGGATGGTTTAGGGTCGATGTGAGGCTACGACAACGCTTTAGGGGGAGCGTATGTGTGAGGGCGCGGGTTAGTGTTAGCGTACGGGTTAGGATTAGGGGACGGGTGAGTGTCAGGCTTCGGGGAAGTGTTAGGTTTATGGTTCGGGCTAGGGTTAGGGGACGGGGACGGGGACGGTTTAGGGTCCAGGTGAGGGTACGACAACGCTTTAGGGGGAGCATAAGTGTGAGGGCGCGGGTTAGTGTTAGCGTACGGGTTAGGATTAGGGGACGGGTGAGGGTCAGGCTTCGGGGAAGAGTTAGGGTTAGGGTTCGGGCTAGGGTTAGGGTTAGGGGACGGGGACGGTTTAGGGTCAAGGTGAGGGTACGACAACGCTTTAGGGGGAGCGCACGTGTGAGGGCACGGGTTAGTGTTAGCGTAAGGGTTAGGATTAGGGGACGGGTGAGTGTCAGGCTTCGGGGAAGTGTTAGGCTTATGGTTCGGGCTAGGGTTAGGGTTAGGGGACGGGGACGGTTTAGGGTCCAGGTGAGGGTACGACAACGCTTTAGGGGCAGCGTACGTGTGAGGGTGCGTGTTAGTGTTAGCGTACGGGTTAGGATTAGGGGACGAGTGAGGGTCATGCTTCGGGAAAGTGTTAGGCTTAGGGTTCGGGCTAGGGTTAGGGTTAGGGGACAGGGACGGTTTAGGGTTCAGGTGAGTGTATGACAACGCTTTAGCGGAAGCGTTCGTGTGAGGGCGCAGGTTAGTGTTAGCGTACGGGTTAGGATTAGGGGACGGGTGAGGGTCAGGCTTCGGGGAAGGGTTAGGCTTATGTTTCGGGCTAGGGTTAGGGTTAGGGGACGGGGACGGTTTAGGGTCCAGGTGAGGGTACGACAACGCTTTAGGGGGAGCGTACGTGTGAGGGCGCGGGTTAGTGTTAGCGTACGGGTTAGGATTAGGGGACGGTGAGGGTCAGGCTTCGGGCAAGTGTTAGGCTTAAGGTTCGGTTAGGGTTAGGGTTAGGGTTAGGGTTAGGGTTAGGGTTAGGCTTATGGTTCGGGCTAGGGTTAGGGTTAGGGGACGGGGACGGTTTAGGGTCCAGGTGAGGGTACGACAACGCTTTAGGGGCAGTGTACGTGTGAGGGCGCGGGTTAGTGTTAGCGTACGGGTTAGGATTAGCGGACGGGTGAGGGTCAGGCTTCAGGGAAGGGTTAGGGTTAGGGTTCGGGCTAGGGTTAGGGTTAGGGGACGGGGACGGTTTAGGGTCCAGGTGAGGGTACGACAACGCTTTAGGGGGAGCGCACGTGTGAGGGCGCGGGTTAGTGTTAGCGTACGGGTTAGGATTAGGGGACGGGTGAGGGTCAGGCTTCGGGGAAGAGTTAGGCTTATGTTTCGGGCTAGGGTTAGGGTTAGGGGAAGGGGACGGTTTGGGGTCCAGGTGAGGGTACGACAACGCTTTAGGGGGAGCGTACGTGTGAGGGCGCAGGTTAGTGTTAGCGTACGGGTTAGGATTATGGGACGGGTGAGGGTCAGGCTTCGGGGAAGGGTTAGGGTTAGGGTTCGGGCTAGGGTTAGGGTTAGGGGACGGGGACGGTTTAGGGTCCAGGTGAGGGTACGACAACGCTTTAGGGGGAGCGTACGTGTGAGGGCGCAGGTTAGTGTTAGCGTACGGGTTAGGATTAGGGGACGGGTGAGGGTCAGGCTTCGGGGAAGTGTTAGGCTTAGGTTTCGGTCTAGGGTTAGGGTTAGGGGACGGGGACGGTTTAGGGTCCAGGTGAGGGTACGACAACGCTTTAGGGGGAGCGTACGTGTGAGGGCGCGGGTTAGTGTTAGCGTACATGTTAAGATTAGGGGACGGGTGAGGGTCAGGCTTCGGGCAAGTGTTAGGGTTAAGGTTCGGGCTAGGGTTAGGGTTAGGGGACGGGGATGGTTTAGGGTCCAGGTGAGGGTACGACAACGCTTTAGGGGGAGTGTATGTGTGAGGGCGCGGGTTAGTGTTAGCGTACGGGTTAGGATTAGGGGACGGATGAGGGTCAGGCTTCGGGCAAGGATTAGGCTTAGGGTTCGGGCTAGGGTTAGGGTTAGGGGACAGGGACGGTTTAGGGTTCAGGTGAGTGTATGACAACGCTTTAGCGGAAGCGTTCGTGTGAGGGCGCAGGTTAGTGTTAGCGTACGGGTTAGGATTAGGGGACGGGTGAGGGTCATGCTACGGGGAAGGGTTAGGGTTAGGGTTCGGGCTAGGGTTAGGGTTAGGGGACGGGGACGGTTTAGGGTCCAGGTGAGGGTACGACAACGCTTTAGGGGGAGCGTACGTGTGAGGGCGCGGTTTAGTGTTAGCGTACGGGTTAGGATTAGGGGACGGGTGAGGGTCAGGCTTCGGGCAAGTGTTAGGGTTAGGTTTCGGGCTAGGGTTAGGTTTAGGGGACGGGGACGGTTTAGGGTCCATGTGAGGGTACGACAACGCTTTAGGGGGAGTGTATGTGTGAGGGCGCGGGTTAGTGTTAGAGTACGGGTTAGGATTAGGGGACGGGTGAGTGTCAGGCTTCGGGGAAGTGTTAGGCTTATGGTTCGGGCTAGGGTTAGGGTTAGGGGACGGGCACGGTTTAGGGTCCAGGTGAGGGTACGACAACGCTTTAGGGGGAGCGTACGTGTGAGGGCGCGGGTTAGTGTTAGCGTACGGGTTAGGATTAGGGGACGGGTGAGGGTCAGGCTTCGTGGAGGGGTTAGGGTTAGGGTTCGGGCTAGGGTTAGGGTTAGGGGACGGAGACGGTTTAGGGTCCAGGTGAGGGTACGACAACGCTTTATGGGGAGCGCACGTGTGAGGGCGCGGGTTAGTGTTAGCGTACGGGTTAGGATTAGGGGACGGGTGAGGGTCAGGCTTCGGGCAAGGGTTAGGCTTAGGGTTCGGGCTAGGGTTAGGGTTAGGGGACGGGGACGGTTTGGGGTCCAGGTGAGGGTACGACAACGCTTTAGGGGGAGCGTACGTGTGAGGGCGCAGGTTAGTGTTAGCGTACGGGTTAGGATTAGGGGACGGGTGAGTGTCAGGCTTTGGGGAAGTGTTAGGCTTATGGTTCGGGCTAGGGTTAGGGTTAGGGGACGGGGACGGTTTAGGGTCCAGGTGAGGGTACGACAACGCTTTAGGGGCAGTGTACGTGTGAGGGCGCGGGTTAGTGTTAGCGTACGGGTTAAGATTAGCGGACGGGTGAGGGTCAGGCTTCAGGGAAGTGTTAGGGTTAGGGTTCGGGCTAGGGTTAGGGTTAGGGGACGGGGACGGTTTAGGGTCCAGGTGAGGGTACGACAATGCTTTAGGGGGAGCGCACGTGTGAGGGCGCGGGTTAGTTTTAGCGAACGGGTTAGGATTAGGGGACGGGTGAGGGTCAGGCTTCGGGGACGTGTTAGGCTTATGTTTCGGGCTAGGGTTAGGGTTAGGGGAAGGGGACGGTTTGGGGTCCAGGTGAAGGTACAAGAACGCTTTAGGGGCAGCGTACGTGTGAGGGCGCAGGTTACTGTTAGCGTACGGGTTAGGATTAGGGGACGGGTGAGGGTCAGGCTTCGGGGAAGTGTTAGGGTTAGGGTTCGGGCTAGGGTTAGGGTTAGGAGACGGGGACGGTTTAGGGTACAGGTGAGGGTACGACAACGCTTTAGGGGGATCGTACGTGTGAGGGCGCGGGTTAGTGTTAGCGTACGGGTTAGGATTAGGGGACGGGTGAGGGTCAGGCTTCGGGGAAGGGTTAGGGTTAGGGTTCGGGCTAGGGTTAGGGTTAGGGGACGGGTACGGTTTAGGGTCCAGGTGAGGGTACGACAACGCTTTAGGGGGAGCGTACGTGTGAGGGCGCAGGTTAGTGTTAGCGTACGGGTTAGGATTAGGGGACGGGTGAGGGTCAGGCTTCGGGGAAGTTTTAGGCTTAGGGTTCGGTCTAGGGTCAGGGTTAGGGGACGGGGACGGTTTAGGGTCCAGGTGAGGGTACGACAACGCTTTAGGGGGAGCGTACGTGTGAGGGCACGGGTTAGTGTTAGCGTACGGGTTAGGATTAGGGGACGGGTGAGGGTCAGGCTTCGGGCAAGTGTTAGGGTTAGGGTTCGGGCTAGGGTTAGGGTTAGGTGACAGGGACGGTTTAGGGTCCAGGTGAGGGTACGACAACGCTTTAGGGGGAGTGTATGTGTGAGGGCGCGGGTTAGTGTTAGCGTACGGGTTAGGATTAGGGGACGGCTGAGGGTCAGGCTTCAGGGAAGTGTTAGGCTTAGGGTTCGGGCTAGGATTAGGGTTAGGGGACGGGGACGGTTTAGGGTCCAGGTGAGTGTACGACAATGCTTTGGGGGAGCGTACGTGTGAGGGCGCGGGTTAGTGTTAGCGTACGGGTTAGGATTAGGGGACGGATGAGGGTCAGGCTTCGGGGAAGGGTTAGGGTTAGGGTTCGGGCTAGGGTTAGGGTTAGGGGACGGGGACGTTTTAGGGTCCAGGTGAGGGTACGACAACGCTTTAGGGGGAGCGTACGTGTGAGGGCGCAGGTTAGTGTTAGCGTATGGGTTAGGATTAGGGGACGGGTGAGTGTCAGGCTTCGGGGAAGGGTTAGGCTTAGGGTTCGGGCTAGGGTTAGGGTTAGGGGACGGGGACGGTTTAGGGTCCAGGTGAGGGTACGACAACGCTTTAGGAGGAGCGTACGTGTGAGGGCGCGGGTTAGTGTTAGCGTACGGGTTAGGAATAGGGGACGGGTGAGGGTCAGGCTTCGGGCAAGTGTTAGGGTTAGGGTTCGGGCTAGGGTGAGGGTTAGGGAACGGGGAAGGTTTGGGGTCCAGGTGAGGGTACGACAACGCTTTAGGGGGAGCGTACGTGTGAGAGCGCGGCTTAGTGTTAGCGTACGGGTTAGGATTAGGGGACGGGTGAGTGTCAGGCTTCGGGGAAGTGTTAGGCTTATGGTTCGGGCTAGGGTTAGGGTTAAGGGACGGGGACGGTTTAGGGTCCAGGTGAGGGTACGACAACGCTTTAGGGGGAGCAGACGTGTGAGGGCGCGGGTTAGTGTTAGCGTGCGGGTTAGCATTAGGGGACGGGTGAGGGTCAGGCTTCGGGGAAGGGTTAGGGTTAGGGTTCGGGCTAGGGTTAGGGTTAGGGGACGGGGACGGTTTAGGGTCCAGGTGAGGGTACGACAATGCTTTAGGGGCAGCGTACGTGTGAGGGCGCGGGATAGTGTTAGCGTACGGGTTAGGATTAGGGGACGGGTGAGGGTCAGGCTTCGGGGAAGGGTTAAGGTTAGGGTTCGGGCTAGGGTTAGGGTTAGGGGACGGGGACGGTTTAGGGTCCAGGTGAGGGTACGACAACGCTTTAGGGGGAGCGTACGTGTGAGGGCGCAGGTTAGTGTTAGCGTACGGGTTAGGATTAGGGGACGGGTGAGGGTCAGGCTTCGGGGAAGGTTTAGGGTTAGGGTTCGTGCTAGGGTTAGGGTTAGGGGACGGTGACGGTTTAGGGTCCAGGTGAGGGTACAACAACGCTTTGGGGGAGCGTACGTGTGAAGGCGCGGGTTAGTGTTAGCGTACGGGTTAGAATTAGGGGACGGTTGAGTGTTAGGCTTCGGGGAAGGGTTAGGGTTAGGGTTCGGGCTAGGGTTAGGGTTAGGGGACGGGGAGGGTTCAGGGTCCAGGTGAGGGTACGACAACGCTTTAGGGGGAGCGTACGTGTGAGGGCGCAGGTTAGTGTTAGCGTACGGGTTAGGATTAGGGGACGGGTGAGTGTCATGCTTCGGGGAAGGGTTAGGCTTAGGGTTCGGGCTAGGGTTAGGGTTAGGGGACAGGGACGGTTTAGGGTTCAGGTGAGTGTACGACAACGCTTTAGTGGAAGCGTTCGTGTGAGGGCGGAGGTTAGTGTTAGCGTACGGGTTAGGATAAGCGGACGGGTGAGGGTCATGCTTCGGGGAAGGGTTATGCTTAGGGTTCGGGCTAGGGTTAGGGTTAGGGGACGGGGACGGTTTAGGGTCCAGGTGAGGGTACGACAACGCTTTAGGGGGAGCGTACGTGTGAGGGTGCGGGTTAGTGTTAGCGTACGGGTTAGGATTAGGGGACGGGTGAGGGTCAGGCTTCGGGGAAGTGTTAGGCTTAGGGTTCGGACTAGGGTTAGGGTTAGGGGACGGAGACGGTTTAGGGTCCAGGTGAGGGTACGACAACGCTTTAGGGGTAGCGTACGTATGAGGGCACGGGTTAGTGTTAGCGTATGGGTTAGGATTAGGGGACGGGTGAGGGTCAGGCTTCGGGGAAGTGTTAGGGTAGGGGTTCGGGCTAGGGTTAGGGTTAGGGGACGGGGACGGTTTAGGGTCCAGGTGAGGGTACGACAACGCTTTAGGGGGAGCGTATGTGTGAGGGCGTGGGTTATTGTTAGCGCACGGGTTAGGATTAGGGGACGGGTGAGGGTCAGGCTTCGGGCAAGGGTTAGGCTTAGGGTTCAGGCTAGGGTTAGGGTTAGGGGACGGGGACGGTTTAGGGTCCAGGTGAGTGTACGACAACGCTTTAGGGGGAGCTTACGTATGAGGGCGTGTGTTAGTGTTAGCGTACGGGTTAGGATTGGGGACGGGTGAGGGTCAGGCTTCGGGGAAGGGTTAGGGTTAGGGTTCGGGCTAGGGTTAGGGTTAGGGGACGGGGACGGTTTAGGGTCCAGTTGAGGGTACAACAACGCTTTGGGGGAGCGTACGTGTGAGGGCGCGGGTTAGTGTTAGCGTACGGGTTAGGATTAGGGGACGGTTGAGTGTTAGGCTTCGGGGAAGGGTTAGGGTTAGGGTTCGGGCTAGGGTTAGGGTTAGGGGATGGGGACGGTTTAGGGTCCAGGTGAGGGTACGACAACGCTATAGGGGGAGCGTACGTGTGAGGGCGCAGGTTAGTGTTAGCGTACGGGTTAGGATTAGGGGACGGGTGAGTGTCATGCTTCGGGGAAGGGTTAGGCTTAGGGTTCGGGCTAGGTTAGGGTTAGGGGACAGGGACGGTTTAGGGTTCAGGTGAGTGTACGAGAACGCTTTAGTGGAAGCGTTCGTGTGAGGGCGCAGGTTAGTGTTAGCGTACGGGTTAGGATTAGGGGACGGGTGAGGGTCATGCTTCGGGGAAGGGTTACGCTTAGGGTTCGGGCTAGGGTTAGGGTTAGGGGACGGGGACGGTTTAGGGTCCAGGTGAGGGTACGACAACGCTTTAGGGGGAGCGTACGTGTGAGGGCGTGAGTTAGTGTTAGTGTACGGGTTAGGATTAGGGGACGGGTGAGGGTCAGGCTTCGGGGAAGTGTTAGGCTTAGGGTTCGTGCTAGGGTTAGGGTTAGGGGACGGGGACGGTTTAGGGTCCAGGTGAGTGTACGACAACGCTTTAGGGGGAGCGTACGTATGAGGGCGTGGGTTAGTGTTAGCGTACGGGTTAGGATTGGGGACGGGTGAGGGTCAGGCTTCGGGGAAGGGTTAGGGTTAGGGTCCGGGCTAGGGTTAGGGTTACGGGACGGGGACGGTTTAGGGTCCAGGTGAGTGTACGACAAAGCTTTAGGGGGAGCGTACGTGTGAGGGCGCAGGTTAGTGTTAGCGTACGGGTTAGGATTAGGGGTCGGGTGAGGGTCAGGCTTCGGGGAAGGGTTAGGGTTAGGGTTCGGGCTATGGTTAGGGTTAGGGGACGGGGACGGTTTAGGGTCCAGGTGAGGGTACGACAACGCTTTAGGGGGAGCGTACGTCTGAGGGCGCAGGTTAGTGTTAGCGTACGGGTTAGGATTAGGTAATGGGTGAGGGTCATGCTTTGGCTAAGGGTTAGGCTTAGGGTTCGGGCTAGGGTTAGGGTTAGGGGACGGGGACGGTTTACGGTCCAGGTGAGGGTACGACAACGCTTTAGGGGGAGCGTACGTGTGAGGGTGCGGGATAGTGTTAGCGTAGTGGGTTAGGATTAGGGGACGGGTGAGGGTCAGGCTTTGGAGAAGGGTTAGGGTTAGGGTTAGGGGACGGGGACGGTTTACGGTCCAGGTGAGGGTACGACAACGCTTTAGGGGCAGCGTACGTGTGAGGGCGCGGGTTAGTGTTAGGGTACGGGGTAGGATTAGTGGACGGGTGAGGGTCAGGCTTCGGGCAAGGGTTAGGCTTAGGGTTCGGGCTAGGGTTAGGGTTAGGTGACGGGGACGGTTTGGGGTCGAGGTGAGGGTACGACAACGCTTTAGGGGGAGCGTACGTGTGAGAGCGCGGGTTAGTGTTAGCATACGGGTTAGGATTAGGGGACGGGTGAGTGCCAGGCTTCGGGGAAGTGTTAGGCTTCTGGTTAGGGCTAGGGTTAGGCTTAGGGGACGGGGACGGTTTGGGGTCCAGGTGAGGGTACGACTACGCTTTAGGGGCAGCGTACGTGTGAGAGCGCAGGTTAGTGTTAGCGTACGGGTTAGGATTAGGGGACGGGTGAGGGTCAGGCTTCGGGGAAGGGTTAGGGTTTGGGTTCGGGCTAGGGTTAGGGTTAGGGGACGGGGACGGTTAAGGGTCCAGGTGAGGGTACGACAACGCTTTAGGGGGAGCGTACGTGTGAGGGCGCGGGTTAGTTTTAGCGTACGGGTTAGGATGAGGGGACGGGTGAGGGTCAGGCTTCGGGCAGGTTTAGGGTTAGGGTTCGGGCTAGGGTTAGGGTTAGGGGACGGGGACAGTTTAGGGTCCAGCTGAGGGTACGACAACGCTTTAGGGGAAGCGTACCTGTGAGGCCGCAGGTTAGTGTTAGCGTACGGGTTAGGATTAGGGGACGGGTGAGTGTCAGGCTTCGGGGAAGGGTTAGGCTTAGGGTTCGGGCTAGGGTTAGGGTTAGGGGACGGGGACGGTTTAGGGTCCAGGTGAGGGTACGACAACGCTTTAGGGGGAGCGTACGTGTGAGAGCGCGGGTTAGTGTTAGCATACGGGTTAGGATTAGGGGACGGGTGAGTGTCAGGCTTCGGGGAAGGGTTAGGGTTAGGGTTCGGGCTATGGTTAGGGTTAGGGGACGGAGACGGTTTAGGGTCCAGGTGAGGGTACGACAACGCTTTACAGGGAGCGTACGTCTGAGGGCGCAGGTTAGTGTTAGCGTACTGGTTAGGATTAGGGGATGGGTGAGGGTCATGCTTCGGGGAAGGGTTAGGGTTAGGGTTCGGGCTAGGGTTAGGGTTAGGGGACGGGGACGGTTTACGGTCCAGGTGAGGGTACGACAACGCTTTAGGGGGAGCGTACGTGTGAGGGCACGGGTTAGTGTTAGCATACGGGTTAGGATTAGGGGACGGGTGAGGGTCAGGCTTTGGGGAAGGTTTAGGGTTAGGGTTCGGACTAGGGTTAGGGTTAGGGGACGGGGACGGTTTAGGGTCCAGGTGAGGGTACGACAACGCTTTAGGGGTAGCGTACGTGTGAGGGCACGGGTTAGTGTTAGCGTACGGGTTAGGATTAGGGGACGGGTGAGGGTCAGGCTTCGGGGAAGTGTTAGGCTTAGGGTTCGGGCTAGGGTTAGGGGACGGGGACGGGGACGGTTTGGGGTCCAGGTGAGGGTACGACAACGCTTTAGGGGGAGCGTACGTGTGAGAGCACGGCTTAGTGTTAGCGTACGGGTTAGGATTAGGGGACAGGTGCGTGTCAGGCTTCGGGGAAGTGTTAGGCTTATGGTTCGGGCTAGCGTTAGGGTTAGGGGACGGGGACGGTTTAGGGTCCAGGTGAGGGTACGACAACGCTTTAGGGGGAGCGCACGTGTGAGGGCGTGGGTTAGTGTTAGCGTACGGGTTAGGATTAGGGGACGGGTGAGAGTCAGGCTTCGGGCAAGGGTTAGGCTTAGGGTTCGGGCTAGGGTTAGGGTTAGGGGACGGGGACGGTTTGGGGTCCAGGTGAGGGTACGACAACGCTTTAGGGGGAGCGTACGTGTGAGGGCGCGGGTTAGTGTTAGCGTACGGGTTAGGATTAGGGGACGGGTGAGTGTCAGGCTTCGTGGAAGTGTTAGGCTTATGGTTCGGGTTAGGGTTAGGGTTAGGGGACGGGGACGGTTTAGGGTCCATGTGAGGGTACGACAACGCTTTAGGGGCAGCGTACGTGTGAGGGCGCGGGTTAGTGTTAGCGTACGGGTTAGGATTAGGGGACGGGTGAGGGTCAGGCTTCAGGGAAAGGTTAGGGTTAGGGTTCGGGCTAGGTTTAGGGTTAGGGGACGGGGACGGTTTAGGGTCCAGGTGAGGGTACGACAACGCTTCAGGGGGAGCGCACGTGTGAGGGCGCGGGTTAGTGTTAGCGTACGGGTTAGGATTAGGGGACGGGTGAGGGTCAGGCTTCGGGCAAGGGTTAGGCTTAGGGTTCGGGCTAGGGTTAGGGTTGGGGACGGGGACGGTTTGGGGTCCAGGTGAGGGTACGACAACGCTTTAGGGGGAGCGTATGTGTGAGAGCGCGGGTTAGTGTTAGCGTACGGGTTAGGATTAGGGGACGGGTGAGTGTCAGGCTTCGGGGAAGTGTTAGGCTTATGTTTCGGGCTAGGGTTAGGGTTAGGGGACGGGGACGGTTTGGGGTCCAGGTGAGTGTACGACAACGCTTTAGGGGCAGCGTACGTGTGAGGGCGCAGGTTAGTGTTAGCGTACGGGTTAGGATTAGGGGACGGGTGAGGGTCAGGCTTCGGGGAAGGGTTAGGGTTAGGGTTCGGGCTAGGGTTAGGGTTAGGGGACGGGGACGGTTTAGGGTCCAGGTGAGGGTACGACAACGCTTTAGGGGGAGCGTACGTGTGAGGGCGTGGGTTAGTGTTAGCGTACGGGTTAGGATGAGGGGACGGGTGAGAGTCAGGCTTCGGGCAGGGTTAGGGTTAGGGTTCGGGCTAGGGTTAGGGTTAGGGGACGGGGACGGTTTAGGGTCCAGGTAAGGGTACGACAACGCTTTACGGGGAGCGTACGTGTGAGGGCGCAGCTTAGTGTTAGCGTACGGGTTAGGATTAGGGGACGGGTGAGGGTCAGGCTTCGGGGAAGTGTTAGGCTTAGGGTTCGGGCTAGGGTTAGGGTTAGGGGACGGGGACGGTTTAGGGTGCAGGTAAGGGTATGACAACGCTTTAGGGGGAGCGTACGTGTGAGGGCGCGGGTTAGTGTTAGCGTACGCGTTAGGATTAGGGGACGGGTGAGGGTCAGGCTTCGGGCAAGGGTTAGGCTAGGGGTTCGGGCTAGGGTTAGGGTTAGCTGACGGGGACGGTTTAGGGTCCAGGTGAAGCTACGACAACGCTTTAGGGGGAGCGTACGTATGAGGGCGCGGGTTAGTGTTAGCGTACGGGTTAGGATTGGGGAAGGGTGAGGGTCAGGCTTCGGGGAAGTGTTAGGATAGGGGTTCGGGCTAGGGTTAGGGTTAGGGAACGGGGACGGTTTAGGGTCCAGGTGAGGGTACGACAACGCTTTAGGGGGAGCGTACGTGTGAGGGCGCAGGTTAGTGTTAGCGTACGGGTTAGGATTAGGGGACGGGTGAGGGTCAGGCTTCGGGGAAGGGTTAGGGTTAGGGTTCGGGCTAGGTTTAGGGTTAGGGGACGGGGACGGTTTAGGGTGCAGTTGAGGGTACAACAACGCTTTGGGGGAGCGTACGTGTGAGGGCGCGGGTTAGTGTTAGCGTACGGGTTAGGAATAGGGGACAGTTGAGTGTCAGGTTTCGGGGAAGGGTTAGGGTTAGGGTTCGGGCTAGGGTTAGGGTTAGGGGACGGGGACGGTTCAGGGTCCAGGTGAGGGTACGACAACGCTTTAGGGGGAGGGTACGTGTGAGGGCGCAGGTTAGTGTTAGCGTACGGGTTAGGATTAGGGGACGGGTGAGGGTCATGCTTCGGGGAAGGGTTACGCTTAGGGTTCGGGCTAGGGTTAGGGTTAGGGGACGGGGACGGTGTAGGGTCCAGGTGAGGGTACGACAACGCTTTAGGGGGAGCGTACGTGTGAGGGAGCGAGTTAGTGTTAGCGTACGGGTTAGGATTAGGGGACGGGTGAGGGTCAGGCTTCGGAGAAGTGTTAGGCTTAGGGTTCGTGCTAGGGTTAGGGTTAGGGGACGGGGACGGTTTAGGGTCCAGGTGAGGGTACGACAACGCTTTAGGGGGAGCGTACGTGTGAGAGCACGGCTTAGTGTTAGCGTACGGGTTAGGATTAGGGGACGGGTGAGTGTCAGGCTTCGGGGAAGTGTTAGGCTTATGGTTCGGGCTAGGGTTAGGGTTAGGGGACGGGGACGGTTTAGGGTCCATGTAAGAGTACGACAACGCTTTAGGGGGAGTGTATGTGTGAGGGCGTGGGTTAGTGTTAGCGTACGGGTTAGGATTAGGGGACGGGTGAGTGTCAGGCTTCGGGGAAGTGTTAGGCTTATGGTTCGGGCTAGGGTTAGGGTTAGAGGACAGGGACGGTTTAGGGTCCATGTGAGGGTACGACAACGCTTTAGGGGGAGCGTTCGTGTGAGGGCGCGGGTTAGTGTTAGCGTACGGGTTAGGATTAGGGGACGGGTGAGGGTCAGGATTCGGGCAAGGGTTAGGCTTAGGGTTCGGGCTAGGGTTAGGGTTAGGTGACGGAGACTGTTTGGAGTCCAGGTGAGGGTACGACAACGCTTTAGGGGGAGCGTACGTGTGAGGGCGCGGGTTAGTGTTAGCGTACGGCTTAGGATTAGGGTACGGGTGAGTGTCAGGCTTCGGGGAAGTGTTAGGCTTATGGTTCGGGCTAGGGTTAGGGTTAGGGGACGGGGACGGTTTAGGGTCCAGGTGAGGGTACGACAACGCTTTAGGGGCAGCGTACGTGTGAGGGCGCGGGTTAGTGTTAGCGTACGGGTTAGGATTAGGGGACGGGTGAGGGTCAGGCTTCGGGCAAGGGTTAGGCTTAGGGTTCGGGCTAGGGTTAGGGTTGGGGACGGGGACGGTTTGGGGTCCAGGTGAGGGTACGACAACGCTTTAGGGGGAGCGTATGTGTGAGAGCGCGGGTTAGTGTTAGCGTACGGGTTAGGATTAGGGGACGGGTGAGTGTCAGGCTTCGGGGAAGTGTTAGGCTTATGTTTCGGGCTAGGGTTAGGGTTAGGGGACGGGGACGGTTTGGGGTCCAGGTGAGTGTACGACAACGCTTTAGGGGCAGCGTACGTGTGAGGGCGCAGGTTAGTGTTAGCGTACGGGTTAGGATTAGGGGACGGGTGAGGGTCAGGCTTCGGGGAAGGGTTAGGGTTAGGGTTCGGGCTAGGGTTAGGGTTAGGGGACGGGGACGGTTTAGGGTCCAGGTGAGGGTACGACAACGCTTTAGGGGGAGCGTACGTGTGAGGGCGTGGGTTAGTGTTAGCGTACGGGTTAGGATGAGGGGACGGGTGAGAGTCAGGCTTCGGGCAGGGTTAGGGTTAGGGTTCGGGCTAGGGTTAGGGTTAGGGGACGGGGACGGTTTAGGGTCCAGGTAAGGGTACGACAACGCTTTACGGGGAGCGTACGTGTGAGGGCGCAGCTTAGTGTTAGCGTACGGGTTAGGATTAGGGGACGGGTGAGGGTCAGGCTTCGGGGAAGTGTTAGGCTTAGGGTTCGGGCTAGGGTTAGGGTTAGGGGACGGGGACGGTTTAGGGTGCAGGTAAGGGTATGACAACGCTTTAGGGGGAGCGTACGTGTGAGGGCGCGGGTTAGTGTTAGCGTACGCGTTAGGATTAGGGGACGGGTGAGGGTCAGGCTTCGGGCAAGGGTTAGGCTAGGGGTTCGGGCTAGGGTTAGGGTTAGGTGACGGGGACGGTTTAGGGTCCAGGTGAAGCTACGACAACGCTTTAGGGGGAGCGTACGTATGAGGGCGCGGGTTAGTGTTAGCGTACGGGTTAGGATTGGGGAAGGGTGAGGGTCAGGCTTCGGGGAAGTGTTAGGATAGGGGTTCGGGCTAGGGTTAGGGTTAGGGAACGGGGACGGTTTAGGGTCCAGGTGAGGGTACGACAACGCTTTAGGGGGAGCGTACGTGTGAGGGCGCAGGTTAGTGTTAGCGTACGGGTTAGGATTAGGGGACGGGTGAGGGTCAGGCTTCGGGGAAGGGTTAGGGTTAGGGTTCGGGCTAGGTTTAGGGTTAGGGGACGGGGACGGTTTAGGGTGCAGTTGAGGGTACAACAACGCTTTGGGGGAGCGTACGTGTGAGGGCGCGGGTTAGTGTTAGCGTACGGGTTAGGAATAGGGGACAGTTGAGTGTCAGGTTTCGGGGAAGGGTTAGGGTTAGGGTTCGGGCTAGGGTTAGGGTTAGGGGACGGGGACGGTTCAGGGTCCAGGTGAGGGTACGACAACGCTTTAGGGGGAGCGTACGTGTGAGAGCACGGCTTAGTGTTAGCGTACGGGTTAGGATTAGGGGACGGGTGAGTGTCAGGCTTCGGGGAAGTGTTAGGCTTATGGTTCGGGCTAGGGTTAGGGTTAGGGGACGGGGACGGTTTAGGGTCCATGTAAGAGTACGACAACGCTTTAGGGGGAGTGTATGTGTGAGGGCGTGGGTTAGTGTTAGCGTACGGGTTAGGATTAGGGGACGGGTGAGTGTCAGGCTTCGGGGAAGTGTTAGGCTTATGGTTCGGGCTAGGGTTAGGGTTAGAGGACAGGGACGGTTTAGGGTCCATGTGAGGGTACGACAACGCTTTAGGGGGAGCGTTCGTGTGAGGGCGCGGGTTAGTGTTAGCGTACGGGTTAGGATTAGGGGACGGGTGAGGGTCAGGATTCGGGCAAGGGTTAGGCTTAGGGTTCGGGCTAGGGTTAGGGTTAGGTGACGGAGACTGTTTGGAGTCCAGGTGAGGGTACGACAACGCTTTAGGGGGAGCGTACGTGTGAGGGCGCGGGTTAGTGTTAGCGTACGGCTTAGGATTAGGGTACGGGTGAGTGTCAGGCTTCGGGGAAGTGTTAGGCTTATGGTTCGGGCTAGGGTTAGGGTTAGGGGACGGGGACGGTTTAGGGTCCAGGTGAGGGTACGACAACGCTTTAGGGGCAGCGTACGTGTGAGGGCGCGGGTTAGTGTTAGCGTACGGGTTAGGATTAGGGGACGGGTGAGGGTCAGGCTTCAGGGAAGAGTTAGGGTTAGGGTTCGGGCTAGGGTTAGGGTTAGGGGACGGGGAAGGTTTAGGGTCCAGGTGAGGGTACGACAACGCTTTAGGGGGAGCGCACGTGTGAGGGCGCGGGTTAGTGTTAGCGTACGGGTTAGGATTAGTGGACGGGTGAGGGTCAGGCTTCGGGCAAGGGTTAGGCTTAGGGTTCGGGCTAGGGTTAGGGTTAGGGGACGGGGACGGTTTGGGGTCCAGGTGAAGGTACGACAACGCTTTAGGGGGAGCGTACGTGTGAGAGCGCGGGTTAGTGTTAGCGTACGGGTTAGGATTAGGGGACGGGTGAGTGTCAGGCTTCGGGGAAGTGTTAGCCTTATGTTTCGGGCTAGGGTTAGGGTTAGGGGACGGGGACGGTTTGGGGTCCACGTGAGGGTACGACAACGCTTTAGGGGCAGCGTACGTGTGAGGGCGCGGGTTAGTGTTAGCGTACGGTTTAGGATTAGGGGACGGGTGAGGGTCAGGCTTCGTGCAAGTGTTAGGCTTAGGGTTCGGGCTAGGGTTAGGGTTAGGTGACGGGGACGGTTTAGGGTCCAGGTGAAGGTACGACAACGCTTTAGGGGGTGCGTACGTATGAGGGCGCTGGTTAGTGTTAGCGTACGGGTTAGGATTGGGGACGGGTGAGGGTCAGGCTTCGAGGAAGTGTTAGGGTAGGGGTTCGGGCTAGGGTTAGGGTTAGGGGACGGGGACGGTTTAGGGTCCAGCTGAGGGTACGACAACGCTTTAGGGGGAGCGTACGTGTGAGGCCGCAGGTTGGTGTTAGCGTACAGGTTAGGATTAGGGGACGGGTGAGGGTCAGGCTTCGGGGAAGTGTTAGGCTTAGGGTTCGGGCAAGGGTTAGGGTTAGGGGACGGGGACGGTTTAGGGTCCAGGTGAGGGTACGACAACGCTTTAGGGGGAGCGTACGTATGAGGGCGCGGGTTAGTGTTAGCGTACGGGTTAGGATGGAGGACGGGTGAGGGTCAGGCTTCGGGGAAGGGTTAGGATTAGGGTTCGGGCTAGGTTTAGGGTTAGGGGACGGGGACAGTTTAGGGTCCAGTTGAGGGTACAACAACGCTTTGGGGGAGCGTACGTGTGAGGGCGCGGGTTAGTGTTAGCGTACGGGTTAGGAATAGGGGACGGTTGAGTGTCAGGCTTCGGGGAAGGGTTAGGGTTAGGGTTCGGGCTAGGGTTAGGGTTAGGGGACAGGGACGGTTCAGGGTCCAGGTGAGGGTACGACAACGCTTCAGGGGGAGCATACGTGTGAGGGCGCAGGTTAGTGTTACCGTACGGGTTAGGATTAGGGGATGGGTGAGGGTCATGCTTCGGGGAAGGGTTAGGCTTAGGGTTCGGGCTAGGGTTAGGGTTAGGGGACGGGGATGGTGTAGGGTCCAGGTGAGGGTACGGCAACGCTTTAGGGGGAGCGTACGTGTGAGGGCGCGGGATAGTGTTATCGTACAGGTTAGGATTACGGGACGGGTGAGTGTCAGGCTTCGGGGAAGTGTTAGGCTTATGGTTCGGGCTAGGGTTAGGGTTAGGGGACGGGGACGGTTTAGGGTCCATGTGAGAGTACGACAACGCTTTAGGGGGAGTGTATGTGTGAGGGCGCGGGTTAGTGTTAGCGTACGGGTTAGGATTAGGGGACGGGTGAGTGTCAGGCTTCGGGGAAGTGTTAGGCTTATGGTTCGGGCTAGCGTTAGGGTTAGGGGACGGGGACGGTTTAGGGTCCAGGTGAGGGTACGACAACGCTTTAGGGGGAGCGCACGTGTGAGGGCGCGGGTTAGTGTTAGCATACGGGTTAGGATTAGGGGACGGGTGAGGGTCAGGCTTCGGGGAAGTATTAGGCTTAGGGTTCGGGCTAGGGTTAGGGTTAGGGGACGGGGACGGTTTAGGGTCCGGGTGAGGGTACGACAACGCTTTAGGGGGAGCGTACGTGGGAGGGCGCGGGTTAGTGTTAGCGTACGGGTTAGGATTAGGGGACGGGTGAGTGTCAGGCTTCGGGGAAGTGTTAGGCTTATGTTTCGGGCTAGGGTTAGGTTTAGGGGACGGGGACGGTTTGGGGTCCAGGTGAGGGTACGACAACGCTTTAGGGGCAGCGTACGTGTGAGGGCGCAGGTTAGTGTTAGCGTACGGGTTAGGATTAGGGTACGGGTGAGGGTCAGGCTTCGGGGAAGGGTTAGGGTTAGGGTTCGGGCTAGGGGTAGGTTTAGGGGACGGGGACGGTTTAGGGTCCAGGTGAGGGTACGACAACGCTTTAGGGGGAGCGCACGTGTGAGGGCGCGGGTTAGTGTTAGCGTACGGGTTAGGATTAGGGGACGGGTGAGGGTCAGGCTTCGGGCAAGGGTTAGGCTTAGGGTTCGGGCTAGGGTTAGGGTTGGGGACGGGGACGGTTTGGGGTCCAGGTGAGGGTACGACAACGCTTTAGGGGGAGCGTATGTGTGAGAGCGCGGGTTAGTGTTAGCGTACGGGTTAGGATTAGGGGACGGGTGAGTGTCAGGCTTCGGGGAAGTGTTAGGCTTATGTTTCGGGCTAGGTTTAGGGTTCGGGGACGGGGACGGTGTAGGGTCCAGGTGAGGGTACGACAACGCTTTAGGGGGAGCGTACGTGTGAGGGCGCGGGTTAGTGTTACCGTACGGGTTAAGATTAGGGGACGGGTGAGTGTCAGGCTTCGGGGAAGTGTTAGGCTTATGTTTCGGGCTAGGGTTAGGGTTAGGGGACGGGGAAGGTTTAGTGTCCAGGTGAGGGTACGACAACGCTTTAGGGGGAGCGTACGTGTGAGGGCGCGTGTTATTGTTACCGTACGGGTTAGGATTAGGTGACGGGTGAGGGTCAGGCTTCGGGCAAGTGTTAGGCTTAGGGTTCGGGCTAGGGTTAGGGTTAGGGGACGGGGATGGTTTAGGGTCCAGGTGAGGGTACGACAACGCTTTAGGGGGAGCTTACGTGTGAGGGCGCGGGTTATTGTTAGCGTACGGGTTAGGATTAGGTGACGGGTGAGGGTCAGGCTTCGGGCAAGGGTTAGGCTTAGGGTTCGGGCTAGGGTTAGGGTTAGGGGACGGGGACGGTTTAGGGTCCAGGTGAGGGTACGACAACGCTTTCGGGGGAGCGTACGTGTGAGGGTGCGTGTTAGTGTTAGCGTACGGTTTAGGAGTAGGGGACGGCTGAGGGTCAGGCTTCGGGCAAGGGTTAGGCTTAGGGTTCGGGCTACGGTTAGGGTTAGGGGACGGGGACGGTTTAGGGTACAGGTGAGGGTACGACAACGCTTTAGGGGGAGCTTATGTATGAGGGAGCGGGTTAGTGTTAGCGTACGGGTTAGGATTGGGGCCGGGTGAGGGTCAGGCTTCGGGGAAGGGTTAGGGTTAGGGTTCGGGCTAGGGTTAGGGTTAGGGGACGGGGACGGTTTAGGGTCCAGTTGAGGGTACAACAACGCTTTGGGAGAGCGTACGTGTGAGGGCGCGGGTTAGTGTTAGCGTACGGTTTAGGATTAGGGGACGGTTGAGTGTTAGGCTTCGGGGAAGGGTTAGGGTTAGGATTCGGGCTAGGGTTAGGGTTAGGGGACGGGGACGGTTCAGGGTCCAGGTGAGGGTACGACAACGCTTTAGGGGGAGCGCACGTGTGAGGGCGCAGGTTAGTGTTAGCGTACGGGTTAGGATTAGGGGACGGGTGAGTGTCATGCTTCGGGGAAGGGTTAGGCTTAGGGTTCGGGCTAGGGTTAGGGTTAGGGGACAGGGACGGTTTAGGGTTCAGGTGAGTGTACGACAACGCTTTAGTGGAAGCGTTCGTGTGAGGGCACAGGTTAGTGTTAGGGTACGGGTTAGGATTAGGGGACGGGTGAGGGTCATGCTTCGGGGAAGGGTTACGCTTAGGGTTCGGTCTAGGGTTAGGGTTAGGGGACGGGGACGGTTTAGGGTCCAGGTGAGGGTAAGACAACGCTTTAGGGGGAGCGTACGTGTGAGGGCGCGGGTTAGTGTTAGCGTACGGTTTAGGATTAGGGGACGGGTGAGGGTCAGGCTTCGGGCAAGTGTTAGGGTTAGGTTTCGGGCTAGGGTTAGGTTTAGGGGACGGGGATGGTTTAGGGTCGATGTGAGGCTACGACAACGCTTTAGGGGGAGCGTATGTGTGAGGGCGCGGGTTAGTGTTAGCGTACGGGTTAGGATTAGGGGACGGGTGAGTGTCAGGCTTCGGGGAAGTGTTAGGCTTATGGTTCGGGCTAGGGTTAGGGGACGGGGACGGGGACGGTTTAGGGTCCAGGTGAGGGTACGACAACGCTTTAGGGGGAGCATACGTGTGAGGGCGCGGGTTAGTGTTAGCGTACGGGTTAGGATTAGGGGACGGGTGAGGGTCAGGCTTCGGGGAAGAGTTAGGGTTAGGGTTCGGGCTAGGGTTAGGGTTAGGGGACGGGGACGGTTTAGGGTCAAGGTGAGGGTACGACAACGCTTTAGGGGGAGCGCACGTGTGAGGGCGCGGGTTAGTGTTAGCGTAAGGGTTAGGATTAGGGGACGGGTGAGTGTCAGGCTTCGGGGAAGTGTTAGGCTTATGGTTCGGGCTAGGGTTAGGGTTAGGGGACGGGGACGGTTTAGGGTCCAGGTGAGGGTACGAAAACGCTTTAGGGGCAGCGTACGTGTGAGGGTGCGTGTTAGTGTTAGCGTACGGGTTAGGATTAGGGGACGAGTGAGGGTCATGCTTCGGGAAAGTGTTAGGCTTAGGGTTCGGGCTAGGGTTAGGGTTAGGGGACAGGGACGGTTTAGGGTTCAGGTGAGTGTATGACAACGCTTTTGCGGAAGCGTTCGTGTGAGGGCGCAGGTTAGTGTTAGCGTACGGGTTAGGATTAGGGGACGGGTGAGGGTCAGGCTTCGGGGAAGGGTTAGGCTTATGTTTCGGGCTAGGGTTAGGGTTAGGGGACGGGGACGGTTTAGGGTCCAGGTGAGGGTACGACAACGCTTTAGGGGGAGCGTACGTGTTAGGGCGCGGGTTAGTGTTAGCGTACGGGTTAGGATTAGGGGACGGTGAGGGTCAGGCTTCGGGCAAGTGTTAGGCTTAAGGTTCGGTTAGGGTTAGGGTTAGGGTTAGGGTTAGGGTTAGGGTTAGGCTTATGGTTCGGGCTAGGGTTAGGGTTAGGGGACGGGGACGGTTTAGGGTCCAGGTGAGGGTACGACAACGCTTTAGGGGCAGTGTACGTGTGAGGGCGCGGGTTAGTGTTAGCGTACGGGTTAGGATTAGGGGACGGCTGAGGGTCAGGCTTCGGGGAAGAGTTAGGCTTATGTTTCGGGCTAGGGTTAGGGTTAGGGGAAGGGGACGGTTTGGGGTCCAGGTGAGGGTACGACAACGCTTTAGGGGCAGCGTACGTGTGAGGGCGCAGGTTAGTGTTAGCGTACGGGTTAGGATTAGGGGACGGGTGAGGGTCAGGCTTCGGGGAAGGGTTAGGGTAGGGTTCGGGCTAGGGATAGGGTTAGGAGACGGGGATGGTTTAGGGTCCAGGTGAGGGTACGACAACGCTTTAGGGGGAGCGTACGTGTGAGGGCGCGGGTTAGTGTTAGCGTACGGGTTAGGATTATGGGACGGGTGAGGGTCAGGCTTCGGGGAAGGGTTAGGGTTAGGGTTCGGGCTAGGGTTAGGGTTAGGGGACGGGGACGGTTTAGGGTCCAGGTGAGGGTACGACAACGCTTTAGGGGGAGCGTACGTGTGAGGGCGCAGGTTAGTGTTAGCGTACGGGTTAGGATTATGGGACGGGTGAGGGTCAGGCTTCGGGGAAGTGTTAGGCTTAGGTTTCGGTCTAGGGTTAGGGTTAGGGGACGGGGACGGTTTAGGGTCCAGGTGAGGGTACGACAACGCTTTAGGGGGAGCGTACGTGTGAGGGCGCGGGTTAGTGTTAGCGTACGGGTTAAGATTAGGGGACGGGTGAGGGTCAGGCTTCGGGCAAGTGTTAGGGTTAAGGTTCGGGCTAGGGTTAGGGTTAGGGGACGGGGATGGTTTAGGGTCCAGGTGAGGGTACGACAACGCTTTAGGGGGAGTGTATGTGTGAGGGCGCGGGTTAGTGTTAGCGTACGGGTTAGGATTAGGGGACGGATGAGGGTCAGGCTTCGGGCAAGGGTTAGGCTTAGGGTTCGGGCTAGGGTTAGGGTTAGGGGACGGGGACGGTTTAGGGTCAAGGTGAGGGTACGACAACACTTTAGGGGGAGCGTACGTATGAGGGCGTGGGTTAGTGTTAGCGTACGGGTTAGGATTGGGGACGGGTGAGGGTCAGGCTTCGGGGAAGGTTAGGGTTAGGGTTCGGGCTAGGGTTAGGGTTAGGGGACGGGGACGGTTTAGGGTCCAGGTGAGAGTACGACAACATTTTAGCGGCAGCGTACGTGTGAGGGCGCGTGTTAGTGTTAGCGTACGGGTTAGGATTAGGGGACGAGTGAGGGTCATGCTTCGGGGAAGGGTTAGGCTTAGGGTTCGGGCTAGGGTTAGGGTTAGGGGACAGGGACGGTTTAGGGTTCAGGTGAGTGTATGACAACGCTTTAGCGGAAGCGTTCGTGTGAGGGCGCAGGTTAGTGTTAGCGTACGGGTTAGGATTAGGGGACCGGTGAGTGTCATGCTTCGGGGAAGGGTTAGGCTTAGGGTTCGGGCTAGGGTTAGGGTTAGGGGACAGGGACGGTTTAGGGTTCAGGTGAGTGTACGACAACGCTTTAGTGGAAGCGTTCGTGTGAGGGCGCAGGTTAGTGTTAGCGTACGGGTTAGGATAAGCGGACGGGTGAGGGTCATGCTTCGGGGAAGGGTTATGCTTAGGGTTCGGGCTAGGGTTAGGGTTAGGGGACGGGGACGGTTTAGGGTCCAGGTGAGGGTACGACAACGCTTTAGGGGGAGCGTACGTGTGAGGGCGCGGGTTAGTGTTAGCGTACGGGTTAGGATTAGGGGACGGGTGAGGGTCAGGCTTCGGGGAAGTGTTAGGCTTAGGGTTCGGACTAGGGTTAGGGTTAGGGGACGGAGACGGTTTAGGGTCCAGGTGAGGGTACGACAACGCTTTAGGGGTAGCGTACGTATGAGGGCACGGGTTAGTGTTAGCGTATGGGTTAGGATTAGGGGACGGGTGAGGGTCAGGCTTCGGGGAAGTGTTAGGGTAGGGGTTCGGGCTAGGGTTAGGGTTAGGGGACGGGGACGGTTTAGGGTCCAGGTGAGGGTACGACAACGCTTTAGGGGGAGCGTACGTGTGAGGGCGTGGGTTATTGTTAGCGCACGGGTTAGGATTAGGGGACGGGTGAGGGTCAGGCTTCGGGCAAGGGTTAGGCTTAGGGTTCAGGCTAGGGTTAGGGTTAGGGGACGGGGACGGTTTAGGGTCCAGGTGAGTGTACGACAACGCTTTAGGGGGAGCTTACGTATGAGGGCGTGGGTTAGTGTTAGCGTACGGGTTAGGATTGGGGACGGGTGAGGGTCAGGCTTCGGGGAAGGGTTAGGGTTAGGGTTCGGGCTAGGGTTAGGGTTAGGGGACGGGGACGGTTTAGGGTCCAGTTGAGGGTACAACAACGCTTTGGGGGAGCGTACGTGTGAGGGCGCGGGTTAGTGTTAGCGTACGGGTTAGGATTAGGGGACGGTTGAGTGTTAGGCTTCGCGGAAGGGTTAGGGTTAGGGTTCGGGCTAGGGTTAGTGTTAGGGGATGGGGACGGTTTAGGGTCCAGGTGAGGGTACGACAACGCTATAGGGGGAGCGTACGTGTGAGGGCGCAGGTTAGTGTTAGCGTACGGGTTAGGATTAGGGGACGGGTGAGTGTCATGCTTCGGGGAAGGGTTAGGCTTAGGGTTCGGGCTAGGTTAGGGTTAGGGGACAGGGACGGTTTAGGGTTCAGGTGAGTGTACGAGAACGCTTTAGTGGAAGCGTTCGTGTGAGGGCGCAGGTTAGTGTTAGCGTACGGGTTAGGATTAGGGGACGGGTGAGGGTCATGCTTCGGGGAAGGGTTACGCTTAGGGTTCGGGCTAGGGTTAGGGTTAGGGGACGGGGACGGTTTAGGGTCCAGGTGAGGGTATGACAACGCTTTAGGGGGAGCGTACGTGTGAGGGCGTGAGTTAGTGTTAGTGTACGGGTTAGGATTAGGGGACGGGTGAGGGTCAGGCTTCGGGGAAGTGTTAGGCTTAGGGTTCGTGCTAGGGTTAGGGTTAGGGGACGGGGACGGTTTAGGGTCCAGGTGAGTGTACGACAACTCTTTAGGGGGAGCGTACGTATGAGGGCGTGGGTTAGTGTTAGCGTACGGGTTAGGATTGGGGACGGGTGAGGGTCAGGCTTCGGGGAAGGGTTAGGGTTAGGGTCCGGGCTAGGGTTAGGGTTACGGGACGGGGACGGTTTAGGGTCCAGGTGAGTGTACGACAAAGCTTTAGGGGGAGCGTACGTGTGAGGGCGCAGGTTAGTGTTAGCGTACGGGTTAGGATTAGGGGTCGGGTGAGGGTCAGGCTTCGGGGAAGGGTTAGGGTTAGGGTTCGGGCTATGGTTAGGGTTAGGGGACGGGGACGGTTTAGGGTCCAGGTGAGGGTACGACAACGCTTTAGGGGGAGCGTACGTCTGAGGGCGCAGGTTAGTGTTAGCGTACGGGTTAGGATTAGGTAATGGGTGAGGGTCATGCTTTGGCTAAGGGTTAGGCTTAGGGTTCGGGCTAGGGTTAGGGTTAGGGGACGGGGACGGTTTACGGTCCAGGTGAGGGTACGACAACGCTTTAGGGGGAGCGTACGTGTGAGGGTGCGGGATAGTGTTAGCGTAGAGGGTTAGGATTAGGGGACGGGTGAGGGTCAGGCTTTGGAGAAGGGTTAGGGTTAGGGTTAGGGGACGGGGACGGTTTAGGGTCCAGGTGAGGGTATCACAACGCTTTAGGGGGAGCGTACGTGTGAGGGAACGGGTTAGTGTTAGCGTACGGGTTAGGATTACGGCACGGGTGAGAGTCAGGCTTCGGGGAAGGGTTAGGCTTAGGGTGCGGGCTAGGGTTAGGGTTAGGGGACGGGGACGGTTTGGGGTCCAGGTGAGGGTAGGACAACGCTTTAGGGGGAGCGTACGTGTGAGAGCACGGCTTAGTGTTAGCGTACGGGTTAGGATTAGGGGACGGGTGAGTGTCAGGCTTCGGGGAAGTGTTAGGCTTATGGTTCGGGCTAGGGTTAGGGTTAGGGGACGGGGACGGTTTAGGGTCCATGTGAGAGTACGACAACGCTTTAGGGGGAGTGTATGTGTGAGGGCGCGGGTTAGTGTTAGCGTACGGGTTAGGATTAGGGGACGGGTGAGTGTCAGGCTTCGGGGAAGTGTTAGGCTTATGGTTCGGGCTAGGGTTAGGGTTAGGGGACGGGGACGGTTTAGGGTCCAGGTGAGGGTACGACAACGCTTTAGGGGGAGCGTACGTGTGAGGGCGCGGGTTAGTGTTAGCGTACGGGTTAGGATTAGGGGACGGGTGAGGGTCAGGCTTCGGGCAAGTGTTAGGCTTAGGGTTCGGGCTAGGGTTAGGGTTAGGGGACGGGGACTGTTTGGGGTCCAGGTGAGTGTACGACAACGCTTTAGGGGGAGCGTACGTGTGAGGGTGCGGGTTAGTGTTAGCGTACGGGTTAGGATTAGGGGACGGGTGAGTGTCAGGCTTCGGGGAAGGGTTAGGCTTATGGTTCGGGCTAGGGTTAGGGTTAGGGGACGGGGACGGTTTAGGGTCCAGGTGAGGGTACGACAACGCTTTAGGGGCAGCGTACGTGTGAGGGCGCGGGTTAGTGTTAGGGTACGGGTTAGGATTAGTGGACGGGTGAGGGTCAGGCTTCGGGCAAGGGTTAGGCTTAGGGTTCGGGCTAGGGTCAGGGTTAGGGGACGGGGACGGTTTGGGGTCGAGGTGAGGGTACGACAACGCTTTAGGGGAGCGTACGTGTGAGAGCGCAGGTTAGTGTTAGCATACGGGTTAGGATTAGGGGACGGGTGAGTGTCAGGCTTCGGGGAAGTGTTAGGCTTATGGTTCGGGCTAGGGTTAGGCTTAGGGGACGGGGACGGTTTGGGGTCCAGGTGAGGGTACGACAACGCTTTAGGGGGAGCGTACGTGTGAGGGCGCGGGTTAGTTTTAGCGTACGGGTTAGGATGAGGGGACGGGTGAGTGTCAGGCTTCGGGCAGGTTTAGGGTTAGGGTTCGGGCTAGGGTTAGGGTTAGGGGACGGGGACAGTTTAGGGTCCAGCTGAGGGTACGACGACGCTTTAGGGGAAGCGTACCTGTGAGGCCGCAGGTTAGTGTTAGCGTACGGGTTAGGATTAGGGGACGGGTGAGTGTCAGGCTTCGGGGAAGGGTTAGGCTTAGGGTTCGGGCTAGGGTTAGGGTTAGGTGACGGGGACGGTTTAGGGTCCAGGTGAGGGTACGACAACGCTTTAGGGGGAGCGTACGTATGAGGGCGCGGGTTAGTGTTAGCGTACGGGTTAGGATTGAGGACGGGTGAGGGTCAGGCTTCGGGGAAGTGTTAGGGTTAGGGTTCGGGCTAGGTTTAGGGTTAGGGGAAGGGGACAGTTTAGGGTCCAGTTGAGGGTACAACAACGCTTTGGGGGAGCGTACGTGTGAGGGCGCGGGTTAGTGTTAGCGTACGGGTTAGGAATAGGGTACGGTTGAGTGTCAGGCTTCGGGGAAGGGTTAGGGTTAGGGTTCGGGCTAGGGTTAGGGTTAGGGGACGGGGACGGTTTAGGGTCCAGGTGAGGGTACGACAACGCTTTAGGGGGAGCGTACGTGTGAGGGCGCGGGTTAGTGTTAGCGTACGGGTTAGGATTAGGGGACGGGTGAGGGTCAGGCTTCGGGCAAGTGTTAGGCTTAGGGTTCGGGCTAGGGTTAGGGTTAGGGGACGGGGACTGTTTGGGGTCCAGGTGAGTGTACGACAACGCTTTAGGGGGAGCGTACGTGTGAGGGCGCGGGTTAGTGTTAGCGTACGGGTTAGGATTAGGGGACGGGTGAGTGTCAGGCTTCGGGGAAGGGTTAGGCTTATGGTTCGGGCTAGGGTTAGGGTTAGGGGACGGGGACGGTTTAGGGTCCAGGTGAGGGTACGACAACGCTTTAGGGGCAGCGTACGTGTGAGGGCGCGGGTTAGTGTTAGGGTACGGGTTAGGATTAGTGGACGGGTGAGGGTCAGGCTTCGGGCAAGGGTTAGGCTTAGGGTTCGGGCTAGGGTTAGGCTTAGGGGACGGGGACGGTTTGGGGTCGAGGTGAGGGTACGACAACGCTTTAGGGGGAGCGTACGTGTGAGAGCGCGGGTTAGTGTTAGCATACGGGTTAGGATTAGGGGACGGGTGAGTGTCAGGCTTCGGGGAAGTGTTAGGCTTCTGGTTAGGGCTAGGGTTAGGCTTAGGGGACGGGGACGGTTTGGGGTCCAGGTGAGGGTACGACTACGCTTTAGGGGCAGCGTACGTGTGAGAGCGCAGGTTAGTGTTAGCGTACGGGTTAGGATTAGGGGACGGGTGAGGGTCAGGCTTCGGGGAAGGGTTAGGGTTTGGGTTCGGGCTAGGGTTAGGGTTAGGGGACGGGGACGGTTAAGGGTCCAGGTGAGGGTACGACAACGCTTTAGGGGGAGCGTACGTGTGAGGGCGCGGGTTAGTTTTAGCGTACGGGTTAGGATGAGGGGACGGGTGAGGGTCAGGCTTCGGGCAGCTTTAGGGTTAGGGTTCGGGCTAGGGTTAGGGTTAGGGGACGGGGACAGTTTAGGGTCCAGCTGAGGGTACGACAACGCTTTAGGGGAAGCGTACCTGTGAGGCCGCAGGTTAGTGTTAGCGTACGGGTTAGGATTAGGGGACGGGTGAGTGTCAGGCTTCGGGGAAGGGTTAGGCTTAGGGTTCGGGCTAGGGTTAGGGTTAGGGGACGGGGACGGTTTAGGGTCCAGGTGAGGGTACGACAACGCTTTAGGGGGAGCGTACGTGTGAGAGCGCGGGTTAGTGTTAGCATACGGGTTAGGATTAGGGGACGGGTGAGTGTCAGGCTTCGGGGAAGGGTTAGGGTTAGGGTTCGGGCTATGGTTAGGGTTAGGGGACGGAGACGGTTTAGGGTCCAGGTGAGGGTACGACAACGCTTTACAGGGAGCGTACGTCTGAGGGCGCAGGTTAGTGTTAGCGTACTGGTTAGGATTAGGGGATGGGTGAGGGTCATGCTTCGGGGAAGGGTTAGGGTTAGGGTTCGGGCTAGGGTTAGGGTTAGGGGACGGGGACGGTTTACGGTCCAGGTGAGGGTACGACAAGGCTTTAGGGGGAGCGTACGTGTGAGGGCACGGGTTAGTGTTAGCATACGGGTTAGGATTAGGGGACGGGTGAGTGTCAGGCTTTGGGGAAGGTTTAGGGTTAGGGTTCGGACTAGGGTTAGGGTTAGGGGACGGGGACGGTTTAGGGTCCAGGTGAGGGTACGACAACGCTTTAGGGGTAGCGTACGTGTGAGGGCACGGGTTAGTGTTAGCGTACGGGTTAGGATTAGGGGACGGGTGAGGGTCAGGCTTCGGGGAAGTGTTAGGCTTAGGGTTCGGGCTAGGGTTAGGGGACGGGGACGGGGACGGTTTGGGGTCCAGGTGAGGGTACGACAACGCTTTAGGGGGAGCGTACGTGTGAGAGCACGGCTTAGTGTTAGCGTACGGGTTAGGATTAGGGGACGGGTGAGTGTCAGGCTTCGGGGAAGTGTTAGGCTTATGGTTCGGGCTAGGGTTAGGGTTAGGGGTCGGGGACGGTTTAGGGTCCATGTGAGAGTACGACAACGCTTTAGGGGGAGTGTATGTGTGAGGGCGCGGGTTAGTGTTAGCGTACGGGTTAGGATTAGGGGACAGGTGCGTGTCAGGCTTCGGGGAAGTGTTAGGCTTATGGTTCGGGCTAGCGTTAGGGTTAGGGGACGGGAACGGTTTAGGGTCCAGGTGAGGGTACGACAACGCTTTAGGGGGAGCGCACGTGTGAGGGCGTGGGTTAGTGTTAGCGTACGGGTTAGGATTAGGGGACGGGTGAGGGTCAGGCTTCGGGCAAGTGTTAGGCTTAGGGTTCGGGCTAGGGTTAGGGTTAGGGGACGGGGACGGTTTGGGGTCCAGGTGAGGGTACGACAACGCTTTAGGGGGAGCGTACGTGTGAGGGCGCGGGTTAGTGTTAGCGTACGGGTTAGGATTAGGGGACGGGTGAGTGTCAGGCTTCGTGGAAGTGTTAGGCTTATGGTTCGGGTTAGGGTTAGGGTTAGGGGACGGGGACGGTTTAGGGTCCATGTGAGGGTACGACAACGCTTTAGGGGCAGCGTACGTGTGAGGGCGCGGGTTAGTGTTAGCGTACGGGTTAGGATTAGGGGACGGGTGAGGGTCAGGCTTCAGGGAAAGGTTAGGGTTAGGGTTCGGGCTAGGTTTAGGGTTAGGGGACGGGGACGGTTTAGGGTCCAGGTGAGGGTACGACAACGCTTTAGGGGGAGCGCACGTGTGAGGGCGCGGGTTAGTGTTAGCGTACGGGTTAGGATTAGGGGACGGGTGAGGGTCAGGCTTCGGGCAAGGGTTAGGCTTAGGGTTCGGGCTAGGGTTAGGGTTGGGGACGGGGACGGTTTGGGGTCCAGGTGAGGGTACGACAACGCTTTAGGGGGAGCGTATGTGTGAGAGCGCGGGTTAGTGTTAGCGTACGGGTTAGGATTAGGGGACGGGTGAGTGTCAGGCTTCGGGGAAGTGTTAGGCTTATGTTTCGGGCTAGGGTTAGGGTTAGGGGACGGGGACGGTTTGGGGTCCAGGTGAGTGTACGACAACGCTTTAGGGGCAGCGTACGTGTGAGGGCGCAGGTTAGTGTTAGCGTACGGGTTAGGATTAGGGGACGGGTGAGGGTCAGGCTTCGGGGAAGGGTTAGGGTTAGGGTTCGGGCTAGGGTTAGGGTTAGGGGACGGGGACGGTTTAGGGTCCAGGTGAGGGTACGACAACGCTTTAGGGGGAGCGTACGTGTGAGGGCGTGGGTTAGTGTTAGCGTACGGGTTAGGATGAGGGGACGGGTGAGAGTCAGGCTTCGGGCAGGGTTAGGGTTAGGGTTCGGGCTAGGGTTAGGGTTAGGGGACGGGGACGGTTTAGGGTCCAGGTAAGGGTACGACAACGCTTTACGGGGAGCGTACGTGTGAGGGCGCAGGTTAGTGTTAGCGTACGGGTTAGGATTAGGGGACGGGTGAGGGTCAGGCTTCGGGGAAGTGTTAGGCTTAGGGTGCGGGCTAGGGTTAGGGTTAGGGGACGGGGACGGTTTAGGGTGCAGGTAAGGGTATGACAACGCTCTAGGGGGAGCGTACGTGTGAGGGCGCGGGTTAGTGTTAGCGTACGCGTTAGGATTAGGGGACGGGTGAGGGTCAGGCTTCGGGCAAGGGTTAGGCTAGGGGTTCGGGCTAGGGTTAGGGTTAGGTGACGGGGACGGTTTAGGGTCCAGGTGTAGCTACGACAACGCTTTAGGGGGTGCGTACGTATGAGGGCGCTGGTTAGTGTTAGCGTACGGGTTAGGATTGGGGACGGGTGAGGGTCAGGCTTCGAGGAAGTGTTAGGGTAGGGGTTCGGGCTAGGGTTAGGGTTAGGGGACGGGGACGGTTTAGGGTCCAGCTGAGGGTACGACAACGCTTTAGGGGGAGCGTACGTGTGAGGCCGCAGGTTGGTGTTAGCGTACAGGTTAGGATTAGGGGACGGGTGAGGGTCAGGCTTCGGGGAAGGGTTAGGCTTAGGGTTCGGGCAAGGGTTAGGGTTAGGGGACGGGGACGGTTTAGGGTCCAGTTGAGGGTACAACAACGCTTTGGGGGAGCGTACGTGTGAGGGCGCGGGTTAGTGTTAGCGTACGGGTTAGGAATAGGGGACGGTTGAGTGTCAGGCTTCGGGGAAGGGTTAGGGTTAGGGTTCGGGCTAGGGTTAGGGTTAGGGGACAGGGACGGTTCAGGGTCCAGGTGAGTGTACGACAACGCTTCAGGGGGAGCATACGTGTGAGGGCGCAGGTTAGTGTTACCGTACGGGTTAGGATTAGGGGATGGGTGAGGGTCATGCTTCGGGGAAGGGTTAGGCTTAGGGTTCGGGCTAGGGTTAGGGTTAGGGGACGGGGATGGTGTAGGGTCCAGGTGAGGGTACGGCAACGCTTTAGGGGGAGCGTACGTGTGAGGGCGCGGGATAGTGTTATCGTACAGGTTAGGATTACGGGACGGGTGTGTGTCAGGCTTCGGGGAAGTGTTAGGCTTATGGTTCGGGCTAGGGTTAGGGTTAGGGGACGGGGACGGTTTAGGGTCCATGTGAGAGTACGACAACGCTTTAGGGGGAGTGTATGTGTGAGGGCGCGGGTTAGTGTTAGCGTACGGGTTAGGATTAGGGGACGGGTGAGTGTCAGGCTTCGGGGAAGTGTTAGGCTTATGGTTCGGGCTAGCGTTAGGGTTAGGGGACGGGGACGGTTTAGGGTCCAGGTGAGGGTACGACAACGCTTTAGGGGGAGCGCACGTGTGAGGGCGCGGGTTAGTGTTAGCTTACGGGTTAGGATTAGGGGACGGGTGAGGGTCAGGCTTCGGGGAAGTGTTAGGGTTAGGGTTCGGGCTAGGGTTAGGGTTAGGGGACGGGGACGGTTTAGGGTCCGGGTGAGGGTACGACAACGCTTTAGGGGGAGCGTACGTGGGAGGGCGCGGGTTAGTGTTAGCGTACGGGTTAGGATTAGGGGACGGGTGAGTGTCAGGCTTCGGGGAAGTGTTAGGCTTATGTTTCGGGCTAGGGTTAGGGTTAGGGGACGGGGACGGTTTGGGGTCCATGTGAGGGTACGACAACGCTTTAGGGGCAGCGTACGTGTGAGGGCGCAGGTTAGTGTTAGCGTACGGGTTAGGATTAGGGTACGGGTGAGGGTCAGGCTTCGGGGAAGGGTTAGGGTTAGGGTTCGGGCTAGGGGTAGGTTTAGGGGACGGGGACGGTTTAGGGTCCAGGTGAGGGTACGACAACGCTTTAGGGGGAGCGCACGTGTGAGGGCGCGGGTTAGTGTTAGCGTACGGGTTAGGATTAGGGGACGGGTGAGGGTCAGGCTTCGGGCAAGTGTTAGGCTTAGGGTTCGGGCTAGGGTTAGGGTTGGGGACGGGGACGGTTTGGGGTCCAGGTGAGGGTACGACAACGCTTTAGGGGGAGCGTATGTGTGAGAGCGCGGGTTAGTGTTAGCGTACGGGTTAGGATTAGGGGACGGGTGAGTGTCAGGCTTCGGGGAAGTGTTAGGCTTATGTTTCGGGCTAGGGTTAGGGTTAGGGGACGGGGACGGTGTAGGGTCCAGGTGAGGGTACGACAACGCTTTAGGGGGAGCGTACGTGTGAGGGCGCGGGTTAGTGTTAGCGTACGGGTTAGGATTAGGGGACGGGTGAGGGTCAGGTTTCGGGGAAGGGTTAGGCTTATGGTTCGGGCTAGGGTTAGGGTTAGGGGACGGGGACGGTTTGGGGTCCAGGTGAGGGTACGACAACGCTTTAGGGGGAGCGTACGTGTGAGGGCGCAGGTTAGTGTTAGTGTACGTGTTAGGATTAGGGAATGGGTGAGGGTCATGCTTCGGAGAAGGGTTAGGCTTAGGGTTCGGGCTAGGGTTAGGGTTAGGGGTCGGGGACGGTTTACGGTCCAGGTGAGGGTACGACAACGCTTTAGGGGGAGCGTACGTTTGAGGGCGCGGGATAGTGTTAGCGTACGGGTTAGGATTAGGGGACGGGTGAGTGTCAGGCTTTGGTGAAGGGTTAGGGTTAGGGTTCGGGCTAGGGTTAGGGTTAGGGGATGGGGACGGTTTAGGGTCCAGGTGAGGGTACGACAACGCTTTAGGGGGAGCGTATGTGTGAGGGCGCGGGTTAGTGTTAGCGTACGGGTTAGGATTAGGGTACGGGTGAGTGTCAGGCTTCGGGGAAGTGTTAGGCTTATGGTTCGGGCTAGGGTTAGGGTTAGGGGACGGGGACGGTTTAGGGTCCAGGTGAGGGTACGACAACGCTATAGGAGGAGCGTACGTGTGAGGGCGCGGGTTAGTGTTAGCGTACGGGTTAGGATTAGGGGACATGTGAAGGTCAGGCTTCGGGGAGGGGTTAGGGTTAGGGTTCGGGCTAGGGTTAGGGTTAGGGGACGGGGACGGTGTAGGGTCCAGGTGAGGGTACGACAACGCTTTAGGGGGAGCATACGTGTGAGGGCGCGGGTTAGTGTTAGCGTACGGGTTAGGATTAGGGGACGGGTGAGGGTCAGGCTTCGGGGAAGAGTTAGGGTTAGGGTTCGGGCTAGGGTTAGGGTTAGGGGACGGGGACGGTTTAGGGTCAAGGTGAGGGTACGACAACGCTTTAGGGGGAGCGTACGTGTGAGGGCGCGGGTTAGTGTTAGCGTACGGGTTAGGATTAGGGGACGGGTGAGGGTCAGGCTTCGGGCAAGTGTTAGGCTTAAGGTTCGGTTAGGGTTAGGGTTAGGGTTAGGGTTAGGGTTAGGGTTAGGGTTAGGGTTAGGTTTAGGGGAAGGGGACGGTTTAGGGTCCATGTGAGGGTACGACAACGCTTTAGGGGGAGTGTATGTGTGAGGGCGCGGGTTAGTGTTAGAGTACGGGTTAGGATTAGGGGACGGGTGAGTGTCAGGCTTCGGGGAAGTGTTAGGCTTATGGTTCGGGCTAGGGTTAGGGTTAGGGGACGGGGACGGTTTAGGGTCCAGGTGAGGGTACGAGAACACTTTAGGGGGAGCGTACGTGTGAGGGCGCGGGTTAGTGTTAGCGTACGGGTTAGGATTAGGGGACGGGTGAGTGTCAGGCTTCGGGGAAGGGTTAGGGTTAGGGTTCGGGCGAGGGTTAAGGTTAGGGGACGGGGACGGTTTAGGGTCCAGGTGAGGGTACGACAACGCTTTATGGGGAGCGCACGTGTGAGGGCGCGGGTTAGTGTTAGCGTACGGGTTAGGATTAGGGGACGGGTGAGGGTCAGGCTTCGGGCAAGGGTTAGGCTTAGGGTTCGGGCTAGGGTTAGGGTTAGGGGACGGGGACGGTTTGGGGTCCAGGTGAGGGTACGACAACGCTTTAGGGGGAGCGTACGTGTGAGGGCGCGTGTTAGTGTTAGCGTACGGGTTAGGATTAAGGGACGGGTGAGTGTCAGGCTTTGGAGAAGTGTTAGGCTTATGGTTCGGGCTAGGGTTAGGGTTAGGGGACGGGGACGGTTTAGGGTCCAGGTGAGGGTACGACAACGCTTTAGGGGCAGTGTACGTGTGAGGGCGCGGGTTAGTGTTAGCGTACGGGTTAGGATTAGCGGACGGGTGAGGGTCAGGCTTCAGGGAAGGGTTAGGGTTAGGGTTCGGGCTAGGGTTAGGGTTAGGGGACGGGGACGGTTTAGGGTCCAGGTGGGGGTACGACAACGCTTTAGGGGGAGCGCACGTGTGAGGGCGCAGGTTAGTGTTAGCGTACGGGTTAAGATTAGGGGACGGGTGAGGGTCAGGCTTCGGGCAAGTGTTAGGGTTAAGGTTCGGGCTAGGGTTAGGGTTAGGGGACGGGGACGGTTTAGGGTCCAGGTGAGGGTACGACAACGCTTTAGGGGGAGTGTATGTGTGAGGGCGCGGGTTAGTGTTAGCGTACGGGTTAGGATTAGGGGACGGATGAGGGTCAGGCTTCGGGCAAGGGTTAGGCTTAGGGTTCGGGCTAGGGTTAGGTTTAGGGGACGGGGACGGTTTAGGGTCAAGGTGAGGGTACGACAACACTTTAGGGGGAGCGTACGTATGAGGGCGTGGGTTAGTGTTAGCGTACGGGTTAGGATTGGGGACGGGTGAGGGTCAGGCTTCGGGGAAGGTTAGGGTTAGGGTTCGGGCTAGGGTTAGGGTTAGGGGACGGGGACGGTTTAGGGTCCAGGTGAGGGTACGACAACGTTTTAGCGGCAGCGTACGTGTGAGGGCGCGTGTTAGTGTTAGCGTACGGGTTAGGATTAGGGGACGAGTGAGGGTCATGCTTCGGGGAAGGGTTAGGCTTAGGGTTCGGGCTAGGGTTAGGGTTAGGGGACAGGGACGGTTTAGGGTTCAGGTGAGTGTATGACAACGCTTTAGCGGAAGCGTTCGTGTGAGGGCGCAGGTTAGTGTTAGCGTACGGGTTAGGATTAGGGGACGGGTGAGGGTCATGCTACGGGGAAGGGTTAGGGTTAGGGTTCGGGCTAGGGTTAGGGTTAGGGGACGGGGACGGTTTAGGGTCCAGGTGAGGGTACGACAACGCTTTAGGGGGAGCGTACGTGTGAGGGCGCTGTTTAGTGTTAGCGTACGGGTTAGGATTAGGGGACGGGTGAGGGTCAGGCTTCGGGCAAGTGTTAGGGTTAGGTTTCGGGCTAGGGTTAGGTTTAGGGGACGGGGACGGTTTAGGGTCCATGTGAGGGTACGACAACGCTTTAGGGGGAGTGTATGTGTGAGGGCGCGGGTTAGTGTTAGAGTACGGGTTAGGATTAGGGGACGGGTGAGTGTCAGGCTTCGGGGAAGTGTTAGGCTTATGGTTCGGGCTAGGGTTAGGGTTAGGGGACGGGCACGGTTTAGGGTCCAGGTGAGGGTACGACAACGCAATAGGGGGAGCGTACGTGTGAGGGCGCGGGTTAGTGTTAGCGTACGGGTTAGGATTAGGGGACGGGTGAGGGTCAGGCTTCGTGGAAGGGTTAGGGTTAGGGTTCGGGCTAGGGTTAGGGTTAGGGGACGGAGACGGTTTAGGGTCCAGGTGAGGGTACGACAACGCTTTATGGGGAGCGCACGTGTGAGGGCGCGGGTTAGTGTTAGCGTACGGGTTAGGATTAGGGGACGGGTGAGGGTCAGGCTTCGGGCAAGGGTTAGGCTTAGGGTTCGGGCTAGGGTTAGGGTTAGGGGACGGGGACGGTTTGGGGTCCAGGTGAGGGTACGACAACGCTTTAGGGGGAGCGTACGTGTGAGGGCGCGGGTTAGTGTTAGCGTACGGGTTAGGATTAGGGGACGGGTGAGTGTCAGGCTTTGGGGAAGTGTTAGGCTTATGGTTCGGGCTAGGGTTAGGGTTAGGGGACGGGGACGGTTTAGGGTCCAGGTGAGGGTACGACAACGCTTTAGGGGCAGTGTACGTGTGAGGGCGCGGGTTAGTGTTAGCGTACGGGTTAAGATTAGCGGACGGGTGAGGGTCAGGCTTCAGGGAAGTGTTAGGGTTAGGGTTCGGGCTAGGGTTAGGGTTAGGGGACGGGGACGGTTTAGGGTCCAGGTGAGGGTACGACAATGCTTTAGGGGGAGCGCACGTGTGAGGGCGCGGGTTAGTTTTAGCGAACGGGTTAGGATTAGGGGACGGGTGAGGGTCAGGCTTCGGGCAAGGGTTAGGCTTATGTTTCGGGCTAGGGTTAGGGTTAGGGGAAGGGGACGGTTTGGGGTCCAGGTGAGGGTACAAGAACGCTTTAGGGGCAGCGTACGTGTGAGGGCGCAGGTTAGTGTTAGCGTACGGGTTAGGATTAGGGGACGGGTGAGGGTCAGGCTTCGGGGAAGGGTTAGGGTTAGCGTTCGGGCTAGGGTTAGGGTTAGGAGACGGGGACGGTTTAGGGTCCAGGTGAGGGTACGACAACGCTTTAGGGGGAGCGTACGTGTGAGGGCGCGGGTTAGTGTTAGCGTACGGGTTAGGATTAGGGGACGGGTGAGGGTCAGGCTTCGGGGAAGGGTTAGGGTTAGGGTTCGGGCTAGGGTTAGGGTTAAGGGACGGGTACGGTTTAGGGTCCAGGTGAGGGTACGACAACGCTTTAGGGGGAGCCTACGTGTGAGGGCGCAGGTTAGTGTTAGCGTACGGGTTAGGATTAGGGGACGGGTGAGGGTCAGGCTTCGGGGAAGTTTTAGGCTTAGGGTTCGGTCTAGGGTCAGGGTTAGGGGACGGGGACGGTTTAGGGTCCAGGTGAGGGTACGACAACGCTTTAGGGGGAGCGTACGTGTGAGGGCACGGGTTAGTGTTAGCGTACGGGTTAGGATTAGGGGACGGGTGAGGGTCAGGCTTCGGGCAAGTGTTAGGGTTAGGGTTCGGGCTAGGGTTAGGGTTAGGTGACAGGGACGGTTTAGGGTCCAGGTGAGGGTACGACAACGCTTTAGGGGGAGTGTATGTGTGAGGGCGCGGGTTAGTGTTAGCGTACGGGTTAGGATTAGGGGACGGCTGAGGGTCAGGCTTCAGGGAAGTGTTAGGCTTAGGGTTCGGGCTAGGATTAGGGTTAGGGGACGGGGACGGTTTAGGGTCCAGGTGAGTGTACGACAATGCTTTGGGGGAGCGTACGTGTGAGGGCGCGGGTTAGTGTTAGCGTACGGGTTAGGATTAGGGGACGGGTGAGGGTCAGGCTTCGGGCAAGGGTTAGGCTTAGGGTTCGGGCTAGGGTTAGGGTTAGGGGACGGGACGGTTTAGGGTCCAGGTGAGGGTACGACAACACTTTAGGGGGAGCGTACGTATGAGGGCGTGGGTTAGTGTTAGCGTACGGGTTAGGATTGGGGACGGGTGAGGATCAGGCTTCGGGGAAGGGTTAGGGTTAGGGTTCGGGCTAGGGTTAGGGTTAGGGGACGGCGACGGTTTAGGGTCCAGGTGAGGGTACGACAAAGATTTAGGGGGAGTGTACGTGTGAGGGCGCAGGTTAGTGTTAGCGTACGGGTTAGGATTAGGGGACGGGTGAGGGTCAGGCTTCGGGCAAGGGTTAGGGTTAGGGTTCGGGCTAGGGTTAGGGTTAGGGGACGGGGACGGTTTAGGGTCCAGGTGAGCGTACGACAACGCTTTAGGGGGAGCGTACGTCTGAGGGCGCAGGTTAGTGTTAGCGTACGGGTTAGGATTAGGGGACGGGTGAGGGTCAGGCTTCGGGCAAGGGTTAGGCTTAGGGTTCGGGCTAGGGTTAGGGTTAGGGGACGGGGACGGTTTACGGTCCAAGTGAGGGTACGACAACGCTTTAGGGGGAGCGTACGTGTGAGGGCGGAGGATAGTGTTAGCGTATGGGTTAGGATTAGGGGACGGGTGTGGGTCAGGCTTTGGGGAAGGGTTAGGGTTATGGTTCGGGCTAGGGTTAGGGTTAGGGGACGGGGACGGTTTGGGGTCCAGGTGAGGGTACGAAAACGCTTTAGGGGGAGCGTACGTGTGAGAGCGCGGCTTAGTGTTAGCGTACGGGTTAGGATTAAGGGACGGGTGAGTGTCAGGCTTCGGGGAAGTGTTAGGTTTATGGTTCGGGCTAGGGTTAGGGTTAGGGGACGGGGACGGTTTAGGGTCCAGGTGAGGGTACGACAACGCTTTAGGGGGAGCAGACGTGTGAGGGCGCGGGTTAGTGTTAGCTTACGGGTTAGGATTAGGGGACGGGTGAGGGTCAGGCTTCGGGGAAGGGTTAGGGTTAGGTTTCGGGCTAGGGTTAGGGTTAGGGGACGGGGACGGTTTAGGGTCCAGGTGAGGGTACGACAACGCTTTAGGGGGAGCGTACGTGTGAGGGCGCGGGTTAGTGTTAGCGTACGGGTTAGGATTAGGGGATGGGTGAGTGTCAGGCTTCGGGGAAGGGTTAGGCTTATGGTTCGGGCTAGGTTTAGGGTTAGGTGACGGGGACGGTTTGGGGTCGAGGTGAGGGTACGACAACGTTTTAGGGGGAGCGTATGTGTGAGGGCGAGGGTTAGTGTTAGCGTACGGGTTAGGATTAGGGGACGGGTGAGTGTCAGGCTTCGGGGAAGTTTTAGGCTTATGGTTCGGGCTAGGGTTAGGGTTAGGGGACGGGGACGGTTAGGGTCCAGGTGTGGGTACGACAATGCTTTAGGGGCAGCGTACGTGTGAGGGCGCTGGTTAGTGTTAGCGTATGGGTTAGGATTAGGGGACGGGTGAGGGTCAGGCTTCGGGGAAGGGTTAGGGTTAGGGTTCGGGCTAGGGTTAGGGTTAGGGGACGGGGACGGTTTAGGGTCCAGGTGAGGGTACGACAACGCTTTAGGGGGAGCGTACGTGTGAGGGCGCAGGTTAGTGTTAGCGTATGGGTTAGGATTAGGGGACGGGTGAGTGTCAGGCTTCGGGGAAGGGTTAGGCTTAGGGTTCGGGCTAGGGTTAGGGTTAGGGGACGGGGACGGTTTAGGGTCCAGGTGAGGGTACGACAACGCTTTAGGAGGAGCGTACGTGTGAGGGCGCGGGTTAGTGTTAGCGTACGGGTTAGGAATAGGGGACGGGTGAGGGTCAGGCTTCGGGCAAGTGTTAGGGTTAGGGTTCGGGCTAGGGTGAGGGTTAGGGAACGGGGAAGGTTTGGGGTCCAGGTGAGGGTACGACAACGCTTTAGGGGGAGCAGACGTGTGAGGGCGTGGGTTAGTGTTAGCGTGCGGGTTAGGATTAGGGGACGGGTGAGGGTCAGGCTTCGGGGAAGGTTTAGGGTTAGGGTTCGGGCTAGGGTTAGGGTTAGGGGACGGGGACGGTTTAGGGTCCAGGTGAGGGTACGACAATGCTTTAGGGGCAGCGTACGTGTGAGGGCGCGGGATAGTGTTAGCGTACGGGTTAGGATTAGGGGACGGGTGAGGGTCAGGCTTCGGGGAAGGGTTAAGGTTAGGGTTCGGGCTAGGGTTAGGGTTAGGGGACGGGGACGGTTTAGGGTCCAGGTGAGGGTACGACAACGCTTTAGGGGGAGCGTACGTGTGAGGGCGCAGGTTAGTGTTAGCGTACGGGTTAGGATTAGGGGACGGGTGAGGGTCAGGCTTCGGGGAAGTGTTAGGCTTAAGGTTCTGTCTAGGGTTAGGGTTAGGGGACGGGGACGGTTTAGGGTCCATGTGAGAGTACGACAACGCTTTAGGGGGAGCGTACGTGTGAGGGCGCGGGTTAGTGTTAGCATACGGGTTAGGATTAGGGGACGGGTGAGGGTCAGGCTTCGGGCAAGTGTTAGGGTTAGGGTTCGGGCTAGGGTTAGGTTTAGGGGACGGGGACGGTTTAGGGTCGATGTGAGGGTACGACAACGCTTTAGGGGGAGCGTATGTGTGAGGGCGCGGGTTAGTGTTAGCGTACGGGTTAGGATTAGGGGACGGGTGAGTGTCAGGCTTCGGGGAAGTGTTAGGCTTATGGTTCGGGCTAGGGTTAGGGTTAGGGGACGGGGACGGTTTAGGGTTCAGGTGAGTGTATGACAACGCTTTAGCGGAAGCGTTCGTGTGAGGGCGCAGGTTAGTGTTAGCGTACGGGTTAGGATTAGGGGACGGGTGAGGGTCATGCTACGGGGAAGGGTTACGCTTAGGGTTCGGGCTAGGGTTAGGGTTAGGGGACGGGGACGGTTTAGGGTCCAGGTGAGGGTACGACAACGCTTTAGGGGGAGCGTACATGTGAGGGTGCGGGTTAGTGTTAGCGTACGGGTTAGGATTAGGGGACGGGTGAGGGTCAGGCTTCGGGCAAGTGTTAGGGTTAGGTTTCGGGCTAGGGTTAGGTTTAGGGGACGGGGACGGTTTAGGGTCCATGTGAGGGTACGACAACGCTTTAGGGGGAGTGTATGTGTGAGGGCGCAGGTTAGTGTTAGAGTACGGGTTAGGATTAGGGGACGGGTGAGTGTCAGGCTTCGGGGAAGTGTTAGGCTTATGGTTCGGGCGAGGGTTAGGGTTAGGGGACGGGGACGGTTTAGGGTCCAGGTGAGGGTACGACAACGCTTTAGGGGGAGCGTACGTGTGAGGGCGCGGGTTAGTGTTAGCGTACGGGTTAGGATTAGGGGACGGGTGAGGGTCAGGCTTCGGGGAAGGGTTAGGGTTAGGGTTCGGGCTAGGGTTAGGGTTAGGGGACGGGGACGGTTTAGGGTCCAGGTGAGAGTACGACAACGCTTTATGGGGAGCGCACGTGTGAGGGCGCGGGTTAGTGTTAGCGTATGGGTTAGGATTAGGGGACGGGTGAGGGTCAGGCTTCGGGCAAGGGTTAGGCTTAGGGTTCGGGCTAGGGTTAGGGTTAGGGGACGGGGACGGTTTGGGGTCCAGGTGAGGGTACGACAACGCTTTAGGGGGAGCGTACGTGTGAGGGCGCGGGTTAGTGTTAGCGTACGGGTTAGGATTAGGGGACGGGTGAGTGTCAGGCTTTGGGGAAGTGTTAGGCTTATGGTTTGGGCTAGGGTTAGGGATAGGGGACGGGGACGGTTTAGGGTCCAGGTGAGGGTATGACAACGCTTTAGGGGCAGTGTACGTGTGAGGGCGCGGGTTAGTGTTAGCGTACGGGTTAGGATTAGCGGACGGGTGAGGGTCAGGCTTCAGGGAAGGGTTAGGGTTAGGGTTCGGGCTAGGGTTAGGGTTAGGGGACGGGGACGGTTTAGGGTCCAGGTGAGGGTACGACAACACTTTAGGGGGAGCGTACGTGTGAGGGCGCGGGTTAGTGTTAGCGTACGGGTTAGGATTAGGGGACGGGTGAGGGTCAGGCTTCGGGCAAGTGTTAGGGTTAGGGTTCAGGCTAGGGTTAGGGTTAGGGGACAGGGACGGTTTAGGGTCCAGGTGAGTGTATGACAACGCTTTAGGGGGAGTGTATGTGTGAGGGCGCGGGTTAGTGTTAACGTACGGGTTAGGATTAGGGGACGGCTGAGGGTCAGGCTTCGGGGAAGTGTTAGGCTTAGGGTTCGGGCTAGGATTAGGGTTAGGGGACGGGGACGGTTTAGGGTCCAGGTGAGGGTACGACAACGCTTTGGGGGAGCGTACGTGTGAGGGCGCGGGTTAGTGTTAGCGTACGGGATAGGATTAGGGGACGGGTGAGGGTCAGGCTTCGGGCAAGGGTTAGGCTTAGGGTTCGGGCTAGGGTTAGGGTTAGGGGACGAGGACGGTTTAGGGTCCAGTTGAGGGTACGACAACACTTTAGGGGGAGCGTACGTATGAGGGCGTGGGTTAGTGTTAGCGTACGGTTTAGGATTGGGGACGGGTGAGGGTCAGGCTTCGGGGAAGGGTTAGGGTTAGGGTTCGGGCTAGGGTTAGGGTTAGGGGACAGGGACGGTTTAGGGTCCAGGTGAGGGTACGACAAAGATTTAGGGGGAGTGTACGTGTGAGGGCGCAGGTTAGTGTTAGCGTACGGGTTAGGATTAGGGGACGGGTGAGGGTCAGGCTTCGGGCAAGGGTTAGGGTTAGGGTTCGGGCTAGGGTTAGGGTTAGGGGACGGGGACGGTTTAGGGTCCAGGTGAGGGTACGACAACGCTTTAGGAGGAGCGTACGTGTGAGGGCGCGGGTTAGTGTTAGCGTACGGGTTAGGATTAGGGGACGGGTGAGGGTCAGGCTTCGGGCAAGTGTTAGGGTTAGGGTTCGGGCTAGGGTGAGGGTTAGGGAATGGGGAAGGTTTGGGGTCCAGGTGAGGGTACGACAACGCTTTAGGGGGAGCGTACGTGTGAGAGCGCGGCTTAGTGTTAGCGTACGGGTTAGGATTAGGGTACGGGTGAGTGTCAGGCTTCGGGGAAGTGTTAGGCTTATGGTTTGGGCTAGGGTTAGGGTTAGGGGACGGGGACGGTTTAGGGTCCAGGTGAGGGTACGACAACGCTTTAGGGGGAGCAGACGTGTGAGGGCGCGGGTTAGTGTTAGCGTGCGGGTTAGGATTAGGGGACGGGTGAGGGTCAGGCTTCGGGCAAGTGTTAGGGTTAGGTTTCGGGCTAGGGTTAGGTTTAGGGGACGGGGACGGTTTAGGGTCCATGTGAGGGTACGACAACGCTTTAGGGGGAGTGTATGTGTGAGGGCGCGGGTTAGTGTTAGAGTACGGGTTAGGATTAGGGGACGGGTGAGTGTCAGGCTTCGGGGAAGTGTTAGGCTTATGGTTCGGGCTAGGGTTAGGGTTAGGGGACGGGCACGGTTTAGGGTCCAGGTGAGGGTACGACAACGCTTTATGGGGAGCGTACGTGTGAGGGCGCGGGTTAGTGTTAGCGTACGGGTTAGGATTAGGGGACGGGTGAGGGTCAGGCTTCGTGGAAGGGTTAGGGTTAGGGTTCGGGCTAGGGTTAGGGTTAGGGGACGGAGACGGTTTAGGGTCCAGGTGAGGGTACGACAACGCTTTATGGGGAGCGCACGTGTGAGGGCGCGGGTTAGTGTTAGCGTACGGGTTAGGATTAGGGGACGGGTGAGGGTCAGGCTTCGGGCAAGGGTTAGGCTTAGGGTTCGGGCTAGGGTTAGGGTTAGGGGACGGGGACGGTTTGGGGTCCAGGTGAGGGTACGACAACGCTTTAGGGGGAGCGTACGTGTGAGGGCGCGGGTTAGTGTTAGCGTACGGGTTAGGATTAGGGGACGGGTGAGTGTCAGGCTTTGGGGAAATGTTAGGCTTATGGTTCGGGCTAGGGTTAGGGTTAGGGGACGGGGACGGTTTAGGGTCCAGGTGAGGGTACGACAACGCTTCAGGGGCAGTGTACGTGTGAGGGCGCGGGTTAGTGTTAGCGTACGGGTTAAGATTAGCGGACGGGTGAGGGTCAGGCTTCAGGGAAGGGTTAGGGTTAGGGTTCGGGCTAGGGTTAGGGTTAGGGGACGGGGACGGTTTAGGGTCCAGGTGAGGGTACGACAATGCTTTAGGGGGAGCGCACGTGTGAGGGCGCGGGTTAGTGTTAGCGAACGGGTTAGGATTAGGGGACGGGTGAGGGTCAGGCTTCGGGGACGTGTTAGGCTTATGTTTCGGGCTAGGGTTAGGGTTAGGGGAAGGGGACGGTTTGGGGTCCAGGTGAGGGTACAACAACGCTTTAGGGGCAGCGTACGTGTGAGGGCGCAGGTTAGTGTTAGCGTACGGGTTAGGATTAGGGGACGGGTGAGGGTCAGGCTTCGGGAAAGGGTTAGGGTTAGGGTTCGGGCTAGGGTTAGGGTTAGGAGACCGGGACGGTTTAGGGTCCAGGTGAGGGTACGACAACGCTTTAGGGGGAGCGTACGTGTGAGGGCGCGGGTTAGTGTTAGCGTACGGGTTAGGATTAGGGGACGGGTGAGGGTCAGGCTTCGGGGAAGGGTTAGGGTTAGGGTTCGGGCTAGGGTTAGGGTTAGGGGACGGGTACGGTTTAGGGTCCAGGTGAGGGTACGACAACGCTTTAGGGGGAGCGTACGTGTGAGGGCGCAGGTTAGTGTTAGCGTACGGGTTAGGATTAGGGGACGGGTGAGGGTCAGGCTTCGGGCAGGTGTTAGGGTTAGGGTTCGGGCTAGGGTTAGGGTTAGGGGACAGGGACGGTTTAGGGTCCAGGTGAGGGTACGACAACGCTTTAGGGGGAGTGTATGTGTGAGGGCGCGGGTTAGTGTTAACGTACGGGTTAGGATTAGGGGACGGCTGAGGGTCAGGCTTCGGGGAAGTGTTAGGCTTAGGGTTCGGGCTAGGATTAGGGTTAGGGGACGGGGACGGTTTAGGGTCCAGGTGAGGGTACGACAACGCTTTGGGGGAGCGTACGTGTGAGGGCGCGGGTTAGTGTTAGCGTACGGGTTAGGATTAGGGGACGGGTGAGGGTCAGGCTTCGGGCAAGGGTTAGGCTTAGGGTTCGGGCTAGGGTTAGGGTTAGGGGACGGGGACGGTTTAGGGTCCAGTTGAGGGTACGACAACACTTTAGGGGGAGCGTACGTATGAGGGCGTGGGTTAGTGTTAGCTTACGGGTTAGGATTGGGGACGGGTGAGGGTCAGGCTTCGGGGAAGGGTTAGGGTTAGGGTTCTGGCTAGGGTTAGGGTTAGGGGACAGGGACGGTTTAGGGTCCAGGTGAGGGTATGACAACGCTTTAGGGGCAGTGTACGTGTGAGGGCGCGGGTTAGTGTTAGCGTACGGGTTAGGATTAGCGGACGGGTGAGGGTCAGGCTTCAGGGAAGGGTTAGGGTTAGGGTTCGGGCTAGGGTTAGGGTTAGGGGACGGGGACGGTTTAGGGTCCAGGTGAGGGTACGACAACACTTTAGGGGGAGCGTACGTGTGAGGGCGCGGGTTAGTGTTAGCGTACGGGTTAGGATTAGGGGACGGGTGAGGGTCAGGCTTCGGGCAAGTGTTAGGGTTAGGGTTCGGGCTAGGGTTAGGGTTAGGGGACAGGGACGGTTTAGGGTCCAGGTGAGGGTACGACAACGCTTTAGCGGGTGTGTATGTGTGAGGGCGCGGGTTAGTGTTAACGTACGGGTTAGGATTAGGGGACGGCTGAGGGTCAGGCTTCGGGGAAGTGTTAGGCTTAGGGTTCGGGCTAGGATTAGGGTTAGGGGACGGGGACGGTTTAGGGTCCAGGTGAGGGTACGACAACGCTTTGGGGGAGCGTACGTGTGAGGGCGCGGGTTAGTGTTAGCGTACGGGTTAGGATTAGGGGACGGGTGAGGGTCAGGCTTCGGGCAAGGGTTAGGCTTAGGGTTCGGGCTAGGGTTAGGGTTAGGGGACGGGGACGGTTTAGGGTCCAGTTGAGGGTACGACAACACTTTAGGGGGAGCGTACGTATGAGGGCGTGGGTTAGTGTTAGCGTACGGTTTAGGATTGGGGACGGGTGAGGGTCAGGCTTTGGGGAAGGGTTAGGGTTAGGGTTCGGGCTAGGGTTAGGGTTAGGGGACAGGGACGGTTTAGGGTCCAGGTGAGGGTACGACAAAGATTTAGGGGGAGTGTACGTGTGAGGGCGCAGGTTAGTGTTAGCGTACGGGTTAGGATTAGGGGACGGGTGAGGGTCAGGCTTCGGGCAAGTGTTAGGGTTAGGGTTCGGGCTAGGGTTAGGGTTAGGGGACGGGGATGGTTTAGGGTCCAGGTGAGCGTACGACAACGCTTTAGGGGGAGCGTACGTCTGAGGGCGCAGGTTAGTGTTAGCGTACGGGTTAGGATTAGGGGACGGGTGAGGGTCAGGCTTCGGGCAAGGGTTAGGCTTAGGGTTCGGGCTAGGGTTAGGGTTAGGGGACGGGGACGGTTTACGGTCCAAGTGAGGGTACGACAACGCTTTAGGGGGAGCGTACGTGTGAGGGCGCAGGATAGTGTTAGCGTATGGCTTAGGATTAGGGGACGGGTGTGGGTCAGGCTTTGGGGAAGGGTTAGGGTTATGGTTCGGGCTAGGGTTAGGGTTAGGGGACGGGGACGGTTTGAGGTCCAGGTGAGGGTACGAAAATGCTTTAGGGGGAGCGCACGTGTGAGGGCGCGGGTTAGTGTTAGCTTACGGGTTAGGATTAGGGGACGGGTGAGGGTCAGGCTTCGGGGAAGTGTTAGGGTTAGGGTTCGGGCTAGGGTTAGGGTTAGGGGACGGGGACGGTTTAGGGTCCGGGTGAGGGTACGACAACGCTTTAGGGGGAGCGTACGTGGGAGGGCGCGGGTTAGTGTTAGCGTACGGGTTAGGATTAGGGGACGGGTGAGTGTCAGGCTTCGGGGAAGTGTTAGGCTTATGTTTCGGGCTAGGGTTAGGGTTAGGGGACGGGGACGGTTTGGGGTCCATGTGAGGGTACGACAACGCTTTAGGGGCAGCGTACGTGTGAGGGCGCAGGTTAGTGTTAGCGTACGGGTTAGGATTAGGGTACGGGTGAGGGTCAGGCTTCGGGGAAGGGTTAGGGTTAGGGTTCGGGCTAGGGGTAGGTTTAGGGGACGGGGACGGTTTAGGGTCCAGGTGAGGGTACGACAACGCTTTAGGGGGAGCGCACGTGTGAGGGCGCGGGTTAGTGTTAGCGTACGGGTTAGGATTAGGGGACGGGTGAGGGTCAGGCTTCGGGCAAGTGTTAGGCTTAGGGTTCGGGCTAGGGTTAGGGTTGGGGACGGGGACGGTTTGGGGTCCAGGTGAGGGTACGACAACGCTTTAGGGGGAGCGTATGTGTGAGAGCGCGGGTTAGTGTTAGCGTACGGGTTAGGATTAGGGGACGGGTGAGTGTCAGGCTTCGGGGAAGTGTTAGGCTTATGTTTCGGGCTAGGGTTAGGGTTAGGGGACGGGGACGGTGTAGGGTCCAGGTGAGGGTACGACAACGCTTTAGGGGGAGCGTACGTGTGAGGGCGCGGGTTAGTGTTAGCGTACGGGTTAGGATTAGGGGACGGGTGAGGGTCAGGTTTCGGGGAAGGGTTAGGCTTATGGTTCGGGCTAGGGTTAGGGTTAGGGGACGGGGACGGTTTGGGGTCCAGGTGAGGGTACGACAACGCTTTAGGGGGAGCGTACGTGTGAGGGCGCAGGTTAGTGTTAGTGTACGTGTTAGGATTAGGGAATGGGTGAGGGTCATGCTTCGGAGAAGGGTTAGGCTTAGGGTTCGGGCTAGGGTTAGGGTTAGGGGTCGGGGACGGTTTACGGTCCAGGTGAGGGTACGACAACGCTTTAGGGGGAGCGTACGTTTGAGGGCGCGGGATAGTGTTAGCGTACGGGTTAGGATTAGGGGACGGGTGAGTGTCAGGCTTTGGTGAAGGGTTAGGGTTAGGGTTCGGGCTAGGGTTAGGGTTAGGGGATGGGGACGGTTTAGGGTCCAGGTGAGGGTACGACAACGCTTTAGGGGGAGCGTATGTGTGAGGGCGCGGGTTAGTGTTAGCGTACGGGTTAGGATTAGGGTACGGGTGAGTGTCAGGCTTCGGGGAAGTGTTAGGCTTATGGTTCGGGCTAGGGTTAGGGTTAGGGGACGGGGACGGTTTAGGGTCCAGGTGAGGGTACGACAACGCTATAGGAGGAGCGTACGTGTGAGGGCGCGGGTTAGTGTTAGCGTACGGGTTAGGATTAGGGGACATGTGAAGGTCAGGCTTCGGGGAGGGGTTAGGGTTAGGGTTCGGGCTAGGGTTAGGGTTAGGGGACGGGGACGGTGTAGGGTCCAGGTGAGGGTACGACAACGCTTTAGGGGGAGCATACGTGTGAGGGCGCGGGTTAGTGTTAGCGTACGGGTTAGGATTAGGGGACGGGTGAGGGTCAGGCTTCGGGGAAGAGTTAGGGTTAGGGTTCGGGCTAGGGTTAGGGTTAGGGGACGGGGACGGTTTAGGGTCAAGGTGAGGGTACGACAACGCTTTAGGGGGAGCGTACGTGTGAGGGCGCGGGTTAGTGTTAGCGTACGGGTTAGGATTAGGGGACGGGTGAGGGTCAGGCTTCGGGCAAGTGTTAGGCTTAAGGTTCGGTTAGGGTTAGGGTTAGGGTTAGGGTTAGGGTTAGGGTTAGGGTTAGGGTTAGGTTTAGGGGAAGGGGACGGTTTAGGGTCCATGTGAGGGTACGACAACGCTTTAGGGGGAGTGTATGTGTGAGGGCGCGGGTTAGTGTTAGAGTACGGGTTAGGATTAGGGGACGGGTGAGTGTCAGGCTTCGGGGAAGTGTTAGGCTTATGGTTCGGGCTAGGGTTAGGGTTAGGGGACGGGGACGGTTTAGGGTCCAGGTGAGGGTACGAGAACACTTTAGGGGGAGCGTACGTGTGAGGGCGCGGGTTAGTGTTAGCGTACGGGTTAGGATTAGGGGACGGGTGAGTGTCAGGCTTCGGGGAAGGGTTAGGGTTAGGGTTCGGGCGAGGGTTAAGGTTAGGGGACGGGGACGGTTTAGGGTCCAGGTGAGGGTACGACAACGCTTTATGGGGAGCGCACGTGTGAGGGCGCGGGTTAGTGTTAGCGTACGGGTTAGGATTAGGGGACGGGTGAGGGTCAGGCTTCGGGCAAGGGTTAGGCTTAGGGTTCGGGCTAGGGTTAGGGTTAGGGGACGGGGACGGTTTGGGGTCCAGGTGAGGGTACGACAACGCTTTAGGGGGAGCGTACGTGTGAGGGCGCGTGTTAGTGTTAGCGTACGGGTTAGGATTAAGGGACGGGTGAGTGTCAGGCTTTGGGGAAGTGTTAGGCTTATGGTTCGGGCTAGGGTTAGGGTTAGGGGACGGGGACGGTTTAGGGTCCAGGTGAGGGTACGACAACGCTTTAGGGGCAGTGTACGTGTGAGGGCGCGGGTTAGTGTTAGCGTACGGGTTAGGATTAGCGGACGGGTGAGGGTCAGGCTTCAGGGAAGGGTTAGGGTTAGGGTTCGGGCTAGGGTTAGGGTTAGGGGACGGGGACGGTTTAGGGTCCAGGTGGGGGTACGACAACGCTTTAGGGGGAGCGCACGTGTGAGGGCGCAGGTTAGTGTTAGCGTACGGGTTAAGATTAGGGGACGGGTGAGGGTCAGGCTTCGGGCAAGTGTTAGGGTTAAGGTTCGGGCTAGGGTTAGGGTTAGGGGACGGGGACGGTTTAGGGTCCAGGTGAGGGTACGACAACGCTTTAGGGGGAGTGTATGTGTGAGGGCGCGGGTTAGTGTTAGCGTACGGGTTAGGATTAGGGGACGGATGAGGGTCAGGCTTCGGGCAAGGGTTAGGCTTAGGGTTCGGGCTAGGGTTAGGTTTAGGGGACGGGGACGGTTTAGGGTCAAGGTGAGGGTACGACAACACTTTAGGGGGAGCGTACGTATGAGGGCGTGGGTTAGTGTTAGCGTACGGGTTAGGATTGGGGACGGGTGAGGGTCAGGCTTCGGGGAAGGTTAGGGTTAGGGTTCGGGCTAGGGTTAGGGTTAGGGGACGGGGACGGTTTAGGGTCCAGGTGAGGGTACGACAACGTTTTAGCGGCAGCGTACGTGTGAGGGCGCGTGTTAGTGTTAGCGTACGGGTTAGGATTAGGGGACGAGTGAGGGTCATGCTTCGGGGAAGGGTTAGGCTTAGGGTTCGGGCTAGGGTTAGGGTTAGGGGACAGGGACGGTTTAGGGTTCAGGTGAGTGTATGACAACGCTTTAGCGGAAGCGTTCGTGTGAGGGCGCAGGTTAGTGTTAGCGTACGGGTTAGGATTAGGGGACGGGTGAGGGTCATGCTACGGGGAAGGGTTAGGGTTAGGGTTCGGGCTAGGGTTAGGGTTAGGGGACGGGGACGGTTTAGGGTCCAGGTGAGGGTACGACAACGCTTTAGGGGGAGCGTACGTGTGAGGGCGCTGTTTAGTGTTAGCGTACGGGTTAGGATTAGGGGACGGGTGAGGGTCAGGCTTCGGGCAAGTGTTAGGGTTAGGTTTCGGGCTAGGGTTAGGTTTAGGGGACGGGGACGGTTTAGGGTCCATGTGAGGGTACGACAACGCTTTAGGGGGAGTGTATGTGTGAGGGCGCGGGTTAGTGTTAGAGTACGGGTTAGGATTAGGGGACGGGTGAGTGTCAGGCTTCGGGGAAGTGTTAGGCTTATGGTTCGGGCTAGGGTTAGGGTTAGGGGACGGGCACGGTTTAGGGTCCAGGTGAGGGTACGACAACGCAATAGGGGGAGCGTACGTGTGAGGGCGCGGGTTAGTGTTAGCGTACGGGTTAGGATTAGGGGACGGGTGAGGGTCAGGCTTCGTGGAAGGGTTAGGGTTAGGGTTCGGGCTAGGGTTAGGGTTAGGGGACGGAGACGGTTTAGGGTCCAGGTGAGGGTACGACAACGCTTTATGGGGAGCGCACGTGTGAGGGCGCGGGTTAGTGTTAGCGTACGGGTTAGGATTAGGGGACGGGTGAGGGTCAGGCTTCGGGCAAGGGTTAGGCTTAGGGTTCGGGCTAGGGTTAGGGTTAGGGGACGGGGACGGTTTGGGGTCCAGGTGAGGGTACGACAACGCTTTAGGGGGAGCGTACGTGTGAGGGCGCGGGTTAGTGTTAGCGTACGGGTTAGGATTAGGGGACGGGTGAGTGTCAGGCTTTGGGGAAGTGTTAGGCTTATGGTTCGGGCTAGGGTTAGGGTTAGGGGACGGGGACGGTTTAGGGTCCAGGTGAGGGTACGACAACGCTTTAGGGGCAGTGTACGTGTGAGGGCGCGGGTTAGTGTTAGCGTACGGGTTAAGATTAGCGGACGGGTGAGGGTCAGGCTTCAGGGAAGTGTTAGGGTTAGGGTTCGGGCTAGGGTTAGGGTTAGGGGACGGGGACGGTTTAGGGTCCAGGTGAGGGTACGACAATGCTTTAGGGGGAGCGCACGTGTGAGGGCGCGGGTTAGTTTTAGCGAACGGGTTAGGATTAGGGGACGGGTGAGGGTCAGGCTTCGGGCAAGGGTTAGGCTTATGTTTCGGGCTAGGGTTAGGGTTAGGGGAAGGGGACGGTTTGGGGTCCAGGTGAGGGTACAAGAACGCTTTAGGGGCAGCGTACGTGTGAGGGCGCAGGTTAGTGTTAGCGTACGGGTTAGGATTAGGGGACGGGTGAGGGTCAGGCTTCGGGGAAGGGTTAGGGTTAGCGTTCGGGCTAGGGTTAGGGTTAGGAGACGGGGACGGTTTAGGGTCCAGGTGAGGGTACGACAACGCTTTAGGGGGAGCGTACGTGTGAGGGCGCGGGTTAGTGTTAGCGTACGGGTTAGGATTAGGGGACGGGTGAGGGTCAGGCTTCGGGGAAGGGTTAGGGTTAGGGTTCGGGCTAGGGTTAGGGTTAAGGGACGGGTACGGTTTAGGGTCCAGGTGAGGGTACGACAACGCTTTAGGGGGAGCCTACGTGTGAGGGCGCAGGTTAGTGTTAGCGTACGGGTTAGGATTAGGGGACGGGTGAGGGTCAGGCTTCGGGGAAGTTTTAGGCTTAGGGTTCGGTCTAGGGTCAGGGTTAGGGGACGGGGACGGTTTAGGGTCCAGGTGAGGGTACGACAACGCTTTAGGGGGAGCGTACGTGTGAGGGCACGGGTTAGTGTTAGCGTACGGGTTAGGATTAGGGGACGGGTGAGGGTCAGGCTTCGGGCAAGTGTTAGGGTTAGGGTTCGGGCTAGGGTTAGGGTTAGGTGACAGGGACGGTTTAGGGTCCAGGTGAGGGTACGACAACGCTTTAGGGGGAGTGTATGTGTGAGGGCGCGGGTTAGTGTTAGCGTACGGGTTAGGATTAGGGGACGGCTGAGGGTCAGGCTTCAGGGAAGTGTTAGGCTTAGGGTTCGGGCTAGGATTAGGGTTAGGGGACGGGGACGGTTTAGGGTCCAGGTGAGTGTACGACAATGCTTTGGGGGAGCGTACGTGTGAGGGCGCGGGTTAGTGTTAGCGTACGGGTTAGGATTAGGGGACGGGTGAGGGTCAGGCTTCGGGCAAGGGTTAGGCTTAGGGTTCGGGCTAGGGTTAGGGTTAGGGGACGGGACGGTTTAGGGTCCAGGTGAGGGTACGACAACACTTTAGGGGGAGCGTACGTATGAGGGCGTGGGTTAGTGTTAGCGTACGGGTTAGGATTGGGGACGGGTGAGGATCAGGCTTCGGGGAAGGGTTAGGGTTAGGGTTCGGGCTAGGGTTAGGGTTAGGGGACGGCGACGGTTTAGGGTCCAGGTGAGGGTACGACAAAGATTTAGGGGGAGTGTACGTGTGAGGGCGCAGGTTAGTGTTAGCGTACGGGTTAGGATTAGGGGACGGGTGAGGGTCAGGCTTCGGGCAAGGGTTAGGGTTAGGGTTCGGGCTAGGGTTAGGGTTAGGGGACGGGGACGGTTTAGGGTCCAGGTGAGCGTACGACAACGCTTTAGGGGGAGCGTACGTCTGAGGGCGCAGGTTAGTGTTAGCGTACGGTTTAGGATTAGGGGACGGGTGAGGGTCAGGCTTCGGGCAAGGGTTAGGCTTAGGGTTCGGGCTAGGGTTAGGGTTAGGGGACGGGGACGGTTTACGGTCCAAGTGAGGGTACGACAACGCTTTAGGGGGAGCGTACGTGTGAGGGCGGAGGATAGTGTTAGCGTATGGGTTAGGATTAGGGGACGGGTGTGGGTCAGGCTTTGGGGAAGGGTTAGGGTTATGGTTCGGGCTAGGGTTAGGGTTAGGGGACGGGGACGGTTAGGGTCCAGGTGTGGGTACGACAATGCTTTAGGGGCAGCGTACGTGTGAGGGCGCTGGTTAGTGTTAGCGTATGGGTTAGGATTAGGGGACGGGTGAGGGTCAGGCTTCGGGGAAGGGTTAGGGTTAGGGTTCGGGCTAGGGTTAGGGTTAGGGGACGGGGACGGTTTAGGGTCCAGGTGAGGGTACGACAACGCTTTAGGGGGAGCGTACGTGTGAGGGCGCAGGTTAGTGTTAGCGTATGGGTTAGGATTAGGGGACGGGTGAGTGTCAGGCTTCGGGGAAGGGTTAGGCTTAGGGTTCGGGCTAGGGTTAGGGTTAGGGGACGGGGACGGTTTAGGGTCCAGGTGAGGGTACGACAACGCTTTAGGAGGAGCGTACGTGTGAGGGCGCGGGTTAGTGTTAGCGTACGGGTTAGGAATAGGGGACGGGTGAGGGTCAGGCTTCGGGCAAGTGTTAGGGTTAGGGTTCGGGCTAGGGTGAGGGTTAGGGAACGGGGAAGGTTTGGGGTCCAGGTGAGGGTACGACAACGCTTTAGGGGGAGCAGACGTGTGAGGGCGTGGGTTAGTGTTAGCGTGCGGGTTAGGATTAGGGGACGGGTGAGGGTCAGGCTTCGGGGAAGGTTTAGGGTTAGGGTTCGGGCTAGGGTTAGGGTTAGGGGACGGGGACGGTTTAGGGTCCAGGTGAGGGTACGACAATGCTTTAGGGGCAGCGTACGTGTGAGGGCGCGGGATAGTGTTAGCGTACGGGTTAGGATTAGGGGACGGGTGAGGGTCAGGCTTCGGGGAAGGGTTAAGGTTAGGGTTCGGGCTAGGGTTAGGGTTAGGGGACGGGGACGGTTTAGGGTCCAGGTGAGGGTACGACAACGCTTTAGGGGGAGCGTACGTGTGAGGGCGCAGGTTAGTGTTAGCGTACGGGTTAGGATTAGGGGACGGGTGAGGGTCAGGCTTCGGGGAAGTGTTAGGCTTAAGGTTCTGTCTAGGGTTAGGGTTAGGGGACGGGGACGGTTTAGGGTCCATGTGAGAGTACGACAACGCTTTAGGGGGAGCGTACGTGTGAGGGCGCGGGTTAGTGTTAGCATACGGGTTAGGATTAGGGGACGGGTGAGGGTCAGGCTTCGGGCAAGTGTTAGGGTTAGGGTTCGGGCTAGGGTTAGGTTTAGGGGACGGGGACGGTTTAGGGTCGATGTGAGGGTACGACAACGCTTTAGGGGGAGCGTATGTGTGAGGGCGCGGGTTAGTGTTAGCGTACGGGTTAGGATTAGGGGACGGGTGAGTGTCAGGCTTCGGGGAAGTGTTAGGCTTATGGTTCGGGCTAGGGTTAGGGTTAGGGGACGGGGACGGTTTAGGGTTCAGGTGAGTGTATGACAACGCTTTAGCGGAAGCGTTCGTGTGAGGGCGCAGGTTAGTGTTAGCGTACGGGTTAGGATTAGGGGACGGGTGAGGGTCATGCTACGGGGAAGGGTTACGCTTAGGGTTCGGGCTAGGGTTAGGGTTAGGGGACGGGGACGGTTTAGGGTCCAGGTGAGGGTACGACAACGCTTTAGGGGGAGCGTACATGTGAGGGTGCGGGTTAGTGTTAGCGTACGGGTTAGGATTAGGGGACGGGTGAGGGTCAGGCTTCGGGCAAGTGTTAGGGTTAGGTTTCGGGCTAGGGTTAGGTTTAGGGGACGGGGACGGTTTAGGGTCCATGTGAGGGTACGACAACGCTTTAGGGGGAGTGTATGTGTGAGGGCGCGGGTTAGTGTTAGAGTACGGGTTAGGATTAGGGGACGGGTGAGTGTCAGGCTTCGGGGAAGTGTTAGGCTTATGGTTCGGGCGAGGGTTAGGGTTAGGGGACGGGGACGGTTTAGGGTCCAGGTGAGGGTACGACAACGCTTTAGGGGGAGCGTACGTGTGAGGGCGCGGGTTAGTGTTAGCGTACGGGTTAGGATTAGGGGACGGGTGAGGGTCAGGCTTCGGGGAAGGGTTAGGGTTAGGGTTCGGGCTAGGGTTAGGGTTAGGGGACGGGGACGGTTTAGGGTCCAGGTGAGAGTACGACAACGCTTTATGGGGAGCGCACGTGTGAGGGCGCGGGTTAGTGTTAGCGTATGGGTTAGGATTAGGGGACGGGTGAGGGTCAGGCTTCGGGCAAGGGTTAGGCTTAGGGTTCGGGCTAGGGTTAGGGTTAGGGGACGGGGACGGTTTGGGGTCCAGGTGAGGGTACGACAACGCTTTAGGGGGAGCGTACGTGTGAGGGCGCGGGTTAGTGTTAGCGTACGGGTTAGGATTAGGGGACGGGTGAGTGTCAGGCTTTGGGGAAGTGTTAGGCTTATGGTTTGGGCTAGGGTTAGGGATAGGGGACGGGGACGGTTTAGGGTCCAGGTGAGGGTATGACAACGCTTTAGGGGCAGTGTACGTGTGAGGGCGCGGGTTAGTGTTAGCGTACGGGTTAGGATTAGCGGACGGGTGAGGGTCAGGCTTCAGGGAAGGGTTAGGGTTAGGGTTCGGGCTAGGGTTAGGGTTAGGGGACGGGGACGGTTTAGGGTCCAGGTGAGGGTACGACAACACTTTAGGGGGAGCGTACGTGTGAGGGCGCGGGTTAGTGTTAGCGTACGGGTTAGGATTAGGGGACGGGTGAGGGTCAGGCTTCGGGCAAGTGTTAGGGTTAGGGTTCGGGCTAGGGTTAGGGTTAGGGGACAGGGACGGTTTAGGGTCCAGGTGAGTGTATGACAACGCTTTAGGGGGAGTGTATGTGTGAGGGCGCGGGTTAGTGTTAACGTACGGGTTAGGATTAGGGGACGGCTGAGGGTCAGGCTTCGGGGAAGTGTTAGGCTTAGGGTTCGGGCTAGGATTAGGGTTAGGGGACGGGGACGGTTTAGGGTCCAGGTGAGGGTACGACAACGCTTTGGGGGAGCGTACGTGTGAGGGCGCGGGTTAGTGTTAGCGTACGGGATAGGATTAGGGGACGGGTGAGGGTCAGGCTTCGGGCAAGGGTTAGGCTTAGGGTTCGGGCTAGGGTTAGGGTTAGGGGACGAGGACGGTTTAGGGTCCAGTTGAGGGTACGACAACACTTTAGGGGGAGCGTACGTATGAGGGCGTGGGTTAGTGTTAGCGTACGGTTTAGGATTGGGGACGGGTGAGGGTCAGGCTTCGGGGAAGGGTTAGGGTTAGGGTTCGGGCTAGGGTTAGGGTTAGGGGACAGGGACGGTTTAGGGTCCAGGTGAGGGTACGACAAAGATTTAGGGGGAGTGTACGTGTGAGGGCGCAGGTTAGTGTTAGCGTACGGGTTAGGATTAGGGGACGGGTGAGGGTCAGGCTTCGGGCAAGGGTTAGGGTTAGGGTTAGGGTTCGGGCTAGGGTTAGGGTTAGGGGACGGGGACGGTTTAGGGTCCAGGTGAGGGTACGACAACGCTTTAGGAGGAGCGTACGTGTGAGGGCGCGGGTTAGTGTTAGCGTACGGGTTAGGATTAGGGGACGGGTGAGGGTCAGGCTTCGGGCAAGTGTTAGGGTTAGGGTTCGGGCTAGGGTGAGGGTTAGGGAATGGGGAAGGTTTGGGGTCCAGGTGAGGGTACGACAACGCTTTAGGGGGAGCGTACGTGTGAGAGCGCGGCTTAGTGTTAGCGTACGGGTTAGGATTAGGGTACGGGTGAGTGTCAGGCTTCGGGGAAGTGTTAGGCTTATGGTTTGGGCTAGGGTTAGGGTTAGGGGACGGGGACGGTTTAGGGTCCAGGTGAGGGTACGACAACGCTTTAGGGGGAGCAGACGTGTGAGGGCGCGGGTTAGTGTTAGCGTGCGGGTTAGGATTAGGGGACGGGTGAGGGTCAGGCTTCGGGCAAGTGTTAGGGTTAGGTTTCGGGCTAGGGTTAGGTTTAGGGGACGGGGACGGTTTAGGGTCCATGTGAGGGTACGACAACGCTTTAGGGGGAGTGTATGTGTGAGGGCGCGGGTTAGTGTTAGAGTACGGGTTAGGATTAGGGGACGGGTGAGTGTCAGGCTTCGGGGAAGTGTTAGGCTTATGGTTCGGGCTAGGGTTAGGGTTAGGGGACGGGCACGGTTTAGGGTCCAGGTGAGGGTACGACAACGCTTTATGGGGAGCGTACGTGTGAGGGCGCGGGTTAGTGTTAGCGTACGGGTTAGGATTAGGGGACGGGTGAGGGTCAGGCTTCGTGGAAGGGTTAGGGTTAGGGTTCGGGCTAGGGTTAGGGTTAGGGGACGGAGACGGTTTAGGGTCCAGGTGAGGGTACGACAACGCTTTATGGGGAGCGCACGTGTGAGGGCGCGGGTTAGTGTTAGCGTACGGGTTAGGATTAGGGGACGGGTGAGGGTCAGGCTTCGGGCAAGGGTTAGGCTTAGGGTTCGGGCTAGGGTTAGGGTTAGGGGACGGGGACGGTTTGGGGTCCAGGTGAGGGTACGACAACGCTTTAGGGGGAGCGTACGTGTGAGGGCGCGGGTTAGTGTTAGCGTACGGGTTAGGATTAGGGGACGGGTGAGTGTCAGGCTTTGGGGAAATGTTAGGCTTATGGTTCGGGCTAGGGTTAGGGTTAGGGGACGGGGACGGTTTAGGGTCCAGGTGAGGGTACGACAACGCTTCAGGGGCAGTGTACGTGTGAGGGCGCGGGTTAGTGTTAGCGTACGGGTTAAGATTAGCGGACGGGTGAGGGTCAGGCTTCAGGGAAGGGTTAGGGTTAGGGTTCGGGCTAGGGTTAGGGTTAGGGGACGGGGACGGTTTAGGGTCCAGGTGAGGGTACGACAATGCTTTAGGGGGAGCGCACGTGTGAGGGCGCGGGTTAGTGTTAGCGAACGGGTTAGGATTAGGGGACGGGTGAGGGTCAGGCTTCGGGGACGTGTTAGGCTTATGTTTCGGGCTAGGGTTAGGGTTAGGGGAAGGGGACGGTTTGGGGTCCAGGTGAGGGTACAACAACGCTTTAGGGGCAGCGTACGTGTGAGGGCGCAGGTTAGTGTTAGCGTACGGGTTAGGATTAGGGGACGGGTGAGGGTCAGGCTTCGGGAAAGGGTTAGGGTTAGGGTTCGGGCTAGGGTTAGGGTTAGGAGACGGGGACGGTTTAGGGTCCAGGTGAGGGTACGACAACGCTTTAGGGGGAGCGTACGTGTGAGGGCGCGGGTTAGTGTTAGCGTACGGGTTAGGATTAGGGGACGGGTGAGGGTCAGGCTTCGGGGAAGGGTTAGGGTTAGGGTTCGGGCTAGGGTTAGGGTTAGGGGACGGGTACGGTTTAGGGTCCAGGTGAGGGTACGACAACGCTTTAGGGGGAGCGTACGTGTGAGGGCGCAGGTTAGTGTTAGCGTACGGGTTAGGATTAGGGGACGGGTGAGGGTCAGGCTTCGGGCAGGTGTTAGGGTTAGGGTTCGGGCTAGGGTTAGGGTTAGGGGACAGGGACGGTTTAGGGTCCAGGTGAGGGTACGACAACGCTTTAGGGGGAGTGTATGTGTGAGGGCGCGGGTTAGTGTTAACGTACGGGTTAGGATTAGGGGACGGCTGAGGGTCAGGCTTCAGGGAAGTGTTAGGCTTAGGGTTCGGGCTAGGATTAGGGTTAGGGGACGGGGACGGTTTAGGGTCCAGGTGAGGGTACGACAACGCTTTGGGGGAGCGTACGTGTGAGGGCGCGGGTTAGTGTTAGCGTACGGGTTAGGATTAGGGGACGGGTGAGGGTCAGGCTTCGGGCAAGGGTTAGGCTTAGGGTTCGGGCTAGGGTTAGGGTTAGGGGACGGGGACGGTTTAGGGTCCAGTTGAGGGTACGACAACACTTTAGGGGGAGCGTACGTATGAGGGCGTGGGTTAGTGTTAGCTTACGGGTTAGGATTGGGGACGGGTGAGGGTCAGGCTTCGGGGAAGGGTTAGGGTTAGGGTTCTGGCTAGGGTTAGGGTTAGGGGACAGGGACGGTTTAGGGTCCAGGTGAGGGTATGACAACGCTTTAGGGGCAGTGTACGTGTGAGGGCGCGGGTTAGTGTTAGCGTACGGGTTAGGATTAGCGGACGGGTGAGGGTCAGGCTTCAGGGAAGGGTTAGGGTTAGGGTTCGGGCTAGGGTTAGGGTTAGGGGACGGGGACGGTTTAGGGTCCAGGTGAGGGTACGACAACACTTTAGGGGGAGCGTACGTGTGAGGGCGCGGGTTAGTGTTAGCGTACGGGTTAGGATTAGGGGACGGGTGAGGGTCAGGCTTCGGGCAAGTGTTAGGGTTAGGGTTCGGGCTAGGGTTAGGGTTAGGGGACAGGGACGGTTTAGGGTCCAGGTGAGGGTACGACAACGCTTTAGCGGGTGTGTATGTGTGAGGGCGCGGGTTAGTGTTAACGTACGGGTTAGGATTAGGGGACGGCTGAGGGTCAGGCTTCGGGGAAGTGTTAGGCTTAGGGTTCGGGCTAGGATTAGGGTTAGGGGACGGGGACGGTTTAGGGTCCAGGTGAGGGTACGACAACGCTTTGGGGGAGCGTACGTGTGAGGGCGCGGGTTAGTGTTAGCGTACGGGTTAGGATTAGGGGACGGGTGAGGGTCAGGCTTCGGGCAAGGGTTAGGCTTAGGGTTCGGGCTAGGGTTAGGGTTAGGGGACGGGGACGGTTTAGGGTCCAGTTGAGGGTACGACAACACTTTAGGGGGAGCGTACGTATGAGGGCGTGGGTTAGTGTTAGCGTACGGTTTAGGATTGGGGACGGGTGAGGGTCAGGCTTTGGGGAAGGGTTAGGGTTAGGGTTCGGGCTAGGGTTAGGGTTAGGGGACAGGGACGGTTTAGGGTCCAGGTGAGGGTACGACAAAGATTTAGGGGGAGTGTACGTGTGAGGGCGCAGGTTAGTGTTAGCGTACGGGTTAGGATTAGGGGACGGGTGAGGGTCAGGCTTCGGGCAAGTGTTAGGGTTAGGGTTCGGGCTAGGGTTAGGGTTAGGGGACGGGGATGGTTTAGGGTCCAGGTGAGCGTACGACAACGCTTTAGGGGGAGCGTACGTCTGAGGGCGCAGGTTAGTGTTAGCGTACGGGTTAGGATTAGGGGACGGGTGAGGGTCAGGCTTCGGGCAAGGGTTAGGCTTAGGGTTCGGGCTAGGGTTAGGGTTAGGGGACGGGGACGGTTTACGGTCCAAGTGAGGGTACGACAACGCTTTAGGGGGAGCGTACGTGTGAGGGCGCAGGATAGTGTTAGCGTATGGCTTAGGATTAGGGGACGGGTGTGGGTCAGGCTTTGGGGAAGGGTTAGGGTTATGGTTCGGGCTAGGGTTAGGGTTAGGGGACGGGGACGGTTTGAGGTCCAGGTGAGGGTACGAAAATGCTTTAGGGGGAGCGTACGTGTGAGAGCGCGGCTTAGTGTTAGCGTACGGGTTAGGATTAGGGGACGGGTGAGTGTCAGGCTTCGGGGAAGTGTTAGGTTTATGGTTCGGGCTAGGGTTAGGGTTAGGGGACGGGGACGGTTTAGGGTCCAGGTGAGGGTACGACAACGCTTTAGGGGGAGCAGACGTGTGACGGCGCGGGTTAGTGTTAGCGTACGGGTTAGGATTAGGGGACGGGTGAGGGTCAGGCTTCGGGGAAGGGTTAGGGTTAGGGTTCGGGCTAGGGTTAGGGTTAGGGGACGGGGACGGTTTAGGGTCCAGGTGAGTGTACGACAACGCTTTAGGGGGAGCGTACGTGTGAGAGCGCGGCTTAGTGTTAGCGTACGGGTTAGGATTAGGGTACGGGTGAGTGTCAGGCTTCGGGGAAGTGTTAGGCTTATGGTTTGGGCTAGGGTTAGGGTTAGGGGACGGGGACGGTTTAGGGTCCAGGTGAGGGTACGACAACGCTTTAGGGGGAGCAGACGTGTGAGGGCGCGGGTTAGTGTTAGCGTGCGGGTTAGGATTAGGGGACGGGTGAGGGTCAGGCTTCGGGCAAGTGTTAGGGTTAGGTTTCGGGCTAGGTTTAGGTTTAGGGGACGGGGACGGTTTAGGGTCCATGTGAGGGTACGACAACGCTTTAGGGGGAGTGTATGTGTGAGGGCGCGGGTTAGTGTTAGAGTACGGGTTAGGATTAGGGGACGGGTGAGTGTCAGGCTTCGGGGAAGTGTTAGGCTTATGGTTCGGGCTAGGGTTAGGGTTAGGGGACGGGCACGGTTTAGGGTCCAGGTGAGGGTACGACAACGCTTTATGGGGAGCGTACGTGTGAGGGCGCGGGTTAGTGTTAGCGTACGGGTTAGGATTAGGGGACGGGTGAGGGTCAGGCTTCGGGGACGTGTTAGGCTTATGTTTCGGGCTAGGGTTAGGGTTAGGGGAAGGGGACGGTTTGGGGTCCAGGTGAGGGTACAACAACGCTTTAGGGGCAGCGTACGTGTGAGGGCGCAGGTTAGTGTTAGCGTACGGGTTAGGATTAGGGGACGGGTGAGGGTCAGGCTTCGGGGAAGGGTTAGGGTTAGGGTTCGGGCTAGGGTTAGGGTTAGGAGACGGGGACGGTTTAGGGTCCAGGTGAGGGTACGACAACGCTTTAGGGGGAGCGTACGTGTGAGGGCGCGGGTTAGTGTTAGCGTACGGGTTAGGATTAGGGGACGGGTGAGGGTCAGGCTTCGGGGAAGGGTTAGGCTTAGGGTTCGGGCTAGGGTTAGGGTTAGGGGACGGGGACGGTTTAGGGTCCAGGTGAGGGTACGACAACGCTTTAGGGGGAGCGTACGTGTGAGGGCGCGGGTTAGTGTTAGCATACGGGTTAGGATTAGGGGACGGGTGAGGGTCAGGCTTCGGGCAAGTGTTAGGCTTAGGGTTCGGGCTAGGGTTAGGGTTAGGGGACGGGGACGGTTTAGGGTCTAGGTGAGGGTACGACAACGCTTTAGGGGGAGTGTATGTGTGAGGGCGCGGGTTAGTGTTACCGTACGGGTTAGGATGAGGGGCCGGGTGAAGGTCAGTCTTCGGGCAAGTGTTAGTCTTAGGGTTCGGGCTAGGGTTAGGGTTAGGGGACGGGGACGGTTTAGGGTCCAGGTGAGTGTACGACAACGCTTTAGGGGGAGCGTACGTGTGAGGGTGCGGGTTAGTGTTAGCGTACGGGTTAGGATTAGGGGACGGGTGAGGGTCAGGCTTCGGGGAAGTGTTAGGCTTAGGGTTCGGGCTAGGGTTAGGGTTAGGGGACGGGGACGGTTTAAAGTCCAGGTGAGGGTACGACAACGCTTTAGGGGGAGCGTACGTGTGAGGGCGCGGGTTATTGTTAGCGTACGGGTTAGGATTAGGGGACGGGTGAGTGTCAGGCTTCGGGCAAGGGTTAGGCTTAGGGTTCGGGCTAGGGTTAGGGTTAGGGGACGGGGATGGTTTAGGGTCCAGGTGAGGGTACGACAACGATTTAGGGGGAGCGTACGTATGAGGGCGTGGGTTAGTGTTAGCGTACGGGTTAGGATTGGGGACGGGTGAGGGTCAGGCTTCGGGGAAGGGTTAGGGTTAGGGTTCGGGCTAAGTTTAGGATTAGGGGACGGGGACGGTTTAGGGTCCAGTTGAGGGTACAACAACGATTTGGGGGAGCGTACGTGTGAGGGCGCGGGTTAGTGTTAGCGTACGGGTTAGGATTAGGGGACGGGTGAGGGTCAGGCTTCGGGCAAAGGTTAGGCTTAGGGTTCGGGCTAGGGTTAGGGTTAGGGGACGGGGACGGTTTACGGTCCAAGTGAGGGTACGACAACGCTTTAGGGGGAGCGTACGTGTGAGGGCGTGCGATAGTGTTAGCGTATGGGTTAGGATTAGGGGACGGGTGTGGGTCAGGCTTTGGGGAAGGGTTAGGGTTAGGGTTCGGGCTAGGGTGAGTGTTAGGGGACGGGGACGGTTTGGGGTCCAGGTGAGGGTACGACAATGCTTTACGGGGAGCGTACGTGTGAGAGCGCGGCTTAGTGTTAGCGTACGGGTTAGGATTAGGGGACGGGTGAGTGTCAGGCTTCAGGGAAGTTTTAGGCTCATGTTTCGGGCTAGGGTTAGGGTTAGGGGAAGGGGACGGTTTAGGGTCCAGGTGAGGGTACGACAATGATTTAGGGGCAGCGTACGTCTGAGGGCGCGGGTTAGTGTTAGCGTACGGGTTAGGATTATGGGACGGGTGAGGGTCAGGCTTCGGGGAAGGGTTAGGGTTAGGGTTCGGGCTAGGGTTAGGTTTAGGGGACGGGGACGGTTTAGGGTCCAGGTGAGGGTACGACAACGCTTTAGGGGGAGCGTACGTGTGAGGGCGCAGCTTAGTGTTAACGTACGGGTTAGGATTATGGGGACGGGTGAGGGTCAGGCTTCGGGGAAGTGTTAGGCTTAGGGTTCGGGCTAGGATTAGGGTTAGGGGACGGGGACGGTTTAGGGTCAATTTGAGGTTACAACAACGCTTTGGGGGAGCGTACGTGTGAGGGCGCGGGTTAGTGTTAGCGTACGGGTTAGGATTAGGGAACGGTTGAGTGTCAGGCTTCAGAGAAGGGTTAGGGTTAGTGTTCGGTCTAGGGTTAGGGTTAGGGGACGGGGACGGTTCAGGGTCCAGGTGAGGGTACGACAACACTTTAGGGGGAGTGTACGTGTGAGGGCGAAGGTTAGTGTTAGCGTACGGGTTAGGAATAGGGGACGGGTGAGGGTCATGCTTCGGGGAAGGGTTAGAGTTAGGATTCGGGCTAAGGTTAGGGTTAGGGGACGGGGACGGTTTAGGGTCCAGGTGAGGGTACGACAACGCTTTAGGGGGAGCGTACGTGTGAGGGCGCGGGATAGTGTTAGCGTACAGGTTAGGATTAGGGGACGGGTGAGGGTCAGGCTTCGGGGAAGGGTTAAGGTTAGGGTTCGGGCTAGGGTTAGGGTTAGGGGACGGGGACGGTTTAGAGTCCAGGTGAGGGTACGACAACGCTTTAGGGGGAGAGTACGTGTGAGGGCGCCGGTTAGTGTTAGCGTACGGGTTAGGATTAGGGGACGGGTGAGGGTCAGGCTTCGGGGAAGGGTTAGGCTTAGGGTTCGGGCTAGGGTTAGAGTTAGGGGACGGGGACGGTTTAGGGTCCAGGTGAGGGTACGACAACGCTTTAGGGGGAGCGTACGTGTGAGGGCGCGGGTTAGTGTTAGCGTACGGGTTAGGATTAGGGGACGGATGAGGGTCAGGCTTCGGGCAAGTGTTAGGGTTAGGGTTCGGGCTAGGGTTAGGGGACGGGGACGGTTTAGGGTCCAGTTGAGGGTACAACAACTATTTGGGGGAGCGTACGTGTGAGGGCGCGGGTTAGTGTTATCGTACGGGTTAGGATTAGGGGACGGGTGAGGGTCAGGCTTCGGGCAAGGGTTAGGCTTAGGGTTCGGGCTAGGGTTAGGGTTAGGGGACGGGGAGGGTTTAGGGTCCAGGTGAGGGTACGACAACACTTTAGGGGGAGCGTACGTATGAGGGCGTGGGTTAGTGTTAGCGTACGGGTTAGGATTGGGGACGGGTGAGGGTCAGGCTTCGGGGAAGGGTTAGGGTTAGGGTTCGGGCTAGGGTTAGGGTTAGGGGACGGGGACGGTTTAGGGTCCAGGTGAGGGTACGAGAAAGCTTTAGGGGGAGTGTACGTGTGAGGGCGCAGGTTAGTGTTAGCGTACGGGTTAGGATTAGGGGACGGGTGAGGGTCAGGCTTCGGGCAAGTGTTAGGGTTAGGGTTCGGGCTAGGGTTAGGGTTAGGGGACGGGGACGGTTTAGGGTCCAGGTGAGCGTACGACAACGCTTTAGGGGGAGCGTACGTCTGAGGGCGCAGGTTAGTGTTAGCGTACGGGTTAGGATTAGGGGACGGGTGAGGGTCAGGTTTCGGGCAAGGGTTAGGCTTAGGGTTCGGGCTAGGGTTAGGGTTAGGGGACGGGGACGGTTTACGGTCCAAGTGAGGGTACGACAACGCTTTAGGGGGAGCGTACGTGTGAGGGCGCAGGATAGTGTTAGCGTATGGGTTAGGATTAGGGGACGGGTGTGGGTCAGGCTCTGGGGAAGGGTTAGGGTTATGGTTCGGGCTAGGGCTAGGGTTAGGGGACGGGGACGGTTTGGGGTCCAGGTGAGGGTACGAAAACGCTTTAGGGGGAGCGTACGTGTGACAGCGCGGCTTAGTGTTAGCGTACGGGTTAGGATTAGGGGACGGGTGAGTGTCAGGCTTCGGGGAAGTGTTAGGTTTATGGTTCGGGCTAGGGTTAGGGTTTGGGGACGGGGACGGTTTAGGGTCCAGGTGAGGGTACTACAACGCTTTAGGGGTAGCAGACGTGTGAGGGCGTGGGTTAGTGTTAGCGTACGGGTTAGGATTAGGGGACGGGTGAGGGTCAGGCTTCGGGGAAGGGTTAGGGTTAGGGTTCGGGCTAGGGTTAGGGTTAGGGGACGGGGACGGTTTAGGGTCCAGGTGAGGGTACGACAATGCTTTAGGGGGAGCGTACGTGTGAGGGCGCGGGTTAGTGTTAGCGTACGGGTTAGGATTAGGGGATGGGTGAGTGTCAGGCTTCGGGGAAGGGTTAGGCTTATGGTTCGGGCTAGGTTTAGTGTTAGGGGACGGGGACGGTTTGGGGTCGAGGTGAGGGTACGACAACGCTTTGGGGGAGCGTATGTGTGAGGGCGCGGGTTAGTGTTAGCGTACGGGTTAGGATTAGGGGACGGGTGAGTGTCAGGCTTCAGGGAAGTTTTAGGCTTATGGTTCGGGCTAGGGTTAGGTTTAGGGGACGGGGACGGTTTAGGGTCCAGGTGTGGGTACGACAATGCTTTAGGGGCAGCGTACGTGTGAGGGCGCGGGTTAGTGTTAGCGTACGGGTTAGGATTAGGGGACGGGTGAGGGACAGGCTTCGGGGAAGGGTTAGGGTTAGGGTTTGGGCTAGGGTTAGGGTTAGGGGACGGGGATGGTTTAGGGTCCAGGTGAGGGTACCACAACGCTTTAGGGGGAGCGTACGTGTGAGGGCGCAGGTTAGTGTTAGCGTATGGGTTAGGATTAGGGGACGGGTGAGTGTCAGGCTTTGGGGAAGGGTTAGGCTTAGGGTTCGGGCTAGGGTTAGGGTTAGGGGACGGGGACGGTTTAGGGTCCAGGTGAGGGTACGACAATGCTTTAGGGGCAGCGTACGTGTGAGGGCGCGGGATAGTGTTAGCGTACGGGTTAGGATAAGGGGACGGGTGAGGGTCAGGCTTCGGGGAAGGGTTAAGGTTAGGGTTCGGGCTAGGGTTAGGGTTAGGGGACGGGGACGGTTTAGGGTCCAGGTGAGGGTACGACAACGCTTTAGGGGGAGCGTACGTGTGAGGGCGCAGGTTAGTGTTAGCGTACGGGTTAGGATTAGGGGACGGGTGAGGGTCAGGCTTCGGGGAAGTGTTAGGCTTAAGGTTCTGTCTAGGGTTAGGGTTAGGGGACGGGGACGGTTTAGGGTCCATGTGAGAGTACGACAACGCTTTAGGGGGAGCGTACGTGTGAGGGCGCGGGTTAGTGTTAGCATACGGGTTAGGATTAGGGGACGGGTGAGGGTCAGGCTTCGGGCAAGTGTTAGGGTTAGGGTTCGGGCTAGGGTTAGGTTTAGGGGACGGGGACGGTTTAGGGTCGATGTGAGGGTACGACAACGCTTTAGGGGGAGCGTATGTGTGAGGGCGCGGGTTAGTGTTAGCGTACGGGTTAGGATTAGGGGACGGGTGAGTGTCAGGCTTCGGGGAAGTGTTAGGCTTATGGTTCGGGCTAGGGTTAGGGTTAGGGGACGGGGACGGTTTAGGGTTCAGGTGAGTGTATGACAACGCTTTAGCGGAAGCGTTCGTGTGAGGGCGCAGGTTAGTGTTAGCGTACGGGTTAGGATTAGGGGACGGGTGAGGGTCATGCTACGGGGAAGGGTTACGCTTAGGGTTCGGGCTAGGGTTAGGGTTAGGGGACGGGGACGGTTTAGGGTCCAGGTGAGGGTACGACAACGCTTTAGGGGGAGCGTACGTGTGAGGGTGCGGGTTAGTGTTAGCGTACGGGTTAGGATTAGGGGACGGGTGAGGGTCAGGCTTCGGGCAAGTGTTAGGGTTAGGTTTCGGGCTAGGGTTAGGTTTAGGGGACGGGGACGGTTTAGGGTCCATGTGAGGGTACGACAACGCTTTAGGGGGAGTGTATGTGTGAGGGCGCGGGTTAGTGTTAGAGTACGGGTTAGGATTAGGGGACGGGTGAGTGTCAGGCTTCGGGGAAGTGTTAGGCTTATGGTTCGGGCGAGGGTTAGGGTTAGGGGACGGGGACGGTTTAGGGTCCAGGTGAGGGTACGACAACGCTTTAGGGGGAGCGTACGTGTGAGGGCGCGGGTTAGTGTTAGCGTACGGGTTAGGATTAGGGGACGGGTGAGGGTCAGGCTTCGGGGAAGGGTTAGGGTTAGGGTTCGGGCTAGGGTTAGGGTTAGGGGACGGGGACGGTTTAGGGTCCAGGTGAGAGTACGACAACGCTTTATGGGGAGCGCACGTGTGAGGGCGCGGGTTAGTGTTAGCGTATGGGTTAGGATTAGGGGACGGGTGAGGGTCAGGCTGCGGGCAAGGGTTAGGCTTAGGGTTCGGGCTAGGGTTAGGGTTAGGGGACGGGGACGGTTTGGGGTCCAGGTGAGGGTACGACAACGCTTTAGGGGGAGCGTACGTGTGAGGGCGCGGGTTAATGTTAGCGTACGGGTTAGGATTAGGGGACGGGTGAGTGTCAGGCTTTGGGGAAGTGTTAGGCTTATGGTTCGGGCTAGGGTTAGGGATAGGGGACGGGGACGGTTTAGGGTCCAGGTGAGGGTATGACAACGCTTTAGGGGCAGTGTACGTGTGAGGGCGCGGGTTAGTGTTAGCGTACGGGTTAGGATTAGCGGACGGGTGAGGGTCAGGCTTCAGGGAAGGGTTAGGGTTAGGGTTCGGGCTAGGGTTAGGGTTAGGGGACGGGGACGGTTTAGGGTCCAGGTGAGGGTACGACAACACTTTAGGGGGAGCGTACGTGTGAGGGCGCGGGTTAGTGTTAGCGTACGGGTCAGGATTAGGGGACGGGTGAGGGTCAGGCTTCGGGCAAGTGTTAGGGTTAGGGTTCGGGCTAGGGTTAGGGTTAGGGGACAGGGACGGTTTAGGGTCCAGGTGAGTGTATGACAACGCTTTAGGGGGAGTGTATGTGTGAGGGCGCGGGTTAGTGTTAACGTACGGGTTAGGATTAGGGGACGGCTGAGGGTCAGGCTTCGGGGAAGTGTTAGGCTTAGGGTTCGGGCTAGGATTAGGGTTAGGGGACGGGGACGGTTTAGGGTCCAGGTGAGGGTACGACAACGCTTTGGGGGAGCGTACGTGTGAGGGCGCGGGTTAGTGTTAGCGTACGGGATAGGATTAGGGGACGGGTGAGGGTCAGGCTTCGGGCAAGGGTTAGGCTTAGGGTTCGGGCTAGGGTTAGGGTTAGGGGACGAGGACGGTTTAGGGTCCAGTTGAGGGTACGACAACACTTTAGGGGGAGCGTACGTATGAGGGCGTGGGTTAGTGTTAGCGTACGGTTTAGGATTGGGGACGGGTGAGGGTCAGGCTTCGGGGAAGGGTTAGGGTTAGGGTTCGGGCTAGGGTTAGGGTTAGGGGACAGGGACGGTTTAGGGTCCAGGTGAGGGTACGACAAAGATTTAGGGGGAGTGTACGTGTGAGGGCGCAGGTTAGTGTTAGCGTACGGGTTAGGATTAGGGGACGGGTGAGGGTCAGGCTTCGGGCAAGGGTTAGGGTTAGGGTTCGGGCTAGGGTTAGGGTTAGGGGACGGGGACGGTTTAGGGTCCAGGTGAGGGTACGACAACGCTTTAGGAGGAGCGTACGTGTGAGGGCGCGGGTTAGTGTTAGCGTACGGGTTAGGATTAGGGGACGGGTGAGGGTCAGGCTTCGGGCAAGTGTTAGGGTTAGGGTTCGGGCTAGGGTGAGGGTTAGGGAATGGGGAAGGTTTGGGGTCCAGGTGAGTGTACGACAACGCTTTAGGGGGAGCGTACGTGTGAGAGCGCGGCTTAGTGTTAGCGTACGGGTTAGGATTAGGGTACGGGTGAGTGTCAGGCTTCGGGGAAGTGTTAGGCTTATGGTTTGGGCTAGGGTTAGGGTTAGGGGACGGGGACGGTTTAGGGTCCAGGTGAGGGTACGACAACGCTTTAGGGGGAGCAGACGTGTGAGGGCGCGGGTTAGTGTTAGCGTGCGGGTTAGGATTAGGGGACGGGTGAGGGTCAGGCTTCGGGCAAGTGTTAGGGTTAGGTTTCGGGCTAGGGTTAGGTTTAGGGGACGGGGACGGTTTAGGGTCCATGTGAGGGTACGACAACGCTTTAGGGGGAGTGTATGTGTGAGGGCGCGGGTTAGTGTTAGAGTACGGGTTAGGATTAGGGGACGGGTGAGTGTCAGGCTTCGGGGAAGTGTTAGGCTTATGGTTCGGGCTAGGGTTAGGGTTAGGGGACGGGCACGGTTTAGGGTCCAGGTGAGGGTACGACAACGCTTTAGGGGGAGCGCACGTGTGAGGGCGCGGGTTAGTGTTAGCGTACGGGTTAGGATTAGGGGACGGGTGAGGGTCAGGCTTCGTGGAAGGGTTAGGGTTAGGGTTCGGGCTAGGGTTAGGGTTAGGGGACGGAGACGGTTTAGGGTCCAGGTGAGGGTACGACAACGCTTTATGGGGAGCGCACGTGTGAGGGCGCGGGTTAGTGTTAGCGTACGGGTTAGGATTAGGGGACGGGTGAGGGTCAGGCTTCGGGCAAGGGTTAGGCTTAGGGTTCGGGCTAGGGTTAGGGTTAGGGGACGGGGACGGTTTGGGGTCCAAGTGAGGGTACGACAACGCTTTAGGGGGAGCGTACGTGTGAGGGCGCGGGTTAGTGTTAGCGTACGGTTTAGGATTAGGGGACGGGTGAGTGTCAGGCTTTGGGGAAATGTTAGGCTTATGGTTCGGGCTAGGGTTAGGGTTAGGGGACGGGGACGGTTTAGGGTCCAGGTGAGGGTACGACAACGCTTTAGGGGCAGTGTACGTGTGAGGGCGCGGGTTAGTGTTAGCGTACGGGTTAAGATTAGCGGACGGGTGAGGGTCAGGCTTCAGGGAAGGGTTAGGGTTAGGGTTCGGGCTAGGGTTAGGGTTAGGGGACGGGGACGGTTTAGGGTCCAGGTGAGGGTACGACAATGCTTTAGGGGGAGCGCACGTGTGAGGGCGCGGGTTAGTGTTAGCGAACGGGTTAGGATTAGGGGACGGGTGAGGGTCAGGCTTCGGGGACGTGTTAGGCTTATGTTTCGGGCTAGGGTTAGGGTTAGGGGAAGGGGACGGTTTGGGGTCCAGGTGAGGGTACAACAACGCTTTAGGGGCAGCGTACGTGTGAGGGCGCAGGTTAGTGTTAGCGTACGGGTTAGGATTAGGGGACGGGTGAGGGTCAGGCTTCGGGAAAGGGTTAGGGTTAGGGTTCGGGCTAGGGTTAGGGTTAGGAGACGGGGACGGTTTAGGGTCCAGGTGAGGGTACGACAACGCTTTAGGGGGAGCGTACGTGTGAGGGCGCGGGTTAGTGTTAGCGTACGGGTTAGGATTAGGGGACGGGTGAGGGTCAGGCTTCGGGGAAGGGTTAGGGTTAGGGTTCGGGCTAGGGTTAGGGTTAGGGGACGGGTACGGTTTAGGGTCCAGGTGAGGGTACGACAACGCTTTAGGGGGAGCGTACGTGTGAGGGCGCAGGTTAGTGTTAGCGTACGGGTTAGGATTAGGGGACGGGTGAGGGTCAGGCTTCGGGCAGGTGTTAGGGTTAGGGTTCGGGCTAGGGTTAGGGTTAGGGGACAGGGACGGTTTAGGGTCCAGGTGAGGGTACGACAACGCTTTAGGGGGAGTGTATGTGTGAGGGCGCGGGTTAGTGTTAACGTACGGGTTAGGATTAGGGGACGGCTGAGGGTCAGGCTTCGGGGAAGTGTTAGGCTTAGGGTTCGGGCTAGGATTAGGGTTAGGGGACGGGGACGGTTTAGGGTCCAGGTGAGGGTACGACAACGCTTTGGGGGAGCGTACGTGTGAGGGCGCGGGTTAGTGTTAGCGTACGGGTTAGGATTAGGGGACGGGTGAGGGTCAGGCTTCGGGCAAGGGTTAGGCTTAGGGTTCGGGCTAGGGTTAGGGTTAGGGGACGGGGACGGTTTAGGGTCCAGTTGAGGGTACGACAACACTTTAGGGGGAGCGTACGTATGAGGGCGTGGGTTAGTGTTAGCTTACGGGTTAGGATTGGGGACGGGTGAGGGTCAGGCTTCGGGGAAGGGTTAGGGTTAGGGTTCTGGCTAGGGTTAGGGTTAGGGGACAGGGACGGTTTAGGGTCCAGGTGAGGGTATGACAACGCTTTAGGGGCAGTGTACGTGTGAGGGCGCGGGTTAGTGTTAGCGTACGGGTTAGGATTAGCGGACGGGTGAGGGTCAGGCTTCAGGGAAGGGTTAGGGTTAGGGTTCGGGCTAGGGTTAGGGTTAGGGGACGGGGACGGTTTAGGGTCCAGGTGAGGGTACGACAACACTTTAGGGGGAGCGTACGTGTGAGGGCGCGGGTTAGTGTTAGCGTACGGGTTAGGATTAGGGGACGGGTGAGGGTCAGGCTTCGGGCAAGTGTTAGGGTTAGGGTTCGGGCTAGGGTTAGGGTTAGGGGACAGGGACGGTTTAGGGTCCAGGTGAGGGTACGACAACGCTTTAGCGGGTGTGTATGTGTGAGGGCGCGGGTTAGTGTTAACGTACGGGTTAGGATTAGGGGACGGCTGAGGGTCAGGCTTCGGGGAAGTGTTAGGCTTAGGGTTCGGGCTAGGATTAGGGTTAGGGGACGGGGACGGTTTAGGGTCCAGGTGAGGGTACGACAACGCTTTGGGGGAGCGTACGTGTGAGGGCGCGGGTTAGTGTTAGCGTACGGGTTAGGATTAGGGGACGGGTGAGGGTCAGGCTTCGGGGAAGTGTTAGGTTTATGGTTCGGGCTAGGGTTAGGGTTAGGGGACGGGGACGGTTTAGGGTCCAGGTGAGGGTACGACAACGCTTTAGGGGGAGCAGACGTGTGACGGCGCGGGTTAGTGTTAGCGTACGGGTTAGGATTAGGGGACGGGTGAGGGTCAGGCTTCGGGGAAGGGTTAGGGTTAGGGTTCGGGCTAGGGTTAGGGTTAGGGGACGGGGACGGTTTAGGGTCCAGGTGAGTGTACGACAACGCTTTAGGGGGAGCGTACGTGTGAGAGCGTGGCTTAGTGTTAGCGTACGGGTTAGGATTAGGGTACGGGTGAGTGTCAGGCTTCGGGGAAGTTTTAGGCTTATGGTTTGGGCTAGGGTTAGGGTTAGGGGACGGGGACGGTTTAGGGTCCAGGTGAGGGTACGACAACGCTTTAGGGGGAGCAGACGTGTGAGGGCGCGGGTTAGTGTTAGCGTGCGGGTTAGGATTAGGGGACGGGTGAGGGTCAGGCTTCGGGCAAGTGTTAGGGTTAGGTTTCGGGCTAGGTTTAGGTTTAGGGGACGGGGACGGTTTAGGGTCCATGTGAGGGTACGACAACGCTTTAGGGGGAGTGTATGTGTGAGGGCGCGGGTTAGTGTTAGAGTACGGGTTAGGATTAGGGGACGGGTGAGTGTCAGGCTTCGGGGAAGTGTTAGGCTTATGGTTCGGGCTAGGGTTAGGGTTAGGGGACGGGCACGGTTTAGGGTCCAGGTGAGGGTACGACAACGCTTTATGGGGAGCGTACGTGTGAGGGCGCGGGTTAGTGTTAGCGTACGGGTTAGGATTAGGGGACGGGTGAGGGTCAGGCTTCGGGCAAGGGTTAGGCTTAGGGTTCGGGCTAGGGTTAGGGTTAGGGGACGGGGACGGTTTGGGGTCCAGGTGAGGGTACGACAACGCTTTATGGGGAGCGCACGTGTGAGGGCGCGGGTTAGTGTTAGCGTACGGGTTAGGATTAGGGGACGGGTGAGGGTCAGGCTTCGGGCAAGGGTTAGGCTTAGGGTTCGGGCTAGGGTTAGGGTTAGGGGACGGGGACGGTTTGGGGTCCAGGTGAGGGTAAGACAACGCTTTAGGGGGAGCGTACGTGTGAGGGCGCGGGTTAGTGTTAGCGTACGGGTTAGGATTAGGGGACGGGTGAGTGTCAGGCTTTGGGGAAGTGTTAGGTTTATGGTTCGGGCAAGGGTTAGGTTTAGGGGACGGGGACGGTTTAGGGTCCAGGTGAGGGTACGACAACGCTTTAGGGGCAGTGTACGTGTGAGGGCGCGGGTTAGTGTTAGCGTACGGGTTAAGATTAGCGGACGTGTGATGGTCAGGCTTCAGGGAAGTGTTAGGGTTAGGGTTCGGGCTAGGGTTAGGGTTAGGGGACGGGGACGGTTTAGGGTCCAGGTGAGGGTACGACAATGCTTTAGGGGGAGCGCACGTGTGAGGGCGCGGGTTAGTGTTAGCGAACGGGTTAGGATTAGGGGACGGGTGAGGGTCAGGCTTCGGGGACGTGTTAGGCTTATGTTTCGGGCTAGGGTTAGGGTTAGGGGAAGGGGACGGTTTGGGGTCCAGGTGAGGGTACAACAACGCTTTAGGGGCAGCGTACGTGTGAGGGCGCAGGTTAGTGTTAGCGTACGGGTTAGGATTAGGGGACGGGTGAGGGTCAGGCTTCGGGGAAGGGTTAGGGTTAGGGTTCGGGCTAGGGTTAGGGTTAGGAGACGGGGACGGTTTAGGGTCCAGGTGAGGGTACGACAACGCTTTAGGGGGAGCGTACGTGTGAGGGCGCGGGTTAGTGTTAGCGTACGGGTTAGGATTAGGGGACGGGTGAGGGTCAGGCTTCGGGGAAGGGTTAGGCTTAGGGTTCGGGCTAGGGTTTGGGTTAGGGGACGGGGACGGTTTAGGGTCCAGGTGAGGGTACGACAACGCTTTAGGGGGAGCGTACGTGTGAGGGCGCGGGTTAGTGTTAGCATACGGGTTAGGATTAGGGGACGGGTGAGGGTCAGGCTTCGGGCAAGTGTTAGGCTTAGGGTTCGGGCTAGGGTTAGGGTTAGGGGACGGGGACGGTTTAGGGTCTAGGTGAGGGTACGACAACGCTTTAGGGGGAGTGTATGTGTGAGGGCGCGGGTTAGTGTTACCGTACGGGTTAGGATGAGGGGCCGGGTGAAGGTCAGTCTTCGGGCAAGTGTTAGTCTTAGGGTTCGGGCTAGGGTTAGGGTTAGGGGACGGGGACGGTTTAGGGTCCAGGTGAGTGTACGACAACGCTTTAGGGGGAGCGTACGTGTGAGGGTGCGGGTTAGTGTTAGCGTACGGGTTAGGATTAGGGGACGGGTGAGGGTCAGGCTTCGGGGAAGTGTTAGGCTTAGGGTTCGGGCTAGGGTTAGGGTTAGGGGACGGGGACGGTTTAAAGTCCAGGTGAGGGTACGACAACGCTTTAGGGGGAGCGTACGTGTGAGGGCGCGGGTTATTGTTAGCGTACGGGTTAGGATTAGGGGACGGGTGAGTGTCAGGCTTCGGGCAAGGGTTAGGCTTAGGGTTCGGGCTAGGGTTAGGGTTAGGGGACGGGGATGGTTTAGGGTCCAGGTGAGGGTACGACAACGATTTAGGGGGAGCGTACGTATGAGGGCGTGGGTTAGTGTTAGCGTACGGGTTAGGATTGGGGACGGGTGAGGGTCAGGCTTCGGGGAAGGGTTAGGGTTAGGGTTCGGGCTAAGTTTATGATTAGGGGACGGGGACGGTTTAGGGTCCAGTTGAGGGTACAACAACGATTTGGGGGAGCGTACGTGTGAGGGCGCGGGTTAGTGTTAGCGTACGGGTTAGGATTAGGGGACGGGTGAGGGTCAGGCTTCGGGCAAAGGTTAGGCTTAGGGTTCGGGCTAGGGTTAGGGTTAGGGGACGGGGACGGTTTACGGTCCAAGTGAGGGTACGACAACGCTTTAGGGGGAGCGTACGTGTGAGGGCGTGCGATAGTGTTAGCGTATGGGTTAGGATTAGGGGACGGGTGTGGGTCAGGCTTTGGGGAAGGGTTAGGGTTAGGGTTCGGGCTAGGGTGAGTGTTAGGGGACGGGGACGGTTTGGGGTCCAGGTGAGGGTACGACAATGCTTTACGGTGAGCGTACGTGTGAGAGCGCGGCTTAGTGTTAGCGTACGGGTTAGGATTAGGGGACGGGTGAGTGTCAGGCTTCAGGGAAGTTTTAGGCTCATGTTTCGGGCTAGGGTTAGGGTTAGGGGAAGGGGACGGTTTAGGGTCCAGGTGAGGGTACGACAATGATTTAGGGGCAGCGTACGTCTGAGGGCGCGGGTTAGTGTTAGCGTACGGGTTAGGATTATGGGACGGGTGAGGGTCAGGCTTCGGGGAAGGGTTAGGGTTAGGGTTCGGGCTAGGGTTAGGTTTAGGGGACGGGGACGGTTTAGGGTCCAGGTGAGGGTACGACAACGTTTTAGGGGGAGCGTACGTGTGAGGGCGCAGCTTAGTGTTAACGTACGGGTTAGGATTATGGGGACGGGTGAGGGTCAGGCTTCGGGGAAGTGTTAGGCTTAGGGTTCGGGCTAGGATTAGGGTTAGGGGACGGGGACGGTTTAGGGTCAATTTGAGGTTACAACAACGCTTTGGGGGAGCGTACGTGTGAGGGCGCGGGTTAGTGTTAGCGTACGGGTTAGGATTAGGGAACGGTTGAGTGTCAGGCTTCAGAGAAGGGTTAGGGTTAGTGTTCGGTCTAGGGTTAGGGTTAGGGGACGGGGACGGTTCAGGGTCCAGGTGAGGGTACGACAACACTTTAGGGGGAGTGTACGTGTGAGGGCGAAGGTTAGTGTTAGCGTACGGGTTAGGAATAGGGGACGGGTGAGGGTCATGCTTCGGGGAAGGGTTAGAGTTAGGATTCGGGCTAAGGTTAGGGTTAGGGGACGGGGACGGTTTAGGGTCCAGGTGAGGGTACGACAACGCTTTAGGGGGAGCGTACGTGTGAGGGCGCGGGATAGTGTTAGCGTACAGGTTAGGATTAGGGGACGGGTGAGGGTCAGGCTTCGGGGAAGGGTTAAGGTTAGGGTTCGGGCTAGGGTTAGGGTTAGGGGACGGGGACGGTTTAGAGTCCAGGTGAGGGTACGACAACGCTTTAGGGGGAGAGTACGTGTGAGGGCGCCGGTTAGTGTTAGCGTACGGGTTAGGATTAGGGGACGGGTGAGGGTCAGGCTTCGGGGAAGGGTTAGGCTTAGGGTTCGGGCTAGGGTTAGAGTTAGGGGACGGGGACGGTTTAGGGTCCAGGTGAGGGTACGACAACGCTTTAGGGGGAGCGTACGTGTGAGGGCGCGTGTTAGTGTTAGCGTACGGGTTAGGATTAGGGGACGGATGAGGGTCAGGCTTCGGGCAAGTGTTAGGGTTAGGGTTCGGGCTAGGGTTAGGGGACGGGGACGGTTTAGGGTCCAGTTGAGGGTACAACAACTATTTGGGGGAGCGTACGTGTGAGGGCGCGGGTTAGTGTTATCGTACGGGTTAGGATTAGGGGACGGGTGAGGGTCAGGCTTCGGGCAAGGGTTAGGCTTAGGGTTCGGGCTAGGGTTAGGGTTAGGGGACGGGGAGGGTTTAGGGTCCAGGTGAGGGTACGACAACACTTTAGGGGGAGCGTACGTATGAGGGCGTGGGTTAGTGTTAGCGTACGGGTTAGGATTGGGGACGGGTGAGGGTCAGGCTTCGGGGAAGGGTTAGGGTTAGGGTTCGGGCTAGGGTTAGGGTTAGGGGACGGGGACGGTTTAGGGTCCAGGTGAGGGTACGAGAAAGCTTTAGGGGGAGTGTACGTGTGAGGGCGCAGGTTAGTGTTAGCGTACGGGTTAGGATTAGGGGACGGGTGAGGGTCAGGCTTCGGGCAAGTGTTAGGGTTAGGGTTCGGGCTAGGGTTAGGGTTAGGGGACGGGGACGGTTTAGGGTCCAGGTGAGCGTACGACAACGCTTTAGGGGGAGCGTACGTCTGAGGGCGCAGGTTAGTGTTAGCGTACGGGTTAGGATTAGGGGACGGGTGAGGGTCAGGCTTCGGGCAAGGGTTAGGCTTAGGGTTCGGGCTAGGGTTAGGGTTAGGGGACGGGGACGGTTTACGGTCCAAGTGAGGGTACGACAACGCTTTAGGGGGAGCGTACGTGTGAGGGCGCAGGATAGTGTTAGCGTATGGGTTAGGATTAGGGGACGGGTGTGGGTCAGGCTCTGGGGAAGGGTTAGGGTTATGGTTCGGGCTAGGGCTAGGGTTAGGGGACGGGGACGGTTTGGGGTCCAGGTGAGGGTACGAAAACGCTTTAGGGGGAGCGTACGTGTGACAGCGCGGCTTAGTGTTAGCGTACGGGTTAGGATTAGGGGACGGGTGAGTGTCAGGCTTCGGGGAAGTGTTAGGTTTATGGTTCGGGCTAGGGTTAGGGTTTGGGGACGGGGACGGTTTAGGGTCCAGGTGAGGGTACTACAACGCTTTAGGGGGAGCAGACGTGTGAGGGCGTGGGTTAGTGTTAGCGTACGGGTTAGGATTAGGGGACGGGTGAGGGTCAGGCTTCGGGGAAGGGTTAGGGTTAGGGTTCGGGCTAGGGTTAGGGTTAGGGGACGGGGACGGTTTAGGGTCCAGGTGAGGGTACGACAATGCTTTAGGGGGAGCGTACGTGTGAGGGCGCGGGTTAGTGTTAGCGTACGGGTTAGGATTAGGGGATGGGTGAGTGTCAGGCTTCGGGGAAGGGTTAGGCTTATGGTTCGGGCTAGGTTTAGTGTTAGGGGACGGGGACGGTTTGGGGTCGAGGTGAGGGTACGACAACGCTTTGGGGGAGCGTATGTGTGAGGGCGCGGGTTAGTGTTAGCGTACGGGTTAGGATTAGGGGACGGGTGAGTGTCAGGCTTCAGGGAAGTTTTAGGCTTATGGTTCGGGCTAGGGTTAGGTTTAGGGGACGGGGACGGTTTAGGGTCCAGGTGTGGGTACGACAATGCTTTAGGGGCAGCGTACGTGTGAGGGCGCGGGTTAGTGTTAGCGTACGGTTTAGGATTAGGGGACGGGTGAGGGACAGGCTTCGGGGAAGGGTTAGGGTTAGGGTTTGGGCTAGGGTTAGGGTTAGGGGACGGGGACGGTTTAGGGTCCAGGTGAGGGTACCACAACGCTTTAGGGGGAGCGTACGTGTGAGGGCGCAGGTTAGTGTTAGCGTATGGGTTAGGATTAGGGGACGGGTGAGTGTCAGGCTTTGGGGAAGGGTTAGGCTTAGGGTTCGGGCTAGGGTTAGGGTTAGGGGACGGGGACGGTTTAGGGTCCAGGTGAGGGTACGAAAACGCTTTAGGAGGAGCGTACGTGTGAGGGCGCGGGTTAGTGTTAGCGTACGTGTTAGGATTAGGGGACGGGTGAGGGTCAGGCTTCTGGCAAGTGTTAGGGTTAGGGTTCGGGCTATGGTTAGGGTTAGGGAACGGGGAAGGTTTGGGGTCCAGGTGAGGGTATGACAACGCTTTAGGGGGAGCGTACGTGTGAGAGCGCGGGTTAGTGTTAGTGTACGGGTTAGGATTAGGGGACGGGTGAGTGTCAGGCCTCGGGGAAGTGTTAGGCTTATGGTTCGGCTAGGGTTAGGGTTAGGGGACGGGGACGGTTTAGGGTCCAGGTGAGGGTACGACAACGCTTTAGGGGGAGCAGACGTGTGAGGGCGCGGGTTAGTGTTAGCGTACGGGTTAGGATTAGGGGACGGGTGAGGGTCAGGCTTCGGGGAAGGGTTAGGGTTAGGGTTCGGGCTAGGGTTAGGGTTAGGGGACGGGGACGGTTTAGGGTCCAGGTGAGGGTACGACAATGCTTTAGGGGCAGCGTACGTGTGAGGGCGCGGGATAGTGTTAGCGTACGGGTTAGGATTAGGGGACGGGTGAGGGTCAGGCGTCGGGGAAGGGTTAGGGTTAGGGTTCGGGCTAGGGTTAGGGTTAGGGGACGGGGACGGTTTAGGGTCCAGGTGAGGGTACGACAACCCTTTAGGGGGAGCGTACGTGTGAGGGCGCGGGTTAGTGTTAGCGTACGGGTTAGGATTATGGGACGGGTGAGGGTCAGGCTTCGGGGAACTGTTAGGCTTAGAGTTGGGTCTAGGGTTAGGGTTAGGGGACGGGGACGGTTTAGGGTCCAGATGAGGGCACGACAACGCTTTAGGGGGAGTGTATGTGTGAGGGCGCGGGTTAGTGTTAGCGTACGGGTTAGGATTAGGGGACGGCTGAGTGTCAGGCTTCGGGGAAGTGTTAGGCTTAGGGTTCGGGCTAGGATTAGGGTTAGGGGACGGGGACGGTTTAGGGTCCAGGTGAGGGTACGACAACGCTTTGGGGGAGCGTACGTGTGAGGGCGCGGGTTAGTGTTAGCGTACGGTTTAGTATTAGGGGACGGGTGAGTGTCAGGTTTCGGGGAAGTTTTAGGCTTATGGTTCGGGCTAGGGTTAGGGTTAGGGGACGGGGACGGTTTAGTGTCCAGGTGAGGGTACGACAACGCTTTAGGGGGAGCGTACGTGTGAGGGCGCGGGTTAGTGTTAGCGTACGGGTTAGGATTATGGGACGGGTGAGGGTCAGGCTTCGGGGAACTGTTAGGCTTAGAGTTGGGTCTAGGGTTAGGGTTAGGGGACGGGGACGGTTTAGGGTCCAGATGAGGGTACGACAACGGTTTAGGGGGAGTGTACGTGTGAGGGTGCGGGTTAGTGTTAGTGTACGGGTTAGGATTAGGGGACGGGTGAGGGTCAGGCTTCGGGCAAGGGTTAGGCTTAGGGTTCGGGCTAGGGTTAGGGTTAGGGGACGGGGACGGTTTACGGTCCAGATGAGGGTACGACAACGCTTTAGGGGGAGCGTACGTGTGAGGGCGCGGGATAGTGTTAGCGTATGGGTTAGGATTAGGGGACGGGTGTGGGTCAGGCTTTGGGGAAGGGTTAGGGTTAGGGTTCGGGCTAGGGTTAGGGTTAGGGGACGGGGACGGTTTAGGGTCCAGGTGAGGGTACGACAACGCTTTCGGGGGAGCGTACGTGTGAGGGTGCGTGTTAGTATTAGCGTACGGGGTTAGGATTAGGGGACGGGTGAGGGTCAGGCTTCGGGGAAGGGTTAGGCTTATGGTTCGGGTTAGGGTTAGGGTTAGGGGACGGGGACGGTTTGGGGTCGAGGTGAGGGTACAACAACGCTTTAGGGGGAGCGTATGTGTGAGGGCGCGGGTTAGTGTTAGCGTACGGGTTAGGATTAGGTGACGGGTGAGTGTCAGGCTTCGGGGAAGTTTTAGGCTTACGGTTCGGGCCAGGGTTAGTGTTAGGGGACGGGGACGGTTTAGGGTCCAGGTGAGGGTACGACAATGCTTTAGGGGGAGCGTACGTGTGAGGGCGTGGGTTAGTGTTAGCGTACGGTTTAGGATTAGGGGATGGGTGAGGGTCAGGCTTCGGGGAAGGGTTAGGGTTAGGGTTCGGGCTAGGGTTAGGGTTAGGGGACGGGGACGGTTTAGGGTCCATGTGAGGGTACGGCAACACTTTAGGGGGAGCGTACGTGTGAGGGTGCGGGTTAGTGTTAGCGTACGGGTTAGGATTAGGGGATGGGTGAGGGTCAGGCTTCGGGGAAGGGTTAGGCTTATGGTTCGGGCTAGGGTTAGGGTTAGGGGACGGGGACGGTTTAGGGTTCAGGTGAGGGTACGACAACGCTTTAGGGGGAGCGTACGTATGAGGGCGCGGGTTAGTGTTAGCGTACGGGTTAGGATTGGGGACGGGTGAGGGTCAGGCTTCGGGGAAGGGTTAGGGTTAGGGTTCGGGCTAAGTTTAGGGTTAGGGGACGGGGACGGTTTAGGGTCCAGTTGAGGGTACAACAACGATTTGGGGGAGCGTACGTGTGAGGGCGCGGGTTAGTGTTAGCGTACGGGTTAGGATTAGGGGACGGGTGAGGGTCAGGCTTCGGGCAAGGGTTAGGCTTAGGGTTCGGGCTAGGGTTAGGGTTAGGGGACGGGGACGGTTTACGGTCCAAGTGAGGGTACGACAACGCTTTAGGGGGAGCGTACGTGTGAGGGCGCGCGATAGTGTTAGCGTATGGGTTAGGATTAGGGGACGGGTGTGGGTCAGGCTTTGGGGAAGGGTTAGGGTTAGGGTTCGGGCTAGGGTGAGTGTTAGGGGACGGGGACGGTTTGGGGTCCAGGTGAGGGTACGACAACGCTTTAGGGGGAGCGTACGTGTGAGAGCGCGGCTTAGTGTTAGCGTACGGGTTAGGATTAGGGGACGGGTGAGTGTCAGGCTTCGGGGAAGTTTTAGGCTTATGGTTCGGGCTAGGGTTAGGGTTAGGGGACGGGGATGGTTTAGGGTCCAGGTGAGGGTACGACAATGCTTTAGGGGCAGCGTACGTCTGAGGGCGCGGGTTAGTGTTAGCGTACGGGTTAGGATTATGGGACGGGTGAGGGTCAGGCTTCGGGGAAGGGTTAGGGTTAGGGTTCGGGCTAGGGTTAGGTTTAGGGGACGGGGACGGTTTAGGGTCCAGGTGAGGGTACGACAACGCTTTAGGGGGAGCGTACGTGTGAGGGCGCAGGTTAGTGTTAGCGTACGGGTTAGGATTAGGGGACGGGTGAGGGTCAGGCTTCGGGGAAGTGTTAGTCTTAGGGTTCGGGCTAGGATTAGGGTTAGGGGACGGGGACGGTTTAGGGTCCAGGTGAGGGTACGACAACGCTTTGGGGGAGCGTACGTGTGAGGGCGCGGGTTAGTGTTAGCGTACGGGTTAGGATTAGGAGACGGGTGAGGGTCATGCTTCGGGGAAGGGTTAAGCTTAGGGTTCGGGCTAGGGTTAGGGTTAGGGGACGGGGACGGTTTAGGGTCCAGGTGAGGGTACGACAACGCTTTAGGGGGAGCGTACGTGTGAGGGCGCGGGTTAGTGTTAGCGTACGGGTTAGGATTAGGGGACGGGTGAGGGTCAGGCTTCGGGGAAGTGTTAGGCTTAGGGTTCGGGCTAGGGTTAGGGTTAGGGGACGGGGACGGTTTAGGGTCCAGGTGAGGGTACGACAATGCTTTAGGGGGAGCGTACGTATGAGGGCGCGGGTTAGTGTTAGCGTACGGGTTAGGATTGGGGACGGGTGAGGGTCAGGCTTCGGGGAAGGGTTAGGGTTAGGGTTCGGGCTAAGTTTAGGGTTAGGGGACGGGGACGGTTTAGGGTCCAGTTGAGGGTACAACAACGATTTGGGGGAGCGTACGTGTGAGGGCGCGGGTTAGTGTTAGCGTACGGGTTAGGATTAGGGGACGGGTGAGGGTCAGGCTTCGGGCAAGGGTTAGGCTTAGGGTTCGGGCTAGGGTTAGTGTTAGGGGACGGGGACGGTTTACGGTCCAAGTGAGGGTACGACAACGCTTTAGGGGGAGCGTACGTGTGAGGGCGCGGGATAGTGTTAGCGTATGGGTTAGGATTAGGGGACGGGTGTGGGTTAGGCTTCGGGGAAGGGTTAGGGTTAGGGTTCGGGCTAGGGTTCGGGTTAGGGGATGGGGACGGTTTAGGGTCCAGGTGAGGGTACGACAATGCTTTAGGGGCAGCGTACGTGTGAGGGCGCGGGTTACTGTTAGCGTACGGGTTAGGATTAGGGGACAGGTGAGGGTCAGGCTTCGGGGAAGTGTTAGGCTTATGGTTCGGGCTAGGGTTAGGGTTAGGGGACGGGGACGGTTTGGGGTCGAGGTGAGGGTACGACAACGCTTTAGGGGGAGCGTATGTGTGAGGGCGCGGGTTAGTGTTAGCGTACGGGTTAGGATTAGGGGACTGGTGAGTGTCAGGCTTCGGGGAAGTTTTAGGCTTATGGTTCGGGCTAGGGTTAGGGTTAGGGGACGAGGACGGTTTAGGGTCCAGGTGAGGGTACGACAATGCTTTAGGGGCAGCGTACGTGTGAGGGCGCGGGTTAGTGTTAGCGTACGGGTTAGGATTAGGAGACGGGTGAGGGTCAGGCTTCGGGGAAGAGTTAGGGTTAGGGTTCGGGCTAGGGTTAGGGTTAGGGAACGGGGACGGTTTAGGGTCCAGGTCAGGGTACGACAACGCTTTAGGGGGAGCGTACGTGTGAGGGTGCAGGTTAGTGTTAGCGTACGGGTTAGGATTAGGGGACGGGTGACGGTCAGGCTTCGGGCAAGTGTTAGGGTTAGGGTTCGGGCTAGGGTTAGGGTTAGGGGACGGGGACGGTTTAGGGTCCAGGTGAGGGTACGACAACGCTTTAGGGGGAGTGTATGTGTGAGGGCGCGGGTTAGTGTTAGCGTACGGGTTAGGATTAGGGGACGGTTGAGGGTCAGGCTTCGGGGAAGTGTTAGGCTTAGGGTTCGGGCTAGGGTTAGGGTTAGGAGACGGGGACGGTTTAGGGTCCAGGTGAGGGTACGACAACGCTTTAGATGGAGCGTACGTGTGAGGGCGCAGGTTAGTGTTAGCGTACGGGTTAGGATTAGGGGACGGATGAGGGTCAGGCTTCGGGCAAGTGTTAGGGTTAGGGTTTGGGCTAGGGTTAGGGGACGGGGACGGTTTAGGGTCCAGGTGAGGGTACGACAACGCTTTAGGGGGAGCGTATGTGTGAGGGCGCGAGTTAGTGTTAGCGTACGGGTTAGGATTAGGGGACGGGTGAGGGTCAGGCTTCGGGGAAGTGTTAGGCTTAGGGTTCGGTCTAGGGTTATGGTTAGGGGACGGGGACGGTTTAGGGTCCAGGTGAGGGTACGACAACGCTTTAGGGGGAGCGTACGTGTGAGGGCGCGGGTTAGTGTTAGCCTACGGGTTAGGATTAGGGGACGGGTGAGGGTCAGGCTTCGGGCAAGTGTTAGGGTTACGGTTCGGGCTAGAGTTAGGGTTAGGGGACGGCGACGGTTTAGGGTCCAGGTGAGGGTACGACAACGCTTTAGGGGGAGCGTACGTGTGAGGGCGCAGGTTAGTGTTAGCGTACGCGTTAGGATTAGGGGACGGGTGAGGGTCAGGCTTCGGGGAAGTGTTAGGCTTAGGGTTCGGGCTAGGGTTAGGGTTAGGGTACGGGGACGGTTTAGGGTCCAGGTGAGGGTACGACAACGCTTTAGAGGGAGCGTACGTCTGAGGGCGCAGGTTAGTGTTAGCGTACGGGTTAGGATTAGGGGACGGGTGAGGGTCAGGCTTCGGGCAAGTGTTAGGCTTAGGGTTCGGGCTAGGGTTAGGGTTAGGGGACGAGGACGGTTTACGGTCCAAGTGAGGGTACGACAACGCTTTAGGGGGAGCGTACGTGTGAGGGCGCGGGATAGTGTTAGCGTATGGGTTAGGATTAGGGGACGGGTGTGGGTCAGGCTTTGGGGAGGGGTTAGGGTTAGGGTTCGGGCTAGGGTTAGGGTTAGGGGACGGGGACGGTTTGGGGTCCAGGTGAGGGTACGACAACGCTTTAGGGGGAGCGTACGTGTGAGAGCCAGGCTTAGTGTTAGCGTACGGGTTAGGATTAGGGGACGGGTGAGTGTCAGGCTTCGGGGAAGTGTTAGGCTTAGGGTTCGGGCTAGGGTTAGGGTTAGGGGACGGGGACGGTTTAGGGTCCAGGTGAGGGTACGACAACGCTTTGGGGGAGCGTACGTGTGAGGGCGCGGGTTAGTGTTAGCGTACGGGTTAGGATTAGGGGACGGGTGAGGGTCATGCTTCGGGGAAGGGTTAAGCTTAGGGTTCGGGCTAGGTTTAGGGTTAGGGGACGGGGACGGTTTAGGGTCCAGGTGAGGGTACGACAACGCTTTAGGGGGAGCGTACGTGTGAGGGCGCGGGTTAGTGTTACCGTACGGGTTAGGATGAGGGGCCGGGTGAGGGTCAGTCTTCGGGCAAGTGTTAGTCTTAGGGTTCGGGCTAGGGTTAGGGTTAGGGTACGGGGACGGATTAGGGTCCAGGTGAGGGTACGACAACGCTTTAGGGGGAGCGTACGTGTGAGGGCGCGGGTTAGTGTTAGCGTACGGGTTAGGATTAGGGGACGGGTGAGGGCCAGGCTTCGGGGAAGTGTTAGGCTTAGGGTTCGGGATAGGGTTAGGGTTAGGGGACGGGGACGGTTTAAGGTCCAGGTGAGGGTACGACAACGCTTTAGGGGGAGCGTACGTGTGAGGGCGCGGGTAATTGTTAGCGTACGGGTTAGGATTAGGGGATGGGTGAGGGTCAGGCTTCGGGCAAGTGTTAGGCTTAGGGTTCGGGCTAGGGTTAGGGTTAGGGGACGGGGACGGTTTAGGGTCCAGGTGAGGGTACGACAACGCTTTAGGGGGAGCGTACGTATGAGGGCGCGGGTTAGTGTTAGCGTACGGGTTAGGATTGGGGACGGGTGAGGGTCAGGCTTCGGGGAAGGGTTAGGGTTAGGTTTCGGGCTAAGTTTAGGGTTAGGGGACGGGGACGGTTTAGGGTCCAGTTGAGGGTACAACAACGATTTGGGGGAGCGTACGTGTGAGGGCGCGGGTTAGTGTTAGCGTACGGGTTAGGATTAGTGGACGGGTGAGGGTCAGGCTTCGGGCAAGGGTTAGGCTTAGGGTTCGGGCTAGGGTTTGGGTTAGGGGATGGGGACGTTTTAGGGTCCAGGTGAGGGTACGACAACACTTTAGGGGGAGCGTACGTATGAGGGCGTGGGTTAGTGTTAGCGTACGGGTTAGGATTGGGGACGGGTGAGGGTCAGGCTTCGGGGAAGGGTTAGGGTTAGGGTTCGGGCTAGGGTTAGGGTTAGGGGACGGGGACGGTTTAGGGTCCATGTGAGGGTACGACAAAGCTTTAGGGGGAGTGTACGTGTGAGGGCGCAGGTTAGTGTTAGCGTACGGGTTAGGATTAGGGGACGGGTGAGGGTCAGGCTTCGGGCAAGGGTTAGGGTTAGGGTTCGGGCTAGGGTTAGGGTTAGGGGACAGGGACGGTTTAGGGTCCAGGTGAGCATACGACAACGCTTTAGGGGGAGCGTACGTCTGAGGGCGCAGGTTAGTGTTAGCGTACGTGTTAGGATTAGGGGACGGGTGAGGGTCAGGCTTCGGGCAAGGGTTAGGCTTAGGGTTCGGGCTAGGGTTAGGGTTAGGGGACGGGGACGGTTTACGGTCCAAGTGAGGGTACGACAACGCTTTAGGGGGAGCGTACGTATGAGGGCTTGGGTTAGTGTTAGCGTACGGGTTAGGATTGGGGACGGAGGAGGGTCAGGCTTCGGGGAAGGGTTAGGGTTAGGTTTCGGGCTAAGTTTAGGGTTAGGGAACGGGGACGGTTTAGGGTCCAGTTGAGGGTACAACAACGATTAGGGGGAGCGTACGTGTGAGGGCGCGGGTTAGTGTTAGCGTACGGGTTAGGATTAGGGGACGGGTGAGGGTCAGGCTTCGGGCAAGTGTTAGGCTTAGGGTTCGGGCTAGGGTTAGGGTTAGGGGACGGGGACGGTTTACGGTCCAAGTGAGGGTACGACAATGCTTTAGGGGGAGCGTATGTGTGAGGGCGCGGGATAGTGTTAGCGTATGGGTTAGGATTAGGGGACAGGTGTGGGTCAGGCTTTGGGGAAGGGTTAGGGTTAGGGTTCGGGCTAGGGTTAGGGTTAGGGGACGGGGACGGTTTGGGGTCCAGGTGAGGGTACGACAACGCTTTAGGGGGAGCGTACGTGTGAGAGCGCGGCTTAGTGTTAGCGTACGGGTTAGGATTAGGGGACGGATGAGTGTCAGGCTTCCGGGAAGTGTTAGGCTTATTGTTCGGGCTAGGGTTAGGGTTAGGGGACGGGGACGGTTTAGGGTCCAGGTGAGGGTACGACAACGCTTTAGGGGGAGCAGACGTGTGAGGGCGCGGGTTAGTGTTAGCGTACGGGTTAGGATTAGGGGACGGGTGAGGGTCAGGCTTCGGGGAAGGGTTAGGGTTAGGGTTCGGGCTAGGGTTACGGTTAGGGGACGGGGAAGGTTTAGGGTCCAGGTGAGGGTACGACAACGCTTTAGGGGGAGCGTACGTGTGAGGGCGCAGGTTAGTGTTAGCGTACGGGTTAGGATTAGGGGACGGGTGAGGGTCAGGCTTCGGGGAAGTGTTAGGCTTAGGTTTCGGTCTAGGGTTAGGGTTAGGGGACGGGGACGGTTTAGGGTCCAGGTGAGGGTACGACAACGCTTTAGGGGGAGCGTACGTGTGAGGGCGCGGGTTAGGGTTAGCGTACGGGTTAGGATTAGGGGACGGGTGAGGGTCAGGCTTCGAGCAAGTGTTAGGCTTATGGTTCGGGCTAGGGTTAGGGTTAGGGTACAGGGACGGTTTAGGGTCCAGGTGAGGGTACGACAACGCTTTAGGGGGATTGTATGTGTGAGAGCGCGGCTTAGTGTTAGCGTACGGGTTAGGATTAGGGGACGGGTGAGGGTCAGGCTTCGGGCAAGGGTTAGGCTTAGGGTTCGGGCTAGGGTTAGTGTGAGGGGACGGGGACGGTTTAGGGTCCAGGTGAGGGTACGACAACACTTTGGGGGAGCGTACGTATGAGGGCGTGGGTTAGTGTTAGCGTACGGGTTAGGATTGGGGACGGGTGAGGGTCAGGCTTCGGGGAAGGGTTAGGGTTAGGGTTCGGGCTAGGGTTAGGGTTAGGGGACGGGGACGGTTTAGGGTCCAGGTGAGGGTACGACAAAGCTTTAGGGGGAGTGTACGTGTGAGGGCGCAGGTTAGTGTTAGCGTACGGGTTAGGATTAGGGGACGGGTGAGGGTCAGGCTTCGGGCAAGGGCTAGGGTTAGGGTTCGGGCTAGGGTTAGGGTTAGGGGACGGGGACGGTTTAGGGTCCAGGTGAGCGTACGACAACGCTTTAGGGGGAGTGTACGTCTGAGGGCGCAGGTTAGTGTTAGCGTACGGGTTAGGATTAGGGGACGGGTGAGGGTCAGGCTTCGGGCAAGGGTTAGGCTTAGGGTTCGGGCTAGGGTTAGGGTTAGGGGACGGGGACGGTTTACGGTCCAAGTGAGGGTACGACAACGCTTTAGGGGGAACGTACGTGTGAGGGCGCAGGATAGTGTTAGCGTATGGGTTAGGATTAGGGGACGGGTGTGGGTCAGGCTTTGGGGAAGGGTTAGGGTTATGGTTCGGGCTAGGGCTAGGGTTAGGGGACGGGGACGGTTTGGGGTCCAGTTGAGGGTACGAAAACGCTTTAGGGGGAGCGTACGTGTGAGAGCGCGGCTTAGTGTTAGCGTACGGGTTAGGATTAGGGGACGGGTGAGTGTCAGGCTTCGGGGAAGTGTTAGGTTTATGGTTCGGGCTAGGGTTAGGGTTAGGGGACGGGGACGGTTTAGGGTCCAGGTGAGGGTACGACAACGCTTTAGGGGGAGCAGACGTGTGAGGGCGTGGGTTAGTGTTAGCGTACGGGTTAGGATTAGGGGACGGGTGAGGGTCAGGCTTCGGGGAAGGGTTAGGGTTAGGGTTCGGGCTAGGGTTAGGGTTAGGGGACGGGGACGGTTTAGGGTCCAGGTGAGGGTACGACAACGCTTTAGGGGGAGCGTACGTGTGAGGGCGCGGGTTAGTGTTAGCGTACGGGTTAGGATTAGGGGATGGGTGAGTGTCAGGCTTCGGGGAAGGGTTAGGCTTATGGTTCGGGCTAGGTTTAGTGTTAGGGGACGGGGACGGTTTGGGGTCGAGGTGAGGGTACGACAACGCTTTGGGGGAGCGTACGTGTGAGGGCGCGGGTTAGTGTTAGCGTACGGGTTAGGATTAGGGGACGGGTGAGTGTCAGGCCTCGGGGAAGTGTTAGGCTTATGGTTCGGCTAGGGTTAGGGTTAGGGGACGGGGACGGTTTAGCGTCCAGTTGAGGGTACGACAACGCTTTAGGGGGAGCAGACGTGTGAGGGCGCGGGTTAGTGTTAGCGTACGGGTTAGGATTAGGGGACGGGTGAGGGTCAGGCTTCGGGGAAGGGTTAGGGTTAGGGTTCGGGCTAGGGTTAGGGTTAGGGGACGGGGACGGTTTAGGGTCCAGGTGAGGGTACGACAATGCTTTAGTGGCAGCGTACGTGTGAGGGCGCGGGATAGTGTTAGCGTACGGGTTAGGATTAGGGGACGGGTGTGGGTCAGGTGTCGGGGAAGGGTTAGGGTTAGGGTTCGGGCTAGGGTTAGGGTTAGGGGACGGGGACGGTTTAGGGTCCAGGTGAGGGTACGACAACCCTTTAGGGGGAGCGTACGTGTGAGGGCGCAGGTTAGTGTTAGCGTACGGGTTAGGATTAGGGGACGGGTGAGGGTCAGGCTTCGGGGAAGTGTTAGGCTTAGGTTTCTGTCTAGGGTTAGGGTTAGGTGACGGGGACGGTTTAGGGTCCAGGTGAGGGTACGACAACGCTTTAGGGGGAGCGGACGTGTGAGGGCGCGGGTTAGTGTTAGCATACGGGTTAGGATTAGGGGACGGGTGAGGGTCAGGCTTCGGGCAAGTGTTAGGGTTAGGGTTCGGGCTAGGGTTAGGGTTAGGGGACAGGGACGGTTTAGGGTCCAGGTGAGGGCACGACAACGCTTTAGGGGGAGCGTACGTGTGAGGGCGCGGGTTAGTGTTAGCGTACGGGTTAGGATTAGGGGATGGGTGAGTGTCAGGCTTCGGGGAAGGGTTAGGCTTATGGTTCGGGCTAGGGTTAGGGTTAGGGAACGGGGAAGGTTTGGGGTCCAGGTGAGGGTACGACAACGCTTTAGGGGGAGCGTACGTGTGAGAGCGCGGGTTAGTGTTAGCGTACGGGTTAGGATTATGGGACGGGTGAGTGTCAGGCCTCGGGGAAGTGTTAGGCTTATGGTTCGGCTAGGGTTAGGGTTAGGGGATGGGGACGGTTTAGGGTCCAGGTGAGGGTACGACAACGCTTTAGGGGGAGCAGACGTGTGAGGGCGCGGGTTAGTGTTAGCGTACGGGTTAGGAATAGGGGACGGGTGAGGGTCAGGCTTCGGGGAAGGGTTAGGGTTAGGGTTCGGGCTAGGGTTAGGGTTAGGGGACGGGGACGGTTTAGGGTCCAGGTGAGGGTACGACAACGCTTTAGGGGGAGCGTACGTGTGAGGGCGCGGGTTAGTGTTAGCATATGGGTTAGGATTAGGGGACGGGTGAGGGTCAGGCTTCGGGCAAGTGTTAGGGTTAGGGTTCGGGCTAGGGTTAGGGTTAGGGGACAGGGACGGTTTAGGGTCCAGGTGAGGGCACGACAACGCTTTACGGGGAGCAGACGTGTGAGGGCGCGGGTTAGTGTTAGCGTACGGGTTAGGATTAGGGGACGGGTGAGGGTCAGGCTTCGGGGAAGGTTTAGGCTTATGGTTCGGGCTAGGGTTAGGGTTAGGGGACGGGGACGGCTTAGGGTCCAGGTGAGGGTACGACAACGCTTTAGGCGGAGCAGACGTGTGAGGGCGCGGGTTAGTGTTAGCGTACGGGTTAGGATTAGGGGACGGGTGAGGGTCAGGCTTCGGGGAATGGTTAGGGTTAGGGTTCGGGCTAGGTTTAGGGTTAGGGGACGGGGACGGTTTAGGGTCCAGGTGAGGGTACGACAACGCTTTAGGGGGAGCGTACGTGTGAGGGCGCGGGTTAGTGTTAGCGTACGGGTTAGGATTAGGGGACGGGTGAGGGTCAGGCTTCGGGGAAGGGTTAGGCTTATGGTTCGGGCTAGGGTTAGGGTTAGGGGACGGGGACGGTTTGGGGTCGAGGTGAGGGTACGACAACGCTTTAGGGGGAGCGTATGTGTGAGGGCGCGGGTTAGTGTTAGCGTACGGGTAGGATTAGGGGACGGGTGAGTGTCAGGCTTCGGGGAAGTTTTAGGCTTATGGTTCGGGCTAGGGTTAGGGTTAGGGGACGAGGACGGTTTAGGGTCCAGGTGAGGGTACGACAATGCTTTAGGGGCAGCGTACGTGTGAGGGCGCGGGTTAGTGTTAGCGTACGGGTTAGGATTAGGGGACGGGTGAGGGTCAGGCTTCGGGGAAGGGTTAGGCTTATGGTTCAGGCTAGGGTTAGGGTTAGGGGACGGGGACGGTTTGGGGTCGAGGTGAGGGTACGACAACGCTTTAGGGGGAGCGTATGTGTGAGGGCGCGGGTTAGTGTTAGCGTACGGGTTAGGATTAGGGGACGGGTGAGTGTCAGGCTTCGGGGAAGTTTTAGGCTTATGGTTCGGGCTAGGGTTAGGGTTAGGGGACGAGGACGGTTTAGGGTCCAGGTGAGGGTACGACAACGCTTTAGGGGGAGCGTACATGTGAGGGCGCTGGTTAGTGTTAGCATACGGGTTAGGATTAGGGGACGGGTGAGGGTCAGGCTTCGGGCAAGTGTTAGGGTTAGGGTTCGGGCTAGGGTTAGGGTTAGGGGACGGGGACGGTTTAGGGTCCAGGTGAGGGTACGACAACGCTTTAGGGGGAGTGTATGTGTGAGGGCGCGGGTTAGTGTTAGCGTACGGGTTAGGATTAGGGGACTGTTGAGGGTCAGGCTTCGGGGAAGTGTTAGGCTTAGGGTTCGGGCTAGGGTTAGGGTTAGGGGACGGGGACGGTTTAGGGTCCAGGTGAGGGTACGACAACGCTTTAGAGGGAGCGTAAGTGTGAGGGCGCAGGTTAGTGTTAGCGTACGGGTTAGGATTAGTGGACGGATGAGGGTCAGGCTTCGGGCAAGTGTTAGGGTTAGGGTTTGGGCTAGGGTTAGGGGACGGGGACGGTTTAGGGTCCAGGTGAGGGTACGACAATGCTTTAGGGGGAGCGTACGTGTGAGGGCGCGGGTTATTGTTAGCGTACGGGTTAGGATTAGGGGACAGATGAGGGTCAGGCTTCGGGCAAGTGTTAGGGTTAGGGTTTGGGCTAGGGTTAGGGGACGGGGACGGTTTAGGGTCCAGGTGAGGGTACGACAACGCTTTAGGGGGAGCGTATGTGTGAGGGCGCGGGTTAGTGTTAGCGTACGGGTTAGGATTAGGGGACGGGTGAGGGTCAGGCTTCGGGGAAGTGTTAGGCTTAGGGTTCGGTCTAGGGTTATGGTTAGGGGACGGGGACGGTTTAGGGTCCAGGTGAGGGTACGACAACGCTTTAGGGGGAGCGTACGTGTGAGGGCGCGGGTTAGTGTTAGCCTACGGGTTAGGATTAGGGGACGGGTGAGGGTGAGGCTTCGGGCAAGTGTTAGGGTTACGGTTCGGGCTAGGGTTAGGGTTAGGGGACGGCGACGGTTTAGGGTCCAGGTGAGGGTACGACAACGCTTTAGGGGGAGCGTACGTGTGAGGGCGCAGGTTAGTGTTAGCGTACGGGTTAGGATTAGGGGACGTGTGAGGGTCAGGCTTCGGGGAAGTGTTAGGCTTAGGGTTCGGGCTAGGGTTAGGGTTAGGGGACGGGGACGGTTTAGGGTCCAGGTGAGGGTACGACAACGCTTTAGAGGGAGCGTACGTCTGAGGGCGCAGGTTAGTGTTAGCGTACGGGTTAGGATTAGGGGACGGGTGAGGGTCAGGCTTCGGGCAAGTGTTAGGCTTAGGGTTCGGGCTAGGGTTAGGGTTAGGGGACGAGCACGGTTTACGGTCCAAGTGAGGGTACGACAACGCTTTAGGGGGAGCGTACGTGTGAGGGCGTGGGATAGTGTTAGCGTATGGGTTAGGATTAGGGGACGGGTGTGGGTCAGGCTTTGGGGAAGGGTTAGGGTTAGGTTTCTGGCTAGGGTTAGGGTTAGGGGACGGGGACGGTTTGGGGTCCAGGTGAGGGTACGACAATGCTTTAGGGGGAGCGTACGTGTGAGAGCGAGGCTTAGTGTTAGCGTACGGGTTAGGATTAGGGGACGGGTGAGTGTCCGGCTTCGGGGAAGTGTTAGGCTTAGGGTTCGGGCTAGGGTTAGGGTTAGGGGACGGGGACGGTTTAGGGTCCAGGTGAGGGTACGACAACGCTTTGGGGGAGCGTACGTGTGAGGGCGCGGGTTAGTGTTAGCGTACGGGTTAGGATTAGCGGACGGGTGAGGGTCATGCTTCGGGGAAGGGTTAAGCTTAGGGTTCGGGCTAGGTTTAGTGTTAGGGGACGGGGACGGTTTAGGGTCCAGGTGAGGGTACGACAACGCTTTAGGGGGAGCGTACGTGTGAGGGCGCGGGTTAGTGTTACCGTACGGGTTAGGATGAGGGGCCGGGTGAGGGTCAGTCTTCGGGCAAGTGTTAGTCTTAGGGTTCGGGCTAGGGTTAGGGTTAGGGAACGGGGACGGATTAGGGTCCAGGTGAGGGTACGACAACGCTATAGGGGGAGCGTACGTGTGAGGGCGCGGGTTAGTGTTAGCGTACGGGTTAGGATTAGGGGACGGGTGAGGGTCAGGCTTCGGGCAAGGGTTACGCTTAGGGTTCGGGCTAGGGTTAGGGTTAGGGGACGGGGACGGATTAGGGTCCAGGTGAGGGTACGACAACGCTTTAGGGGGAGCGTACGTATGAGGGCGCGGGTTAGTGTTAGCGTACGGGTTAGGATTGGGGACGGGTGAGGGTCAGGCTTCGGGGAAGGGTTAGGGTTAGGTTTCCGGCTAAGTTTAGGGTTAGGGGACGGGGACGGTTTAGGGTCCAGTTGAGGGTACAACAACGATTTGGGGGAGCGTACGTGTGAGGGCGCGGGTTAGTGTTAGCGTACGGGTTAGGATTAGGGGACGGGTGAGGGTCAGACTTCGGGCAAGGGTTAGGCTTAGGGTTCGGGCTAGGGTTAGGGTTAGGGGACGGGGACGGTTTACGGTCCAAGTGAGGGTACGACAACGCTTTTGGGGGAGCGTATGTGTGAGGGCGCGGGATAGTGTTAGCGTATGGGTTAGGATTAGGGGACAGGTGTGGGTCAGGCTTTGGGGAAGGGTTAGGGTTAGGGTTCGGGCTAGGGTTAGGGTTAGGGGACGGGGACGGTTTGGGGTGCAGGTGAGGGTACGACAACGCTTTAGGGGGAGCGTATGTGTGAGAGCGCGGCTTAGTGTTAGCGTACGGGTTAGGATTAGGGGACGGATGAGTGTCAGGCTTCGGGGAAGTGTTAGGCTTATGGTTCGGGCTAGGGTTAGGGTTAGGGGACGGGGACGGTTTAGGGACCAGGTGAGGGTACGACAACGCTTTAGGGGGAGCAGACGTGTGAGGGCGCAGGTTAGTGTTAGCGTACGGGTTAGGATTAGGGGACGGGTGAGGGTCAGGCTTCGGGGAAGGGTTAGGGTTAGGGTTCGGGCTAGGGTTAGTGTTAGGGGACGGGGACGGTTTAGGGTCCAGGTGAGGGTACGACAACGCTTTAGGGGGAGCGTACGTGTGAGGGCGCAGGTTAGTGTTAGCGTACGGGTTAGGATTAGGGGACGGGTGAGGGTCAGGCTTCGGGGAAGTGTTAGGCTTAGGGTTCGGTCTAGGGTTAGGGTTAGGGGACGGGGACGGTTTAGGGTCCAGGTGAGGGTACGACAACGCTTTAGGGGGAGCGTACGTGTGACGGCGCGGGTTAGTGTTAGCGTACGGGTTAGGATTAGGGGACGGATGAGGGTCAGGCTTCGGGCAAGTGTTAGGGTTAGGGTTCGGGCTAGGGTTAGGTTTAGGGGACAGGGACGGTTAAGGGTCCAGGTGAGCGTACGACAACGCTTTAGGGGGAGCGTACGTCCGAGGGCGCAGGTTAGTGTTAGCGTACGGGTTAGGATTAGGGGACGGGTGAGGGTCAGGCTTCGGGCAAGGGTTAGGCTTAGGGTTCGGGCTAGGGTTAGGGTTAGGGGACGGGGACGGTTTACGGTCCAAGTGAGGGTACGACAACGCTTTAGGGGGAGCGTACGTGTGAGGGCGCAGGATAGTGTTAGCGTATGGGTTAGGAATAGGGGACGGGTGTAGGTCAGGCTTTGGGGAAGGTTTAGGGTTAGGTTTCGGGCTAGGGTTAGGGTTAGGGGACGGGGACGGTTTGGGGTCCAGGTGAGGGTACGACAACGCTTTAGGGGGAGCGTACGTGTGAGAGCGAGGCTTAGTGTTAGCGTACGGGTTAGGATTAGGGGACGGGTGAGTGTCAGGCTTCGGGGAAGTGTTAGGCTTAGGGTTCGGGCTAGGGTTAGGGTTAGGGGACGGGGACGGTTTAGGGTCCAGGTGAGGGTACGACAACGCTTTGGGGGAGCGTACGTGTGAGGGCGCGGGTTAGTGTTAGCGTACGGGTTAGGATTAGGGGACGGGTGAGGGTCATGCTTCGGGGAAGGGTTAAGCTTAGGGTTCGGGCTAGGTTTAGGGTTAGGGGACGGGGACGGTTTAGGGTCCAGGTGAGGGTACGACAACGCTTTAGGGGGAGCGTACGTGTGAGGGCGTGGGTTAGTGTTACCGTACGGGTTAGGATGAGGGGCCGGGTGAGGGTCAGTCTTCGGGCAAGTGTTAGTCTTAGGGTTCGGGCTAGGGTTAGGGTTAGGGGACGGGGACGGATTAGGGTCCAGGTGAGGGTACGACAACGCTTTACGGGGAGCGTACGTGTGAGGGCGCGGGTTAGCGTTAGCGTACGGGTTAGGATTAGGGGACGGGTGAGGGTCAGGCTTCGGGCAAGGGTTAGGCTTAGGGTTCGGGCTAGGGTTAGGGTTAGGGGACGGGGACGGTTTACGGTCCAAGTGAGGGTACGACAACGCTTTAGGGGGAGCGTACGT